>NC_059179.1:20913494-21538494 GCF_019923935.1 Bubalus bubalis
CCATCTTAATAGATGCAGAGGAGGGGATAGAGTACACTTAGGGACTCAGAAGTGAAAGGAGAAAGTGCATTTATGGGAAAACAAATGACTTTTTGGAAGGATAATTGGATCATTAGAAGAACATATGGGAGACAGGATGGTTTTTTGATAGTGTCTGTTTGGCTGTGGTGCTGATGAGTTTCTCCCAGCGGGGGGATTTATGACAGTGGAGGGTTTTTTGGTTTGTTTGTTTTTTTAGTTCTTTTGGGAGTCTCTGCTTTTAGGCAAGTAAGGAATTTGAGCCTTCAGCTCAAAATCATTTTTATAGCACACAGCCATGTTTTGGACCCCTTCGATCACAGTAGTCCCCATACCTACAACAGTGTCTGGTATATGGTAGGCACTTAAATGTATTTGTTGGATGGATGGAGGAGTGAATCAAGTGACATTTAATAAAACCTTTCATAATAGAGCAATGTGATCAGGGTTTTATTCTGCATATTAGTGAGCTTGCTGTAGCATGTTATTTTTATCTGTTATTATTACCTACCTGCTACTAGTGTTTCCACTGAGTATACATTTGTAAAAAGGGTGATTTCTGTTTTGATTTTGAGTGATACTGAGTATATATCACCTAAATTTATTTAGGAAATATAATAAAAATTAGAATGAAAGTGAGGAGATTTTAATACCTATCTTCTGGAATTATCAGAAATTAAATTAATTCCTATAGTTCATTTTATTATTTAGTAGCCAATAAAATGGACCTCTGGTGTTTTTTAATTGGTATAATATGGTAGGGAATTTATAGGCTATAAATTCCTGTATTTAGGATTTGAGGATATAGGATTTGAACAGATTCCTCTCCCCACCCCCCACCCCCACCCCCGGTAATTTACAGTTATGCTATGCTCTTTCTTTTATACTAAAATCTTATTTAAATTCAACTACTTTCATTCCATGAAATTAAAAGACGCTTACTCCTTGGAAGGAATGTTATGACCAATGTAGATAGCATATTAAAAAGCAGAGACATTACTTTGCCAATAAAGGTCCGTCTAGTCAAGGCTATGGTTTTTCCAGTGGTCATGTATGGATGTGAGAGTTGGACTGTGAAGAAAGCTGAGCACCAGAGAATTGATGCTTTTGAACTGTGGTGTTGGAGAAGACTCTTGAGAGTCCCCTGGACTGCAAGGAGACCCAACCAGACCAACCTAAAGGAGATCAGTCCTGGGTGTTATTTGGAAGGACTGGTGCTGAAGCTGAAATTCCAATACTTTGGCCACCTCATGTGAAGAGTTGACTCATTGGAAAAGACCCTGATGCTGGGAGGGATTTGGGGCAGGAGGAGAAGGGGACAACAGATGATGAGATGGTTGGATGGCATCACCAACTCAATGGACATGAGTTTGAGTGAACTCCAGGAGTTGATGATGGACAGGGAGGCCTGGCATGCTGTGATTCATGGGGTTGCAAAGAGTTGGACACGACTGAGCGAATGAACTGAACTTTGATTCCATTGCATACCAAGAATTCAAAATGAGTGTTATTTTTCAGTAATAGTTTTTCTTAAGGTGATGTGATTATTTAGTATTTATATTTAGTTCTCCTATTCTTACGTTCATAACAGTACAAGTCTTTAAAGCAATACAATAAAATAACCTTTCTGGATAGAAGGAATTAGTATGCTGAACATTTTACTTATGCATGATTCCAAAGAATTAGAAAAGATCTATTGAAATTAGATATTAGTAGTAATTTAGTATAGTTATTTTTCTGTTTCGCTGCCTTACTATCCTGTGTAAGAGAAAGATATTAAAATTAACTTGTTTAATTTTTTTTATTTTTTCAGGCCAAAGGCAGGATTGTGGTAATGCCAGGTAAGTAATGCCATTTACTAGTATGACACTGAAAATGGGAAGGAAGAGCAAAAGAGGCAGGACAGTATGGGGAGACGTATTAGCACATAGTGTTTAATTTTATTAAAATGTTTAAGATTGGGAGATCCTGACTGCAATTTAGAACTTTGTGTGAGGTTTAGCTCAGAGAAGAGCAGATAAGGATTGGGATTTTTCCACATTTGCTTTCCCATAGTATACAGTCTTGTGAATGTAGATGCTCATTTCTGGTGATGCTTACTTACCAGGTTTGATGCTGCTACACTGGATTAGGGCCACATGTCCTAGTTGGTGACAAAGTATAAGTAAACGTTTAGGTAATATCCCTGAATAATATAATACTCAATTTTTTTTAAATCTCTGATGAGCAAATTCTTGTAATCAGAACAGGTGGATCACATACTCCTAATGATAACTATAAGGTCAATTAAGTACATAATGGCTCATTAGAAGTCAGTAGTTTTTAAAGAATTAGATAAGCAGACCTAGATCCAGAATGAGATGAATATAAAGACAGTCTTAATTTTTTCTTACTAAATTTCTCAAACAGATAAAAAAAGTAGAAAATAGCATATAAATACTCATGTACTCAATTTCTGTATTTAACATCTTGTCATATTTGTCTCATCTTTTTTTATCCTGAGGCATCTTAAATTAAATTAAAGGCATTGTGACACTTTATACTTCTCTTCAAAGGTGGTGAGGGGGGGCGCATTTTAACCACATTGTGGGCATCTAACCACAAGATCATTATCACATCTATCAAAATAAACAGTAATTCCCTACAATACCATTTAATAGTCGGCCAATACTTTTATAGCGTTAAGTTTGAACCACTTACGCTATAAAATGTCCTAATTTCTGGTTTTATTGGATTGTTTCCTTTCAATATTGTTTAGCATGTATTTCCTAGTCTCTGTATTTCCTGTAAACTGGTAGTTAGATCATAAGGCTTGGTTAGATTCTGGTTAAATATTTTTGGTAGAAATAGTTCACAATAATTCTGTATACTTCATGTTTCATCACATCAGAAGGCATATAATGTCTGGTTGTCTTAGTACCAGTAATGCCAAGACTGACCAGGTGTCAAATGGTGATAGATATAAGAAAACTTTTTAAAAGAGGCCAAATAGAGGTATAGTGTCAGAATTTTAGGAAAGCTTTGACTTGTAGCAAGTTCCTGAAACATAAGCAGACAGAAAGCATACATTATCTGTTAAATTGAGACCCTTAAGAGATTAATTAGGGAATCTTAAAGAGACTTAATTGTATCTGATGCATTTCCATTAAGACTAAATGTATTTAGTCTTGACGACTAATACCCACACTTAGACAGTTGTTAACTTAAGATTGCTTTTGCATTATATGTAATTATTAAGTTATGTGCTATGTGCAAGGCACTACTTGGGATACAGAGTTACACAAGAAACTACTTCCTCAAGAGGCTTATAGTCTTAAGTGAGATGATGTTATATCCAAAGTATTTGTGATTATTTAACAAACCTTACCAAGAAAATGCTGATTATATGCCAGGTTCTGTGGTAGATATAAAAACACAGAAATGTATATGAAGTAATCCTTCTACTTGAGGAGCTTACTGAGTAGATCTATAAATAAATTATGATAATTTCATGTAAATAAATACCAGCAAGTAAAAATTCCTGGGTAAATCAGCCTAATATGTGTCCATCACTGGGAAATATAAAGATAAAATATAGCAGTTTCCCTCTAGAGGATTTTCATAATGAAGCTTATAATTTAGGCTCCAGTTCCCTTATCTTTATACTACACTTGATCTTAGCCAAAAGGCCAAGAAGCGATTCCCTTATCTTTATAAAGAAAAGGTATTGAACTAGTTGTTCTTTCAAGTCCCAACTGTTAATCTGTGTTTGGGAAATGTATTACTTATGTTCTGATAACTGAGTAACATGTATTTCAGTGACCAGATATTCTGTTATTTGTTAGAAAGAAATAACAAATATTTGTCTTTTAATCCTTACAACAAGTTTGTGAAGTAAGCAATACTATCCCTCTTTGATGAAAAAAATTGAGGCTCAGTGGACTTGAGTAATTTATCCAAGGCCACATAGCTGTGAAGGGCCACCGTGGTAAAGCCAGGATTCTAATAAATCTGACCTCTCAGTCTGTGTTCTTTCTTAGGGCTCAGTGGTATTTGTTGTTGTTGTACTATATGACTAAAAAAAAAAGTTAATGAGTCTGAAAGAGTGTGTAAGTCAAGTTATTTCAGCAACTTTAATCAGTCAGTTCAGTTCAGTTGCTCAGTCGTGTCCGACTCTTTGCAACCCCATGGACTGTGGCACACTAGGCTTCCCTGTCCATCACCAACTACCAGAGCTTACTCAAACTCATGTCCATTGAGTTGGTGATGCCATCCAACCATCTCATTCTCTGCCGTCCCCTTCTCCTCCTGCCTTCAGTCTATCCCAGCATCAGGGTCTTTTCTAGTGAGTCAGTTCTTTGCATCAGGTAGCCAAAGTATTGGAGTTTCAACTTCAACATCAGTCCTTCCAATGAATATTCAGGCCTGATTTCCTTTAGGATTGACTGGTTGGATCCCCTTGCAGTCCAAGGGACTCTCAAGAGTCTTGTCCAACACCACAGTTCAAAAGCATCAATTCTTTGGTGCTCAGCTTTTTTATTGTCCAACTCTCACATCCATACATAACTACTGGAAAAACCACAGCCTTGACTAGACGGACCTTTGTTGGCAAAGTAATGTCTCTGCTTTCTAATATGCTGTCTAGGTTGGTCATAATAAAGTTGATCTCAAGCAACTTTAATAGCTTGAGGTAAAAAATACATATTTTAACAGTCATCTAATCTGATATCAGTTCAGAATATAATTCTTTATATACAGACATTTAAAAGATTGTTCCTCAAAACAAATGAGTCATAAAATCCTTGATTATGCAATTTTAATAAACTAGAATCAAATTCTTCTGTAAAATGAAATTTAAAAATTGGCATTATAATAAAGAAACTGTGTAACACCTTGCATTGTTCCCATTTCCAGTGAAATCCGTGTGTTATGGGCCAGAGAAAGAACCTTGGAGATGTTCTGTTTTTGTTTTTGATTTTGTTTTGAGGTTTTCTCTTTGAGATACGTTTCTGAGTCTTTGCTTTTAATTTGATTTTGCTTTAATTAAGGGGAAGCAGGGCTTGAGTACTCAATTATTTTCCTTGCCCCAGAGTAATCTTTTAGATCATTGTTATACAAACCAGTGGGCATGTACAGTTCTGTCATAAAGGTTCTTTGATCTTTTGTTCTCCAGAGTCTGCATTCTTGTCTTTCATCATTTGTTTTTAAATTCATTTTAGCTGAGTAAGGAGAGAATATCAAAGAGGAATTTCAGTATGAAGATTCCAGGTAGAGCTAGCAGTCATATTAGTCACTAAATTTTATGTGAAAATCTATTCTATTTACTATATTACTTATTCTTTCCAACAGGGGGTGGCATAACAGATAGAAATCTGCAGAGGATCCTTGAGGGTTCAGGTGCCACAGAATTCCACTGTTCTGCTCGGTCGGCTAGAGATTCAGGAATGAAGTTTCGGTAAAAATGACTTCTTTGACTCCTACTAAAAGGAATGGGATTAATTTTTACTTCTCCAAATAGGAAAACCTTAGTTGATGGCATGATTAATGAATAGAATGTTGTGATTAGCATGTAAGTATTAGTCATTTTTAAAGTTTTTTAACTGCAGAGTGGCTCTTATCCTGCCTTAAATAAGCAGGCTCTTCTGAACATAGGCTAACCTCCAAATCTTTAAAGCTTTACTGAACTTAGACCAGTTAATGGTCTAAGTTCACGACTGACGTGACTTAGCTGCTGCTGCTAAGTCACGTCAGTCGTGTCTGACTCTGTGCGACCCCATAGACAGCAGCCCACCGGGCTCCCCTGTCCCTGGGATTCTCCAGGCAAGAACACTGGAGTGGGTTGCCATTTCCTTCTCCAATGCATGAAAGTGAAAAGTGAAAGTGAAGTCGCTCAGTTGTGTCTGACTCTTCGGGACCTCATGGACTGCAGCCTACCAGGCTCCCCCATCCATGGGATTTCCCAGGCAAGAGTACTGGAGTGGGGTGCCATTGCCTTCTCCGAGACCAGTTAATAGTAAACTCTAATTCAGCAACTAAGCTTCAGATGAAGTAGATATGTATGTGTGCCCATTCACCTGTGATCTCCTTTAGCAAAGTTAATTTCTATGGTAATAAGGATGGAAGAGCTGTAGTCCTTTTTATCTTTCCTACTGTTAATACTTAAATATTTCCTCACTTTTACCCTCTCTCTCTTTTTTTTTTTTTTTTTTAATTTTATTGTTTTTGGCCATGTCTCACAGCTTGTGGAATCTTAGTTCCCTGACCAAGGAGTCAACCCACACCCTTGGTGATGAAAGCAGAGTCCTAACCACTGGACCACCAAGGAATTCCCTACTTCTGGTCATTTTGAAATTTTATCACTTTTAAGGAATTTAAACTATTATGTGTTTTCTATCATACTTGAGAGGATTCCTATAATTTAATAGTTAATTGATTATTTCTGTTTATAAGTTGGGGAAAACGAGATATAAAAGAAGCAAGAGCCTTAGATTTACAATTCCAGATATAAAACCAAATATACTATCTGGTATATTTAGACACTAGGTGTTTCAAGTAACTAATAAAAATTATGAAATATGTTAGTGCAAGGTCCTTGTTCTTGAGCCATGAAATCTACCCTAAAATGAAGTGCCAGTAGGAGGGTTCATTTAACAACTTATGTAATTTTCTGTTTCTTTATTATTTCCATTGCAGAAATTCCTCTGTTGCTATGGGAGCCTCTCTTTCTAACTCAGAATATTCTCTAAAGGTTACAGATGTGACCCAAGTAAGGACTTTGAATGCTATTGCAAAGAATATTCTCGTTTAGCCAGACCTCTCTGAGAGACATGGATATCACCAGACATCACCAGACAAAGATAGAAGAATAGTCTACAGTTCTCTATGACAGCTTTAACCTTCTCTGGCCAGGACAGTCTGTCTTTATTTTGAGTCTTATTTTACCATGGAGAATGTTTCCAAGAAGAAAAAGAACTTGAAACAGAGTACAGTCATCTTCTTTGCTTAATCTTGTCAGCCATCTCCATCATCGTGGTTAAATCTGGCCTACACTTCTTCTGCAGACAGAGGTTTAAGTCTGTTTTCAGTGGAATTAATTGAACTGGGAAAGTTCAGTTGTAAGGTATGAACTCAAATGTGACTTCATGGTCAACTCAATAGCGGTTATTTTGCCTTGTCATTGTAAAATAAAAATTGCCATTCTATTGTGGTAGCATCTCTTATTCATACCCTGAATACAATCTGTAGCCAAGTATTAGAGGGAAGATTTTTTGTTGTTTTTTAATTTTATTTTCTCTTTTTATTATGTACTTTTTGGATGTGTTACCCTGGGCAAGATGCAAAGGATATAAAGTAAATGGTATAGCATAAAAATTTTCAGCCTTGGGAAGTAGGATGTAAAAGTTCCTAGACTTATAAAGGCCAGAAGCGATCTTTTTGTTCATCAGGTTACTTCTGTCTCTGTCACCAGAAAGAGAAATGACTTAACCATAAGGTTCATCTGACAATTTAGAAAGACCTGTAGTGAGAACTGGGGAGGTTAGCGAGGTTATCAGAATAATAGTTTCTTTCAGCTGAGGCCATAGATATGGAGAATGGATTCTAGTGATGAAAGATGTTTTTCCTATGTTCAGTTCAGTTCAGTTGCTCAGTTGTGTCCGACTCTCTGCAACCCCGTGAATCACAGCACGCCAGGCCTCCCTGTCCATCACCAACTCCCGGAGTTCACTCAAATTCATGTCCATCGAGTCGGTGATGCCATCCAGCCATCTCATCCTCTGTCATCCCCTTCTTCTCCTGTCCCCAATCCCTCCCAGCATCAGGGTCTTTTCCAATGAGTCAACTCTTTGCACGAGGTGGCCAAAGTATTGGAGTTTCAGCTTTAGCATCAGTCCTTCCAATGAATACCCAGGACTGATCTCCTTTAGATGGACTGGTTGGACCTCCTTGCAGTCCAAGGGACTCTTCAAGAGTCTTCTTCAGCACCACAGTTCAAAAGCATCAATTCTTCGGCGCCCAGCTTTCTTCACAGTCCAACTCTCATAAGCAGGTCCCAAATGGTGAAATTCATTACTAGCTTTTTTCTGTGACTTTCATGTTATAATCTCATTCTACACACACAACACCCCTCTGGTAATAGAACTGATGTTTCTGTATTAGGAGATTAACTGAATCATAATGTAGAGAATTTGGCCTTGGTCATGAAACTAGTTAATGGAGCCTCTATAAATAGCATGCACAGATTTGGGTACTAATGACTATGTACGGAAAACCTTTCCTTTTTATTAATGTATCGTTTCCCTCACTTTTAAATCTTCTTTCCTCACTTTTCCAGATACCATTTCAACATATAATATTTGCCAAGGAATTTTTGACAAAATGAAAGACAAACTATTTAAAAACTAACAGTAACTTCAGTGTTTTCCATTAGTAGTGATTTCTGTTAACAGTTTTAATATTGGCTTTGAGGTATAGATAAAGATATGTAAGTATTGCATACACATGCACACACAGTCATGTTTAGTATTTTGGCCTAACCCTCTCCCATGCTTGGATTTTACTCTATGATCCTTCAGAGATAAGAGCAGGGTATGTAATTATCTCTATTTTATTTAAACAGAGTAACTAGGCATATGAGAGGTGCTATGAATTGCTCAAAATTTAATAACAAATTAATGTTATTTATGAGACTTAAATGCTAGCCTATTAACCTCCAAGTCTTCTGCTTTATGATGCTTCTGGAATGTGGATGTAGCACAGAGAGCTGTACTCCTGGACAAATCAGACATACTTGAAATCATATCCTGGCTTCCAGTTTAAGTTAACTTATTTTGAACTGTAATTTCTTTATTTGTAAATCAGGAATAATAATTACGGTTTCTAGTTTAAGAATATATTAAAACACCAAGAACATAGTATGTGCCCATTAAATGTTTTTTTCTTCTAGGTTGCCATTGCTATTGCTAAGTCACTTCAGTCGTGTCCGACTCTGTGTGACCCCATAGACGGCAGCCCACCAGGCTTCCCCGTCCCTGGGATTCTCCAGGCAAGAACACTGGAGTGGGTTGCCATTTCCTTCTCCAGTGCATGAAAGTAAAAAGTGAAAGTGAAGTCGCTCAGTCTTGTCCGACCCTCAGCAACCCCATGGACTGCAGCCTTCCAGGCTCCTCCATCCATGGGATTTTCCAGGCAAGAGTACTGGAGTGGGGTGCCATTGCCTTCTCCTTCTTCTAGGTTAGCTTTCTAGTATCAATCTTTGATAGTTTAAAAGCTTTTCCCAGGAAGCTAGGCATTGAGTACTGAAGCCAATATTTTGTGCCCTCCACTGCTGCTGCTGCTGCTAAGTCGCATCACTCATGTCCGACTCTGTGTGACCCCATAGACGGCAGCCCACCAGGCTCCCCCGTCCCTGGGATTCTCCAGGCAAGAACACTGGAGTGGGTTGCCATTTCCTTCTCCAATGCATGAAAGTGAAAAGTGAAAGTGAAGTCACTCAGTCGTGTCCGACTCTTAGCGACTTCATGGACTGCAGCCTACCAGGCTCCTCCACCTATGGGATTTTCCAGGCAAGAATACTGGAGTGGGGTGCCATTGCCTTCTCCGGTGCCCTCCACTACGTGAATATAAATGAAACACAAGGTAACCACTTGTAAAAATGAAAGTGTTAGTTGCTCAGTCATGTCCCACTCTTTGCGACCTCATGGACTATAGCCCGCCAGTCTCCTCTGTCCATGGAATTCTCTAGGCAAGAATACTGGAGTAGGTTGCCATTCCCCTCTCCAGGGAGTCTTCCCAACTCAGGGATTGAACCCAGGTCTCCTGCATTGCAGGCGGATTCTTTACTGTATGAACCACCAGGGAAACCCAAGGTAACTTACCTTGATTTTATTTTCTACACCTAGTCCTATTTTAAAATATTTTCTCATTATTTTATGTGTATATATCCTCTCATCAGTATTACAAGTAATTTGTGACTAGGGAACCATGCCTTCATATTTTTATGCATTTTTCATTTAAACCATCAAATTGCATATCCATATTGATTTACTTTCTAGTGGAAAAAATGCACTGGCTTCAGAGTCAGGACTTACTGACTTCAGTTACTATGCTGCTTACCTTCAATTGGCCCCATCAAGATCTACTTTTTACTCTTTCTGTAAACTGAGTCCAGCAACATAAAAAAGATTATACACTGTGACCTGAGAGGATTTATACCAGGAATGCAAGGCTAGTATAACACTCAAGAACCAATCAGTGTAATATGCCATATTGATAGAATAAAGCACAAAAATCACATGGTCATCTCATTGTGGAAAAAGCATCTGACAAAATCTAACACCCTTTCATAATAAAACATTCAGCTAACTTGGAATAGAAAGGAACTTCCTCAACCTTATAAAGAGCAACTATAAAAAACAACAAAACAAAAACAACATATAGCTAACATCAAACTTAATACTTTCTCCCTAAGATCAGGAACAAGACAGGATGTCCAGTCTCACCACTTCTACTCGACGTTGTACTGCAGGTCCATAGCGGGGGCAGTTAGGCAAGAAAAAGAAAAAAGAAGCATCCAGATTAAAAAGAAAGAAAACGTCTTCTATATAGTTGCATACAGATTTCTTAGGAGACAGATAAGGTGGTCTGGTATTCCTATCCAAGAATATCCCACAGCTTATTGTGATCTGCACAGTCAGAGGCTTTAGTATAGTCAGTGAAGCCATACATGTTGTTTTTGGAATTCAGGTCAAGAAGCAACAGTTAGAACTGAACATGGAACAACAGACTGGTTCAAAATTGGGAAAGGAGTACATCAAGGCTATATTTTGTCACCCTGCTTATTTAACTTGTATGCAGAGTACATCATGGGACATGCTGGGGTGAATGACTCATGACCTGGAATCAAGATTGTTGAGAGAAATATCAACAACCTCAGACATGCAAATGATACCACTCTAAGGCATAAAGCAAAGAGAAACTAAGGAGCCTCTTGATGAGAGTGAAAGAGGAGAGTGAAAAAATGGGCTTAAAACTCAACATTCAAAAAACTAAGATCATGGTATCCAGTCCCATCACTTCGTGGCAAATAGGGCAAAAGTGGAAACTGACAGATTTTATTTCACTGGGCTCCAGAATCACTGTGGATGGTGGCTGCAGCCACAAAATTAAAACTCTTGCTCCTTGGAAGAAGAGCCATGACAAACCTAGACAGCATATTAGAAAGGAGAGATATCATTTTGCTAACAAAGGTCCATATAGTCAAACTATGGTTTTTCCAGTAGTTATGTATGAATGTGAGAGTTGGACCATCAAGAAGGCTGAGCATCAAAGAATTGATGCTTTCAAATTGTGGTGCTGGAGAAGACTCTTGAAAGAGCAAGGAGATCAAACCAATCAATCCTAATATTCCTAAGTAAATCAATCCTGAATATTCATTGGAAGGACTGATGCTAAAGCTGGAACTCCAGTACTTTGGCCACCTGATGCAAAGAGCCAACTCATTGGAAAAGTCCCTATTGCTGGGAAGATTGAGGGCAAGAGGAGAAGGGGGAAACAGAGGATGAGATGGTTGGATGGCATCACCGACTTGATGGACATGAATTTGAGCAAACTCTGGGAGACAGTGAAGGACAGGGAAGCCTGGTGTGCTGCAGTCCATGGGATTGCAGTCTCCAGGCATGACTTAACAACTGAACAACATTTACAGGTGACATGATCTTGTATACAGAAAATTCTAGAGAATCCACACAAAATTTTTTAAGTTGAGCAATATACAAAATCAACTGTACTGCTACACTGACAATAACAATTCTAAAGGGAAATTCCATTTATGATAGCATCAAAATGATAAAGTGCTTAGGAATTTAATCAAAGAAGTGCAAGACTGTATGTTGAAAGCTACAAAGCATTTTTTAAAGGAATTTTTAAAGACCTGAGAATAAGGAAATAGATGGAAAGACATCCCATGTTCATAGATTGGAAGATTTAATATTGTTAAGTTAGCAATATTCTTCATGGGTCTACAAATTCAAGACAATCACTATTGACATCCCAGCTGCCTTTTGGGCAGAAATTAACAAGCTGATCTTAAAATTCATCTGGAAATGCAAGGAACCCAAAATAGCCAAACAAAAAGGAACAAATTTGGAGGACTTATACTTCCTGATTTCAAAACTTACTACAAAGCTACAATAATTGAGACAATGTATAACTGGAATAAAGATAAATATATAGCTCAATGCAATAGAATTGAGGGTCCAGAAATAAACCCTTTTACAATAGGCAATTGATTCTTGACAAGGGTGGCAAGATAATTCCCTGGGGAAGAAGTCTTTACCAAAAGTGCTGGACAACTGGATATACACTTGTAAAAGAGTGAAGTTAGACCTTACATCATGTACAAAAGTTAATGCAATTGCCTCATAGACATGAATAAAAGAGCTAAAACAAAATTCTTAGAAGAAAACAACAGTAAATCTTTGTCAACTTGGGCTAGGCAAAGCGTTAGGTACAACAGGAAAAGCACAAGTCACAAAAGAAAAAATAATGCTTCAAAGGGTAACATCAAAAAAGTGAAAAGACAACCTATAGAATGGAGGAAATATTTGCAAATGTGTGTCAATGATTAGGGGCTTGTATCCAGAATGTATATTAAACAAAACACAACCCAGTTTTAAAATGAATGAGGATTTGAGTAGACATTTCTCCAAAGAAGGTGGACAGTTGACCAACAAGCACACAAAAAATGCTCAAAAATAATTTATCATTCAGTTCAGTTGCTCAGTTGTGTCCGACTCTTTGCGACCCCATGAATTGCAGCACACCAGGCCTCCCTGTCCATCACCAACTCCCGGAGTTCACTCAGACTCACGCCCATCGAGTCCGTGATGCCATCTTATCATTAGGGAAATACAAATCAAAACCCCACTGAGCTGCCACTTCACACCCACTGGAATGACTGTATCCCCCACAAGACTGACCATATCAAGTGTTGGCAAGAGTGTGGAGCAAGTACAACCTTCAGTGCTACTGGCAGGATTGTAAAATGGTGGAGCTGCTTTGTAAAATAGCCTGGGAACTTCTCAAGTGTTAAACATAGAGTTGCTATGGCCCAGCAATTCCATTCTTAGGTTTATATATATATATATATATACCCAAGAAAATTGAAAACATGTCCACATGGGCACTTGTACATGAATATTCCTAGCAACATGACTCATCTTTCTGAATTAGAGACTAAATCATTTTGCAACCCCTAATGAAATAAATCAGCCAAAGACTGTTAATGCTGAAACCATTAGGTAAAAGGTTGATTGGAGGCTGAATATCTAAATGGTGTTGAAATATCACCCGGTGGATAATTTGCTAGTCATGAAAGTAGAAACTTGACATTATAATGGTCCAGCTTTCTGGTTGTTACCATTTTAACCCAATCAAATTTAACATTACCAGCAATGGAAGACAGGATCTGAAAGGGGAAGAGGTCAGCCAGTGTGTATACGCTGTGTTAGGAACTTGCAGTTTGCAGTACACAAAGAAGAGCTAAGAGTTGGAACGCCAGGAAAGTGGCTGTGACAAAGTGTGATGATCAGCTATTGATCAAATGAGTGAATTATTAATGCAAACAGCACCAGATCAATATGGTAACTAACCATACCAGATGGTAAATAACCATCCCAGTTTGCTTGGAACTTTTCTGGGTTTGCCCGTGAAAGTCCTGAGTCCTAAAAAACCTCATCAGTGTCAGGCAAACTGGGAAAGTTTGGTCATCCTGCCACCTCAGTAAAACTACATTTGCCTCTTTTCCCCGCTCCTCACCTTCCCTGCCCCAATTCTGGAATTTGTAGGGGATAAATTGAGTAACAGAGGAAAATGATAAAAGGAGTGACATTTCTCTCTTCAGCAATAACTGGCCCCTGAGCCAAAAAAGGAGAGGGGCTTTAAACCAAGTAAGTGTGAGTTTCTTTTGTGGGTGGTGAAAAATTTTCTAAAATTGATGGTAGTGATGGTCGCACAACTCTGAATATGCTAAAAACCACTGAATTGTACATTTCAACACTGAATTATATATAATTTATATCTTAATGAAGCTGTTTTTAAAAAGTGAATGTGAGAGAGTTTTAAATTAGATTAAATTAGCTTGGGCTATTTAAACCTGAAAGAGACTGAAAAGCTATAGGAGCTGCCCAAGATGTCAAGGGCAAGGAAAGAGGCATGATGGTTTAAGACAATGGTGGAAACAAAGTACCATTTCTTGTTTGTTTTGCATTTAGTTTATATCTCTCAGTAAGATGGCTACACCGCTTTATTCCCTGCAACTAAGGGTTGTGACTAAGACACCTGAAGAATATTCATTCCATCTTCTCCTGTTTAGATGCTAAATTTTATCCTTGGAAAAAAATCACAAAGAGCTGTGTGTTTGAATTGCATTGCTCTAGTCTCTCATAGAATTAAAAAAAAAAAAACACACCACTAAACCACATTGGCATTATGCCACTGGTTTGTAATGGAGATGTAATAGAAGACACCTGTGTTTTTTAGACAGTCTAGGCCCCCGGCGCACTAAGCACGGGCGGCTGTGACCAGCGCACTAAGCGTGGCCGAGAGGAGCTACCCCGCATCCGAGGTCAGGGGCGGTGGCCGGGAGGAGCTACCCCACGCCCGAGGCCAGGGGCGGCGGCCGGGAGGACCAACCCCACGTCCAAGGAGCCGTGGCTGCGCGGATGCAGGAGGGCCTAGAAGAGCTATCCCACATTGAATGTCAGGAAGGGCGGCGGTGAGGAGACAACCCTCCTCCAAGGTAAGGAGCAGCGGCTGCGCTTTGCTAGAGCAGCCGTGAAGAGATACCCCACGCCCAAGGTAAGAGAAACCCAAGTAAGACGGTAGGTATTGCAAGAGGGCATCAGAGGGCAGACACACTGAAACCATACTCACAGAAAACTAGTCAATCTAATCACACTAGGACCACAGCCTTGTCTAACTCAATGAAACTAAGCCATGTCATGTGGGGCCACCCAAGACGGGCGGGTCATGGTGGAGAGATCTGACAGAATGTGGTCCACTGGAGAAGGGAATGGCAAACCACTTCAGTATTCTTGCCTTGAGAACCCCATGAACAGTATGAAAAGGCAAAATGTTAGGATACTGAAAGAGGAACTCCCCAGGTCAGTAGGTGTCCAATATGCTACTGGAGATCAGTGGAGAAATAACTCCAGAAAGAATGAAGGGATGGAGCCAAAGCAAAAAGAATACCCAGCTGTGGATGTGACTGGTGATAGAAGCAAGGTCCAATGCTGTAAAGAGCAATATTGCATAGGACTCTGGAATGTCAGGTCTATGAATCGAGGCAAATTGGAAGTGGTCAAACGAGATGGCAAGAGTGAATGTCGACATTCTAGGAATCAGCAAACTAAAATGGACTGGAAAGGGTGAATTTAACTCAGATGACCATTATATCTACTATTGCAGGCAGGAATCCCTCAGAAGAAATGGAGTAGCCATCATGGTCAACAAGAGAGTCCGAAATGCAGTACTTGGATGCAATCTTAAAAACAACAGAATGATCTCTGTTCGTTTCCAAGGCAAACCAGTCAATATCACAGTAATCCAAGTCTATGCCCCAACAAGTAATGCTGAAGAAGCTGAAGTGGAACCGTTCTATAAAGACCTACAAGACCTTTTAGAACTAACACCCAAAAAAGATGTCCTTTTCATTATAGGGGACTGGAATGCAAAAGTAGGAAGTCAAGAAACATCTGGAGTAACAGGCAAATTTGGCCTTGGAATACGGAATGAAGCAGGACAAATACTAATAGAGTTTTGGCAAGAAAATGCACTGGTCATAGCAAACACCCTCTTCCAACAACACAAGAGAAGACTCTACACATGGACATCACCAGATGGTCAACACTGAAATCAGATTGATTATATTCTTTGCAGCCAAAGATGGAGAGGCTCTATACAGTCAACAAAAACAAGACCAGGGGCTGACTGTGGCTCAGTTCATGAACTCCGTATTGCCAAATTCAGACTCAAATTAAAGAAAGTAGGGAAAACCACTAGACCATTCAGGTATGACCTACATCAAATCCCTTATGATTATACAGTGGAAGTGAGAAATAGATTTAAGGGCCTAGATCTGATAGATAGAGTGCCTGATGAACTATGGACTGAGGTTCATGACATTGGGTAGGAGACAGGGATCAAGACCATCCCCATGGAAAAGAAATGCAAAAAAGCAAAATGGCTGTCTAGGGAGGCCTTACAAGTAGCTGTGAAAAGAAAAGAAGTGAAAAGCAAAGGAGAAAAGGAAAGATATAAGCATCTGAATGCAGAGTTCCAAAGAACAGCAAGAAGAGATAAGAAAGCCTTCCTCAGCGATCAATGCAAAGAAATAGAGGAAAACAACAGAATGGGAAAGACTAGAGATCTCTTCAAGAAAATTAGGGATACCAAGGGAACATTTCATGCAAAGATGGGCTCGATAAAGGACAGAAATGGTATGGACCTAACAGAAGCAGAAGATATTAAGACGAGGTGGCAAGAATACACAGAAGAAGTGTACAAAAAAAGATCTTCATGACCCAGATAATCATGAAGGTGTGATCACTGACCTAGAGCCAGACATTCTGGAATGTGAAGTCAAGCCGGCCTTAGAAAGCATCTCTACGAACAAAGCTAGTGGAGGTGATGGAATTCCAATTGAGCTATTTCAAATCCTGAAAGATGATGCTGTGAAAGTGCTGCACTCAATAGGCCAGCAAATTTGGAAAACTCAGCAGTGGCCACAGGACTGGAAAAGATCAGTTTTCATTCCAATCCCAAAGAAAGGCAATGCCAAGGAATGCTCAAACTACCACACAATTGCACTCATCTCACATACTGGTAAAGTAATGCTCAAAAATTCTCCAAGCCAGGCTTCAGCAATACATGAACCATGAACTTCCTGATGTTCAAGCTGGTTTTAGAAAAGGCACAGGAACCAGAGATCAAATTGCCAACATCTGCTGGATCATGGAAAAAGCAAGAGAGTTCCAGAAAAACATCTATTTCTGCTTTATTGACTATGCCAAAGCCTTTGACTGTGTGGATCACAATAAACTATGGAAAGTTCTGAAAGAGATGGGAATACCAGACCACCTGACCGCCCTCTTGAGAAATCTGTATGCAGGTCAGGAAGCAACAGTTAGACCTGGACATGGAGCAACAGCTTGGTTCCAAATAGGAAAAGGAGTACATCAAGGCTGTATATTGTCACTCTGCTTATTTAACTTATATGCAGAGTACATCATGAGAAACGCTGGGCAGGAAGAAGCACAAGCTGGAATCAAGATTGCTGGGAGAAATATAAATAACTTCAGATATGCAGATGATACCACCCTTATGGCAGAAAGTGAAGAGGAACTAAAAAGCCTCTTGATGAAAGTGAAAGTGGAGAGTGAAAAAGTTGGCTTAAAGCTCAACATTCAGAAAATGAAGATTATGGCATCTGATCCCATCACTTCATGGGAAATAGTTGGGGAAACAGTGGAAACAGTGTCAGACTGTATTTTTCTGGGTTGCAAAATCACTGCAGATGGTGACTGCAGCCATGAAATTAAAAGACACTTACTCCTTGGAAGGAAAGTTATGACCAACCTAGATAGCATATTCAAAAGCAGAGACATTACTTTGCCAACAAAGGTCCATCTAGTCAAGGCTATGGTTTTTCCTGTGGTCATGTGTGGATGTGAGAGTTGGACTGTGAAGAAGGCTGAGCGCCGAAGAATTGATGCTTTGAACTGTGGTGTTGGAGAAGACTTTTGAAAGTCCCTTGGACTGCAAGGAGATGCAACCAGTCCATTCTGAAGGATATCAGCCCTCGAATTTCTTTGGAAGGAATGATGCTAAAGCTGAAACTCCAGTACTTTGGGCACCTCATGTGAAGAGTTGACTCATTGGAAAAGACTCTGATGCTGGGAGGGATTGGGGGCAGGAGGAGAAGGGGACGACAGAGAATGAGATGACTGGATGGCATCACTGACTCGATGGACATGAGTCTGAGTGAACTCCGGGAGTTGGTGATGGACAGGGAGGCCTGGCGTGCTGCAATTCATGGAGTCGCAGAGTCGGACACAACTGAGCGACTGAACTGAACTGATCAGTGTGTTATTGAGGTCCTAGAGGAGACATTGTTTCTTAAGTATTAGTCTGGGGAGTAGCTGGGTTCAGAACAGTTGATTTGTTTATATCTTATGTATATGGAATTATGTTGTTATCAAGATATTTTGTTTGCTTAACCCTTTTCTTTACTGAAGCTGCCACTGAAAGATAATGATTTCCTAATGGGATTGTAAATCATGTAGCACCCCCTGGGGCACATTGACCCAGGCTAACCAGTTAGTATGCCTCATTCCTTTGTCCACATTGTTCAGTCCAGAGTTGGGACTAACCACAAAGAGGGCCAAACAGAATCCAACCAAGGACTTTTTTCTGGTGCTCTCAGAAAGAGATGCTCTCTTTTCACTCGAATCACTAGCTGTAAGAACTATGTAAGCACAGAGTTTTTGAGGCCATCTTTGCCAGCAGGTGAAAAGAGGCTACTTAAAAATGAAACCAACAGAAAACTAAATGTCCAGATAACCTTGTTTGAGTCTGTGAACCTAATCTGTGCCTACAGCTAGTTCCATTCACAGACTGTTCTATTAAATAAGCCAATAAATTTCCCTTTTTGTATTTATGCCTGTTTGATTTGGATCTTTGACACTCGCAACCAAAAGAGGTTTGACTGATAAGAGTTCCTGATTCAGTTTTCCTCTTTAAACTGACAGAAACTGACTCAAATATGTATCCCACAAGCAAAAAGGATCATACTGAATAAATTTTGTGTAGTGGGCTTGTCTCTTCTTTTTACTTTTTCTATCCTTTCTCTTTACCCATTTTATCTTGCTATATTTTATGTATTTTTTAAAGTCACTTAAAATCCTTTTTATAATAAGGCACTAAATAGTCGAGGCACTAAATAGTTTTCCATGTTATCTTTAATCTGGATTGGAAATAAGCTAAGAATTGATTCCTAGTAGACAGAATCAGTTTCTTACCCAGACTTTACCTCTCATTTTTTCTCCCAATTCTGATTTCGTTGTAGCAGTCACTCTGTTTGTATCCCATGTGATTGAGGAAAGGCCAGCCTCACCCACAACTTCAGGGATGGGTCTGAGTTATCTATAAGAGTGACTTTATTTTCCTTGTCAGGAATTGATTCAGAAATGTGGGCCATTGAGATGCCAGGAGATGTTTGCTAGTAGCTTCTATTTCTAGGACACTTGCTGAAAATGACTCTTTTGCTATTTGTTATGTGTGAATATGAGTCTTGAAACAGTTGCAGCTGTCTATGACCTGTTTGAGAATGAAACTGATGCCAAAAGAGAGCAAAGTCAAAAGAATGTGAGGGAAAGGGAGCACAACCACTGGAATAAATCAGTCTTGAGAACTGCATTATCTCTGGGCTTTCGGTTATGTGAACCAATAAATATTTTCATTCAAGCCACTTTAAGTTGGGTGTACTCTTTATGAGGATCCTAATGTAATTGGGCTTCCAGGTAATGCAGTGGTAAAGAATCCATGTGCCAGTGCCGGAGACTTGAGAGACTCAGGTTTGATCCCTGGGTTGGGAAGATCCCCTGGAGCAGGAAATGGCAACCCACTCCAGTACTCTTGCCTGGAAAAATACATGAACAGAGGAGCCTGGCAAGCCATAGTCTCTGGGGTCACAAACTGAGCCCATGACCGAGGACACTGAGCATAATATAATTGGAAAATATAGTTTCGGCAATGATTTTTTTAGATTTGACCAAAAGCAAAAATGGAACTACAAGTGGGACTACATCAAACTAAAATCTCTGTACAGCAAAGAAATACATCAGTGAAATGAAAAGACAATCTATAGCATGGAAGGAAATATTGGCAAGTCATATCTGATGAGGGTTAAAATCCAAAATATATAAAGAGCCCCTACAACTCAATAGAAAAAAAAATTGATTTAAAATGGGCAGAAGAATTGATCCAAATAGACATTTTTCCAAAGAAGACAAAGAAATGGTCAACAGGTACCTGAAAAGATGCTCAACATCACTGGTCATCAGCAAAATGCAAATCAAAACCACAGTGAGATATCACCTCATGTTTGTTAGAATGACTATTACCAAAACGACAAATAATTGTTGGTAGGGATGTGGAGAAAAGGAAACCATTGTGCAGTGTTGGTGGGAATGTTAACTGGCGCAGTCACTATGGAAAACAGTATAGAGGTGCGGAATTAACATGAACCAGCAATTCCACTTCTGGGTATTTATCTGAAGGAAATGAAGCTACTGTCAAAAAAGATAACCATGTTCATTGCAGTATTATTTACAATAGCCAATACAGGGAAACAAGTGTCCATCAGTGAATGAATGGATAAAGAAATTGTAAGATGCTGTACACCTGAGACTAACACAGCTTTGTAAATTGACTATATTCCAATAAAAATTTTTAAAGAATAATAAGTTGTAAGATACACACACACATATACATATATACACAATGAAATATTCAGTCAAAAGAGACAGAAAGAAATCCCTCCATTTGCAACAACATGAATGGATGGACCTTGAGGGAATTATGCTAGGTGAAATAAATCAGACACAGAAAGACAAACACTGTATCATTTCACTTATATGCGGAATCTAAAACGATAAAGGGAACTCATAGAGAATAGATTGGTGGTTGCTAGAGGTAGGGGTGGGAAAAAATGGATAAAGGTGGTAAGAAGAAAAAAATTGGAGAGTGAGTTTCCCCTCCAGCCTTTGTTGTGAAGGTTTATAGCAACCTTCTTTAGCAGAATTAAGAACGTTCCAAATCTCTACAGTCTGACAATTGCAAAGGAAATATCTTTAGAAAAAGTCTTACTGGTAACTCACTGGCTTGACTAAGTTCAAAGTCCTCTAAACCTCCTTACAGCTTAAGCCAGTCAGAGTTCAATGAAGTTCAGACACCTATCTTAATGCACTTTATACTTAGAAATTGCTCAGAAGTCAATTACAGTTCATGTGTTTGAAAATAGGAGACCCATAAACAAGTCATCCTGTTTTTTCAACCCATTCACAACTGTCTGGTCACAAGATGCCAAAAAGATGGTCCTTCCCTTTATAGGTCAAAGATGAGCCCAAGTTGAAAGTAAAGATTATGAAAATAGCAATTTTATTTATATGGCTCATATCCATATGCCTAGCACTGTACTTGTTGCTCTATGGATACAACTCCCATAGTCAAAGAATTTAAAGTTGAAATTATATGATTGAAAGTTCAGATTTTTTTTCCTTTAAATAAAATATGGACCTCTTCAAAGTCCTTTTGCAAATAGTACTTGGTAATCTCTCTCAAATATGTCCCCAAATATCAGGTGAAAAAGCTAAGTGCTAGTGAAAGTACTCCCCAGATTTCTCCATATGTGTGTGAACAAACATGAACATACAGAGAAATGCATTTTTAAGTCTTGACAGGACACTTAAAGATACTACCCAGCAAATTTTCACTAATTTGGCCATTTTCATGTTCTCAGTTCACAAAACTGTCTATAATAATAATAGCAGGAGTCCAACCATAAATTATAAGAATGCATTTGGTATTATGAATTTAAATAATTTCCTAGTAAAAGGCCACCATATGTTAAGGTAGTGCTATCCCACTGTGATAAGAATAAACTCAGCTTTATCTTAACAGGTTGTTTTGGTGCTGTTTTGCTAGAACTTGTATTCCACAGAATTCAACATCTTACATATAATTTCTTTTAGCTTATTTTCTTCATTCCTCCAGTTCTTCTGAAAGCAGCCACTATCAACAGTTTCTTTTGTATCTTTCCAGACATTTTCATAATTACTTGTATTTAATTGCTGGTAAAGCTATGTGGTTTTCTATGTGATAAGTACGATACTTAGATTGCCCCTCCCATGTTATTTTTGTCAGGTGTCTTCCCTGTTTGGTTACTTTCATATTGTATAGGTGTCCCTCAGTATCGAGGGGAGATTGATTCCAAGATCCCCCTGGATACCAAAATCTGCAGCTGCTTAAGTCCCATGTAGAAAGTGGTGTAGTTTTTTCCTGTAACTTACACACATCCTCCTGAATACTTTAAATCATCTCTAGTTTACCTATAATGCCTAATACAATGTAAATACAAATAGTTGTAAATATCAATATAATGTAAATACTATGTAAATAGCTGCTACTGAATGGCAAATTCAAGTTTTGCTTTCTGGAACTTTCTGGAACTTTTTTTTTTTTCCCAAATACTTTTGGTCTGTGATTGGTTGAATCTGTGAACATGGAACCCAGGGATACAGAGGGCTGACTGACTTTTATAAAAGTCTCTTGAAAATTAATAAAACAAAAAAAATTGTGTAGCCATTTTTCTATTCTCTGATATCACTTTTTTTTTTTTTCCCCAGGACTCAGAAGAGTATTATTCTCTCCAGTGCATATCTCTTTATGCTAGCCCATTTTCTTCTCCTGTTTTATGACCTTTCAAAATATATTTTATGGTATGATGTGAAGCAAAGACCTAAATTAATCGTTGTTATTATTTTTGGCTGCCCCACTCAGCTTGCAGGATCTTATTTCCCCAACTGTGGACTGAACATGGGACATGGCAGTGAAAGTGCCGAGTCCTAGCCACAGGACCACCAGGGAGTTCCCAGTTACTTCTTTTTTATACTAAAATGCTTCTGTCTAAAAAACATTGAACTGCTCATCCAATTCTCTCAGTTTGTCAATGGTTAAAATTTTATTCTTTGATTTTACTTGGGACATTATTCTGTACCATCAATAACTAACTTTTACTATTTTTTAAAGTATATGTTTTTAAATTTTTTTAATTAATGTATTTATTTTAATTGGAGGATAATTACTTTACAATATTGTGATGGTTTTTGCCTTACATCAACCAACATGAATCAGCCACAGTTATACATGTGTTCCCCCATCTTCATTTTTTTTTTAATCTACATAAATATTTTATTAGTTGACTATTTTGTTAGGCTTTAGGTCTAGTTCAATGAGTTCATTAATTATTTAAATTTGTTCTTTGAAATTTGTTTATTCAACCAGAAAAATTTCACTATATTTCAGGTTTTAGTATTAACAAATAAATTTATAATTAGTAAAAGTATTTTTAAGTTATTGTTAGTTTAATTACCTGTATGTCCTTTTTGGTCTGGTTATTCTAAATACTCCTGTTTGTTTTACAGCACAAAAATGTGCAGATTGTCTTGGTGAAGAGTTTGGAAGTAATTATTTGATTACTTCATATTACTGTTTTTAGCTTATGCTATAGGAACATGAATATTAGACTCAATTAAAAAATACAAAGGGAAAAGCAATATTTTTACTGTTACCACTGGATATCTATTTTAAGATATTGCACAAGAAAGAAAACCTTTTTTAAGTTCATGTGTAATCATTAACTAAAAGTATGCAATTCTTTGGTTATCTTGAACATTGAACTTTTGCAGATTCTTCAAAGTTACTTAAGTGCAACCACTTATTAATCAACATTTGCTTACTAAGTAGAAGTGATCCAGCATATTTTTCCCCCAAGTCATTATGATCAAATGTTCCCTTCTACTGGATTATCTCTATGCAATCAGTTATTTACAGAACACACACATTGAGTCATGAAGAAGAGATTTTTGGAAGCCATTTAGAAGAGATCTGGGAGAAATTATTTTACTTAAGACCATCAGAGCTGACACCAGAATCCAGCCAGCTTTCCTGACACCTTTACATGTTTCAGTCTTTCTTAGTACAGACTTTAAATATCAATTATTACACTTTAAAAGAGAGACTTCACAGAACACCCTATCTGATAAAACAGAAGCATCCCTGAAAATGTGTATGTTTTTGAGATATTCAGAGTACATCTTCAGGGAAGTAGGAGAGTTTGTGATTTAGAGAAATCCTGTGGTATATCCTTTGGTAAAGGGAATCACCACACTATTTTTGTCTTTTGTGTAAAATTTTATTTACATTAAATTGTAACATCTTGGAGGTCTTCTGGTCAGACTTTCTCCCCAGAGCATACTTTCTCCAGTCCTTTCTACACTGTAAGAAGTGGGATGACATCTGTTGATGTTTTTGCTAAACAGATATGGAACATTATTCTTTGTAAGTTGTGGGATGTAGGACTGTTTTCTGAACCTCAGTTTCCTGATTGGTAAAATTGGAATAAAAATGCCTACCTCATAGGATTATTGTGAGGATTAAATTAGATAAAATTTTAGAGTGCCTACATAGAAATATATTTGTTATTTTAGAAACCCATGTGAGGTTGACATGTAAGATGTTCATTAAATGAGTGTTCTCTTAATGCTTGTAGATCATTGATAAAAATGTTAAAGGTGCTGAAGCCACCACAGACTCTTTTGCAATGCTAATAGAGATCTTCCTCAGGTTATATCATTAATATCATTTTGTTAATTTCTTTGACTATATAGTGCTTCAAGCAATTAAAGGTCAATGTAAATATGCTCTCATTCTGTCCATAGAAAACATGATGTATCTTATCAGGTGCCTTGCTGAGTTCAAGATATACTATACCTACAGCCAATGTAATAATAATCACATCAAAAAAAGGAAATTAAATTACAAAGAGTGTCCTGCCTATGTTTTCCTCTAGGAGTTTTACTGTATCCAGTCTTACACTTAGGTATTAGTCCATTTTTAGTTTATTTTTGTGCATGGTATTAGAGAATGTTCTAATTTCACTCTTTTCATGTAGCTGCCTGATTTTTCTAGCACCATTTATTGAAGAGACTGGCTTTTCTCCATTGTATATGCTTGCCTCCTTTGTTGCAGACTAATTGACCATAGGTGTGTGGGTTTATTTCTGGGCTTTCTATCTTGATTTATGTTTCTGATTTGTGCCAATACCATACTGTTTTGATCACTGTAATTTTATGGTATAGTCTAAAGTCAAAGAGCCTGATTTCTCCAGCTGACAATGTCATTTACAGAGCAGAAATTTTAAATTTCAATAGAGTCCAGCTTGTTAATTTTTGTTTTCTTTCATGGGTCATGCCTTTGGTGTTGCATCTAAAATGTCATTTCCAAACCCAAAGTCATCTAGATTTTTCTCCTCTGTTGTCTTCTAGGGGTTTTATGGTTTTGCATTTTACATTTAGGTGTATGATCAATTTTGAGTTATATTTTGGGGACTGGTGTAAGGTATGTATCTAGATTTTTTTTTGCATGTGGATTTCTAGTTTTTCCAACATTATTTATCGAAAATATTGTATTTTCTTCATTGTATTGTCTTTCTTCCTTTGTAAAAGATCAGTTAACTATATTTATAAGGCTCTGATACTGGGCCCTCTTTCTGTTTCATTGATCTATTTGTCAATTTTATCTATCATACTCTTAAAGTCTGGTAGTGTTAGTCCTCCAACTTGGTTTTTCTCCTTCAATATTGTGTTGGATGTTCTGGGTCTTTTGCCTCTCCATATAAACTTTAGAATCAGTTTGTTGATATCCAGAAAATAACTTGTTGGGATTTTATCAAATTGCAAAGAATTGACATCTTGACAACAGTGAGTCTTCCTAACCATGAACATGGGTTCTTGCCCCTTCTTTGCATTTTTCATCAGGGTTTTATAATTTTCCTCATACATATTTTGTTAGATTTATTCTAAGGTATTTCTTTTTTGAGGTGCTAATATAAATGGTGTTGTGGTTTTAATTTTGAATTAAATTTTGATTTGTTCATTGCTGGTATATAGGTAAGTGATTGATTTTAGTATGTTAGCTTTGTATTGTGCTACATTGCTGTAATCACTTATGAGTTCCAGAAAGATTTTTGGATTTTTTACATAGATAGTCATGTTACCTGAGATCATCTTCCTTCCCAATTAGTATATCTTTTCTTTCCTTTTCTTGTTGTTGTTGTTTTTTGCAACAACTTGTTTGCAAACTTGTTGTTTGCTTGTTTTTTGATTAGCTATGAATTCTAGTTTAATGTTGAACAAATGAGGTGAGAGGGACATCCTTGCCTTGTTCCTGATCTTAGTGGGAAAGTTTCTAATTTCTCATCATAGGTATGATGTTAACTATAAGTCTTTTATAGACCATCTTTATCAAGTAAGGAAATTCCCTTCCTCGTTTTTCCTAGTTTCTGAAAGTTTTTATCATGACTGTGTGTTGGGTTTTATCAAATTATTTTTCTACATCTATCTATGGATATGATCATGTGATTTTTCTTCTTTAGCCTGACATGGATTACATTGATTTTTGAATGTTGAACCAACCTTGCATACCTGGGATAAATTTCACTTGTTTCTGATCTGTAACTCTTTTTATACATTGTTGGATTTGACTTGCTAATATTTTGTTGAAAATTTCTACATCTATTGTTTTATGTTAAATCAATTAAGAATGCGAAAAAAGATTTTTATTTTACCTTCACTTATTCCTTCTCCAGGGGCTTCCCTGGTGGCTCAGTGGTAAAGAATCCGCCTGCAGGATTTGACCCCTGGGTCTCCCTGGAGAAGGAAGTGGCAACCCACTCCAGTATTCTTGCCTGGGAAATCCCATTGACAGAAGAGCCTGGAGAGCTATAGTCCATGAGGATGCAAAAGAGCCAGACATGACTTAGTGACTAAACAACTGCATAACATTCCTTCACCAATTCCTTCTCTTTCTTTCTTTATGTATATCCAGATTTCCAGCCTGTATCATTTTCCTTTTCTCTAAAGAATCTTTTAAAAACAATTCTTGCATGGTAGATCTATTGGCCTCAAAGTGAAAGTAGCTCAGTCATGTCCAACTCTTTGTGACCCCATGGACTGTAGCCTGCCAGGCTCCTCTGTCCATGGAATTCTCCAGGCACGAATACTGGAGTGGGTAGCCATTCCCTTCTCCAGGGGATCTTCCCAACCCAGGGACCAAACCCAGGTCTCCTGCATTGTAGGCAGATTCTTTACAATCTGAGTCCTCAGGGAAGACCATTGGCCTCAAATCCCCTCAATTTTTGTTTTTGTCTGAGAAAGCCTTTATTTCTCCGTTTTTTTAAAGATTTTTTTTAATGTGGACCATTTTAAAAGTCGTTATTGAATTTGTTACAATATTGCTTCTGTTGTATGTTTTGGGTTTTTGGCCCTGAGGCATGTGGGATCTTATTTCCCCAATCAGGGATCACACCTGCATCCTTGCATTGGAAGGTGAAGTCTTAACCACAGGACCACCAGGAAAGTCCCTCTCCTTCATTTTTTGAAGGATACCTTTGCAAGGTACAGTATTCTGGGGGTTTGTTTTGTTTTTTTCTCTCAAAACTTTACTCTGTACTTACTTGCATTTTCTTAGAAAAGTCAGATGTAATTGTTTACTTCTCACTAGGTAAATGTTTTTTCCTTTGAATTATTAGGATTATACTATTTTTATTAGGATTTCCTCTTTATCTTTTATTTTCTGCAATTTAAGTACATATGACTAGCTGTAATTTTGTTTTTGTTTGTTTTGACATATATCTTGCTTGATGTTCTCTGAGGCTCCTGAATCTGTGCCTTGGTATCTGATATAATTTGGGGGAAGTTCTCAGTCATTATTACTTCACATATTTCTTTTGTTTCTTTCTCTTTTTTCTTCTGATAGTCCCATTATGTGTATGTTATACATTTTGCATTTACCCCATAGTTCTTGAATATTCTGTTGTTGTTTTTTTCCAGTTTCATTTCTCTTTGCTTTTCAGTTTCAGCATTTTGTATTGAGATATTCTCAAATTGAGATTTTTTTCCTAAGCTGTGTTCATTCTACTAATAAGCTGATCACATACATTCTTTATTTCTGTTCTTATTTCTATTAAGTGCTTTTGACTACCAGCATTTTATTTTGATCCTTTTTTAGAACTTCTGTCTCTTTGCTTACATGGTCCATCTACTCTTGCATGCTGTCTACTTGATCCACTAAAGTGAAGTGAAGTCGCTCAATCATGTCTGACCCTTTGTGACCCCATAGACTGTAGCCTACCAGGCTCCTCCATCCATGGGATTTTCCAGGCAAGAGTACTGGAGTGGGTTGCCATTTCCTTCTCCAGGGGATCTTCCTGACCCAGGGATTGAACCCAGGTCTCCCGCATCTGAGCCACCAGGGAAGTTCCTAAAGCCCCTGACATATTAATCATAGTTGCTTAAAATCCCTAGTCTGATAATCCCAACGTTCCTGCCATACCTGAAGCCTGCTTCATCTCTTCAAGCTGTGTTTTTTTGCCTTTAGGAATGTCCTGCAGTTTTTTCTTTCTTTCTTTCTGGCCACTCTGTGAGGCATGTGGAACTTCCCAGAAACCTGTGCCCTGCCCTCTGCAGTAGAAGCTCAGCGTTGTAACCACTGGGCCACCAGGGAAGTCCCATATGCTCTGTAATATTTTCTTGATAGCTGGGCATGGTGTACTGGGTAAAAGGGACTGCTGAAGATAAGCCTTTAGTAATGTGGAGTAGGAGTGAAGGGAGAGGAAGTATTCTATGATTCAATGATTATGTCTCAGCCTTTTTGGTGAGACTGTGCCTTTGGACTGTGAACTTCACAAGTGTTTTTCAGCTTCCTCTCTTAGGTGAGACAAGAAGGCTAGAGTGGGCTGGAGTTGGGTACTTCTCTTCCCCCAGGTTGATTTGGCTTAACCCAGCAGGTTAAGCTCTGAAGGCAGACTGTTAAGAAAGAATTCTCTGGTATATTTCAAATGATTACTTTTCCCTTCCCCTTGCCAAAAATATTAGGAGATTTTTCTCTGATATTCACTGTGAGAACCTCCTCAAGGTAAAACTCATAGGTGTGTGGGATTCCCCTATAACTTGAGGGCCCTGGATCTGTTTTTGTTTTTTGTTCTTTGGCTACTGCTCGCAGCCTGTGGGAATTTTAGTGCCTAACCAAGGACTGAAACTATGTCCCCTATATTGGAAACATGTAGTCTTAACCCTGGGACTGCCAGGGAAATTCCCATCCTCTTGAATCTTTTTGATGTCTCAGACTTGACTGAGACTCAGTCATCCAGAGGAGATTGTTAAGATCCAGAAGCAAATGAATGCCATCTTGGAGGGATTCACAGAACTGCTTTTTACTGATTTGATTAAAAATTTTGATGAAAGTAAGCTGGAGTTGCTGATGTTCAGCCTCAGCAATGTGGACGTGAATGACTGACGACAGTATTTATTTACAAGATGGGCTACTCCCCAGACCACCCTATCATCAGTGGTTCTGGAAGGCTGCTCTGCTGATGGACGCTGAGAAGCATATCCAGTTACTGCAGTTTGTCACAGGAACACCCTGAGTACCTATGAATGGATTTGCCTAACTTTATGGTTCTGGTGGTCCTCAGGTATTCACAATAGAACCATGGTGGAGTCCTGAAAAACTGCCCAGAGCGCACACGTGCCTTGAATTACCTCCAAATGAACCCTTTGGAAATTTTCAAGAGAAATTTCTCAGGGCTGTGGAGGATCCTCCGGGATTTGAAGGTGGATTAAGCGCCCCCTGCCTTGGGATGGTTGGTTGGTTGTGGAGTGAGTCCTGCTTGCTCTTTTGTATTTGCCTAACAGACTTAACAGTGGAGGTGGCAGAAGAGCAGTCTCAGGGAGTCAGTGACTCTTGGAGCAGAGCTTTCGCTTTGCACTTGCCCAAGTTCAGATATAGGATCTCAGTCCCGGGTCACATTCTTGCATTTTCTACCACAAATTATCGACAGGGTAACATCCACTGAATACACTAATTACGTTTCAGGAGGATTTATTCTATTGATGCTATGCCGCTGTAGGCAAGGCCCTTAATATTTTATATACTTAAAAAACAAAAAAACCCTCTCAGTGACCCTGACTCTCAAAAACTGAACCTCTATCAATTAGTCAATTATAGTTCAGCTTTCTCTACCCTGGCACTCGTTCTGCAGAAATTGTAGTTCATGGATTTTTGTTCTAGTAAATCATGATTCCCTGTACTCACCTGGCTCCCCAGTTTAGGGGACAGCAGTTTGCCCTGTGATCGCACTTCTCTTATCCTTCTTAGAAAAGTTGCTGACTTTTCAGTTTGTTTAGTTTGATACTTGTTAAAATGGAATGGTACCATTCCATGGAATGGTAACTCATGCCACTCACATGCCAGAACCACCCACTTTTTTTCTCATTTAATATTATATGTATATTCCATCTGCGTCAGTACATATTCTATAATCTAAGCATTTGTTCTGATGAAATTTAGATCCTCTACTCTCTTCTTTTGGCTATGCAAAATATGTAAGTACAAACAAGTAAAAATCCTGCTTGTCTTGGTCAACCACAAATTGACACCTGCCATGGGTGCTTGCCATCTACCTCTATAAGAATTAAGTTACATGCTGCGGCAGCTGCTGACCTCCAACAGCCCCGAAGGAGTTTAGGGTGGAGAGCAAAAATGAGGCATTCTACTCCAGGAAACTGGCAGGACAGGTCTTTAGATAGATATTCTCAGGAGGTAATTTTATGAGCCCAATTCTTGTATCTCCTCATATCTAAAAAGCTCCAAAGTTCTTCACAATGACGATAGTTTCTCATGACTAGCAGAAACTTCACGAGACCAGCAGAAACTTTCTACAAAAAATATGTGCTTGAGTGTATGTACTCTCCCTTTGCCAGCATCGCATATATACTGTCTTTTCCCCTACCTCTTTGGAACAGTTTCTCAGAGCTATCTGAGGTGCTGTTCCCTGGGCTGCAGTTCTCACATTGCCCCAAATAAAACTTAACTTGTAACCCTCGCGTTGTGCATTTTTTTTAGTTGAGATTTTAAAGCATGATTATAATTTATGTTAGTCACCTTTGATTCCTCTTACTTGCAATAGATAGCATGAGAGTTTTCATTTTATTTTTAGAAAATGATCTTGTTCACACCATACCACTCATCAGGTCTTCTTTTAAAGCCCGATGAATATTACCAAGCATAGCTAATTTGCTCTCACAACTTACTTGCTAGCCAAACTCAGTAAATAAATCCTCCTCCATTCACTTGAGAAATAGAGGTCTAACATCATTATCAGAGAATAACTTAGGTCTTTTGTTAGATCTGCAACAATGGTGTTGCTTTTCAATCAAATTTTTAAAAGAATAAAACTTGCTTAGAGTTTGGCAACTTATAAATCTTGATTTATGTAATGGATCATTTAAATGTTTTAATTGTCTAACTTTTAATAACAGTTTCTTCTTTTGCCTTAGAGTTCTGAAGGGGTGCAAATTGGAATTCTGTGTTAATTTAGAAGCTTTAGTATGCTGGCCAAGGAAAGCTGACCCCTGTATGCTGGAGGTTTTTGCTTTCCGTTTTAAAGCTCCTTGGGTATTGTCCTTCATTGTCATTTAGTCACTCAGTCGTGTCCCACTCTTTTGCAATCCCATGGACCCTAGCCCTCCAGATTCCTCTGTCCATGGGATTTCCCAGGCAAGCATTACTGGAGTGGGTTGCTATTTCCTTCTGCAGGTGATCTTTCTGACCCAGGGATCAAACCTGCATCTCCTTCATTCACAGGCAGATTCTTTACCACTGGACCACCAGGGAAGCAGATACTATCCTTTATTAAAGCCAGAATTTCCTACAGAGGTTTATGCATTTTTTTTTTATCATCCCTGGTAAAGGAATTTGATTTTGCAAATGTTGACAACTAATGGGTAAACATGAAAAAAGCTAATGGTTTAGAGGAAGGAAGAAGGCTCTGAGCCTTAGAATTGCACATTGGTATATATGCAGTATATACAATGTACTATAACTCTGATCAGAAGCACATGATGATAACAACTTCTGAAACATACAGTTTTAAATGCCAGGAAATGTAACCCAGCAGGACCGTATAGGGCCTTTCTGGAACAGACCCCTCCCTCGTATCCTCTGCTGAAGTACCCAGATACTAGTATCTGATGCACTTTTCCTGAGTCGTTTCACAGATGCTAAGTTGGAGAAGACTCTTGAGAGTTCCTTGGACTGCAAGGAGATCAAACCAGTCAATCCTAAAGGAAATCAGTCCTGAATATTCATTGGAACGACTGATGCTGAAACTCCAATACTTTGGCCACCTGATGCGAAGAACTGACTCATTGGAAAAGACCGTGATGCTGGGAAAGATTGAAGGCAGGAGAAGAAAGGGACGACAGAAGATGAGATGGTTGGATGGCATCACTGACTCGATGGACATGAGTTTGAGCAAGCTTTGGGAGTTGGTGATGGACAGGGAAGCCTGGTGTGCTGCAGCCCATGGGGTTGCAAAGAGTCAGACACGACTGAGCAACTGAACTGAAAATCACCACAACATGGAAGAGATTAACTACTTGATGATCATGAGCACATAGCTCCCAAACCTCCTGAAGTCTTAACACCGCCCTGTTACCTCGCCATCAACCAATCAGAGAGTTGTGCATGAGCTGATTGCCTACCCAGGATGCCCCTCCCTCAGGTCACTTTTTAAAATGCTTTGCTGGCGCCTAGGGATGAGTTCTTTTGTTTTGAGTGGTACTTCCCCTGGGTTCCTTGCTTGACGGCCTGCAGTAAGTGCTGCACCTTTCTTCAGCACAACCAGCTCAGTAGACCGGCTTTACTGTGCACAGGCCAGCGGACCCAAGTTTGGTTCGGTAGCAGAAATGCCAGAATTATAACAGACAAAAGCAAATACACAAGGCTAACAAACACAGATTTCCTGTTATCTGCTAACAGCCACAAAATGGATCCCTGTCGAATGCCACTTGGCAGAAATTGCCACTGATGAATGGTCAGACATCCAAAATCCCACATTGCTGGTACCAGAGGAGAAGACTAATTTGATAAACAAAAATCCGAAAAGCCACTTGGCTAGTGAGAGCCAAAAAGCTCAATACTGTTTATACCACTCACCCGAAGAGCCAGGAAAGGTGAGCTGTGGACCTCACTCCGTTGGAATGAGGTTTGTTTTCAGGCATGTACTTCTCTTGGGCTCTGATAATAGAACTCAGGTGGGAAAGTCGATAAAGCTTTCTGGGTGATTTACTCTCATCACTGCTTCCTACTTTCTATTTTCTTAGAACATATTCTGCCCTGCTGCCTGCTCCTACCCCTCCAGCCCCCACTTGTCCTTTCCAAGGATGGCTGGGTGGGGTGATCTGACATCCCATGAAGGTGGAATTGCACTAGAGGGGTTCTCTCAGCTCTTCTGCATCTGCCTTAACTTTCTGTAGGTGAAAGCTTAGAAAACCTCAGTGTTCACTCTCAGCTCTCCTAACTGCCTCCTTCCATTTTGTTGTACTGTTCTCGGCACTTGGTAAGACTGGTGTGGCAAAGAGTTGGGGACTGTGCAGTCTTGAAACCGCACAACTCAGATGGGACTCGAACCCAGCCAAAACCGAGGTTGGGACTTGAACCCAGGGGCTAGGACTCGAATCCACTGTCTTTTAATTGATATCGCACACCTGGTCTCAGGACTTAATGAAGCTCAGGTTCTCTTTGTTTCAGCACGGAGGAATTCAGTGAGAGGCAAAGTGATAGGTAAAATGTGGGTTTACTTGGAGATACATACTCCGCAGACAGAATGCTGTTCATCTCAAAAGGTGAGAGACCCTGAAATATGGGGTGGTTAGTTTTTACAGTCTGGGTAATTTCATAGGTTAATGAGTGGGAAGATTTTTCCAACTATTTTGGGGAAGGGGCAAGGATTTCCAGGAACTGGGAAAACGCTTTTGGGCTTTTATGGTTGGCCTTTGTACTGTCATGGCACCTGTGGGCATGTTATTTAGCATGCTGATATATTACAGTGAGGGTATAATGAGGCTTAAGGTCTAATGGAAGTTGAATCTTCTGCCGTCTTGGACCTGATCAGTTCTAACCAGTTTATCTTCAACTGTGTCATTCTTGAAGGGTTGTGCCCTGCCCCCTTCTCTCCTGTTTCACTCTTTCTTGGGCTCCTCTGTCAGCCCCACGAAAGACCTAGAAAAGTCTGTTAGAAAACAGATTGATTTATCCTCAACCCCCGTTATGGTAGACTTCACCTCTCTGCTGCATTTCAGCAGCGAGGACAGCTGCTGTGGCTCTCTTCTGTGTCATAAAGGTCTTGTTTCCGAGGTTTTGTTGGCAAACTTTTCATTAAAGGGTCAAATAGTAACTATTGGAGCTTTGTGACCCAAGAGGCAAAACTGAGCAGTCTTTTTTTTTTCTTCTTTAATTTGGCTGTGCTGGGTCTTAGTTGCAGCACACAGGATCTTTGTTGCTGCATGAGGGAATCTTTTAGCTTTGGCATGAGAAATCTCAGTTGTGGCATGTAGGATCGATCTAGTTGCCTGACCGGGTATGGAACCCAGGTTCCCTGCACTGGGAGCAGAGTCTTAATCACTGGACCACCAAGGAAATCCCTGAATTAAGTAGCTCTTATTGAAAGGCTGCTCATATTGAAGAGTCTTTTTCACATTTTATAATTAAAAATGTAAAAATCAGTCTCAGCTCCAGAGCCAGACAAAAATATAGGGGTCAGATTGATTTGTCCCATGGGTTAAAGCAATCTCTTGTTTGGTTCATGTAGATTTCTTTGTATCCTCACTGGTGAGTTTTTTAAAAATCTATATAATGATGTCATCTTTCCAGCTTGTTTCTGTTAGTATGGTCAGAGAGCTGTGCCAAAAACCACTATGCTAATGTCATGCCTTTATCTGATCCTGGATCTGATCTCATTCCAAGACCTAAATCATTTTCTGTTGTTATAGACACAGAGAAAAGTGTGGAAGTTCATCTCACAGCTATCTTCTCAGAAGATAACTAAATGACTTTGAATAAAATATATACATCGTTCAGGTGTTAATAGTTCAGAACACATCCACTGGTACTAGTGGCAAATATTTTTATCATTTGTGAATTAGAATAACCAAATTATATTTAACCTTAGGCCAATCATTAAAATATAGTATAAATTATACACATATGTATGTGTACATTAAAGTAGACATTATTCTTTTGTTAGTCTCTGTTGATAGTCTGTATATAACCACAGAACAAAGGGCTTTCTTGTGTTGACTACCAAAATGGTTCCACTTAATCCTCCCAATGATGGTGTTTGCACTTTAATATGTTGGTAAGCATGTCTGGCTGCCATTATTGTAGAATGTCCTAATTTTTGAAAGAACATTTGCCTTACTAGGGAAAGCAGATAATGGGGAATGTCCAAGGAGTTTCAGTCTAGAAACACTTAGAAGTGGTTCAGTTCAGTTCAGTCGCTCAGTCATGTCTGACTCTTTGCGACCCCATGGACTGCAGCATGCCAGGCCTCCCTGTCCATCACCAACTCCCAGAGTTTACCCAAACTCATGTCCATTGAGTCGGTGATGCCATCCAACCATCTCATCCTCTGTCATCCCCTTCTCCTCCTGCCTTCAATCTTTCCCAGCATCAGGGTCTTTTCAAATGAGTCAGCTCTTCACATCAAGTGGCTGAAGTATTGGAATTTCAGCTTCAACATAGAAATGGTTAAGATGGTAAATTTTACATTACACGTTTTTTACCACAACACAAAAAAATTTGCTTTAAAGATATTATTACATAAATAAATCCTGACAATTATGTAAACATCAGAAAATACAAGCAAAAAGGAAAATAAAATCACCCAGAACATTTTATTGCATGGATGCATAAATCATATGTAGATTCACAGTTGGATTTGCTATTTTATAACCTGACTTTTCAAGCAAAGTTTACACCTTTTTAGTTGTTTTTTTTCTGACTACGTTGGGTCTTAGTAGCTGCGCATGGGCTATATATAGTTGCAGTTAGCAGGGGCTGTTCTTCCTTGTGGTGGGTGGGCTTCTCATTGCAGTGGCTTCTCTTGAGGAGCATGGACTCCAGGCATGTGGGCTTCAGTAGCTGCAGTGCACAGGGTCTGGAACTTGGGCTCAGTAGTTGTGGCACATGGGCTCAGTTGCTCTGTAGCTCTGGGATCTTCCCAGACCAGGGATTGAACTGGTATCCCCTACATTGCAAGGTGACTCTTAACCATGGACCACCAGGCAAGCCCTTACACTATTTTTAACCATGTTTTAAATTCTATGTTCTTAATTGAAAATGCAGAGAAGTAGGATATTTCACACTTCTATAAACTCTAAGACCTCAAGGCAGAAGTGAAACGGCACATTTAGGGGCACATGCCTTTCTGTCAATGCTTCTTTTTTTAGGTCATGTGTCCTCAGGAGAAGGAAACTCTCCTCCACTCCTGATTTGTCAGCCAGCTCTACTGACATCTTTCAGTGGTTCCTTTCAGGTATAAACCCATCTATAGAGGCTTCTGGTACTTTGGAAACAGGTGTGTCTACCTGTCCCTGGGGCTTTTTAGTCACATGTCTATCTACTGGGTAATATGAATACACATCTGAGCAAGGTTAACGATTAAATTGTTGAGTTAAAAGGTCAGAAGACCTGCTGTTTGTTGGAACATCAGAATAGGAGATAAAGAACCTCTTGAAACTGGCCTTCTACCTTCTCTGAGGAAAAGAATAAATAAGAAACAGCACAGTCATACAACAGTCTTCATCCCAGAAGTGATCTAGGAATCATGCTGGATACTTTCTGCAACTCTACTTTTTGGGTAAGTAAATCACACTTATTCTCACTGACTCTTCTCAGCTCAGAATAAGTAGCAGATTAGCCTACACTGACCACTAATAAGAACTAGAAAAGTTAGATATGCAGTTTGTCTAAAGCTCAGGGTTTTTTTTTGTTTGTTAAAGATAAATCATATTCTATGTGGGTGAGATAATGTATTTATTTTTCTAAGATACGTTTATCGCATCCAAGACTCTCAGAATAGGTAGCTGTGAAATTGCCTTCTCTAAAGAGAAATATGGAAAAAGCTTCCAATTTCATTAATCTTAGGAGGAATTGTTTGTGGATTAGGAGGAAGAGATGATCTATGTTTGAGTTTTATTGAGAAATGTTGATGTTGAAATGATACTGATATGTTCTAAAGAAACTGCCAATTAGTGAGATGGACTACAAGTTGAGGCTAGGGATGCAAATTTGGGCATGAAGAGCACTGAGACAATTTTCGAACCGTTAGAGCAGAGAATTCAAGACAGGGTGAGCAACAGTACCACATGGTTTAGTGAAACAGAAATTTAGGGATTTTGAGAAAGCCTGGTTGGCAGACTCCTAGCATCAGAATCAACTGGAGTGCTTGTTAAATTAGCTTAACCATCTTGGTAATTCTTTCACATTCTAAAGTTAGATAATTTTACAAGGAGAGCGGAATGAGATAGCAGAGCACATGGACAGCACTTCCCATCCTAGAAAGAAATTGGGCCCCAAGGTGCTCGAGGCCCAGACGTGGATGATGCTGAAAGCTCAGCTTCTCTGTCCACCAGTGCCAAACTGAATCTCAGAGACAGAGTTCTGGGTGAAGTAGAAAAGAATAGCTTTATTTCTTTGCCAGGCAAAGGGGGCCACAGTGGGCTCTTGCTCTCAAAATCATGCGTCCCACCTTGCAGAAGATAGTGAAAAGTTTTATAGTAATTGTTCAAAGAGGATGTGACCAGCTCCTGGACATTCTCCTGATGGGTGAGTGGTGAGGAAAGTAGAAAAAGCATTGTTTCCAGCTGGCCTGGGGTCTGCGTGCTTGTGGGCAGCTTGCTATCTTAAATCATTAACTTCTCCCACCTGGAGGGGGTTTCAGTATCTGCAAAATAGCTCAAAGATATTGTTGTGTGTATCTGTTGATGGGGAAGCAAGGACCTTGCCCCTAGACTGAGCTTGACCAGTTTGTTTTCCCTCTTATCTCGCATCCCCTTCCTTCCCTAATTAAAAACTGCTTGAATCTGCCCATTGGAACTCAAGGAAGTTTCTGGAGGCTGAATGAAGGCTGTTTCCTATAAGGCTTTGTGCCCAGGAACCCCACCGGGCCCTGCACAGTATCGTATACAGCACAGGAAAGGGGGGCTTACCGTGCCCCAGGATCGCACCAAGTCATCTCAAGAGAGTTCTGAGAATCATTTGACAGATCATCTTGGTCAGGGAACCTCAATCTTTAAAGAGTGTGCAAACAGCTGTACAAAGCAAAAAATGTTTGCAAGAAGAGAAAGATCTACCCTTACATGGCTCAGATACAAGAACTGGTGCCCCCACCTTCACCTCCCAAGACACTTCTCTTTATCGCAGGATGCAAAGTCTAGTAGGAAACTTGGTGGGAATAAGCCTTCCCTCCAATGTGCTGCTGCTGCTCCTTAGCCTAAGGCCCCTTCAGGTTCCAACTTAAGCCCTTGGGGCCGTAGGAGATTAATTGCCCTAGTGTAACTAAGCACTCTGCTGCCTGCAGGTTTGGTGTTTGCCTGTGAGTTCGGTCAGTGCTAAAAACTAGAATAAGTTTTTATATCCTAGGATTATTCTCCTCTTTGGATTGTGGAATGGTCCCTCTTCTTCCCACAACTTGGCAGATGTAGTGAAATTAAATCTGTACTGCTGGTGGAGAAATTCACTTAGAATCGCAGAAAGAAAGGTTTTTAGAGGTTTGCATCGTTTGGTCAGAAAAGTCGCCAACCGGCATTAAATGGTGATGTTTATATCAATGGAGTTGGATAGGAAAATACAGCTGGTTGAAGGGTCAGGCTAAATAGGGATATAGAACTGAGTTAGAACCGTTTGGAAGTGAGGGTAGGGGTGGTAGTGGGCTGGGGGTTGGTATTCTCTCTTCAAAAATGCATATATCCAACAGTCACTCCATTTTGATCCCCCAGAATTCCTCGTTGTTGGATAGCCCGGAGGTGGACCTGCCGCTTTGTTTTGAGCAGACTGTTCTGGTGTGGATTCCCTTGGGCTTCCTTTGGCTCCTGGCCCCTTGGCAGCTTCTCCATGTATATAGATCCAGGACCAAGAAATCTTCTATAACCAAACTCTACCTTGCCAAGCAGGTAAGGGAACTCTACTATTTTCAAACGAATTTTGTAGTATGCAATAGAGAACATTTCTCGGTGGTTCAAGTGTCTTCTTCCCTGTCTGTGCCAGTTTTCCCAGGTTCTGCTGTCTCAGGTAGAGCCGTGCTCTGGAGGCTCCTGCTTACACCTGCCCTGTGCCTCACTCACCCCTGCCATATTCCCTAGTTAAGATTACTTTGATTTTTGCGTAAGAATGACTCTGAAGTCTTATGGATATTGGACTCCAGAAACACCAACGATGAGTAATCAGTCAGTTGAATAGCTGTCTTTTCAGCATTAGAGAAGCAAACACTGGATTATCTCTTTGCTGCATGTGTGCGTGCTCAGTTGTATCCAATTCTTTGTGACCCCATGGACTATAGCCAGCCAGGCTCCTCTGTCCATGGAATTTTCCAGACAATATCACTGGAGTGGGTTGCCATTTTCTCCTCCAACTGATCTTCCTGACCCAGGGATTGAACCCACATCTCTAGTGTCTCCTGAATTGGCAGGCAGATTCTTTACCACTAGCGCCACCTGGGAAGTGCATGAATGTATCTTCAAGCTGTTCTAATTAATCAGGAGACTGTAATTCAGTTGGCATCTACCATGAGGTAAAAATGAACTAAGAAAAGTGTCTGCACCACTCAGGCAATCCGAACATCATTCTTCTCCCCAGACTTGGATCTGAAATAGGGCTTCCGTTCCCCCCAGAGTCAACCCTGGGTCTGGGTGGTCGCTCACCATAGAGGAAGGATGGGTATGTGCTCACTGTGACCTGCCTGAGCAGGGAAATAACGGAAAGGGCTGCAGGAGAAAGCCCAGGAGGAAGGGGGGTAGGTGCCTCCCAGCCGGCTGCACTGATTAATGCAGAGAAGAACCTGTGGGAATGGAGAGATCCTCAACTGAGCTTGTAAAGCTCCCTCTTAGTAACTATGACCTGCTGCTTTTCACTAGGGTTTTTTCTATCTTGTCCTGATTATTAAATAGGATTTTAGACAGACAAATTAGATTTGGTGTTCTACGAGCATACAGATCAATGAACCCAGGTTGTTGCAGCCTAAAAAGAAGGCAGGAAGAAATTTGTCCAGAGGAAGTTGACTTTGCACAGACACTCTGAGGTGGTGGCGGGCCTTGTGTACTCTGGATCTTCTGGGAGGACTTGGAGCAGGGCCGCTGTCTCCCTCATAGAGCTGAGTGCCTGGCACAGGGCCGAGCACTTGGCATGGCATTTGCTGAATGCTGGTATAAATCCATTCTAGGAATGGGATCAAGAGTGGGTCACTCTGAATATCAAACATCACGCTTCAGTACCTTGGGGATGAGACAGAGCTTCTGGCTAGTCAGTCAAGTTAAAGAGCTTCTGTCATTTTCTGGAGCTTCTAAGCAAAGGTTGGATAATCAGTAAGTCAGTATCCCATTTCTTATAGCTATTAACTTTAAAAAACTTTATTGAGAAATAACTCACATATCTTATAATACAATTTTACCTGTTTAAATACAATTTTTTTTAGTATTGTCATGATCTGTGTAAGCCATCACCACAGTCAATTTTAGAACATTTCCCCTCAAAAACAAATCCTTTATTCATTAACCCATATCTCCCCATCTCCCCTAGACCTAAGGAACCAATAATCTACTCTTTGTCTCTGCAGTTTCCCTGCTCTAAACATTTCATATGATTGAAATCCTATAATATATGATTGAGCGGCTTCTTTTACTTGTTATAAGGTTTTCCAGGTTCACACATGTTGTTCAAGGCTTAACCATGATATTCCATTATATGACTATATCACATTTTAACTTTGATAACACAAACCTCTAGATAAAACTCAATAGATAAAAATAAAAGCAGTGTATTTGTTTTTTTTTAATTTCTATAACTAATGATCCACTCACCCTTGCTCATAGCTTATAATTTATGCTTTTTTTGTCCTCCACCCTGAGTGAAAGGTACACATTAGCTTCCTGTTAAAAATTTCAAGATTCCTCTGAAACAGTCCAAAGTATAACTCCTCAGAAAATAAAAATTCACTACTTCTATGAAATTCACCTTCTTCTTGGCTCAATCCTCAGCTTGACTTCATATCTTCACTTCCTATTCTACTTGCCTTTGGGCTGTTCCTCTCTGACTCTCTTCCTCTCTTTTTTTAAAAAAAGTATTTCACTACATTGCTTGGTATGTGGGATCTTGTTCCCTAACCAGGGATTGAGGGATGTTAGTTCCCCCACCAGGAATTGAACCCACATCTCTTTCATTGGAAACATGGAATCTTAACCACTAGACTGCCAGGGAAGTCCCCTCTGACTCTCTTAAATTGTTATTGTTGTTTGGTCATTAGTGCAGGGTTTATCTTATCTGGACTAAGTCAATTTGTTTGACTAACCTGATGAGAGACTACCAGTTTGTTCAAAGGTGCACCCTTTGCTAAAGGGACCCTGTGCCCAGCAGGTGATTTCATGAATTGAATTAAAAATGAATGAGTGAATGAGCTCATATTAAGTCCTAGGGGAACAAAAAAGGAGTTTTGTTCTAGAGGTTATGAAATGGGCTGAGGTCAGATATGCAGCAAAAATGGGCTTATTGTTGAGTCAGTGAGATATGGAAGTCATCTTCAAGTATTTGTAGAAGTTTAACATAGGAGATTGTCTGGCTCATTCTGAAAGTGTCAGTCAGTAAGATTAAGTTGGTGTAGGTTGTTCCAAGGGAGCTAACTTTAGCTAAACATACAGAACTTTTTCTTTTTTTGTGTGGATGATTTAGCTTTTTATCCTTTATTCTTATATAAGTTTAAAGAAAATCAAAGATATAGAAATTATTTTCCATTCAGCTGTATCAAAAGTTAAGAACTTAAATTTGAGACAGCTTTATCAGTTGACTTTTCTTTGAGAGGGTTTTAAATAAGTTCAGTTGGAAAGACCATTACAAAGGTGGAAGAACTTTCTAATAGTAATAACTGTCTGATAGTAGAATGGTCTGCTGGGGGATATAGTTCCTGAAAATGTTGAAACTGAAGTTATACATTTGTCTGCCAGAGAAGTGATGAAAATAGACACCCTATGTAATAGATCAGAGGTTCAATCAGAGTGCTTTCATAAAGCCCTGGGGAAAGGAAGACTGTGCAGAGGTGGAAAGATATTAAATATAGCCAAACCACTTTTTTTAATATAATATCAATGAGGTTGTGTCCCTTTAGGAAGTTGAGTTCAGTAAACTCCATGTGCACTTGAAGCTCCTCCAGTGATTCAGAGATCGAGTGCAAAGCCTATTTAAGGACTTGGTAATCATTAAACAGGACTTCTCTCGTGGCTCAGCAGTAAAGAGTCTGCCTGCAATGCAAAAGACGCAGGTTCGATCCCTGGGTTGGAAAGATCCCCTGGAAAAGGAAATGGCAACTCACTCCAGTGTTCTTGCCTGGGAAATCCCATGGACACAGGAGCCTGGTGGGCTACAGTCCATGGGGTCACAGAGTCAGATACAGTTCAGTGACTGAACAACTACAGCAATAATTAAACAACCATAATGTTCCCTTGAATGGGATTAAAAATTGTTTCTGATGATAAACAATGCATTTCTGTAGAAAGCTTGATTATGTGATTATTGTAGAAATTTTGTTGACTCTAGGGAAATAGAGGATGAAATCATGGATAATTGTTGTCACTCTATACTTCTGTTTTTAACCTTTTGGGATGTTTCCTTTTACTCTCTTTAAAAAACTAAATAAAGACAAATGAAAAAATCACTTCCTCAACCCTCTACCTTCTAGTTTTATTCTCCAGAGGCTGCCATTTCAAATTATTTTGATGGCTACCTCTGTACCTGCAAATAACATTTTCATTCTGTGTTTCTTGATCCACCAACTTCAATAAAGATCTATTTATGTCCTCTATAAAAGACAAGGAATTTATTCATTGACCCAACTCCCTAGCTTCCTTTGCCTCTCTTCCTCTTTCTCTCAGATCAGATCAGATCAGATCAGATCAGTTGCTCAGTCGTGTCCGACTCTTTGAGACCCCATGAATCGCAGAACGCCAGGCCTCCCTGTCCATCACCAACTCCCGGAGTTCACTCAGACTCACATCCATCGAGTCAGTGATGCCATCCAGCCATCTTATCCTCTGTAGTCCCCTTCTTCTCCTGCCCCAATCCCTCCCAGCATCAGAGTCTTTTCTAATGAGTCAACTCTTCCCATGAGATGGCCAAAGTACTGGAGTTTCAGCTTTAGCATCATTCCTTCCAAAGAAATCCCAGGGCTGATCTCCTTCAGAATGGACTGGTTGCATCTCCTTGCAGTCCAAGGGACTCTCAAGAGTCTTCACCAACACCACAGTTCAAAAGCATAAATTCTTCGGTGCTCAGCCTTCTTCACAGTCCAACTCTCACATCCATACATTACCACAGGGAAAACCATAGCCTTAACTAGATGAACCTTTGTTGGCAAAGTAATGTCTCTGCTTTTGAATATGCTATCTAGGTTGGTCATAACTTTCCTTCCAAGGAATAAGCGTCTTTTAATTTCATGGCTGCAGTCACCATCTGTAGTGATTTTGGAGCCCAGAAAAATAAAGTCTGACACTGTTTCCACTGTTTTCCCATCTGTTTCCCATGAAGTGATGGGTCCGGATGCCATGTTCTTCATTTTCTGAATGTTGAGCTTTAAGCCAACTTTTTCACTCTCCACTTTCACTTTCATCAAGAGGCTTTTGAGTTCCTCTTCACTTTCTGCCATAAGGGTGGTGTCATCTGCATATCTGAGGTTATTGTTATTTCTCCCGGCAATCTTGATTCCAGCTTGTGTTTCTTCCAGTCCAGCGTTTCTCATGATGTACTCTGCATAGAAGTTAAACAGGGTGGCAATATACAGCCTTGACGAACTCCTTTTCCTATTTGGAACCAGTCTGTTGTTCCATATCCAGTTCTAACTGTTGCTTCCTGACCTGCATACAGATTTCTCAAGAGGCAGATCAGGTGGTCTGGTATTCCCATCTCTTTCAGAATTTTCCACAGTTGATTGTGATCCACACAGTCAAAGGCTTTGGCATAGTCAATAAAGCAGAAATGGATGCTTTTCTGGAACTCTCTTGTCTTTTCCATGATCCAGTGGATGTTGGCAATTTGATCTCTGGTTCCTCTGCCTTTTCTAAAACCAGCTTTCTGTTCTTCTGTAGGTTATACCTAAAAATCTGCCATCAATTTAATTTAATTGGCCATGCCATGCAGCCTGCAGGATCTTAGTTTCCCAACCAGGGATTGAATCAGGGCCATGGCAGTGAAAGCCCAGAATCCTAACCACTGGACCGCCAAGGAACTCCCCTCCCCATGCCCTTTTTTCCCCATCAATTTTAGACTCTAGTTCTTCCTTTCTTCTTTCTTAATTGAGGTATAACATTGTATAAGTTGAAGGTGCACAATGTATTGATTTGATACATTTATATATTTTGCAATATGATTACCACCATATCCTTGGCTAACTAACACTTCTATCATGTCACAAAATTATCTTTTGTATGTATGTGTGAGAGACAGAGAACATTTAAGATCTAGTCTCTTAGCAACTTTGAAGTATGTAATACAATGTTTTGACCATAATTGCAGTGCTGTGTATAATAAACTTGTGGTTAGAAGATAAATTTTGGAAATCAAATGAGATTTTTTTTCAGTTTATAGTCTTTTTATTTATTTTTTTCTTTCTTCTTCTTCTTTTTTTTTTTAATTTTATTTTATTTTTAAACTTTACATAACTGTATTAGATTTGCCAAATATCAAAATGAATCCGCCACAGGTATACATGTGTTCCCCATCCTGAACCCTCTTCCCTCCTCCCTCCCCATTATAGTCTTTTTAAAAACTGAGGCACAATTGACATATAACAGTATTAGTTTTAGGTGTACCACATAAGTTTGAAATGATCTAGTAAGTCTAGTTAACATCCATCACCATACATAGTTGCAAAAATTTTTTTCTTGTAATGAGAACTTTCAGAATCTACTTTCTTAGCCACTTCAAATATGCAGTACAGTATTGTTTACCTATAGTCACCATGCTTCATTGTATTTTCCACTTGAGCCCCTTTGTGTAAGACAAGAAAATTAGTGCCTCCAAATTTCCTGGAGAACAGCCTCATATAAAATTTTCAGAAAAAAACAATAATAAATAAAAGTCTTTGGGTCCCTGCTTTCTGAAAATGTTGATCTGGATATGGAATGCTAGGTTGAAACATTTTTTTTCAACTCTAAAGATGTTGCTCTGTCGTTCCTCAAATCTTGTGCTACCAAGTTAGAATTCTTCTCATTCCTTGTTATCCTCTCTAGAAACTTTTATCCTCTTTATTCTTAATGTCCTGAAATTTCATGAGCATGTTTACATGGGCCTTTTTTCATTCAATGGATTCTACACTGTTAATCTAAAGATTCATGTCTTTCTTATCTCTGGGAAATTTTTATATATTAATCTTTTCATTTTTTTCCTCTAATTTTAAAATTCCATATCTGTAGAACTTCTTTTAGATATTGGACTCCTTGAGTTGATCCTCCTTCTCAACTTTTTTTTTAAGATACTTTAAAAAATTCTTATTTTTGGCTGCTCTGGGTTTTCGTTGCTGTTCATGGGCTTTCTCTGGTTGCAGCGAGGAGGGGGCTATTGTCTAGTTGCAGTGTCGGGCTTCTCACTGCTGTGGCTTCTCTTGTTGCAGAGCACAGGCTCTAGGACGTCTGGGCTTCAGTAGTTGCAGTGTGTGGGCTTAATTGCCCCATGGTATGTGGAATCTCCCCAGACCAGGGATCAAACCCATGTCCCTTGCATTAGCAGGCAGACTCCCCACCCCTGGACCACCAGGGAAGTCCTCAACTTCTTTTCAGAATTTCTTTTTCTCTTTTGCCCTGTGTTCTGAGAGATTTTCCTAAATTTTTTCTTTTAATCATCCTAAAGTGCCTTTATTTTAGCAATAATGGGTTTGATTCCTGAGAATCACATTCTTAATTCCTGAACAAGAAAAAAAAAAAAATTGGCCAAGCAGGGTGGCCTGTGAGTTCTTAGCTCCTTGAGTAGGGATTGAACCTGTGCTCCCTGCAGTGGAAGCACAGAGGCCTAATCACTGGACCACCGGGGAAGTCCCCTGAATATACCTTTTTCTGACAGCAACAAATTCGTGGATGTCTTCTCAAGTCTCTTACAGGACATTAATTTTAAAATAATTTGAAATTCTCTTCACTTAATTTCTGTTTGTTCCGTCTCAGAATCAGTTGCTCTGTTTCAGTATCTTGGCTATCTTCTTCACTAGTACTGATTTTTCTCAACTTTCGGTGGTTATTGGTGTTCTGTTTGCACTTATAAATAGGGGACTAAGTCAATGAATGTGTGGCTGCAGTAGGTTTCCTGGCAATATCTAGATCCACTTCCCCAGGCGGCCTCTTCTTGATGGGAGGACTGCCTGTGAGCTCTGAGTCCTGGACGACTGTCTGTACTCACTGGCTTCCCTCCAGAGCAGGATGCTAGGCGGTACCTCTCCACCTCTGACTGCCGAGTGAAGATGCATTTACTCTGGAGCACCATTACCTGCCCTATCGTCCTCCCAGAAGGATTCAATTTCTTTAGCAAATACTTCTGTTTTAGCCAGCTTAAGGGTGCTGGTGGAATATAGTTGTCTATGGATTTGCCTGATGGTTTGGGGGTGGGTGAGAGCATAAAGTGGCTGACATAACTGTACCAGTTCACACAACATTAATGGAGACTCACTTCTGTCCTGTTTTCCATTCTAACTCTGCCAGGGTGGACTAGAAAGAATAGATTTATAGTAAGTCAAGACTCTCTCTTGCAAGTTATGCCTATTGGCCTAAGTAACACATTTTATTATCTTATAAAACAGGAAGTCCAGTGCACCTCCTGGATTTGTTAATATAGCAATTCAACGGTATCAACAGGTTGATTATTTTCATCTTTTTTTCTGATTGCTATTGCTAAGTCACTTCAGTCGCGTCCAACTCTGTGCGATCCCATAGATGGCAGCCCACCACGCTTCCCCGTCCCTGGCATTCTCCAGGCAAGAACACCGGAGTGGGTTGCCATTTCCTTCTCCAATGCAGGAAAGTGAAAAGTGAAATTGAAGTCGCTCAGTCATGTCCGACTCTCAGCGACCCTACAGACTGCAGCCTTCCAGGCTCCTCCATCCATGGGATTTTCCAGGCAAAAGTACTGGAGTGGGGTGCCATTGCATTCTCCGATAACCTCAGCAAATCAAGCCAGTTACCAAGCCAGCACGTGATTGCAGGATGACTGTAGCAGCCTTCACATACAAATGCAGTCATACAATATTTGTCCTTTTGTGTCTGGCTTCTTTCACTTAGCATCATGTTTTCAAGGGGCTCGTTTGTGTTGTAGCATGTATCAGTACTTCATTCCTTTTTATGGCTACAGACTACATGATTGTACAGATTTGACATCTTGTTTATCCATTTATCAGTTGATGAGTATTTGAGTTTTTTCCAGTTTTTGTCTGTTTGAAAAATGCTGTTAGGAATGTTTGTGTACCAGTTTTCGGGTGGACATAGGTTTTCAGTTTTCTTGAGTATGTATATGCTTAGCAGTAGAATTGCTGAGTCATATGGTAAATCCATGTCTAATATCTTGAGGAACTGACAAATGTTTTCAAAGTGGCTATACCCTTTTACATTCCTGCCAGCAAAAAAAAAAAAAAAAAATTGGAGCATAGCTGATTTATAATGTTGTATTATTTTCAGGTGTACAATATGGGCTCTAACACTCGTCCACACCAGTACTTGCTATTCATCTTTTGATGGAGAATATAATATATCTACTATCCTAGTAGGTGTGAAGTGGTATCTCATTGTGGTTTTGATTTTCATTTCCCAAGTGATTAATGACGTTGAGCATTTTTTTTCATCTGCTTTTTGGCCATTTGTATACCGTCTTTGGAAAAATGTATTCTTTGCATAAACCCTTTATGCATTTTTAAATTGGGTTATTTGTATCTTTTTGCTGTTATAAAAAGTTCTTTACATATTCTGGATCTATGTATCACTTTGATCAGTGAGGGGAACCTTTTTCAGAAGCTCACACAAGACAGTCCCCACAAGCTGCCCCTCAACTTCTCTTTGGCCAGAATTGTGTCACATGTTTGTGGCAAAAGCAGTCCCAGGCCAGAGGAACAGGATCACCAGGATTGGTTTTAATTCACTTCATAGGGTTGGAGATAGGTGCGGTTTCTACCCAAGCCTATGACTATGAATCCCCTGACTAGGGTTCTGATTTTATAAAAGTGGGGGTTCTGTTAGGAAGAAAATGGCTTTGAGGAGGCACCTCTACCAGTCAGGGTCCTCGCAGGAGGCAGATGGCTGAGGCAAAGTAAAATGGTGAGAGGAGGTTGTATTTACAAAGAGACCTGGGGCTTAGCAGTGAGCTGTTACGTAACTCCAGGCTCTAACGCACAACGCTGGAGAGAGAAACTGGGGGGCAGACGGAAGACACGAGCATAGCAACCAGCGATGTCGGTCTCAGGCCCCCTTCCACTGCTTTTTCTTGTGTATATTTTAGACCACAGTTTGCTCTTTTACCTGATGCTATTGACACGTTTGATTTTTGTTTTCTAAAACTACCTGGTTTACCAAGCTCACTCACCATCTTCCATTCATAGTCTCAGTACTACTATGGATTTATTTCTTGGGCACTTCTCTATTATCATTTCAGTGGGATAGGAAAGGCTGGGAAACAAGTATACTAAACCTGATTTTTTTTAAATGCTTTTTATTGTGGTAAAATTCACATAATATAAAACATACTATTTTAACCAGAGTTAACTGTACAGTGGTACTAAGTGTGACTCTTTCCATCATCCATCTGCAACATTTTTCACTTTCCTAAACTGAGACTCTGTCCCCACTAAACACTAAGTTCCCATGACCTCTCCTCATACTCCCTCCTGCCCCTGGCACCTACCAATGTATCTTCTTTTTCCCTTCGCTCAGTCGTGTCTGACTCTTTGCGACCCCCTGGATAGTAGCCTACCAGGCTCCGCCGTCCATGGGATTTTCCAGGCAAGAGTACTGGAGTGGGTTGCCATTGCCTTCTCCACCAATGTATTGGGTTGGCCAAATACTTTCTGACTCTATGAATCTGACTATTCTAGGTACCTCGTATAAGTGGAATCAAACAGTATTTGTCTGCACCTACTGTATAGTGAAATGTATTTTTATAAACCTGATATCTTGAACTGGAAACTCCTGTCTTTTTCTGTGCGTACTTAAAAAACATAATTGAATTCATTGAATGCAATGTTATGGTCTACTTTTTTGCACCTGAGTGTTAAATCACTTCAGTTGTGTCCAACTCCTTTGCAACCCCATGGGGCTCGCCATGCTCCTCTGTCCATGGAATTCTCCAGGCCAGAATACTGGTGTGGGTGGGCATTTCCTTCTCTAGGGGAATCTTCCCAATCCAGGGATTGAACCCAGGTCTCCTGTATTGAGACAGATTCTTCCCTGAAAGCATTGTCTAGTGTTATCAACATTATTCTTAAAACATAATTTTTCAACATAGTTTTGATGACTAAAAAATAGCTTATCACATGAGTATTCCATAACTTACTTTAACAACTCTTCATAGTAGTATCTTCTCTCAACTGTAAAAAGGAAATAATAATCATAAGCCTCAGTTAAGTAGGTGGAAAACAAGAAGAGGGAGTTCTCACCCACTATAACTGTAGCAGAGCCCAACAAGGAAGAAGAAAGCCTCTTCTTTGTAGGCAAGGACTCAGCCAAAGAAAAACCGTGGCTTCCTTGTGTACTGTAGCCCTTCCAGTTTCCTTTTCCTCTTTATGAAAGTGTTCTCCTTCCTATGTCAGAGGGGCACTTGCATATGGCTTGCCATGGTTTCAGACCTCAGAATGCAATCCTCTGTTGAATAAATTGATTTTTGCTGGAGAATTATCTGGCACTTCTTTCAGATCAATACAACAAACCCTTCCACCACTGTTTTGGGTTATTTTAGGTTTTATAAATTCTTCACTATAAAGAAAGAGACTTCAGTTAACATTCTTGCACTTAAATATTTGCCTGCAATTCAGATTATTTCCTCAGAATAGATTCCCAGAAGTAGAACTACTATATCAACGTATACAAGCAACTTAAAACTTTTGAAACATAATGGAAAATTTTTTTAATTTAGGAAGGTTTTTTATCACATTATAATCTCACCATGGAAGTGTGTTAAAGTGCTTAGCTCTGTACTTTTGCTAGCACTGAGTAACATTTTTAATTTTATAAGCAAAAATGACATCCTATTGTTTTATTTTGCATTGCTGTAATAATGTGATTTTTAAAAAATGGTTAAGAATACAACTTTTAAAAAATGCATAATGTGAGAGTTGTGAGTTGTTTTATTTGGGGCAGAATGAGGACTATAGCCTGGAAGACAACATCTCAGATATCTCTGAGAAACTGCTCCAAAGAATTAGGGGGGAATGTCAGTATATATGCGACTCTGGTGAAGTGGGAGTGCATGCAATCAAGCACATATTTTTTGCAGAAGGTTTATTCTAGTCATGAGGAGCAGATGTCTCCATGAAGATTTTAGTGCTTTTCTAGATATGAGAAGATACAAGAATTAGGGTTCATAAAATTCAGCTCCTAAAAATATGTATCTGAAGATAGTTTCCACTGGTTCCCCACCACCACCACCACCACCCTGAGCACAGAGTGCCTCATTTCTGCTCTCCACCAAGAACTCCTTTCAGGGGGTGTTAAAAGTCAGCAGCTGAAGCAGTATATGATTTAATCCTTGCAAAGGTAGATGGCAAGTGTCAATTTGTAGTTGTACTTTATTTTTAAATTGTCTGTTCACGTCAGTTCAGGTAACTTGCTCATTTTTTAAAAAATGAGAGTATTCATTTACTTTTTATCTTTTGAACAGATAATTTGCAGAGGGTTACAAAATTCAAAAGCTGCAAAAGGATACATGATACTCCTTGTCATTCATTTCTGTCTGAGGTGGCAACCATTGATACCGGTTCCTTGTATACTCTCAGAGATAACCTATGCTTTTATAAATACCTGCCGATGTATACTTTTCTACACAAATGTTAGTACTGGTCTTATATACATCCTTCTGTGTCTTGGAGGTCCTCCCATTTTAGCACTTAAGATCTGCTGCTTTCTTTTCTCTGTGGCTCTGTTGGATCTTTGCTGCTGCGTGGGCTTTTCTCCAGTTGCAGAGAGCCAGGCTACTCTCCATTGCTGTGCGTGGGCTTCTCATTGCAGTGGCTTCTCTCGCTGCAGAGCATGGGCTCTCAGGTGCACAGACTTCAGCAGCTGCAGCACATGGGCTCAGTAGTTACAGTTCCCAAACTATAGAGCACAGACTCAATGGTTGTGGTGCATGGACTTTGTTCCATGGCAAGTGGGATCTCCCTGGATCTAACCCATGTCTCCTGCATTGGAAAGGGGATTCTTTACTACTGAGGCACCAGGGAAGCCCCTGCTTCTTTCTTTTTAATGATCACTTGAGATGCTGTTATTTGGATATAGCATAATTTACATCCTCTGCTTGATAGAAATCCAAGCAGTTTCTAACTATCTGCCATCAAAAGCAATGCTGCAATGAGTGTGTCTATAGGATAAACTCCTAGAAATAAAATTACTGGGTTAAAAGTATGTGGACTTAAAAAAAGTACGTGGACTCAATTGCTTTGTAGAATTTTTTTTTTTGGTTGTGTTGAGTCTTGGTTACTGTGTGTGGGCTTTCTCTAGTTGTGGAGAGCGAGGGCCACTCTCTAGTTGTGGTGCGTGGGTTTCTCATTGTTGTGGCTTCTCTTGGTGCAAGGCATGGGCTCTAGGCATTTGGGTTCAGGTGTTGCAGCTCTTGGGAAATAGAAGGTGGGCTCAGAAGCTATGACTTAGTTGCTCTCTGGTATGTGCAATCTTCCCAGACCATGGATCAAACCCATGTCCCCTGCATTTTTATCCACTGAGCCACCAGGGAAGTCCTATAGGAATGTTTGATAATGTAAATCAGTCCTTTTTGATATGGACTGCTCAGTGTCTTTCTAATCAATTTGTATGAATTTAATATATGTAAGCCTGTGGCAAAGGTTTCTTCCTTTTCCGCAGCCTGGGGAGTGGTCTGCTGGTTTGTAGTCTCTTTATCCAGGCATCCTCAAGGGTGAGTGCTTTAGCTCTAGCTTACACTGTTTTATCTCCTAATTTACCTAAAGGCAAACATAAATTATTGTTTAAAAAGCTATGATTTTTCCCCCCAAAATCTTTACAGTCTCCAGTGAGGAAAGCAGAATATGCTTAAGAAAGATGTATTCCCCTTATAAACATGTCTTTGACTCTGTACCTTGCTAAGTAATAGCACTTGTCCTATTAAAGGTGCTTTTGTCTTCTTCTTGGCTTGGTTTCATTATAAAGGGCCCAGGGACTTCCTTGGTCCAGTGGTCAGAACTCTGTGCTAGCCCTGCAGGGGGATGTGGATTGGATCCCTGGTCTGGGAGCTAAGATCTTGCCTGCTGTGCAGGGCAGCTCAAAAAAAAAAGGGGGGGGGGGCGAAGAGGTAGGGGGTGATATCGTTGCCTGAGCTGAACTGTTCTGGATGAATGAGGCTTATGGAATGAGTATGCACAGATGGGTGGGAAAAGGAAGTGATGAAGATGGGGAGCTGATACTAAAGAAGTTCATTTTGAGGAGTAAGATACTGGTGGACCTCCTCAATGGAGGTAATAATTTTCCCTTCTGATGGGTGGGCCGTAGTTCTTTAGAACAACATGTATCATGTCTTATGACCTCATAAGACAAATATTGACATGGTTGCAATCATTAACTTCAAAGTTTATATGAGAAAGCTGGGGATATTGACCTAGGAAAGGGAATAGTGCCATCCCAGTTGGGGTGGAGGAATTCCCTTTTTAACTCTATTTTATTAGTTACCTATTACTAAGCAATAAATTACCCCCAAACTAAGCAGCTTAAGAATAAACACCTTTTTCTTAACTTCACAGTTTTCATGGGTCAAGGATTTGGGAGTGGCTCAGATGGTAAAGCGTCTGTCTACAATGTGGGAGACCCAGGTTTGATCCCTGGGTGGGGAAGATCTCCTGGAGAAGGAAATGGCAACCCACTCCAGTATTCTTGCCTGAAAAATCCCATGGATGGAGGAGCCTGGTAGATTACAGTCCACGGGGTTGCAAAGAGTTGGACACGACTGAGCAACTTCACTTCACTTATCTGAGTTCAGTGTCTGTCTTGAGGCTGCAGTTAATACACAGGCTGGGACTAAGGTCATCTGAAGGCTTGATTGGAGCTAGAAAGATCTGCTTCTGAATTGACACACCCACATGGCTTTTGGCAGGAGGTCTCAGTTCCTATCCAAGTAGAGCTCTCCAAAGAGCTACTTGAGTGTCCTCACGATGGGGCTGGAAGTTTCCCTTGTGGCGAGTGATCTGAGCAAGAAAACAAAGAGGAAGCCACATTGTTTTCTACGCCCTAGTCTTGGAAGTCACACACTGTCGCTTCTGCCATATTCTGTTCATTACAAGCAAGTCAGAGTTCAGCCCATACTCTGAACTCTGAGAAGGGGAAACTAATCTCTGATTTTTGAAGGAAGGAGTACCAGGGAATTTGTGGACATATTTTAAAATCATCACACTTGAGACTTCCCTGGTGGTTAAGAATTCTCCTTCCAGGGGCCTCCCTGGTGACTCAATGGTAAATAATCTGCCTGCCAAGGCAAGAGACATGGGCTCAATCCCTGGTCTGGGGAGATTCTATACGCTGAGGAGCAACTAAGTCCTCGCACCACAGTTTCCAAGCCTGCGCATCACAGCTACTGAGCCCATGTGCTGTAACCACTGAAGCTTGTGCCCCTAGAGCTCATGCTCCACTGCAAGAGAAGCCACTGCAGTGAGCAGCCCCCACTTGCCGCAACTGGAGAAAGCCTGCAGTAAGGAAAACCCAGCACAGCCAGAAATAAAATAATAAAAGTCCTCCTTCCAATATATGGAATGTGGGTTTGATCCCTGGTCAGGGAACTAAGATCCCACATACAGCAGAGTGACTAAGCCTGTGAGCTGCTACTACTGAGCCCACACACCTCAACTAGAGAGAAGCCCTCACACCGCAGTGAAGACCTAGTGCTGCAACTAAGACCTGCCACATCCAAAAACGAATCTTAAAAAAGTCACACTCAACATTCCTTAACACTTATCATAGCATACTTTGAACTTTATCCCTTCGCTTGAACTCTATGTATTAATTACAGAAATATTTGTTATCTTAATCACTGTTTATCATTTTTATTGAGCTATAGTTGATGTACAATGTTATATAAATTATAGATGTACAATATGATTCACAGTTTTAAAGGTTATACCCCATTTATTGTTATAAAACATTGGCATATTCCCTGTGTTATATAATATACCCTTGTAGCTTACTTTATACCTCAAGAGTTTGTACCTCTTAATTCCCTACCCCTCTTCTCTCTCCCCACTGGTAACCAGTAATTTGTTCTCTATATCTGTGAGTCTGCTTCTTTTTTGATAACAGAAAAGAATGTAATATAAAAATTCACTAGTTTGATGTATTTTTTAGATTCCACATATAAGTGATACCATACAGCTATTTCTTTGACTTATTTCACTAAGCATGGTCCTTGCCAAGTCTATCCACTTTGCTGAAAAGGGCAAATTTTCATTCTTTTAATGGCTGAGTAGTATTCTAGTGTGTGTGTGTGTGTGTGTGTGTGTGTGTGTGTGTGTGTATCAGTCACAACTTCTTTATGCATTCATCTGGTGATGGACACTTAGGCTGCTTCCATATCTTGCACTGCCTACCATTTTTGCCATCCATTACTGGGAACCATTGTGTTCTAAAGAATATCCTCCTAACAGTGGTCTTTTGCCTTCTTAGGTGATTGTTGGCTTTCTTCTTATCCTGGCAGCCATAGATCTGGTTCTTGCGCTCACAGAAGACACTGGACAAGCCGCGGTTCCTGCTGTTAGATACACCAATCCAATCCTCTACCTGGTCACATGGGTAAGGCTAATCATCAGTTCTACCCTGTTTATCTTCTCATAGCCATCTAGCTGAAATTTGCTCTTGTGGAATGAGATTAAGTTCAATTTCATCTACCTTTTTCAAAGGACCTATGTAATAGGGTAAGACAAATCTTAGCTTTTCATTTGCTTTTAAACATGAGTTTATAATGCTTTCTTCTTAGGGTAAGTACTAGCTTTAATGACTAAGATATATACGTTATGGCTTCATATCTTGCCATCTAAGGATCACAGATGAAATCCAAGTTTCTTGATGTAAAATAATTTCCTAAATGTTGTAAACATTATTTTTAAATTGATTGGTGACTCTTAATCAGCAGATCACTGAGTCTAGAGCTGTTTGTATAGATTTGACAAACTTATGTCTTTCCTACAGGCATGGTTTTGGGGGCGGGGAGAGGGAGAGATGTACAGTGTTGGAGAAAACTATTAAATTTACTACCATCATTTTGTTTTATTTATTTATTTGGCCACACCATGTGCCTTGTGGGATTCTAGTTCCCCAACCAGTGATGGAACCCAGATCCCTAGCAGTGAAAGTGCTGAGTCCTAACTACTGGACCACCAGGAAATTCCCATTATCATCATTTTTAAAGAGGAAGATATAACATAATTGTTCAGATTCCTAAACTATCTTGAAAAATCAGAATGCCTGGCAACTGTGGGCCGACATTCCCACAGGGCAAGTCAGCCAGGACTGAAGCAGCCGCTCAGTTTAGACCAGGCTCAGTACGATCCTTCAACCTCACTTCACTTGGTAACATGGTGCGCCTGGTCCCTGTAGGTACTTTGTTTTGTTGTTTTGAAACAGAGAAAGGTCTAGGCAGCATGTACTGGAACGGACTCACAGAGGTGACTGTGCTTCTCTTCCCAACCCCAAGTCTGGTGACATGAGGCTGGAGATTGAAATCCACCATGACACTTGTATTTATACCATGGAAATTCACACACGCCTCAAATTCATGCCTCTGTTTTCAGAATGGCAGTTTTTTAGCACAGTACTGGGTCTAGGAAAACAACATTTAATTCATTATTGTTAAGTGAAATAATGTGAGGCAAAGTTTTTTGTTGTTGTTGCTAATTGCTTAGTCTAATATTATTAGAAAATATCATGATATAGATACCCTGCACCTATTCAGAATGTTCCTCCCCCATCTGATTGCTGTAGTGCCTAAAATTATTTTCTTGGTCTTTGGAAAGATTTTTCTGGCTCCCACAGTTACTCCATTTAGAAGGTGACCGTCTGTGTTTTTGGCTGACTCCCCACCCAAATGTGGTAAATAGAGATGGGATTCAGTTCAGTTCAGTTGCTCAGTCGTGTCTGACTCTTTGCAACCCCATAGGCTGCAGCATGCCAGGCCTCCCTGTCCATCACCAACTCCCAGAGTTTACTCAAATTCATGTCCACTGAGTTGGTGATGCCATCCAACCACCTCATCCTCTGTCATCCCCTTCTCCCCCCACCTTCAATCTTTCCCAGCATCAGGGTCTTTTCCAATGAGTCAGTTCCTTGCATCAGAGATGGGATAGGGAAAGGGGATTCCAGAAAAAGCATCCGGGTCCTGAAAGAGAAAGTTGGGTGGTATCAGGGAGGAAATGGACTAGTTGGCATCAGATTAGCTACAACAGTCTCCCCCTTCAGCCTCCGTTTCTCCCCCTGTTCTCTGACTTCTCTCTTGCCTCGTGTCCTTGGATGGTGACACTGTTTTTCGAAACACGATGTAAATTTCTCTCTAGGTCCTGGTTTTACTGATCCAACACAGCAGGCGATGGTGTGTGCAGAAGGACTCTTGGTACCTGTCCTTATTCTGGATTCTCTCAATACTCTGTGGCACTTTCCAACTTCAGACTCTGATCCGGGCACTCTTAAAGGTAAGGAGGAGAGGGATGGTGCCATTAGAAGGTACTCCTGGGCAGCTTCTAAGTTGTAGTAAATGACATCAGGCAAATTGAGTTCCAGGGTAGAATTGTATTTAGGGGGTTTGATAACAGACTTTAATCATGAGCATTGATACATAGGGGCTATTTATATTTAATTCAGATAAAAGGCTCATTTTCTTTGTTTTTTCTCCCCCATAGGACAGCAGTTCTAATCTGGCCTACTCCTGCGTGTACTTCATCTTCTACTCATTCCAGATCCTGGTCCTGATCCTTTCAGCATTTTCAGAAAAAGATGACTCATCAAAAGTGAGACTTGACATATGACCACCTCATATGTTATTTAATTGGATGGTATCTTGACAAATGTAACTTTGAGATGTCAAGGTCTCATGAAGGTCCCACAAGCCCAGAATACAGTAATACAGACGATCTTGTGACATAAGCACACAAAGTGACTAGAAGTTGGAAACATTAACTTTTATGTTGACCCACCAAGCTTCAGCACAGACAGTTAATTCATATATCTATGCCAAAAAGTCTGGTTATCATTCTACTGGTGACCTTAGCGTGACCAAACAAACATGTTGAACAGGCCACTTCATTGTCATATCTAGTTTCTAGCACAGCATCTATTTAGAAACATCAATTTCTGATTTTAGAGTTCCATTGAATTCCTGTTTCTAATTGGTAAATTTACTTTCTGATTTTTTGTGTGTCTTGCAGAATCCTTCAACCACAGCTTCATTTTTGAGTAGTATCACCTTTAGTTGGTATGACAGGTAGGAAATGCCTGGAGTGTGGCTTGTCTCTATCCTTCATCCCTCAAGTCTTCGTTTTAAAAGTACCTGCCATGGCCTCCATTTCTCCTCTACTTAGAGTCAGAGAATGTTGAAATATACAGATCAGTTTATCGCATTCCCTTCATGGGGCAAATGGGGAAACTGAGAGGAAGGAGGGAATTTGTTTTTTTCGGTAGCCTGGAGTGGGGGAATTCCACACACACTAAAAAAAAAAAAGACAGAAGGAGAAGGAGGCAGGAGGACAGGAAAATGGAAATTTGGGGGCAAGGAGTGTGGCACAGACTTGGGTAAGGGATGAATAGCTGTCCTGGGCTGCCAGGAGATCCAGAGCAGCCATCTTGGCCTTTGTAGTTGCATGGACCCCTTGGGCAGCCTGGTAACACCCATGAATCCCTTCTCAGATAATGTTTTAAACGTGTACAATAAAAGACATGAAATTGTAAAGGGAAACAAATATACTGAAATGTAGTTACCTAAATAGTCTTTTAAAATCAAATCTGTGATATAGTAACACCTGTGCCTCTTTGTGAATGCATTAAATAACAAGACCCAGTGCTGGGTTTTAGTTTCACAGCAGTGATGAGTATACATGAGCCATGAAAACATCTGTGGTGTCTCCTGATAACAAAGGCTCAAGTACTCTGTTTTACTCTGTTTAACAACTGTAGTTGGTTGACTACATTCGTATTAGAACTAGGAAAGGCTGCGTTTCAGTTAGAAGTGAATAGGAATAAAGATATAATTTGTTTTCCATCCATGTTCTTGAATCCCATGTTGAGAAGCCCTGATCTAGAGAGAGAGTATAGAGGAGGCCTCTGGATCTGCTCATTTCCTTAAGGGCCTCTTGGAGTCCCCTCAAGGGATGCCAGGGCAGCAGAGAGGCAGCCAATATTTGAGGAGGAAAGAGCAGAATGTGGGTAGATGATGCTCTTTTGACTCTTCATCCAGTAGAATCCCTTCTCTTTCTCTTACTGTTTTCTCCCACCTTCAACCACCCCTACCTGCTCCCTTTTCTGCTCTCCCCACTCCTCTTTCAAGTTCCCAGGGCTAGGAGCTGGGGTAGCAGGGTAAGGGAGAAGCCCCATTCTTCTGTCCCTCCATCCTGGAACTGGATGGTTTGATAGAGGCAGAGAGGAGGCCACCTCGGGCCCCCCTGCAGGGCCTCAGCCTGTGGCTCCCTCTTGTTCCAGCACTGTTCTGAAAGGCTTCAGGAAACCTCTGATGCTAGATGATGTCTGGGATATTGAAGACGCGGCTAAAACAAAGGTACTAGTCAGCAGGTTTGAGAAGTACATGGCGGAAGAGCTACAGAAGGCCAGGCGGGCGTTCCAGAAACGGCAGAAGAAGAAAGCCAAGCGGAACCCTGGAGCCAGCATGAACGGCTTGGACAAGAACCAGAGTCAAAGCCAAGATGTCCTTGTCCTGGTAACTCTGCCATGAGTGTCTGTTCAAATGTCCTGCACGTCATTGGTGTCCTGGTGATGGTGATTCTGTCCTTACCTTTTTACAGCACTTTACACTTTGCAGTACATTTTATATTAGTAGTATTCACAATACTATCACACTACTTTAGTGATGGATGCTTGGGATGTAATGTAGTACTGTTCTCTCTCCTTTGGGGTATATATGAAATTTTTCTCAATGTCTTTCTTAGCAGAAAAATAAAACAATACCTTAGCATTGCTAGAATTCGCATGTTGGTGGGATTTAGTGTTAGCTAATTAATTTTTTTATTCACCTGAAAATATTTATTGAGTAGCATTGTGCATTGGAGACCATTCTGGGCACAGATATAAAGAGTCCTGAAGGAGTCCTCATCTTTACAGAGCTAAAAAATAACTAATAAACCAATACATATGTTACCCTTTCAGAGCAGGAGGTGCTCTTAAGAAAACATGTTTGTGTATTTGGAGTGAACTGCTTCCTTAGAGTAACAGGAAGAAGCTTCAGAGGAGGTGATATTTGGGCAGAGATCCAAGGGATGAGAAGAGCCCATCAGAAGGAAGCCTGTTCCACTCACAGGGGGTGGGTTGTGAGGCTGAGAGGGGAACATGGTTGGTTTGTTTGGAAAGGAGAAAGAGAGTGCGGGAGCATGGAGAGAGAGGCTGAGTGTGCAGGGAGGTGAGTGCAGGAAAGTGGGTGGGTATAAAGTGGTATAGACCCTCATGGGCCATGGTGAAGAGTCTGAATTTTAAGTCTGATGGAAAGCCAGGAGAAAGTTTTGAGCAGAGGAGTAATGCAATCAGATTTACATTTTTAAAAGTCCACTTGGGTAGCTGCCAGGAGAATGAATGATTGGGGTCGGGGCAGGGGCAGTGGAAGCTAAGATATAGGCTGAGATATAGGTAGTTGTTCAGGCAAAGAGACCGATAAGATGGGAGCTCAGTGACAGCCATTATAAGAGGATGCCACTGAGCCTGAGAATCTGGAACTGGGGGCCTGGCAGGACAGGAAAAGGAAGTGTAGTGGGTGAGTGGTGGTGACACCGCACACGGTAGATTCCCAGGGTTGCTCAGACAAAGCACCACAAACTGCACGGCTTAAAACAACAGAAGTGTGTTGTCTCACAGCTCAGGAGGCCAAGAGTCTGAAGTCAAATCATCAGGAGAACTGCGCTCCCTTCAAACCCTATACGGGAGAAAGCTTCTTTGCCTTTTCCACCTTCTGGGTTTGGCCAGCAGTCAGTCCTTGGTGTTCCGTGGCTTTTGGATGTGTTACCCCACTCTCCGCCTCTGTCATCACGTGGCCTCTTCCCCTGCCCCCCGTCTGTCTCTCTTCTTACAAGGACACCAACCATATTAGAGTAGGACCCATGATGCACTCTGATGACTTCATCCTAACTTGATTACATCTGCAAGGCCCTATTTCCAAACAAGGGCACAGTCTAAGGCACTGGGGTTTAGGACCCCAACATTCCTTTTGAGGGGGATTCTATTCAACCCGTAACATCCCACAATAACCTCAAGCAAGAAGAGAATGAAAAGTCTTCTAAGCATCTGAAATATATATTAATATATATGTTAGCATGTCCATGCCCTTCCCTCCCACAATGCCCCACAGGCCCCCCCTCAGAGTCTGTTCCATGTTTTTACATGCTACTTTCATCTGCTTTGTTGCCTGTTTTCCTAATCCAAAATAGATTCTAAGCATCAGTTAAGAGATGAGAGGGGAACAGTGACAGCAGCTAAAAAGGTGGATGGGACCAGGCAGTGAAGAGAAGACTCAAACCTGTTCAGTGATGGCCACAGGGATCAGGGGCTAACGCTCAGGAGCTGGTCAGTGAAGACAAAGTCTTACATCATGCACTTCTGCAAGCACTGCTTGTTTGGTTTTGTCCCCAGGAAGAAACTAAAAAGAAAAAAAAGAAGTCTGAGACCACAAAAGACTTTCCCAAGTCCTGGCTGGTGAAGGCGCTCTTCAAAACTTTCTACGTCATCCTCCTGAAATCATTCCTGCTGAAGGTGGTGTATGACATCCTCACGTTTCTGAATCCTCAGTTGCTGAAGTGAGTCCCCAGACCCTGGGCTGTCTCTTTAGGACCTCCTCGGCCACTCTGCTTTTTGCTCCTTGTATATGCAGGCAGGAGCCTATTATTAAGTTCCTAATTTAAAAAAAATGCTCTTAATTTTCTTCCACCTTACAGCATTGTGTTCATGAAAAGCACGAGGCACTTTTCAAGGTCTAAAATAATGTCCTTTAGCCTTCCTCTTTCCCATATCCTTTTCCTCATAGGAAGCCGAGTACTTCTTAGGGGCATTTCTTAAACAGAATTGCTGTGAGCTGAGCTGGGTCCAAGAGGTGGGCCTCATACCCGAGGAGAGTCTTGTACGCAGTCGTTGTAACCTCATTGCTCCCCAGTCACACCTTACGTGGGCGGTTCCAGTTAATCATGACATGACTTCAGTCTGCCAGGATCCATGGAATACACTATCCTCCAGGGGAAACCCTTCTAACTCACGCTGGCTATGTGTCCTAATTCCTTTCCAGGAATAAATCAACTTGCCACACATAGCTCCTTCTACCAGGGGGTAGGGAAAGAGAGGATCAGAGAAAGCACGGCAGCAGCAGCTCTGTGGGGTACACAGTATCCTGTCTCACAGCTGTGGGTCATCAACCCTTAGCTCCTGCTGCTCATCTCCAAAGGCGAGAGTGCTGGCATGGCTGTGGAGCTCAGTCTTCCAAGAGCATTGAACTGTAATCACTTCAGTTACCTCCAGGGTAGGGCAGGGTAGCTGGCTGTGCAAAGTGAGAGTAAGGAGCCCTCGGAGGCTTGATGTCAGCACTTACTTGGTTTTGCTCTGGCAGGTTGCTGATCGCCTTTGCAAATGACCGTGGAATCTATCTGTGGACTGGATATCTCTATTCAATTCTCCTCTTTGTCGTGGCCCTCATCCAGTCTGTCTGCCTTCAGTATTACTTTCAGCTGTGCTTTGTGCTGGGCATGAAAGTGCGGACCACAATCATGGCTTCTGTATATAAGAAGGTATGTGGGGTATGCCAGGGATCACCAAAGAAAATCCCCTTGGTAAACAGGACCCTTTGTTCCACGATTGAGGAAAACTTGATGGAGGTGATAACTGACCGCAACACTGAATTTTGGCTAACCATACAGCCTTCTTTAGACATTTCTTAGGAAATTAAAATGAAAAGTGTGTATATAGACATAGAATATGTGTGTGTGGTGGGGGGTGGGTGGTGGTGGTGGAGTGTACCCTACTGCAGGGAAAAGCTGGCAAACTCTTCTCTGCCCAGGATCTGCCTTTCAGCCTTGAAGGCTGGCATACCATCTCTCTCTTTCTTCTCTCCACAAGCTGACAACATCTTAGGATAGAATGTGAAGTCAGAAAAGAAGCTGACCAAGGGCAGACTCTTAAAATCGCCAACATTTAAACCAAGTACTACGTGAAACTGGGCTCATGAGACCTGGTGTATCCATCTCAAATCACAGTTTTACCATAGACTAGTATACTCTGTGGACCAGGGCTCCATCTCCCTGGACTGTCTTTTCCCTAGTGATTTCTTTTTCAGTCTTGAGTGTCAACCAACTCCTCCTCTGCCTGATTCCTTTTTTGGATTTGTAAATATCAACACCCTCACTCCAATTATTAAATTCTGCAGACTTGGGAGCTTTTCCATTTCCTTAAGATGATTTTGCCCATCTTCCCTCTGACCTGTTGCTTTATTATTCTTATTTTTCCTATTTTTATACATGCCACATGACATGTGGGATCTTAGTTCCCTGACCAGGGATCGAACCTATGCCCCTTCAATGGGAGTGTGGTGTCTTAACCACTGGACTGCCAGGGAAGTCCCTGACATGTTCCTTTTAGTGTTTGATTTTCTCAGAGCAACTTTATTTCCCTCTGTCCTAGACACCAAAGTGAAGTCTCATTTTTTCCCTTAAGAATTGAAAATAGCCAAATATTGTTGTTCAGTTGCTAAGTCATGCGACTCCATGAACTGCAGCATACCAGGCTTCCCTGTCCTTCACCATCTCACAGAGTTTGCTCAAACTCATGTCCATTGAGTTGATGATGGCATCCAACCATCTCATCCTCTGTTGCCCCCTTCTCCTCTTGCCCTCAATCTTTCCCAGCATCAGGGTCTTTTCCACTGAGCCGGTTCTTCACATCAGGTGGCCAAAGTATTGGAGCTTCAACTTCAGCATCAGTCCTTCCAATGAATATTCAGGGTTGATTTCCTTTAGGATTGACTGGTTTGATCTCCTTGCTGTTCAAGGGACTCTCACGAGTCTTTTCCAGCACCACAGTTCAAAACCATTAGTTCTTTGGTGCTCAGCCTTGTTTATGATCCAACTCTCATATCCGTACATGACTACTGGAAAAACCACAGCTTTGACTAGACAGACCTTTGTTGGCAAAGTAACGTCTCTGCTTTTTAATACGCTATCTAGGTTTCTCATAGCTTTTCTTCCAAGGAGCAAGTGTTTTTAATTTTGTGACTGCAGTCACCATGTGCAGTGATTTTGGGGCCCAAGAAAGTGAAATCTGTCACTGTTTCTACTTTTTCGCCATCTATTTGCTATGAAGTGATGGGACTAGATGCCATGGTCTTTGTTTTTTGCATACTGAGTTTTAAGCCAGTTTTTTCAGTCCTTTTCCACCTTCACCGAGAGGTTCTTTAGTTCCTCTTCGCTTTCGGCCCTTAGTGTAGTCGTTTGCATATCTGAGGTTGCTGATATTTCTCCCAGTAATCTAGATTCCAGCTTGTGTTTCATCCAGCCCAGCATTTCACATGATGTACTCTGCATAGAAGTTAGATAAGCAGGGTGACAATATACAGCCTTGACGTACTCCTTTCCCAATTTGGAACCAGTCCATTGACCCATGTCCAGTTCTAACTGTAGCTTCTTGACCTGCAATCAGGTTTTGCAGGAGGCAGGTAAGGTGGTCTGGTATTCCCACCTCTAAGAATTTCCCACAGTTTGTTGTGATCCACAGTCAAGGCTTTTTAGTGTAGTCAATGAAGCAAAAGTAGATTTTTTTTTTAATTCCCTTGCTTTTTTGATAATCCAGTGGATGTTGGCAATTTGATCTCTGGTTCCTCTGCCTTTTCTAAATCCAGCTTGCACATCTGAAATTTCCCAGTTCACATATTGTTGATGCCTACCTTGAAGATTTTGAGCATTACCTTGCTAGCATGTGAGATGAGTGCAATTTGCTGTAGTTTGAACATTCTTTGGTGTTGCCCTTCTTCAGGATTTTGAAAACTGACCTTTTCCAGTCTTGTGGCCACTGCTGAGTTTTCCAAATTTGCTGGCATATTGAGTGTAGCATTTTCACAGCATCATATTTTAGGATTTGAAATAGTTAAGCTGGAATTCCATCACCTCCACTACCTAATGCTTCTTAAGGTCCACTTGATTTCATATTCCAGGATGTCTGGCTCTAGGTGAATGACCACACCATCGTGGTTATCCAGTTCATTAAGACCTTTTTTGTACAGTTCCTCTGTGTCTTCTTGCCACCTCTTTTTAATTTCTTCTACTTCTATTAGGTCCTTGCCATTTCTGTCCTTTATTGTACTCATCTTTGCATGAAATGTTCCCTTGGTATATCTAATTTTCTTAAAGAGACTTTTAGTCTTTCCCATTCTATTGTTTTCCTCTATTTCTTTACATTGTTCACTTAAGAAGACTTTCTTATCTCTCCTTGCTATTCTCTGGAACTCTGCATTCAGTTGGGTATATCTTTCTCTTTCACTTTTCTTCTTTTCTCAGCTCTTTGTAAGGCCTCCTCAGACAACCACTTTGCCTTCTTGCATTTCTTTCTTGGGGATGGTTTCAGTTCACCAGCTCCTGTACAGTGGTACAGACCTCTGTCCATAGTTCTTCAGGCACTCTGTCTACCAGATCTAGTCCCTTGAGTTCCCTTAATAATTGAAAATAATCAAGTAAACTTCAGCTTAAAAAAGAAATGAAAAGAAAGAAATGGAAATAGAGTAGTGACTCTAAGCCTGAGGGGAAAATTCATCCAGAAGGAGATGATACTTTTGATAGCTCAGAACATCAAACAGTTGCCTCCTCTTCCTTTTTTCATCCACCACTGAAGTGTTCCATCATGGTGATTTCTCTGTTAAAGTTCCTGGTTTTCTCCTTTGCCTTCTTCTTCTAAAACTCCAAGATGACTTTTGTCTTTCCTGAGTAGATGCTGACTGGACGAGAGACCCAGAGAGGTGATCCAGATGTCTTTAGATCACAGGTCTGGTCAAGTTCTTTGAACCCCTAAATAGCCTCACACTGGAATTTGTCTTCTACAAAATTTTTAATCCCTTTATTCCTTGTGGAGTAACTGTGTTTCTGTTGGTTCGCAGGATATGAGGTCACTACCCAGGCTGTCTCAGATATGTCCATGAATGTACACTTTTACAATTGTGACCGTTCATTCCTGCCTCTCTGATTCTTCATATATTCCAGGTTTTGCAATTGTCACAATTCACACAAAATGTGTAAAATAGAGCCTTTAATGAGACCCCATTCAAAGAAATATTCTCCTAAAATGGAATTTAAAATTGACTAATTTTATGTTTAGATTATACTTCATTTATGAAATGTTATGAAACATATTTTACATCCATTGCCAGTTCATAGCTCTGTGAAGTAACTGAATCATCCCTGTTCTAGAGAGAAGTAGGGTTTAGATCATTTTAATGGCTAGAATCACATAGATAGGCCCTGACTCCTGACAAGGGCTATTGGGACTATATTCTTGACTTTTTCACTCTATTGAGATTTATTGAGAAAAGAAAAGTATTGCAATTACCTTGAAGGGTAGTTAGATAATACTTTTTTCTTTTACTTTTCAATACCGAAGGGGAGGCATAGCAGTGGACTGATTTCTCTAGCATCTTGGTGGCCTAATGATTTGTGAAATTTACTTCTTTTTACTGTACAACAAAGCATCCTGATATATTCTAAAGACTGCATTAATGGATTAAGATGACAGTAGAACTTTTAGGAGGAGACTGAAGGTGGTATCTAGGGCCACTCATAGCGCATATGCTGCCTGGTGGGAATGAAGCTTTCCTTCCTTTGGAAAGATGTGGGCCACACCAAAGGGCTGCTTGGGGAGCATAGTGCCAGCTGGTTTCATGCAGCTACCCCCTCGGCCCCCAGCCTCTTGTCTGGGAGCATTTGTACAAGACACTGCCATAAGTCATTGACTGTGGGTCTCAGTCTTCTCATCTCTCTGACATGATGGTTCATGATGCAAGAGCCAGGCATTTAGATAGTGTCCTCAGATTTCCTGACAATAAACAAGTCATTTTGCCTCCAGTATGTGAGCCCCACAGTTTTCCCCGCTATTCTAAGGTCTCTGTCCTTCTTGGGAATGGCTGCAACCTCCTTACAGTATGGCTCCAACATTGCCCCATTAAAGTCTGCAGGGCCAGAGTCAGTACAGGCTCCCTCCCTTCATTCCTCTGTGCCTCCCATCCTTCAGTATGTGATTTCCCCACTGTGTGTAGGTAGTGAATTGGACAGAGGCAGCCCTTGTCCTTAGAGTTTTCTACTGATGGAGAAATAGGAAAACACAACTAGAGTTCCGTGTGATGAATGTAATGGCAGAGATAAGCACTGGGGAATACACAGAAGTAGCTAACCCAAACTTGGGAGTCAGGGAAGGCTTCTCAGCAGTTCCACCTAAGCTTAACACTAAGGGATAAATAGGAGTTTTCCCGGTAAGACCAGTGTGTGTGGGGGAGCGGGTGTTGGGGAAGGTAGATATAGCAGGAAAGACTGGTCAAGAATGAGAGAACACTGTTAAGATTTAGCAGCCAGAAGATCACAGCCCCTTGGAAGTTATGTCCATATGGAGCCCATCCTTCTACTGTCTTTCACTGCCTTCCTGAATCCCCTCTCACTTCCCAGTCTCCTTGGCTTTGTCCATGCGTCTCAATTCCAATCTTTATTTTCAGGCGCTGACTGTCTCCAACCGGGCCAGGAAGCAGTACACCATTGGAGAAACAGTGAACCTGATGTCTGTGGACGCCCAGAAGCTCATGGATGTGACCAACTTCATCCACCTGCTGTGGTCAAATGTCCTACAGATTGCCTTGGCCATCTACTTCCTGTGGGCGGAGTTGGGACCCTCAGTCTTAGCAGGTGTTGGGGTGATGGTGATCCTAATCCCAATTAATGGAGTACTCGCCACCAGGAATAGGGCTATTCAGGTAAAGAAACAGTCACTGGGGATATGTACATGTTCTTCAAAGTCTAAAGTTTTCTTAGTTTATTCTGACTGGTGATTGGAGTTTGGGCAAGGCAAGGCTCATAGGAGACTTGCCACTGTCCCAAACGAACTTGGCTTTATCTTCCCTTTCCATCTTCTGACCACTTTTAGGGTTCATATTTCCTGTCTTCATTCATGTCCCTAATTGGAGAGAGAAGAGCTGCCCAGGGACCCTGCGTATAATGTTTATACCCTGCTATGCTGGGCTGTTCTTAAAAAGTAATTATGACCCTGGTTCTCTATCATAGCATTATAAACCAGCCACACAGAGCCATCACAAGAGCAAACCAGACTTTATGCCTAAATCCTGGCAATTGACCTTATTCCCACCAGGTAGCAGAGCTCTCTGTGGACAGTCCTTATCTCTGCCAGAAATCATATTCTGGATGGGTGAACTCAATGGTATATGTGACTTAGTCATTCATTCGTTTTGCATTCACTGAGTTACAAATATTGGCCAAAAATTCATTTGGGTTTTTCCTAATGCAGAAAAACCTGAGTGAACTTTTTGGCCAACTCAATATTTTAAAAATGCTTATTACACACCCTATTTCTGGGGGAACATGGCAGAAAATTAGACATGGCAGCAAATTAGACAAGGCTTTTGCTCTCATGAAACTTACATTCTGCTTGGGGTGGAGATTCAGGCCGTAAATAAGTAAAAACAAAGAAGGAAAATGTCAGTAGTACTATGCAGGGAATTAAACAGGGTGATGTGAGCGTAGGGAGTGGTTTTAGGTCCTGGGGTCAGGAAAGGCCTCTGAGGAGGAGACATTGAGCTGAACTCTGGAACCTGAGGGTAAGGGAGGAAGACTTGGGTAAAACCTGGGAGGAGGGCAGAGTCAGGCCAACACTGTTCAGGCCCAGAAGGGTGGTGAGTGTGGCAGGAGCAGGGAGAGCAAGGAGGAGAGTGGGAGACACAGCCCGTCACTGGGCACCTCAAGTTCTCACCGAGCAACAGCCGCAAGTGCCACTGAGATTTAGCATCTGAAGCAAACCTGGACCCGCTCACGTGGATGTTTGTTCTGTTACTCTTTCCTGGCAGGTTAAAAACATGAAGAATAAAGACAGCCGTTTAAAGATCATGAATGAGATTCTCAGTGGGATCAAGGTGCGAAGCTGAGCGTGGGTGGCTCTCTGGGCACGGTGACAGCCACAGTAGCCTCTTGGCCTTAACAACCTGCTTGAGGTTGTGGACTCCTGCTTCTGAGCCTGGGGTGTGTCCCATGACTCCTGATCCATCCAGCCACAAGTCTCCTGTTTCTTCTGCTACTCCTCTCAGGCTTTCTTTTGATCATGATTTCTATTTATGTATGTTAAATAGTTTGTTTCGTTCTTATATTTTACTATAAAGGTTGTCTGATGTGGACAAAAGTAGACAGAATACTATAACGAACCCCCATGGACTTGCCACCCAGGTCCAGCAATTATCAGCAGGACCTAACCTGTTTCATCTACATCCCCACTCCCCACTTCATGCCCTGCTAGATTATTCAAAAGCAAATCTCAGATATTTTGTCATTTCACTGGTAAACACTTTGTATGTATTTCTAAAAGAATGACTTTAACGTAACCACAATACCAATAGCATATCTAGAAACAAGACCTTCTTTGATACCATTAAATTTCCCCAATTGCCTCATACAAGCCTTTTTTTATTTTATTTTTTACTGTTGGTTAGTTTGAATAAGGATCCAAAAACTGTCCACGTGTTGCATTCAGTCAATAGTACTTTTAATCTACAATAGCCCCTTGCCTGCCCCCTTCCTGGTCATTTGATAGAAGAGTTTGTCTTGTTTCCTATGCTTGCTTGTAAATTGGTGGTTAAATATAGAAACTTGAGTAGATTTAGGTTTATTTGGTTTTTGTTTTTGTTTGGGATGGGGTTGGAGGACAAGGGGTTGGGTAGTGCTGTGTGCTTCCAAACTTAGTGATGGTGAGTGTTTATGGGGTCCAGGCATTGTCAGCCTGATTCACCCTTTATTGTTCTTTCACCAAGAGCAGTGATTTGTGGCCCTGGCAGCACATTTCAATCTCGTGGGAGATTTGTAAAACCCACTGAGGTTTGGGCCTTACTTCAAACCATCTAAATTGAACTCTTGGTCGGGGGGGCGGGGGGAGGGGTGAAACCCAGGCATGTATATATTCTTTTGTTGTTGTTCTTCAATTTTATTTTATTTTTAAACTTTACATAATTGTATTAGTTTTGCCAAATATCAAAATGAATCCGCCACAGGTATACATGTGTTCCCCATCCTGAACCCTCCTCCCTCCTCCCTCCCCATTCCATCCCTCTGGGTCGTCCCAGTGCACCAGCCCCAAGCATCCAGTATCGTGCATCGAACCTGGACTGGCAACTCGTTTCATACATGATATTTTACATGTTTCAATGCCATTCTCCCAAATCTTCCCACCCTCTCCCTCTCCCACAGAGTCCATAAGACTGTTCTATATATCAGTGTCTCTTTTGCTGTCTCATACACAGGATTATTGTTACCATCTTTCTAAATTCCATATATATGCATTAGTATACTGTATTGGTGTTTTTCTTTCTGGCTTACTTCACTCTGTATAATAGGCTCCAGTTTCATCCACCTCATTAGAACTGATTCAAATGTATTCTTTTTAATGGCTGAGTAATACTCCATTGTGTATATGTACCACAGCTTTCTTATCCATTCATCTGCTGATGGACATCTAGGTTGCTTCCATGTCCTGGCTATTATAAACAGTGCTGCGATGAACAGTGGGGTACACGTGTCTCTTTCCCTTCTGGTTTCCTCAGTGTGTATGCCCAGCAGTGGGATTGCTGGATCATAAGGCAGGTCTATTTCCAGTTTTTTAAGGAATCTCCACACTGTTCTCCATAGTGGCTGTACTAGTTTGCATTCCCACCAACAGTGTAAGAGGGTTCCCTTTTCTCCACACCCTCTCCAGCATTTATTACTTGTAGACTTTTGGATCACAGCCATTCTGACTGGTGTGAAATGGTACCTCATAGTGGTTTTGATTGCATTTCTCTGATAATGAGTGATGTTGAGCATCTTTTCATGTGTTTGTTAGCCATCTGTATGTCTTCTTTGGAGAAATGTCTATTTAGTTCTTTGGCCCAGTTTTTGATTGGGTCATTTATTTTTCTGGAGTTGAGCTGTAGGAGTTGCTTGTATATTTTGAGATTAGTTGTTTGTCAGTTGCTTCATTTGCTATTATCTTCTCCCATTCTGAAGGCTGTCTTTTCACCTTGCTAATAGTTTCCTTTGATGTGCAGAAGCTTTAAGGTTAATTAGGTCCCATTTGTTTATTTTTGCTTTTATTTCCAATATTCTGGGAGGTGGGTCATAGAGGATCCTGCTGTGATGTATGTCAGAGAGTGTTTTTGCCTATGTTCTCCTCTAGGAGTTTTATAGTTTCTGGTCTTACGTTTAGATCTTTAATCCATTTTGAGTTTATTTTTGTGTATGGTGTTAGAAAGGGTTCTAGTTTCATTCTTTTACAAGTGGTTGACCAGATTTCCCAGCACCACTTGTTAAAGAGATTGTCTTTAATCCATTGTATATTCTTGCCTCCTTTGTCAAAGATAAGGTGTCCATATGTGCGTGGATTTATCTCTGGGCTTTCTATTTTGTTCCATTGATCTATATTTCTGTCTTTGTGCCAGTACCATACTGTCTTGATAACTGTGGCTTTGTAGTAGAGCCTGAAGTCAGGTAGGTTGATTCCTCCAGTTCCCTTCTTCTTTCTCAAGATCGCTTTGGCTATTCGAGGTTTTTTGTATTTCCATACAAATTGTGAAATTATTTGTATCTGTGAAGAATGCTGTTGGTAGCTTGATAGGGATTGCATTGAATCTATAGATTGCTTTGGGTAGTATACTCATTTTCACTATATTGATTCTTCCAATCCATGAACATGGTATATTTCTCCATCTGTTAGTGTCCTCTTTGATTTCTTTCACCAGTGTTTTATAGTTTTCTATATATAGGTCTTTAGTTTCTTTAGGTAGATATATTCCTAAGTATTTTATTCTTTCCGTTGCAATGGTGAATGGAATTGTTTCCTTCATTTCTCTTTCTGTTTTCTCATTATTAGTGTATAGGAATGCAAGTCATTTCTGTGTGTTGATTTTATATCCTGCAACTTTACTATAGTCATTGATTAGTTCTAGTAATTTTCTGGTGGAGTCTTTAGGGTTTTCTATGTAGAGGATCATGTCATCTGCAAACAGTGAGAGCTTTACTTCTTCTTTTCCAATTTGGATTCCTTTTATTTCTTTTTCTGCTCTGATTGCTGTGGCCAAAACTTCCAAAACTATGTTGAATAGTAATGGTGAAAGTGGGCACCCTTGTCTTGTTCCTGACTTTAGAGGAAATGCTTTCAATTTTTCACCATTGAGGATAATGTTTGCTGTGGGTTTGTCATATATAGCTTTTATTATGTTGAGGCATGTTCCTTCTATTCCTGCTTTCTGGAGAGTTTTGATCATAAATGGATGTTGAATTTGGTCAAAGGCTTTCTCTGCATCTATTGAGATAATCATATGGTTTTTATTTTTCAATTTGTTAATGTGGTGTATTACATTGATTTTGCGGATATTGAAGAATCCTTGCATCCCTGGGATAAAGCCCACTTGGTCATGGTGTATGATCTTTTTAATGTGTTGTTGGATTCTGATTGCTCGAATTTTGTTAAGGATTTTTGCATCTATGTTCATCAGTGATATTGGCCTGTAGTTTTCTTTTTTTGTGGGATCTTTGTCAGGTTTTGGTATTAGGGTGATGGTGGCCTCATAGAATGAGTTTGGAAGTTTACCATCCTCTGCAATTTTCTGGAAGAGTTTGAGCAGGATAGGTGTTAGCTCTTCTCTAAATTTTTGGTAGAATTCAGCTGTGAAGGCGTCTGGACCTGGGCTTTTGTTTGCTGGAAGATTTTTGATTACAGTTTCAATTTCCGTGCTTGTGATGGGTCTGTTAAGATTTTCTATTTCTTCCTGGTCGAGTTTTGGAAAGTTGTACTTTTCTAAGAATTTGTCCATTTCTTCCACGTTGTCCATTTTATTGGCATATAATTGTTGATAATACTCTCTTATGATCCTTTGTATTTCTGTGTTGTCTGTTGTGATCTCTCCATTTTCATTTCTAATTTTATTGATTTGATTTTTCTCCCTTTGTTTCTTGATGAGTCTGGCTAATGGTTTGTCAATTTTATTAATCTTTTCAAAGAACCAGCTTTTGGCTTTGTTAATTTTTGCTATGGTCTCTTTTGTTTCTTTTGCATTTATTTCTGCTCTAAGTTTTAAGATTTCTTTTCTTCTACTAACCCTGGAGTTCTTCATTTCTTCCTTTTCTAGTTGCTTTAGGTGTAGAGTTAGGTTATTTATTTGACTTTTTTCTTGTTTCTTGAGGTGTGCCTGTATTGCTACGAACTTTCCCCTTAGGACTGCTTTTACCGTGTCCCACAGGTTTTGGGTTGTTGTGTTTTCATTTTCATTCGTTTCTATGCAAATTTTGATTTCTTTTTTGATTTCTTCTGTGATTTGTTGGTTATTCAGCAGCGTGTTGTTCAGCCTCCATATGTTGGAATTTTTAATAGTTTTTCTCTTGTAATTGAGATCTAATCTTACTGCATTGTGTTCAGAAAAGATGCTTGGAATGATTTCTATTTTTTTGAATTTACCAAGGCTAGCTTTATGGCCCAGGATGTGATCTATCTTGGAGAAGGTTCCATGTGCGCTTGAGAAAAAGGTGAAATTCATTGTTTTGGGATGAAATGTCCTATAGATATCAATTAGGTCTAACTGGTCTATTGTATCATTTAAAGTTTGTGTTTCCTTGTTAATTTTCTGTTTAGTTGATCTATCCATAGGTGTGAGTGGGGTATTAAAGTCTCCCACTATTATTGTGTTATTGTTAATTTCTCCTTTCATACTTGTTAGCATTTTTCTTACATACTGCGGTGCTCCCGTGTTGGGTGCATATATATTTATAATTGTTATATTTTCTTCTTGGATTGATCCTTTGATCATTATGTAGTGACCATCTTTGTCTCTCTTCACAGTCTTTGTTTTAAAGTCTATTTTATCTGATATGAGTATTGCTACTCCTGCTTTCTTTTGGTTCCTATTTGCATGGAAAATCTTTTTCCAGCCCTTCACTTTCAGTCTGTATGTGTCCCCTGTTTTGAGGTGGGTCTCTTGTAGACAACATATGTAGGGGTCTTGTTTTTTTATCCATTCAGCCAGTCTTTGTCTTTTGGTTGGGGCATTCAACCCATTTACGTTTAAGGTAATTACTGATAAGTATGATCCTGTTGCCATTTACTTTATTGTTTTGGGTTCGAATTTATACACCGTTTTTGTGTTTCCTGTCTAGAGAATATCCTTTAGTATTTGTTGGAGAGCTGGTTTGGTGGTGCAGAATTCTCTCAGCTTTTGCTTGTCTGAAAAGCTTTTGATTTCTCCTTCATACTTGAATGAGATCCTTGCTGGGTACAATAATATGGGCTGTAGGTTATTTTCTTTCATCATTTTAAGTATGTCTTGCCATTCCCTCCTGGCTTGAAGAGTTTCTATTGAAAGGTCAGCTGTTATCCTTATGGGTATTCCCTTGTGTGTTATTTGTTGTTTTTCCCTTGCTGCTTTTAATATTTGTTTTTTGTGTTTGATCTTTGTTAATTTGATTAATATGTGTCTTGGGGTGTTTCGCCTTGGGTTTATCCTGTTTGGGACTCTCTGGGTTTCTTGGACTTGGGTGATTATTTCCTTCCCCATTTTAGGGAAGTTTTCAACTATTATCTCCTCAAGTATTTTCTCATGGTCTTTCTTTTTGTCTTCTTCTTCTGGGACCCCTATGATTCGAATGTTGTAGCGTTTAATATTGTCCTGGAGGTCTCTGACATTGTCCTCATTTCTTTTAATTCGTTTTTCTTTTATCCTCTCTGATTCATTTATTTCTACCATTCTATCTTCTAATTCACTAATCCTATCTTCTGCCTCTGTTATTCTACTATTTGTTGCCTCCAGAGTGTTTTTAATTTCACTTATTGCATTATTCATTATATATTGACTCTTTTTTATTTCTTCTAAGTCCTTGTTAAACCTTTCTTGCATCTTCTCAATCCTCACCTCCAGGCTATTTATCTGTGATTCCATTTTAATTTCAAGATTTTGGATCAATTTCACTATCATTATTCAGAATTCTTTATGAGGTAGATTCCCTATCTCTTCCTCTTTTGTTTGGTTTGGTGGGCATTTATCCTGTTCCTTTATCTGCTGGCTATTCCTCTGTCTCTTCATCTTGTTTAAATTGCTGAGTTTGGGGTGTCCTTTCTGTATTCTGGCAGTTTGTGGAGTTCTCTTTATTGTGGCGTTTCCTCACTGTGTGTGGGTTTGTACAGGTGGCTTGTCAAGGTTTCCTGGTTAGGGAAGCTTGTGTCGATGTTCTGGTGGATGGAGCTGTATTTCTTCTCTCTGGAGTGTAATGAAATGTCCAGTAATGAGTTATGAGAGGTCTATGGTTTTGGGGTGACTTTGGGCAGCCTGTATCTTGAAGCTCAGGGCTGTGTTCCTTTGTTGCTGGAGAATTTGCTTGGTATGTCTTGCCCTGGAACTTGTTGGCCCTTGTGTGGTGCGGCATGTATATATTTTAAAAGCTCTCTAAGTGGTTCCAATATGCAGCCAAGGTTGAAAACCACTGTCATAAAGGTTTTAGCAGCCGCTGTTGATCACTGCCTTGTTCTATTATTTCATTGCCAAAGGGTGATGTTTTAATTCCTTTGTTCCTTTGGCATTGCTCAGCGGGAATTCTGTAATGAAGAATGATTTTTAATCAACTAGTTGGTTACTCTAAAATAAAGGACAGGTAGGATAAATACACACTTCTGTCCTCTATTTACTAGCTTTCAAAATAATGCATTTCATCAAATTCTTCTTTAATCTAGACATTTTTTGAATTCATAGACTTTTTTTTTTTACTTTTTATTTTGTATTAGGGCATAGCCAATTAACAGTGTTGTGACAGCTTCAAGTGAAGGGACTCAGACATATATATACATGTATCTGTTCTCCTCCAAACCTCCCTCCCATCCAGGCTGCCACATAACATTGAGCAGAGTTTGGCTGAATGAATGGACTTTAATATTACCCTAAACTTCTTGAAAATGAAAAGAAGCCCCTTTGAACATCTGATATTTCTGCAGACAGAGCGCTGATATGCCTTACTGCCAATGTGGCAAAATGAGAAGATAGACCTGATTTTGAGTCTTAGCTCTTACCACTCATTAGATGGTGACTTTGGGCAAGTGACTTAGTCACTCTCAACCTGTTTCCTTATTAAAATGGATACAATAATTCTGAAAGAGTAAGCAGCTACTTCTTCTTGGTTTGCCCAGAACTTTCCGGGTTTAGCACTGAAAGCCCCGAGTCCTGGGCAACCCCCTTTAGTGCCAGGCAAAGTTTGTCACACTTAGGATTAAGTAAGACAGAGTACATAAAATGTTGTGTACCTTCTAAGTTGTCAACAACTGCAAGCTGCCTTTCTGTTGTTGTTGTTCAGTCACTAGGTCATGTCTGACTCTTTGTGACCCCATGAACTGCAACACACCAGGCTTCCTTGTCCTTCACTATCTCCTGGAGTTTGCTCAAATTCATGTCCATTGAGTCAGTTACCTTTCTGTAATCACCCTTTATAAGCTGAATTTGTACCTCCCCAGTTTGGGGGAGTGTTTCCTAAAACCTGTGTGTGGGGGGTTGCACCTGATTTCCTACTGGGGCAACAGTGTAAGCTGTACTCTTCTCTATTATTAGATCCTGAAGTATTTTGCCTGGGAACCTTCATTCCAAAACCAAGTCCACAACCTTCGGAAGAAAGAGCTCAGGAACCTGCTGAAATTTGGGCAGTTGCAGTCTGCAATAATGTTTCTCTTATACTTGACTCCGGTGCTGGTGAGTGACAGGAGTCAGTGGGCAGGGTCAGCTTTCTGGAGAGAAAGGTCTGTTTAGATAGATGAGAGGTGCCTGCACCTCTAGGCCTGACCCTGAAATCCAAGGAACTCGGACCCACTTCTTAAGTCATCATGCTGTCCTTCCTACCTCACGGCCCCTAGATCTAGTTTCACCCTTAGAAACAGTTTGATTACCTGGCTGCCTGGAGTAACTACAGGGGATTCAACATGAATGTGGTACCTAGGCATGGCTGCATGGGAAGGCTTCTCATCTGTAGGAGAAGGAATGCTGATCACAGGAGCCAGGATTCTCAAGCTCTGGTCCTAGCAATGCCATTAATTGACTTTGTGACCTCAGGCAGGTTAGTTCCTCCTCTTCTGGGCTCAGATTTCTCTGTAACATGAAAGGTTGAGATACTCCCTAAGACTCCTTCAACTCTGATACAGTACTTAGAACAAGGCTGCTTGATCCCTTTTGGAACAGATCACTGACGGCTCTTCTTTTCCAGGTGTCTGTGATCACATTTTCTGTTTACGTCCTGGTGGATAGCAGTAATGTTCTGGATGCACAAAAGGCCTTTACCTCCATCACCCTCTTCAATATCCTGCGCTTCCCCATGAGCATGCTTCCCATGCTAATCTCCTCCATGCTCCAGGTGGGTAGGATCTCTCACTGCCAGCTGAGTGTGTTCAGTTGCTCAGTTGGGTCAGACTCTTTGTGACCCCATAGACTGTAGCCCACCAGGCTCCTCTATCAGTGGGATTTTCCAGGCAAGAATACTGGAGTGGGTTGCTGTTTCCTTCTAGCCCTGGTTAAAAACCTTAGATTCCAGAATGACTGGTATGTCCTATCTCATTTCCAAATTCTGCTGGTGAACCTTCACTTAGAGAGATTGGTTTGGTCTCTGGAGACCAACAGCATGATTTAGTAAAGTCTTTTAGTAAGTTCTTTGAACCCCTGTTTTTCTGACTATAAACTGAGGATAACCATACCAATCTCATACACCTAACAGGGAGACAAGGTTTTGAGAGTGTTTAGTGAGACTATGATGATTAGCTCTGCTCCTGGAACATTTCTAAGCCCTTTTCTTGGTTCAGTTTCCTCCATATATTTCCAGTACTCTTAGGGTATTTATAAAGCATTAGGGAAATATGGCACAAAAGGAGAGAAAAGGCTTCTCTCTCTCAATTAAAAAAAAAAATTGGCTACACCAAGTCTTAGTTTTTTGTTGCAGTATGCTAACTCTTAGTTGCAGCATGTGGATCTAGTTCCCTGACCAGGGATCAAACCTGGATCCCCTGCACTGGGAGCAGAGTCTTAGCCACTAGATCAGGGGACTTCCCTTTGTCCAAAGACTTCTCTTTGTGTGAAGCCACATAGTGATAAAACCAAATGCAATCTGGGAGCCTCAAGCTGTCAGAAAGCTAAGTTTGGAATCCAGTAGGCTTAATGGCACCCTACTCCAGTACTCTTGCCTGGAAAATCCTGTGGACGGAGGAGCCTGGTGGGCTGCAGTCCATGGGGTCTCTCAGAGTCAGATATGACTGAGTGACTTCACTTTCACTTTTCACTTTCATGCATTGGAGAAGGAAATGGCAACCCACTCCAGTGTTCTTGCCTGGAGAATCCCAGGGGTGGGGGAGCCTGGAGGGCTGCCGTCCATGGGGTCACACAGAGTTGGAGATGACTGAAGTGACTTAGCAGTAGCAGCAGCAGCAGGCTTAAGATGGTCCAGAGGGAGTGTCTGGGTCCTGAAAACTGAGCACAGTCACTGAGATGGACCAGGTACCAGACCTCAGGAGGGTGTTCCCAGGGAGGTGGTAGACTGGCGAGGCAGCCAGGATAACAAAGTGTGGTGACCTGTGTTCATCCAGAGGTGACTGGCTTCAGAGAGTTCAGGCCCTAGGAAGAACCAGGGTTTAGGAGGGGCCCTTCTGGTCCTGGAGGGTGTTAAGAAGGCTGGTAGATCTGGCTGAGAAAGAAACAACATGCTCTTTTTAGAGTCAAATGGTTTATCACATAGATAGCAAAAGCAGGATCAACAAAGGTGACAAGTCTCTGCAAAACAAAGGGGCCAGATGAGCAGGCGAGTGGGCAGCGAGGCCCTCTACAGGAGCTGATCCACACCGCAGCCATGCAGTTCTAGAGCCCACAGTTGTGCTTCACAGAGGGGGCGAGGCAGAAAGTGCAATGCCTGCTTAGCCACTCAGTCATGTCCGACTCTTTGTGAGTCTTTGAACTGTAGCCCACCAGGCTCCTCTGTCTGTGGGATTTTTCAGGCAAGAATATTGGAGCGGGTTGCTATTTCCTCCTCCAGGGGATATTCCCGATCCAGGGATCGAACCCACATCTCCTGTGTCTCCTACATTACAGGCAGATTCTTTACCTGCTGAGCCATTGGGGGAGCCCCCCAAAGTGCAGTACTTCCTCAGAACCCAGGTCGTGACAAGAAGCTGTCTCGTGACAGCCTGCCTGGAAGGGAGGAAGTGAGAAACATCCTTGTAAATCCCCCCAAGTTCTCCTGTTCCAGGGGGACCACAGGGCATCCTGCCAGTGCTTAGGTCACCTGCAATTTAAGCCTGGCATAAGTGGAGATATGCCAGGTCACTATGGTTCCATGGCCACTTCCTCCACAGAGGGTCCCAGTAGTGATTCAGGACACTGCCTGGGTCATCAAAACATGGACTCAAAGAAGAATATGCCAGGAGCCCAGTTACCAGAATCAGACAGAAACTTTATCTTAGAAGGAGGCAGAAGACCGTTTCTGGACCTAGGTCCGAAGCCTGGAGACAGCAGAGTAGAATTAACCTCCCACCCACCCATACCATCACCACCGCAATGAGTTTTCTGAGGGGCTAAAATAGAGCCTCTTAATTTTCCTGTGTTCAGAGTAGGGTGGCTCCTAGGGCTGAGATGTGGCTGAGTCAGGGGTGAGGGAGTTGGGGAATGGGTAGGGAGCCAGAGACTCCAGCTGTGGTAAATTGCAAATCATGGGCAAGAAGCCTGGCAGGTTGACTGGTTGACTGTATGCTTCCACATCCAAGGCTGATGACGAAGTCACACTCCTGGGTCTCCTCGTGCTCATCATTGAACTTTGTTCCTCTGTGTCCTCCTCTAGGCCAGTGTTTCCACAGAGCGGCTAGAGAAGTACCTGGGAGGGGATGACTTGGACACATCTGCCATTCGACATGATTGCAATTCTGGTAAATGAATTTGGAAGTTGCTTCCCATATATATTCACAGTGCTGGCAACCAGGACTTTGATATACAAGGGCAGAGCAGCAGAAAACTGAAGGAAAGGGAAAGCCAAGGGACTTATCTTGCATCTATATTTGCACTGATATTACTTAAATTTTGCGTTCATTTAGAACAGATTTCTTAGTCAGCTAGATTGCCAAGCAAAGTTGGGCCAGCTCTTTTGAGAATAAGTGGGGAATCCTGCAAAAGATCTTGAAAACGGAAGTCATGATGGAGCCAAGTATGTGGAATTGGGAAGGGAGGCTGCAGTGAAAGAACACACAGGTTCCAAAGGTTTAAGGATTGAGGGGCATTTGTAGCCAGAACAAGCCGTGGTTCTGGAATCCAGGGCAGGGGTGGCTGGGTTTATATATGGAAGTGGAATTTATACAAGAGACTAGGCAACAGAGGGCTTGGGAATGTACCCAGAGTGTCTGTAGATCAAGAATCTGAGCTACCAACTGGCTTGGGACTCCTAAGTATATAAAGGACTTCGTATGCAGGCGACGCTTGGTCTCACCCCTGGGGCTTTCATTTGCCTCTTGGCAGCTCAGGATTTAGCACCAGACAAAGGCAGGCTCTTCTGGAGGAAGGAACAAGGAACACATGAAGGCTGAGAAAAGACAGACAGACATGCGGGGACCTACATCTGACTTAAAGACAGGAATTTTTCTCAACAGATAAAGCTGTGCAGTTTTCTGAGGCGTCATTTACCTGGGACCATGATTTGGGTGTCACAATCCAAGAGTGAGTTGCCGCCTTTTCTTCTTGCTGTATTTTAAGATTCTCCTTGCTGGTCTTGTTATAGGGAAATTCCATATAATATAACACATGGGGAGACAAGCTGTGCACATGTTCAGTTAGATACTAGCGCAGGTTAAGCCCCTGGAGGGATGAACTGACTGCAGTCGCTGTGACTGCACCTGCCCCCCTCCTCCCCCCGCCCACCGCAGCTCTCCTCCTGGGGGACAGTACAGCTGAGAACCTGTGAAGACATGTGTTCTCCAGATTGTGGACGGAGGTAGTGCAGGCTGGCAGGTAGCCTAGGTCTCTGGATGTGCCAGAGGATACTCAGGAGAACCTGAACTCAATTTAAGTTCATTTATTCACTGAAGAATAGTTATCATGAAGGACCTGCCTTCTTTGCCCAGAGGGGATGATGTGAGCTGCTTCTATAATCAACTTCAGATCTGGAATTTTTCATCTACATAACCCCTTCTCACATTCTGCCCTGTAGGTCACCCCCTGCCTTAAGCCAACACTTTTTTGCCACACTGCTGCATGTAATGTGTTCTATAAACACTACGTGTGTGAGCACGCCAGCTCCATCATGAGCTCAGCACCACAGAGCACGCCAGGAGCCTGAGCAGCCAGGCTTTTTCACAACTGAGTACACCTAGTAGTCTTCCTGCCACTTTCCACACTCTCTCTTGTTTCTCCATCCTCTAACATGGACCCTGGAGCTTGCCTCAGCGTATGTCAGTTAGGCCAGAAGCCCTGAGCCCTCCTAACCTGAAAGCCTCAACTTTACAGAAGGAGAGTGGACGTAACTCCCACTTTGCTAGTAGTATAAGTCTAGAAGGAGCCTAGCTGGATGGGCAGGTTCAGAAAGCCTGAGAATAAGTTCCTAATGTTCTAGGAACTCAAATATTAGGCCTAGAACAGAGAGGTTCCCGGAGCCTGGCCCAGTGTGGGCCCCTACCCAGCCATGCTCAGCCAAATCTCCAGGGAAGGGGGCAGGACATCTGTGCTCTCAGTGAGCATTTTATTGAATTGCTCTTCTCATTGAATAGTCGAGTTTGGGATGCATTACTCTGTCCCAGCCCCATTAGTTTAGAAATTGAGAGTCCAGGAGAAGTGAGACTAAGATCACACAGCTCAGCTGTGGCAGAGTTGGGATTTCAACAAATAGGGTCCTGTTCAATGGTGCCACATAGTTCTGAAATTATTTTTCCATTGGAAACTGGCTTTTTGCACAAACAACTTAAAATTAAGCCTTACTCTCTAAAGTCTTCGAGGAAAAAAAAAAAACATTAGAGGACTACTTTGAAACTTTGTATATCCAAGATATATTTTCCAATCTTGAAGGAAAATCTCCTTTGGCATCTGAGAAGTCCTTTGGGCATCTGAGAAGTGGCATGAATGTCTACCCTCCACTTCCTTCAAGTACACTTCTCTCTTTCAGTGTGAACTTGGACATTATGCCAGGCCAGCTGGTGGCTGTGGTGGGCACTGTGGGCTCTGGGAAATCTTCCTTGATGTCAGCCATGCTGGGAGAAATGGAAAATGTCCACGGGCACATTACGGTCAAGGTGAGAAGGAATGCCAAGGAGAAGACTTCTGACGCTCAGATGTGGGAAACACTAAGAGTGCTGCCTTCTCATGGGGACAGACAATTAGAATCTGATAACCGCTCCTATCAGGTTGCTGTTGGTGGGGTCTTGGAGACATCTCGGAGACTTATAAACTATAGATTCTTTGCCCTACTCCACATATATAATCATATTCTGGAGTAGATTCTAAAAACCTGCATTTTTAATGAGCTCCCCAGGTGATTCTCATGTGCATGCTGAAGTTTGAAAACTGTTGAAAGATGTCTTCTTTCAAAGTATAGGTAATTCTACTATAATCCATGTTTCTGAAAACCTCCTAATCTACAAAATTATACAATAAAAATAAGAAAACTTGGGGGAAAGAGCTGGAACAGATCATTAAAAACATATGTAGCCAGGCTACCAACAAAAACAATAAGAGCAATAACAATAAAAACAGTAGCATTGTAAAATCTCCACTGACTGTTGTACGCAGCTTCACAATTAGTTCTGGGCCTCGCACCTCTTCCTTTGAGAGCTGGGTGTTGGAGGGCACTTTAACAGAGAGGAAATGTTTTCATGGCATCTCCATCAGCACTCTTAGCTTTACCAGAGAGCTAAATTTGGGGAAAATCATAGGTACTTGGAATCATTTCACCAGCCACTATTTGCACCCAAAAGAGGCATGTCTGTAGATTTTTAGCTTTTCTTCTTAAGATCTTCATATATTGCTAAGCCTTTCTTCTTCATTATAAGAAAATATGCCCCTGATTACTTAACATTGGCATGCCTGGAAAATTTTTAAGAGCCAATACTTCTTCCACGTTGTACTGACATTTATTCCCTGATTTACTGATCATTAATGAGATAGTTTTCATACAGTTCATGAATGCTACAGGAGACCAGTGGAGAAATAACTCCAGAAAGAATGAAGGGAACAAGCCAAAGCAAAAACAATAGCCAGTTGTGGATGTGACTGGTGATAGAAGCAAGGTCCGATGCTGTAAACAGCAATATTACATAGGAACCTGGAATGTTAGGTCCATGAATCAAGACAAATTGGAAGTGGTCAAACAGATGGCAAGAGTGAATGTCGACATTCTAGGAATCGGTGAACTAAAATGAACTGGAATGGGTGAATTTAACTCAGATGACCATTATATCTACTACTGTGGACAGGAATCCCTTAGAAGAAATGGAGTCAGCCATCATGGTCAACAAAAGAATCCGAAATGCAGTACTTGGATGCAATCTCAAAAACAACAGAACGATCTCTGTTCGTTTCCAAGGCAAACCATTCAATATCACAGTAATCCAAGTCACTGCAGATGGTGACTGCGGCCATGAAATTAAAAGACGCTTACTCCTTGGAAGGAAAGTTATGACCAACCTAGATAGCATATTCAAAAGCAGAGACATTACTTTGCCAACAAAGGTTCGTCTAGTCAAGGCTATGGTTTTTCCTGTGGTTATGTATGGATGTGAGAGTTGGACTGTGAAGAAAGCTGAGTGCCGAAGAATTGATGCTTTTGAACTGTGGTGTTGGAGAAGACTCGTGAGAGTCCGTTGGACTGCAAGAAGATCCAACCAGTCCATTCTGAAGGAGATCAGCCCTGGGATTTCTTTGGAAGGAATGATGCTAAAACTGAAACTCCAGTCCTTTGGCCACCTCATGTGAAGAGTTGACTCATTGGAAAAGACTCTGATGCTGGGAGGGATTGTGGCCAGGAGGAGAAGGGGACGACAGAGGATGAGATGGCTGGATGGCATCACTGACTCGATGGACGTGAGTCTGAGTGAACTCCAGGAGTTGGTGATGGACAGGGAGGCCTGGTATGCTGCGATTCATGGGGTCGCAAAGAGTTGGACACGACTGAGCAACTGATCTGATCTGATCTGATCTGATGCCGCAAACAGTAATGCTGAAGAAGCTGAAGTTGAACGGTTCTGTGAAGACCTACAAGAGCTTTTAGAACTAACACCCAAAAAAGATGTCATTTTCATTATAGGGGACTGGAATGCAAAGTAGGAAGTCAAGAAACACCTGGAGTAACAGGCAAATTTGGCCTTGGAGTATGGAATGAAGCAGGGCAAAGGCTAATAGAGTTTTGCCAAGAGAACACACTGGTCATAGCAAACACCCTCTTCCAACAACACAAGAGAAGACTCTACATTACCAGATGGTCAACACTGAAATCAGATTGATTATATTCTTTGCAGCCAAAGATGGAGAAGCTCTATATAGTCAGCAAAAACAAGACTGGGAGCTGACTGTGGCTCAGATCATGAACTCCTTATTGCCAAATTCAGACTTAAATTGAACAAAGTAGGGAAAACCACTAGACCATTCAGGTATGACCTAAATCAAATCCCTTATGATTATTCAGTGGAAGTGAGAAATAGATTTAAGGGGCTAGATCTGATAGCGTGCCTGATGAACTATGGACGGAGGTTCATTGTACAGGAAACAGGGATCAAGACCATCCCCATGGAAAAGAAATGCAAAAAAGAAAAATGGCTGTCTGGGGAGGCCTTACAAATACCTGTGAAAAGAGAAGCGAAAAACAAAGGTGAAAAGGAAAGATATACTCATTTGAATGCAGAGTTCCAAAGAATAGCAAGGAGAGATAAGAAAGCCTTCCTCAGCAATCAATGCAAAGAAATAGAGGAAAACAACAGAATGGGAAAGACTAGAGATCTCTTCAAGAAAATTAGAGATACCAAGGGAACATTTCATGCAAAGATCGGCTTGATAAAGGACAGAAATGGTATGGACTTAACAGAAGCAAAAGATATTAAGAAGAGATGTCAAGAATACACAGAAGATAATCACAATGGTGTGATCACTCACCTAGAGCCAGACATCCGGGAATGTGAAGTCAAGTGGGGCCTTAGAAAGCATCTCTACGAACAAAGCTAGTGGAAGTGATGGAATTCCAGTTGAGCTATTCCAAATTCTGAAGGATCATGCTGTGAAAGTGCTGCCAGCAATTTTGGAAAACTCAGCAGTGGCCACAGGACTGGAAAAGGTCAGTTTTCATTCCAATCCCAAAGAAAGGCAATGCCAAGGAATGCTCAAACTACCGCATAATTGTACTCATCTCACATGCTAGTAAAGTAATGCTCAAAATTCTCCAAGCCAGGCTTCAGCAACACATGAACCATGAACTTCCAGATGTTCAAGCTGGTTTTAGGAAAGGCAGAGGAACCAGAGATCAAATTGCCAACATCCACTAGATCATGGAAAAAGCAAGAGAGTTCCAGAAAAACATCTATTTCTGCTTTATTGACTATGCCAAAGCCTTTGACTGTGTGGGTCACAATATACTTTGGAAAATTCTGAAAGAGATGGGAATACCAGACCAGCTGACCTGCCTCATGAGAAACCTGTATGCAGGTCAGGAAGCAACAGTTAGAACTGGACATGGAACAACAGACTGGTTCCAAATAGGAAAAGGAGTTCGTCAAGGCCATATATTGTCACCCTGCTTATTTAACTTATATGAAGAGTACATCATGAGAAATGCTGAGCTGGAAGAAGCACAAGCCGGAATCAAGATTGCCAGGAGAAATATCAATAACCTCAGATATGCACATGATACCACTCTTATGGCATAAAGTGAAGAGGAGCTAAAAGCCTCTTGATGAAAGTGAAAGAGGAGAGAGAAAAAGTTGGCTTAAAGCTCAACATTCAGAAAACTAAGATCATGGCATCTGTTCCCATCACTTCATGGGAAATAGATGGGGAAACCATGGAAACAGTGTCAGCCTTAATTTTCTGGGGCTCAAAATCACTGCAGATGGTGATTGCAGCCATGAAATTAAAAGATGCTTACTCCTTGGAAGAAAAGTTATGACCAACCTAGATAGCATATTGAAAAGCAGAGACATTACTGTGCCAACAAAGGTCCGTCTAGTCAAGGCTATGGTTTTTCCAGTGGTCATGTATGGATGTGAGAGTTGGACTGTGAAGAAAGCTGAACGCCAAAAAAATTGATGCTTTTGAACTGTGGTGCTGGAGAAGACTCTTGTGAGTCCCTTGGACTGTGAGGAGATCCAACCAGTCCATTCTGAAGGAGATCAGCCCTGGGATTTCTTTGGAAGGAATAATGCTAAAACTGAAACTCCAGTACTTTGGCCACCTCATGCAGAGTTGACTCATTAGAAAAGACCCTGATGCTGGGAGGGATTGGGGGCAGGAGGAGAAGGGGACGACAGAGGATGAGATGGCTGGGTGGCATCCTGACTCGATGGACGTGGGTCTCAGTGAACTCCAGGAGTTGGTGATGGACAGGGAGCCCTGGTGTGCTGCAATTAATGGGGTCGCAGAGTTGGACACGACTGAGCGACTGAACTGAACTGAATTAAATGAGATAGTTTACATTAAATAAACATGCAGCATAGCAGATCAGACTCTACAGATTTACCTCTGTCTCCTAACTCCTTTCAGGGCATTTTTCCCCTGCTAATTCATATCCAGGTTTGTCCTCAAACCCGAGGGCATTTACCCTCTATCTTTCTTTTGACATGATCATATTCATGCATCAGCCTGGTGCCCAAATTTCCATCTCTGAGTTCTTACTTTCTAAGATGTCATCTATCTGGTTTCCCCTGTCAGTGCTGGCCCTCTGTTGGTCCTAGTAAACTCACCAGGGTCTAAAACCCTGTTCTAGAAGCGGCATGTGCGTTCATCCTTTAGCTTTCAGATCATGGCTAGAGAGTGATAGTCCAAAAAGGAGACTTTAAATGATGCATGGGGCATTGAATTTGTCTCCCTAGTTGGTGCAATAAATACATGTACCTTTATAAAGATCAGTTGTCCAGTCAGCCTGACATTTTTCCAAAGTTACGTTCCATTTGTTCCTTCCACCTCCACCACCATCTCCTTCAACCCTGCATTTCCAGAGGTACAGAGCAGTCATGTGGTCTAATCCTTCCCATCCAGGGCTCTGTAGCCTATGTCCCGCAGCAGTCCTGGATCCAGAATGGCACCATAAAAGAAAACATCCTTTTTGGATCAGAGTTTGATGAAAAGAAATACCAGCAAGTTCTGGAGGCCTGTGCCCTCCTCCCTGACTTGGAAGTGCTGCCTGGAGGAGACATGGCTGAGATTGGAGAGAAGGTACTTGGGACACCAGGGGATCCTGAAGGGTGAAGGAAAAGAGCGAGGATGGTGAAGAAGTCCATGGCAGTAAAGTAGTTGATCAATTTAGGTAGTCAAGCCTGGAACAAACATCAGAAAACTTGAGTTTGCACAATATGTTGTGCAAATATTTAAAATTTTGTACCTGAAAGCAAATATAAGAGTTGTGTAATCTAAAGGAAAGATAATGAACCTAGGACCTGGTTAACTAAACAGCGGCTAACCCGAGGTAGACCTCTGGTGGAGGGCCAGAGGCAGACAGGGGGAGCTGTCTGAACTCTAATTCTGTACACTAATGTGGGCCAGAGTAGGGTTCTAATAATCTGCAGTGAACACATAGTAAACCTAATACATTATCAAATGCCTCTCTTAAAAGTTAATTTTTAATGACCGTTTCATATTATATGAATATAGTATAATTGGTTTACAAGTCCCTGATTACTATTTATTTAGGATGTTTTTATCCTCTTTCCCCATTATTAAAAATAAATATAGCAGCCTTTTGGGGAAAGGTCTTGAGGTTGGGATGCTACAGATACAGCTCTAGAGTGATTTTGTTTTTTAATTCAGCATACATTTCTTGAGTACCTACTATGTGTCAGATACTATTTTAAGTGCTGGAGTTATATCCACAAACAAACAGAAAACCCACCCTGATATAGCTCTACATTCTCCTGAGGCAGGAAACAAAAACAACAACAAAATAAGTACTATGATATAAAAGGGTAACCTGGGCACACATTTAATTATTAGGTTTAAAGTTATTTATTTGAATCAAGGATATTTATTTGTATAAAGGAACTTGTGTTACTGAACACAAGTCTGGCTGCCCACCATGCAACAAAGCCAGCCTACTAACACTGAGTTGTGGTACAGCAAAGTAGTTTATTGCAGGGCCAAGCAAGGAGAACGGGCAGCTAACGCTTGAAAGATTGAAACTCCTCAGTGGCTTTCAGGAGAGGGTTTTTAAAGGCAACGTCTGGGGTGAGGGGTGCAGCTTGTAGACCTTCTTCTGACTGTTGGTGGTAAAGTGACAGGGTGCTATTCCAGGGCTCTTCATCACCAACCTTCTGGTTCCAGCCAGTTTCAGGTCTAAGTGCTTACGGTCAGCCAGCAGTTATCGTCCTCCAACTGCATGAGAATTTTTGTTTCTGCAGAACAATTTAGAGATATGTGGATTGTTATATATACCCCTTAAGGAGGAGCTGAGGCTCTGTTTTATAGCTAAACTATTGTTTCTTGACTGCTTTTCCTTTGTTTCCACATTCCCTCGCTTCCCTAATTAGTAACTGCTTGGAACTCAGGAAGGCCAGGGAGACTAAAGCTTTTTTTCCTACAAGTAAGAAACAGAGGACAGAGGGGCTTTTGTACCCAGGAGGTTGCCCTGCAGGGTCCTGCTTTGTTTCAATCCTCCCTTTTATGTTCCTTAACTTGAGGGGAACAGGTATGAGCCAAGAATGGGAATAAAGTTTTGGATAGAGATGTTTATCATAAATTCAGTAGAAGAACTCAGTTTTAGGGGGACTCAGTTTCAGTATTTAATAGAAATTCTTTTCTTCCTCAGGGTATAAATCTCAGTGGGGGTCAGAAGCAGCGGATCAGCCTGGCCAGAGCTACCTATCAAAATTCAGACATCTATATTCTGGATGACCCTCTGTCAGCTGTGGATGCCCATGTGGGAAAACATATTTTCAACAAGGTCTTGGGTCCCAATGGCCTATTGAAGGGCAAGGTGAGAACTTATTTAAAGTAATGAAGACATGAAGAAGGGCACACATCTCCTAGGACTGCTGGGTCCTAAAGCAGATTTCCTTATTTCCCTGCCATCCTGGGCTGCTGAGGAGATAATATCATGCTGGTCTTGCAGGAAATGGCCTGGTGAGGTCTCCCATCTAGTGGTCATAGCTTATGTGAGAACTGGGTAATCTGAGCCTTATTCTCTGGCTCCAACACTGAGCCTCTTATTAATTAAGGTTGATTAATTATGATTAAAAAGTCCTTAGAGATCTGTCATATAAGAAGAAATATATTTGGTTTTGTCACTAGTTCCTGGCATAGAACTTGTTGTTGTTCAGTTGCTAAATTGTGTCCAACTCTGCAATCCCATGGACTGCAGCACGCCAGACTTCCCTGTCCTTCACCATCTTCTGGAGCTTACTCAAACTCATGTGGACATGAGTCCACTTGTGATGGGAGACAAGTGATGGGAGGGCTGGAATTTTCAGCCCCAAACACCAGCCTCTGGAGAGAGAAAGATGGGAAAGAGGCTGGATTATAAAATTGCTTGAATAAGGAGGTTCTGAGAGCTTCTGGGTTGGTGAGAACATGAAGGTACTGGGAGAGCATAGGAATTCTGCACAAGTACTCCCTCCAGCAGCAAGTGTAGAGTGGGGGCTGGCAGCACTCATATCTTGTGTTTGGCTTGTTCCCTTCAAGATTTTTTTGAATGCTTCCACTCAGGCTGGTAGGGCGGCTGTCCCTCTGAGGCCTTTTGCCTCTCTCTCAGATCAGTGAGTCAACAGGAACTCACTTTCCCTCCTATTTTTGGTCCTGGTTTCTGTCCTTAAAGACAATTGGCTGCATTCATTCTTGAACTGAATACCCACTCTGGGCCTGGTTCACTGCAAAGACTGGGCAAGCAGATGAAAAGTTCTCATCTCTGCTCTCAAGTGACTTATCTAACTGGCAGACATATCAAAAAGCAAGCGATAATATTATAACACAAGAATTATTTTTAATGGCAATCGATACAAACTACTATCTGGTGGGTTTCCCAGGTGGCTCAGTGGTAAAGAATCAGCCTGCAAAGCAGGAGACTCAAGTTTGATTCCTGGGTTGGGAAGATGCCCCTGGAGAAGGAAATGGCAACACACTCCAGTATTCTTGCCTGGGAAATCCGATGAACAGAAGAGCCTGGCGGGTTACAGTTCACGGGGTTGCAAAAGAGTCAGACATGACTTAGCAGCTAAACCCCAACAACATACAAACTACAGAGGAAACATTGGAGAAATACCCAGTTCTTGCCTGGGGACTCAGGAAAGGCTACCAAAAGGGTTGGCTTTGAGCTGAGACTCAAAGATGGGCATCTCCTGCATCTTTGTGATATGAGTGACCTAGTGTCTGTGGGGCTGTCTGTAGAAACCAGAGGCAGTGGGCTTGGGATATTGCTCCAGAGGCTCATCTCAATACCATGACCCCTATTTGAGCCTCATTACTCATCTGCAAGTGTTCATCTTTCTTTGAGTGGAATCCCTGTGTCAGGAGTCAGTGTGGTCCATAAATAGACAACAATACAAGGAGTGCCAAGTCCTCCACATCAGGGAGGTCCTGGGCCAAACTTCCTTGCCCTGTAATGTTTCTAACATGCTAAAATAATCTGGGCAGTTCTTGTTGGATCAGTGGTTTGCTGGTTAGTGAGAGGGCAGTTAATTTTGCATGCCTCAGTTGTATTGATAGCCCTTGATCTCAAGTGACATCCCTAAGCCTAACTCTTGGCTGCCCAGAAAGCTGGAGGGAAATGTGTGCAGGGCAAACCTCATTGTCACTACAGAAAAATAACTGAATATATTCATGATAACAGCCTCATTTTACACACCGGGTCAGATTTTAGGATGAGATGCTGGGAAGTAAAGAGGAAGTAAAATAAAGAGGTCAAGTGGTCAGGGCCACATTTGGAAGCAAAGCCCCACAGCGACTCTGTTTTTCCTTTTCAAGAGTAAGCTAAAGAAGGTGGTCACAGGATCGTCAGCACAACTTACTGTTATTTTTACAGACTCGAATCTTGGTGACACACAGCATTCACTTTCTTCCCCAAGTGGATGAGATTGTGGTTGTGGGGAATGGCACCATCATGGAAAAGGGATCCTACAGCACTCTGCTGGCCAATAAAGGATTGTTTGCTAAGAATCTGAAGACATTTGTGAAACAGACGGGTCCTGAAGATGAGGCCACAGGTATGTGAAGAGGATTGGGACAGGATAGAGCTTGGATATAGAAGGGACGGGAGTAGAAAACTACCACTATTTGCCTGCTGACCTGCTCAGCACCCAGTAAACTAGATGCGGAGGTGAATTAGCCAGAGATCCAATATCTGTTCTTTCTGTGTTTTGTGTCTCTGTAAAGAAACACAAGCATAGACATTTTTTATGTGAGCCAAAATAGGGGCCCATCCGGCTCATCTGGCCTCTGACATGCAGTCATAGGTTACTCTTTAGAAGATGGGGCTTCCCTGATAGTTTGGTTGGTAAAGAATCTGCCTTCAATGCAGGAGACCGAAGTTTGATTCCTGGGTCAGGAAGATGCCTTGGAGAAGGGATAGGCTACCCACTCCAGTATTCTTGGGCTTCCCTTGTGGCTCAGCTGGTAAAGAATCCGTCTGCAATGTGAGAGACCTGGATTCAATCCCTGGGTTGGAAAGATCCCCTGGAGAAGGGAAAGGCTACCCATTTCAGTATTCTGGCCTGGAGAATTCCATGGACTGTATAGTCCATGGGGCTGCAAAGAGTCGGACATGGCTGAGTGACTTTCAGATCAGTTAGAAGATAACTGGAGGTATGGGGTGATTAGCTCTTGTGGGAGAGACACCAGGGGCAGGAGTGACCCCCTTTTAGGGAATTCCCTGGTTTCACAAATTCCACCTTACCTATCCAAATTCATTAAATCACTTCCTGGACAGCTTCGTAATACCTGGTATTAATAGTGAACTGCTAAATCATTGCTAAGCCCTAACAAAGGAATCTTGACTAACATACCAAACACCACTGGATGTTTCAAACCAGAACAGAGTCATGGCAGTTGCATAGTCTCACAGTATACCACAGGAATGGCCCCTACCTAATACATGACCACTGGGGTCACTGATTAGTTCCAGGCAGTAATGAAGCCCTGGTCTCTGAGGTCCCTCCCAAGAACCTGCCAGCAGTCATCCCAGGCATGGTTCTGGGTATCTGCTTCAGGTGGCAATTACCAACAGGAGGTCAGGACTGAGAAAGTAAGATCTGCAGGGGCATTCTGAGAGTCAATCAGAAGAGGCAGAAACTTCAGAGCCTGGAAGTGGGAGCACATTCAAGCCTTGAGGTCAGAAATAAGTGATAGTTTTAAACCACAAGAGTCGGAAAGAAAAGCCTAAACCAGAAAGTCTACAAACACTGGCAAGAAACAAAGAGTGGTCAGAAACAAAGACTGACCTTTGGTGCCTTAGGTGACCTTAGGATGGTGCGGGCTACGGGGACTGGGAGCCAGCCCAGGAAAGTTGGGCGGGGAGACCAGCAGGAAGGAAGGAGTTAGAGCTTTCCATCAGCCTTTATGTGCTCCGGGGATTGGCCTGGAGAAAACAAAAAGCACCTGCCTGGGAACTGGTCTCCAGCAGAGGGCAGGGTCTGATGCTGGATCCCCCTGAGTTACTGCTCAGTCAACCACATCACCACAACCTGCACAGGTTTCTCATTTTAATTCTCAACTTTTTTCTTCTGATTTGCCTGGATCTGAGTTCTGTTTATCTAAACCCCCATGGGTAGACGGCCCCTTTGAAAAATCCTGTCTTTTGTGTACAGAGAGAGTTTGCAAACCCTCGTTTTGGGACACGCTGATGGGCCATTTCTGAGAAGTTGTGTAAGCCGAAGTGCCTGGCAGGCTATTGTGTGGTTTCCAAGGCTCAAGGTACAGACCCCAGACGGTAGAAGAAAGGAAAGGGCAAGAGGGCAGTGTTGGCTCAGTGTTTCCTAATTAGCTATTGTAACAAAACACTACAAACTTGGTGTCTTACACAACAGAAATGTATTGTCACTCACTGTTGTAGAGGTGAGAAGTCAAAATCAAGATGTCAACAGGATTTGTTCCTTCTGAAGGTAACAGGGAAGGATCTACTCCAGGTTTTTCTCCGAGTTTCTGTGGTTTGCTGGCAGTCTTTGGCATTCTTGGCTATAGATACACAACATCCACCTCTGCCTTCGTCTTCACATGGTTTTATCTCTTATGTGCATTTGTGTCCACACTTCCCCTTTTCACAAGGACATCAGACGTATTGGATTAGGGGTCCATCCCAGTGGGCCTAATAGAGATGTTCTCTATTTGGTGAGAACTTTCCTTTAGAGACCCAGATCCAATCCCTGGGTGGGAACAATTCCCTGGAGAAGGAAATGGCAACCCACTCCAGTATTCTTGCCTGGAGAATTCCATGGACAGAGAAGCCTGGTGGGCTACAATCCATGGGGTCACAAAGAGTCGGACATGACTGAGTGACCAACACTTTCTTTTCACTTCTTTAGATCTTGAGACATGGTTTCCTGTTGTTTTTTGAGCATATTTATCATAGCTGATTTAAAATCTTTGTCAGTAAGTCTAACACCTGTGCTTCCTTGAATACAGTTTCCGCTGACCATCTTTTTTTTCTCCTGTGTACAACCCCATACTTTCCTGCTTCCTTGTATGTCTCACTTTTTGCTGAAAACTGATCATTTTAATTAGTGTAACAATTCTGGGAATACAAGCTCTCTCCTCTCCTTCCTCCACCAGGGCTTGTTGTTATTCCTCCTCCTAATGTTTGGTTTCCCAAACTAATTCTGTTAAGTCTATATTCTTTGTTTCATGTGGTCATTGACATTCCTGCTTGGTTGGCTTAGTGGTCAGATAATGACCAAGAGGTTAGAGGTTTCCTTAAGTGCCTGCAACCAATAAGTCACTCAGCCTTTGCTGAGAGGCTCTGTGGGAATGAGGGGTGGGGGGGCCTGTCTTTTTAACAAGCCAGCAGGCAATTTACAGTTCCATGTCAGTCTTTGTTGCCTGCTTGCCCAGAGTCTGAAGTTAAGCCAGAGGTAAGGGAATAAGACATTCTCAAGTCTTTCTCGGGTAGGTGTGCAACCCTACACATATGTATGACATACTTGATTGCTAGGAATATATTGAAGAGATCAAAACTCCCTATGAATATCTTATTCCCCAGATTTTTGTGAAGTTCTTGGTCAGTTTCTTATTTGCCCCAACTGTTATCACTGACCCAGGCAGCTGAGATGTTAAACAACAACTGCTGATTATTAGAGCCAACTCCAAGTCAGGCCCAATAAAGACAAGCCCTGTGAATGGGGTTTTCCAGAGGACTGCTAGACTGGTCAAATAATGACAGTTGTCCAGCAATGAGGTTTTGGGCATGTTCTGAACCCACACTGTTCCCTCCAGTAGCTGCTAGGTTACAATAATTGTAATTGGTTTGCTGTTGGTTTTCTAGACTACAGCAGATCTAAGGAGAGGGCAATGGAAATAGGGTAAATTAAACTATTACAAAGCTTACTGTTCTTTCTGAGATTTAGCCTTTTTTCTTAAATAAATGTTCCTTGGATTTTTGCAAGCCTTTGGTTAACTTCAAAGTTCTGGAAAATTTGGTTTTGATCATTTCTGGCCATTATGCTCATTGCTTTTACAGAAGGCTCAATTTATGGAGATCATTACTATTTTCACAGCCCAAGCTGTTTTACCTTTTCAGGGTATGCTTTTTAAAAATGCTTTAAATTATTTGAATTTCAAGCAGAACATTTTAAATTTGCACTCACCTTTTTAGTCAGTTCTGGGGATTATGACTCTACTGTTTGTCTCCTATAATCCTTAAAAGCTCTTTCCTGCTCCAAAGGAACTTAGAAGTTTCTGGAAATATTCTCCGTTTTGCCTTTTCTCTTCCAGTGAAATATTAACTCATCTTTCCTTTATTCTGGTATTTCTCAAAGAGATGCCCTAATAAATAGTATTTATGGAGTTAAAAGATTCCAACCTATACGTCTGAGATCTCTTGTCAAGGCCAACAAGATCAGAAAAGACTTCTCCCCTTGTTCATGGGGCTATGGCAGCTCTGTGCAGCTCTCTCCCTAACCTTTGATGTGTCTCCTAGTCAATGAGGACAGTGATGATGATGACTGTGGGCTGGTGCCCAGTGTGGAGGAAATCCCAGAGGACGTGGCCTCCTTGTCCATGAAAAGAGAGAACGATCTTCATCGAACGCTGAGCCGCAGGTTGGTCATCTGTTCAGCTGGCAGCCCCCATTACTTCCATAGTTCCCCTTGATCATTCTCTCTCTTTTTTTTCCCTGAGTGTCCACATGGATGCTCCCCAGCTCTCCTTTTGCTTCTGAGCATGGGGAGTAGGGTTGGGGCGGTGTGTTTCCCCTGTGATCATCTGCTCTGAAGTGCACTGTGATACAAACAGAACGACTGTGACACCTGCTTCCAAGAAGACGCTTGGAAGGAAAACTTCCCCTCTCAATCTTTCAGATCTAGGTCCAGTAGCAGGCGTCTGAAGTCCTTAAAAGACTCCTTGAAAATTCGGAATGCGAACATCCTGAAGGAAGAGGAAGAGCCAGTGAGAGGACAAAAGCTCATTAAGAAGGAATTTGTACAAACTGGAAAGGTGAATGCCACAGTAAAAAGTACCATCCGTTAGAGATGATAGAAGGCTTTTTAAGTTTGATGCTTTGAATACATGTCTATAGAGGAATATGCCTTATGTGCTCTGCCAGCCTTTAAATTTATCATTGAAATGTTAGCAGAGGCTCTAGGCGCTTTATCAAATCGTACTTCCATGAAGAATGACACATGTCCTGTGAATATCTTCATACCACACTTCACGTAGTGAAAGCAACAAAAATGAGATGCAATTCTGGGAGCCAGAGAATACCAATCTATCAAGCTCATAGCACACAGTTCAAATTAATAAAACTTAAGACCAAGCTCTTAAATTTAAGGTCTTAAACATTAATAAAGCAAGGTCTGTGGTATAGCCTTATCTGTCCCACTCTGTTTTTATATCTGTTCCTCTTAATTTCATCTAGAAGTTCATTAATAATCTGATGGTTATTCACCCTGCATTATATTTCAGCATTGATTATTATCTTGCCCATATAGAAATGTGATCCCTTACCAAATTTTGCTACCTGCTATCCACTTTTCCAAAGCACTGCATTCCCCCATGATTGATATTCTGGTAATTCCTCACCAAAAGTCAATAGTGTGTGTTTTTGCTCAGTTGTGCCTGACTCTTTGTGACCCCATTGTCTGTAGCCTGCCAGGCTCCTCTCTCCAGGAGATTATCCAGGCAAGAATCCCGGAGTGGGTTGCCATTCCATTCTTCAAGGGATCTACCCAACCCAGGGTTGAATCCGGGTCTCCTGCATTGCAGGCAGATTCTTTACCATCTGAGCCATCAGGGAAGCCCAAAATGCCAGTAGGAATTCTACTAACACTGAGGTGGGGGCTTTGCAGGTGAAGTTCTCCATCTACCTGAAATACCTACAAGCAATAGGATGGTGCTCAATAGTCTTCATCCTCTTGGGGTTTGTGATCTATTATGTGGCTTTTATTGGATCAAACCTCTGGCTCAGTGCTTGGACCAGCGACTCTAAAAAATACAATGGCACCAACTATCCATCCTCTCAGAGGGACCTGAGAGTTGGCGTCTATGGAGCTCTGGGAGTTGCACAAGGTATGTGTGGTGGCTACAACAGCTGTCCCCGCGACAGTCTGCCAGGCCCACTTACTTTGCCTCGACTCGGGAAAGCATTTGCCACTGTGTCCCCCGCGCAAGTCTCCAGGGCTCCCTGCGCATGGTGCTGACTACGCTGCTTCTGTTTCTAGGTTTCTTTGTGTTCATAGCGAATATCTGCAGTGTCTATGGTTGCAACCATGCATCAAACATCCTTCACAAGCAACTGTTGAACAATATCCTTCGAGCACCCATGAGTTTTTTTGACACAACACCCATAGGTCGGATAGTGAACAGGTTTGCTGGTGTAAGTATCTCAAGGGCTGTAAGACGCATTGATGGCTGAGGATCTTTCTGTTTCTGACAGGGAAAGAATTCTCATTTTCCCCTAGACAACACTGGGCAGTTCCAGTGCTTTGGTCCCACTCAGCATGCAGATGTTTCTGGAATAACCTTGTGTGTGGTACTAAGGGTCCTGGGGATACAGGGATGAACAACTGTGGCCCTTTAAGTAGGTCACCAATGAATGAGGGAGACGGCCAAAGAAATAAAGGTTGATAATAGAATGTGGGGAAACCAGGAACAACAATGCGCGCAGTGGCGTTCTGGGAGTATGAAAGTGTGACAGGAAAAGAGGTACCGGCTGCGTCTGGATGACCGAGGGTGGGAAAGGTCAGAAAAGGTGAAATTTAAGTGGTAGAAGTTAGCCAGAGAGATGGTGCGGGGAGGGGTGGGCCGGTGGTGCTGGAAGCGGGATGTGAAGGATTACCCTGCAGAGGGAAAAACACAGGTGAAAGCGGAGTCATGGTTGTGACTGCGGGGCAAGCCTTTGCTTGGTCGCTGCTTCCAGTCCTGAAACTCCCATCTTTGATGCTTTACAAATAAGTAAACGAGGTCTGGGTTATGGAATCTTGTGATTTGAATGGAGTTCTGGAACACTGTCTCCATCGGCTGCAGATTCTAGAACGCTTAGCATTTGTTCATTCAACATTTACTGGGTACCTTCTATGAGCCAAGGACTGTACTGGGGGTTGAGATGCTCAATAGATGCAAAGGTCATAGATGGCTCTCTACCATGCACCAGACTGAACTCATTGCTTCTTAATGAATATGAGACGGAAATTTCAGGAACAGAGGAAACCAGACAATTCAGAGTAATATTCAACTATCACCAAGAGAATTTTCAAACTTCTGTTTGTAGAAGAGGGCGCACATTTTTAATAACGTCTTAGCAACTCTGAGCCCTTATGTGTTTGGTCTTATAGCAGACACAGAAAGTCTAGCTCCCAGCCTACAGCCAGGTTTTGGGGACATGGCGACTGCTTAAAAAGTGGGCTGGCCCCCACTTGTCACCTTCCTCTGCAATAAAAATGGTGGGCCTGATATCATTGGAGACAATTTACATCGGCTTTCTTCTCTTAATAGAGCCTTAAAAAGGACATAATTTTCAATGGGGAGATTTCTCACAGGAATTTTTCAAAGATTGCACACTCTTTTCCAATGTTGTAATATATATATGTATTATGCATGCTCATGGACTTCAGTCGTGTCTGACTCTCTGTGGCCCTATGGACTGTAGCCCATCATGCTTCTCTGACCATGGGGATTCTCCAGGCAAGAATACTGGAGTGGGTTTCCATGCCCTCCTCATAACTGTGTCCAGGGTTGAGAGAAAAAAGTTCTCACTATCACTTCTGAGCAGATTACTTTTGACCATTAACTGGCATAGATTCTCCATCCTTCCTACCTCCCCTACCTCCATCTCTTCTTAAAGGCTCAGCCATCGGCTCCAGAAGACCTGGGAACTAACTCTCCTTTATAGTCTGAGTCATCTCCACACAAAACTCAGCATACAATTAATGATGGTTTCCTTCTTCATGCAAAAACAGTTAGCAAAATATGACTGTTGCCTAAGTAACTCAATATAAGTTCTCTGTGTTTTCTTTTTCAGAAGATTAATTCTGTATATACACATATAATTATTTATATATATAATATGTATATAGGTATAATAATACATATTATATATGTTAAACATGTATACTAAATTATTATATATACATTTTATAAATATAAAATAGATATTATATATAATAATACATATCATTATTTATTTGGAATGTGGGAAAAAGGAAACTATCATTAATTGTATAGTGAGTTTTGTGAGGGAGGTGGCTCAGACCATAAAGGAGAATTAGATTCTGGGTCCTCTGGAGCAGGTGGCTGAGCCCTTAAGAGGAGATGAAAGTAGGGGAGGAAGGAAGGATGGAGAATTTATACCAGTTGAGGGTCAAAAGAAATCTTCACAGAACTAATAGTTGGTGAGGGTTTCTTTTTTTCTCTCAACCCTGGACAGTTACTTGCATTCTGATGTGACTAAGCAAATTCCCTGCCGCAACTGAGAAGGTGTCAAATGTCGCAGGCATTCATGAGCACACCATCTCTCCTCCTGTGTCCCTAGGATATCTCCACAGTGGATGACACCCTCCCCATGTCTTTACGCAGCTGGGTCTTGTGCTTCCTGGGCATCATCAGCACGCTGGTCATGATCTGCCTGGCCACTCCCATCTTCGTCGTCGTCATCATTCCTCTTGGCATCATTTATGTGTCTGTTCAGGTAGGTTTGGAAATGGCTAGGTTTCCCTTCTTCTCTACTCATAAAAGCTTAAGTTCTTCTCTTGTGTTTATGGCTAGTCACTCCCCACTCCTCGAGCATCTTGGTCATTGAGTCAGATATTAACATACCGTCTTCACAATGGTGAGGTGGTCAGTGGCTTCTAGAAGAGGTGTGCTAAGGCCGCTTCCTTGGTTGGCTTAGGTTGATCTACTTGGAGATGTGCCTCAGCAGGAGCCCAGTCTCTTCACTTCAGGGCAGTTCTCCTTTCACTGGGGTGTCTGTGGCGGGGTGGTGGGTGGGGGGGGGGGGGTTCAGGCTCAATTCCAGTGTGGTCTTGAGGGCAAAAGTAGTTTGATAGCCAAGCCTCAAGGAAAACTAGAGCAAGTAGAAAGGGCTCCATGCCTGCAATAAGAGGAAGGAATGAGCGGAAGGAAGCTGTAGAGAGAATTCTTGTCCCAGCAGCCACCTTTGGGATAAATTGATCACCTTGAGAAACCAATCCTGAAGCCCTTCAGCGAAGGGCAGCCTTGTGGCTGTGGTAAGTTTACACTGCTGGGCTGTGTTGAGCTCCTCAGGTACATTGTCATCTCTGTCAGGAACAAACCAACACATAAGAGGCAGGATATTTGAGGAAACTTCCATGTATAACATTTTGAATTCTGACTCTCGCATGCCTAGCTCTTCCCTAATTTCAACAAATCCTCTGGGCTTCCCTGGTGGCTCAGACAGTAAAGAATTCACCTACAATGCAGGAGACCCAGGGGGGTTGGATCCGCTGGAGAAGGGAATGGCTACCCACTCCAGTATTCTTGCCTGGAGAATTCCATGGACAGAGGAGCCTGGCAGGCTACAGTCCATGGGGTCACAAAGAGTCAGACATGACTGAAGCATCTTAGCACGCATGCATCAGCATACCTTTCTTGAGCCACTTATTGCCCATCTCTCCTTTCCGAACCCCTTGTTCCACAGCTGCATTTATCCCTTTAGAGACCATTTTTCTAAAAAAAAAAAAAAAAAAAAGACCATTTTTCTCACTACTGTCATTTAGAAATATGTGCAAAAAAGAAATATGTGCAGATTCTTGGGAGCATATGGATTAGGCTGACAAAACTCCTTGGAATATTCCAGCCTCTAGGGCTGTGGCATAGTGTCTTGCTTTCATGCTCCCCTGTTCCCCACCAACCCCAGATCCTTGCATCGTCCTCTTCCTCTGAGCCTCTCTCATCTCTCCCCTAGTGAGAGACCAGATCAGAGCTGCCTCTTGTTCAGATGTAGGCTCTGGCCTCAAAGTAATGAATGTTGGTCATGGCCATGAGGGAAGAGATAACAGCATATGTGATGTGATCGTGTGACAGATTCTTCACTTTTTTGGGTCCAGATATTTTATGTGGCTACTTCCCGCCAGTTGAGACGACTGGACTCTGTCACCAGGTCCCCAATCTACTCTCACTTCAGCGAGACTGTGTCAGGCTTGTCTGTTATCCGAGCCTTTGAGCACCAGCAGCGATTTCTAAAGCAAAGTGAGACAGCGATTGACACCAACCAGAAATGTGTCTTTTCTTGGATTACCTCCAACAGGTGAGACTGCCCCCAGATATTCACCCAGGTATGTGTGCTTTGGAGTTCTGTGCATTTGACATTAGCTGTGGGAGGGTAGGCGTGGCCCGAAATGTGAAATTCACTCTGGCCAAACACACCTATCATGTGAGAAGAGAGGAGAAAGCATAAGCTTCAGAGTCAGACTGGTCCCTGTATCTGCTCTGCTACTTCCCAAGCTAGGGGAATTGTCTTGACCCCTCAGGAAAATCTCATTTTTTTTTTTTTTTTTACAATGGCTGGAACACAACCTATCTCATGGGCATATGGAGGAAGTTACATGACACTGCTCAGCATTTTGTAACACAGATTCTGTCCAAGTGCTGGGTAAACCAGACATTCTGTTTGCTTCCCTGAGAGTGGATGTGTGGTTGTCCATAGGCAGGACAATTTTTGTAGGTGGGAAAGAAGCAGAAGTTGGAGGGAGGAGCGCTGGAAAATTTTGGGTAAAATCAGTAATGACAGAAATGAAAAACTCAAATCCTGTGAGGTGAATCCAAAAAGGCTGCGCAGTCTTGGTTCCTCCAGCTTCATTAGACCTTGGCGTGTCCTTGGAAGAGGATCTTTTTCAGGAAATGAAAGCCCTTGAGTGGTTTCTACACTGTCTTGCACTGTGAAGGGCAGGCTAATGATGCTTAGTATTATTTGGAACGTGAAGAGGTCAGAAATTTGATTGTAAAGATCTTTTATATCTTAGATAATTTCCAAGAAGGAAAGAGCCATTTTTCTGTTGGATGCCCCTTGTAAAATATGTATCATATTTATTTGTAGGTGTGCTAGAATTATTTGTACAAATTTGGGTAAGCACATTTTACTGGGAAAGTCAGTTTTTAAAAATTGCATCAATCTATATAGTATTCAGTTCTCTACAAAGCCCGACATATCTCTCTGTTATCAGCTCATACCTAACTTCTCTCCACCTCCTATTTTTTCTCCATCTTTTTAAAATCATGAAATCAGACAGGGTACATTGAACTTTCCTGTGGTGACTTTTTTCTAACCTTACATATGAATTCTTTATGCCATTGTTTACCATGCCTAATCAAAAGAACTCATTTGGAACATTTTTTTAAAGTGCAGATTCCTAAAAGTCATTGCCTGAATCTCCTGGGGAAGAGTCCATGAATTTTTGGCACAAATCTGTATATTTTTAACAATTGCCACCAGATGATTCTTATGATTTGGCAAGTTTGGGAAGCACTGAAATATAGGATTCCCTTAGTTTAGCAAACTCTTCCAATGTCTTTAAAAATGCAATTTATTTTCCAAAATCCAAAATTTAAAAGACTTTAGGAAAACATGTCATAGTTAAACTGAGGCACCTCCTAAGAAGACAGTCCTACCAACTCAAGCCCTCTCAGAATGCTCTGGGAGCCCCGCACTTGCTGGGCAAGGTACGGAAGGTGGCACCTCTCAGTGACCTCTCTTTCTCTGGTTCTGTTGCCCTCCAGGTGGCTTGCAGTTCGTCTGGAGCTGATTGGGAACCTGATCGTCTTCTTTGCATCCTTGATGATGGTTATTTATAGAAATAACTTAAGTGGGGACACTGTGGGCTTTGTTCTGTCCAATGCACTTAATGTGAGTCTGGTTGGGAGTTTGGTTGAATTAATGCATTATTCTTAAATGCATGGTATATCCTAGACTAATTTAAGAATTAGTCTAGGTTATACCATGGAGTCCATGCTCTGGATTCCTTTTTAGATCCAGATAGACCAGGAGAGACTGAGGTTCAAACCCTGTCTCCATCTCTTACTAATTGTGTGACCCATGGACATGCTCCTTAACCTTTCTAAGCAGGTGCTGGTGTCATCTGGGAAACTGGATATATATTTTGTTGCCCTGGGGAGTTAAGAAAGCAATCTCACATGATTCAATCTAATAGTTTCCCATCTCTTTGCCTCTTGATTATAGTTGAAAGAAAAAATAACTATTTCTTTTATAATATAGCAGTAACCAGAAAGTCTTTTGAACAGTAACTTCTACGTTTATTTTGTTAAATCACAGAATAATTGGAGTTCACTTGAATGAATATAGAGTCTAATAGAACTATATAATGCATCCCCCACTTGACTAAGGGATAAATATCAGACATTATTTCTTACCGCCTAAGACAGAGACTGGCACCACAGTAAAAGTTTAATAAATAATACTCATTTAATGAGTCATTTGGCCATCTTTTGTGGAAACTTTCTGAACTAATGTTTTGGGGGTCTGCGTAGCCACCAGCAGGCTCTACATGGTGCTGTTTTCAGTTGGAGTCCATAAGACCCAAAGGTGATCATGGTGGAAAAGGACTCTGTCATTCACCAGAATCACCGGGTTCCTTGTGCCACTGCCCTTTCATCCCCTCGGTTCTAGGCTTATTAACCTAGAACAGACAGGGCAAAGAGTTGGAGAACTATTAGACTGAACCAAAAGAACATCATTCAGATATCAATAGTTCATATGGTCCAGCCGACGCCAAGTGGTTGCCCTTAGTCCCCAGCCTCTTGAGCTTTCCTGTCTCTACCTACCATGTGCTCAACAAAGATTCCTGAGAGTATGTGCCAGGCCTGTGTTTTTGCCTGTAAGAAGACTGCTTCTGAGAAGCTTGCCTCTGAGTGACCCTCAGATGCCCTGGACTCTGGCCCAGGTCATGACAGCCATCTCCCTGTTGGTTAGATTTATCTCTGTAATGGCAGGAAGGCACTTGAGTTTACTTGGGTAAAAGAGGACAGGGGTCCACGTGGATGTCCCACCTTGAGGGTTGGCTTCTCAATTGAGCTGTTGTTAATGGAGAGCAGAGAAAGGCAGCAGCCTTTTAGAAGGCCTGTTCCTACCCCGTGTCTTTCCTTTTGCTTCCCCCATTGGAATGCTGCCCCTAAACTCTAATGACTTATAGGTGGGAGAGCCAATTTCCGGTGCCACGGCACTAACAGCCAGCCTGTCTAGCCTCAGTTCTGGCACCAGGCCACTCCAAGCCCCTGGTGTCTTTCCTGTGAGCACCACAGAGTTGAGCACTCAATGGTCCTCCCACCATTTGATGCACTGGCCTCATTTCCTCCTCCAAGGAGGTGTGGATTGTCTCTTATCCTCCTCCTTGCTGTCTTGTAGAGCCCGGCTTAGTGCTAGGTACCGAGGAGGCACTAGATTGACCTTGTGGTTTGACTAGTTGGGTTGGTTTGAGCCTCAGATGATCATCATCTGGTTTCTCTGTAGATCACACAAACCCTGAACTGGCTAGTGAGGATGACGTCAGAAATAGAGACCAACATTGTGGCTGTTGAGCGAATAACCGAGTACATAAACGTGGAAAATGAGGTAAGGAGGAATCAGAGGAACCCAGGAACAAGGCCAAAAAAAAAAAAAAAAAAAGCTGATGCTTTGAGAATGCATCTATCTAGAGATTTCACACAGGGTCATAAAGGTTCTCTGGAAGTTTCCCTTGCTCAGACAGAAAGGACCTAATTTTTTTAAACCTAGAATAGGTAATTGTTTGGGAGAAGTCAGGTCTTGGGATTGCATCAAGTTAAATGGTGGCTTCATTTTCAGAGCAACCTCGTAGCATAGGGTTTCTTTACTTGAGTAAGGTATAAACCTTCTCAGCCATCCTGGTGGCTCAGATGGTAAAGAATCTGCCTGCAATGTGGGAGACCTGGGTTAGATCCATGGGTCGGGAAGGTCCCCTGAAGAAGGAAATGACTGGAAGAACCAGTCTAGTTCAGTCTGTTCAAAGCAGATGCTCAAAAGTGGCTGGGACACTGCTACTTACTCTGTACTGTGACATGAATCCTAGGAAGGGATGGTTGAGTGAACTGTCACCACATAAAGCACTTTTCCTCCTGTCTCCTGGCCAGGCACCATGGGTGACTGATAAGAGACCTCCAGAAGGTTGGCCCAGCAAAGGGGAGATCCAGTTTAGCAATTACCAAGTACGGTATCGACCTGAGCTGGATCTGGCACTGAAAGGGATCACCTGTGACATTAAGAGCACGGAGAAGGTAGGTGGAGCTGAAGAAAGGCCTGGGTGAGTCCTTGTGGACATAGAAAACCATTTCTTCATTCAGTTGAAGTGAGAAGGTAGGAACACTTCCAATGCCTTGAGGTGTAGGGACAAAGTGCCACCACTAGAGGGCAGGATATCCACACAGGATCAAACAGACTTACTGAGCTCCTAAGGGCTTTCTTGCTCAGCCTCCCCCGGCCTCCCAGTCGGCACCCTCTCCTCCTGTGGCAGATGGGCTTATTTCCTATAAGCCTCAAGGCTTACAGAGGAGAAGTCAGGAAGCACAGACCTGGGGAAGGAACTGGTGGAACGCCTGTGTGGAGGTTGTCCCTGCAGAGAGAGTGGGCTGGTTGTCCTTCTGGCGTGCAAAGTCCTAGTATGGTGTTCTTGTTCTCTGAGGACTTGGGGTCTGATACAGGGCCAAAAATTGTCTGGGCAACGGTGCTTAGGTCTGTAACATGCTTAGGTCCACGTTCTCAGACCTGATGGCAGGCCCAGTCCTTCCCTTCTCCTCACGTCTAAACAAGATTCTTAAAAATCGATTAATTTCCAGGAATAATTGTAACAACAGATGTGTTCATTTCCAGTAGTCAATGTAGCCGTCAGCCAGCTACAAGTCAGGGGGTAGGGTGGGAAGGCCATCCTTTTCTGACATCTAGGCACTTTTTTTTTCCCCCGCCAAAACCACAATCAGTCTAACATCTTAAGAGATGCAGTAGCTAATCACTGTCTTTTCCACTTGTGAGTATGAATGCCCAAGGCTAAATTGTTGTCCCCAAGAATTATACAATGAACTAACATGCAAAAAACTGTATTTACAGATTGGCGTGGTGGGCCGGACAGGAGCTGGGAAATCGTCCCTGACAAACTGCCTCTTCAGAATCCTAGAGGCTGCAGGAGGCCAGATCACCATTGATGGGGTAGACATTGCTTCCATTGGGCTCCATGACCTCCGAGAGAAACTGACCATCATCCCCCAGGTAAACTCTAGGACGTACTCACCTGCAGCTGGTTCCACAGGAAACATGTGCACCATCTTCTCGATGTATGTTCACTTAGCAGTGTCATTTCTGTTGTCTGCCTGGGATACCTAAGCTAGTTCCCTAAAATACACTGCTTCCAGAACTTACAAAAAAGAAGTTTTGCATTTGGGGTAATATGCTTGTGTGACTCAGTATCTAAACAGTAGGTGGCAGCGTCACAGCAGGTCAAGGGGAGCCGATGATTATCTGTAACCCATCAGGGTTCGCAGGGCCTTTGCAATCAGCATTAGCAGTTTTGCCACTGAAGCTTGAAACCATTAAGCTTTATTCTCTGCATCTGATGTGGTTACAAGAGAGGGGAGGGAATCGGCAGCAATTTTTTGCCAGTGAGTGGAACAGTTAGTGTATCAGCAAGAAAGTCTCCCCAGTAGCTTTGCTCTCTGGACCCCTCCAAACAAGAATGGCCTGGAGGCTCTGGGTGTGTGGTCCTCTTCGGAACCTGTCTGCCTCTGCTCGCTGCAGCCAAGTCTGGGGGTGGCTTTGGCTGGTCTGGTGTTTGCTCCCTTTGTTACACTTTTCTGCAGCCTCTTCAAAGCACAAGAAATTCTTTTCTTGTGACTGCATTACCCTTTCCTGTGCATGCCCTTATTCCCTCCACCTTCATTCACACCATGAGTTTTCAGTCTGTGTGTGGAAGGGGTGGGATATTCCTCTCATCTTTTTAAGAGATGCTGAGGCAAACTTGGAGATCTATAAATGAATTTCAGAATGAAAACAAAACCAAGGACTCCACTAATTTTCAAATAAATATTTTATTTATTTGGCTGTACCAGGTCTTAGCTGCAGTACTCAAGATCTTTGATCTTCGTTGCAGCATGGGGGATCTAGTTCCCTGACCAGGAATCAAACCCAGGCCTCCCTGCATTGGGATCGTAGTCATAGCCAGTGGACCACCAGGGATATCCCCCAAGGACTCCCCTTAATGCTGTTTAGCTCAAAGCTGTCATTAGGGAAATCGTGCAGAACCTTGACCACTAACCAGCTTTCCATCTCAGACCAGTCCTGCCTGCTTTCTTGGCCACAAAGACCTGGTTCTTTTTCTGACACTGGCCCCAGTAACTGCTTGGTCCCTTGACTTGCAGGACCCCATCCTGTTCTCTGGGAGCCTGAGGATGAATCTGGACCCCTTCAACAACTACTCGGATGAGGAGATTTGGAAGGCCTTGGAGCTCTCTCACCTCAAATCTTTCGTGGCTGGCCTGCAAGCTGGGTTGTCCTACGAAGTGACAGAGGGTGGTGACAACCTGAGGTAAGGTTTCATAACCCACTGCTCCCACAGGCTGTGGAGGCAGCAAGGGGACCACTCCTTCTGTTGCTTGTGCTTGGTGGCACCTGGCAAAGAATTTTCACTCACCAGGTCTAATTCCTAGTGCATAAAAGGATCTGTTGTGAAGATTAAAACAGAAGTGTATGTACTTGAAAACCTTTGTTAATAAACAAACCCTCATGAGACATTACAAATGTGAGTTTGCAGATCCCGCCCTTGTGCGGGTTCTCTGGTGCACTCAGGCCAACAACAATCCCTGATGCCTGGTCCAGCCCCAGAGGGTCTGATGTAAGTGGTATGAGGCACTGATGGAGGTGTGAGTTCTAAAGGATGCCCGGAAGCCCTGATCTAAGGGGCACCTGGATGATGGAGACATGGAGTCTGCAGGGTCCTTGTAACACCATAACCCAACACCAATATTCTTTTGGCTTCATAATTCTTTTTTACCGTTTCAAAGCATTTCTATACCTGTTGACACTTCACAGTTCCTGTTGGCTAACAAGCTGACCTGGCATTTCCCCTATGACAGCCTGTTTTTCCCCTCTACAAACTCGTGGTCAGTTCTCAGCCAGAGCCAGCAGCTCAAGGTTGGGTCTTCCTGCAGTCCCTGCGTGGTGAGCAGGGCTTAGACCATTAGCAGCTGAAGCTCAAAAGAGAAGGGAAGGCTCAGAAGCTCAGTTAATGGACCTGCCACTCTGGCCTCACTTGGGAGCTTGTTGTAAATGCAGAATTTCAGACTCTGGACCTACTATCTGGAATCTCCCCTGTAGCAAGAACCCTGGGTGATTTGTGTGCACACTAGAGCAGGGGAAGCAACGACGAGCAGGTTGAGTTCTTAGTAGGCGGCACGCTAGCATCACTAGGCAAAGTCCCGTGCCCAGGCTGTATCCCGGACCAGTGGAACCAGGGCCCCTGGTGATCCCAGTGTGCAGCCCCAGAGAACGCCTACGAGCCCTGGTGGAGAACACCCTTTGTTTGTTCTCCTTCAGCCACAGATCTGGGAACTAGCAGAACTGAGGTAGGTCTTCAGGCCTATTAAAAATGCTGTTCAAACATTCAGTCAACAAATATATATATTGAGCACCTACTGGAAAGACAGAGGAAAATGCCATAGACATACCCATGCCCTCCTAGAACTTACGTGCGATGGAGAAGACAGACATTAGACAAGTAAATTCTGCACAATAAATGCCTGAGGTGTGCAGGGCCATGGGAGCCGATCTGGCAGGATCTGATAGGGCCCAAGAATAGAGTCACACCACCCTTCTTGGACCATGCTGAGACACATGGCATGACCAGTGCCTTAATTTCAGATCTGGGGGAGCGGGTGTTGAAACTTAAAATCCTTTGATCAGAAATTAGAGATCAATCAGCTTGGAGATCAAGCTGTCCACAGCTAAAAGCCAAACTGATGCCTCAGCAGCAGCCTGTTACTATGAAGTCCAAGTGAACCAGGCAGGATTTGGGGAAGTTAAGTAAACAGTTTTGCAGTATCTGTGTTCTTACATTACAGAGAAAAACTGGAAGTTCATCTTGGGTGACTTCTCATCTCCTGCAGAAATTTTCTTGCAGGGAATTACAGAACTTTAGTCTGGCCACCCTCTGTTTAATATGTTCCCTAATGGCCACGGCAGGAAAGAACAATTAGCAAATTCCCCAATATTTCCTCCACATCATTTCCCAAAGCTTCTTTATGTAACTAAGAGGTCCAGCCTTCATTACTGGCTTTTAGCAAATTAAAGCTATTTGCATCTTACAGGCATATTCGAATTCCACATACACTGCATCTCACACCAAGACATCATCATGTTCATTAGATGTTCATTAGCAATGGTCTCCAATCAAGGCAGAAGGCCCCAAACAAATTAGACTTGAGGCTAGAATTACACATTAAAATAAGGAATGGATTTACTAAGAGCACTAAGAAATACCACTGGGGCATTCTTGTGTGGTGTCATCCTACAGTAATGATGTCGGGTCAAATACTGCTGAAGCAAGCTTGGTGGCAGCCATCTTATTTTGAAATTGTTGCTGGTGTGCTGAGATATCCCTGTAGCTAAATGCAAGGTACTAGTCCTGGGCTAGTGTTTTCCAAACTTGTTAAACATGAAAGTCTCCTGGGGTGTATTCAAAATACATGTTCCTCAAAATTCATGCAATTTGCAGAGACGTGGATGGACCCAGAGACTGTTGTACAGAATGAAGTCAGCACAAAACTTATCACTTATATGTGGAAGCTAGAAAAATAAGACAGATGAACTTATTTGCAAAGCAGAAATAGACAGATGTAGAGGATGGACTATTGGATATGGGGGGGGGAGAGGAAGTGGCATAAATTTGGAGATCAGGATTGACATATATATATACTGCTGCTGCTAAGTCGCTTCAGTCGTGTCCGACTCTGTGCGATCCTATGGACGGCAGCCCACCAGTCTCCGCCGTCCTTGGGATTCTCCAGGCAAGAACACTGGAGTGGGTTGCCATTTCCTTCTCCAATGCATGAAAGTGAAAAGTAAAAGTGAAGTCGCTCAGTCATGTCCGACTCCTAGCGACCCCATGGACTGCAGCCCACCAGGCCCTTCCGTCCATGGGATTTTCCAGGCAAGAGTGCTGGAGTGGGTGCCATTGCCTTCTCCGTATATAAAATAGCTAATGAGAACCTGCTGTACAGCACAGGGAACTGTACAGTCCTCACAGGTTTGTGAGGACCTAAATGGGAAGGAAATCCAAGGCAGAGGGGTATATGTATATGTCTAGCTGATTCATGATGCTGTATAGCAGAAACTAATACAACATTGTAAGCAACTATACTCCAACAAAAATGTAAAAAATACATATTCCTGGGCTCCTCCCCATTCTCAGAATGGGGACCAGAAATATGAATTTTTTAATTAAGTACCTGTGGTGAGTCTTCTAATTAAAGGTTTGGAAAACACTGCCCTTGGCAACAATGAGCAGCTAGTGGAAGAGGGTAAGGCATTCTAACGGAATAGAGGTGTGTGGGTTTTGAAAGTCTGATCTGGAACGTGAAATGTACCCTCTCAGACCCTCAAACCTGGCTACTCCTTGGTCCTTAGGGGCTAAAGCTTGGTTTCTTCCATTGCTGCAGCATAGGGCAAAGGCAGCTACTGTGCCTGGCCAGGGCTCTGCTTCGGAAATCCAAGATTCTGATCATGGATGAGGCCACTGCTGCGGTGGATCTAGAGACAGATCAGCTCATCCAGACGACCATCCAGACTGAGTTCTCCCACTGCACTACCATCACCATTGCCCACCGGCTGCACACCATCATGGACAGTGACAAGTGAGTAAGGAGACAGCCTCATAGCCTGGCTTAACCCTTGGTCAACAGTGATAGCATCAGTTGTGAGATATCTTTACAGAAGGCTTAGTAACCACCAGCATTTTACTGTGAAGAAATAGAGGCTGAGAGATTTCAAGTAATTTGCCCAAAATTATACATCAGGCCGACGGGGTTAAGGGAAGTGTCTTGAAGGTAAAATGGGAAACTGTGTTTAATTATTAGCCCAGTCTGGGCGGTGGAGGCCGAAGGCAGGAGTGGCAGATGTTGATCCGGAGACCTTTCGGACTATATAGGGTCTCAGTTGCTCCCCGGTAAACAGAATCTTTCTGTTCCTTCTATCTCTGACGATTCAAAGTGGGGATAATGTCAGTAATCTTGAAATTAGAATAGACTCCCTTTTTAAATCAACGTGTTGGTGATGGAGAGGGAGGCCTGGCGTGCTGCAGTCCATGGAGTCGCCAAGTCGGACACGACTGAGCGACTGAACTGATCCTTAAACAATGTGTATCCTTACAAAAAGAAAAAAGCTTACGTGAATAGACATACTGCATCTATTCCTATACTATTTTGTTCCGTAGTCCACACAGAATCCATCTGTGCCGATGGCTCTGGTTCACCCTCGCTCCTTTGAGCCTGGAATGAATAGACACACTGCTACCGAACTGGCCACCTTACCCTGTGCTCGTGTCCTAGTCCACAGACTCCTCGTCTTGGCCAAGGAGGTTCTTTCTCTGCTCAGATTCCCAGTCAATAACAAAAGTGATGCTAAGGCTGAAACAGCATAAGCTTTATGCGATGGCCAAAGAATGGAGAAGTGGAAATTAGTTGGCAAATCAACTTTCTCAACCCCAAAGAAGACACCAATTACATAGGATAGTTGAGGAAGAAAGGGAAAGAATTGGAAAGAGTGGGAGGAATATTCATGACTTTTCTGAGACCAAGGTTGTGGTTTGGAGTCAAACTAATGCAACCACCTTTTTTTTTCAGTCCTTTCTGGGCTTTTCTGGTTGTTGTCATAGCAACTGTCCTTCTCAGGTGCTTGTAGGTATATCATTTAGCATATGCTAATTCAAACCAATCAGCCAGTAAAGGAACTCAACCCTGAATATTCATTGGAAGGACTGATGCTGAAGCTCCAATACTTTGGCCACCTGATGCAAACAGCCAACTCGTTGGGAAAGACTGAGGGCAAAAGAAGTGGGCAGCAGAGGAGGAGATGGTTAGATAGCATTACCAACTCAATGGGCATGAATCTGAGCAAACTCCAGGAGACAGTGGAGGAGGAGGAAGCCTGGCCTGCTGCAGTCAGTCCATCGGCTTCCAAAGAGTTGGACATGACTTAACAACTGAGCAACAATAATATATTACAGTGAGCACATCATGAGACCCAAGGTCTACTGGAAATCAAATCTTTCACCACCTTAGGTCTAGTTGGTTCTAACTAGTTCTTGTTTTTCTCTTTGAAATGTCCTCCTGAAACTTAGATAAGAGCAATTGGTTTCCATTCAGGGGAGGGGCAGGGGTATGATTCTGGGGCAACCACTTTGGTAACAATACCACAACTTTAATAAGTCCTGGTTATTCTTAAAAATGCCAAGGTTTGAGACGCTGCTTTCTAAGCCTTTCTTTTCTGTTTCAGGGTAATGGTCCTAGACAGTGGGAAGATTGTAGAGTATGACAGCCCTGAAGAACTGCTGAAAAACCCTGGCCCCTTTTATTTTATGGCCCAAGAAGCTGGCATTGAAAATACGAACAGTACAACATTCTGAGGGCAAGTCTTGTGGGTTAGAGGACTATTTAGATCATTTCTTATTTTTTGTGAAGCATATCATGCATATAAAAGTGTGTTAAATGTATGTTTTAACAAAGGATCGTAAGTGAGCACCTACATCCTTACTAAGATTAAAAAAAAAAAAATCAGTATTACCAGCAACATCAGAAACACCGTGATGATTCCACTTTGATCATTCCTCCTTGCTACCCACCCACCCTTCTCCAGAGAAACCACCATCTGAATTTTGTGATAATTATTCCTTTGTTTTTCATTTTGGTCTTACCATTTTCCTTAAACATATATCTTTAAAAAAAAAACTTAATGTGAATGGCCTGACTCACACTGCATGTATTCTTGCTTCTTTTGTCCAATATTATATTTGAGATTCATCCATGTCCAAGCACGTAGTTAAGCTGCTTCATCCTCACTGCTCTGGAGTACAGCAGTATGTGAAACAGGCCTCAGTTGATCCAGTTTAGGTTGGTCAGCAGTGGGGTGATTTCCAGGGTTTGTTGTTTTTCCTGTTATGAACAGTACTGCTGTGAGCATTCCGGCACACAACTCCTAAGACACGTTTAAGAGTTAGGCAGAACGTATAGCAACGGGAGGTATGCATAGGTTTAAATGCATATAGTAGGTAATGCCAATTTAAAACTCCCTCCCACCCCCCCACAACCTGCTGAGTGTGAATTGGTATCTCCTTGAGGTTTTTAAATGTATATTTCCCTGGCTACTATTGAGGTTTCCATATGTGGTGTCTGCTGGTTCTTGTGCGCAGGGCTTTATCTTCTTGGATGCCTTGTGAACGTTCACCTTAAACTGCTCAATCTCCTTAGCATTTTTTAAAAAACTGAGGTATAGTTGATTTGCAATATTGTGTTAGCATTTTACCCGTGGACACGCTTTGAGGCCTCAGTTGAATCTGAGCTCTCTTAAGAGGAGCTGTGAACGTGTTTGCCTGCCACCTGGGGGCGTTACCCAGAAACAATTTGAGTTAAATACTCCACCAAGAGGTTCCAAACATGGTTGGTGGGACTTCAGACCACAATCCTGTGTGAGAGCCAGCTTGCACAACGGTCGAGGTCTCCAGGAGCCTTGACAACAGACCCTTCTTCCAGGCTTTTTTGTGTCACATTATTTTGGGTTCAACATATTCCTTACCTCCATTTCAGCGATGCAATTTTGGAAGATTTTTATTCATTCATCAATGTAGCCATTTGTTGACTGAGATGCTCAGAGACTTACACTTCCTAAATGAGGGACTTGGACAACTGTGAGGCAGGATTTGGAAGAGACTTGTTTACTACTATTTGCTGTTCCCATCAGCATCACTCTAGCAATGCTCGTTTCCCCACAGCGGCAGTTTTTCTAATACTCATAAAACCGGGGTGGTCATGACAGCACCTGCCGAGCAGCGCCCCCTTCTGGGAAGTCTGGGTTTCAGTTTCAGGGCCTCCAACCTGTGCCTTTTTGTTCCCACGGTACTACGGGTCTTGTCTGCTTTTGCATTTGCTAGCTCTCTGGTACTTGCTTCTCTTTGGCCCTTTCTCCAATGCCTATTTAATGATTCTTTATGTTGTTCTGTTAACCTATGATTTCCGTCTCTTGCCTAACCAAATGGGTAGAACCTTGGAGATAATGCAGTCCAAGTCTTATTCTTCAGCTAAGCACCAGACTGAGAGTGGTTATATGAGATCCACAATCAAAACTTGTTTATGGCAGAAGCAGGACCAGAAACCAAACTCCTGATTTGCTCTAATGATTCCTTTTTCTCGTATAACGGGAGAGGGTTTTTCATCTACCTTCTGTGGATGCACATACAAGAGAGGGGAAGTGGACTTTTTTCTCAGTCATGCTGACTCAGACTCAGTGAAGGTGGTGGGAACCGGAGCGGCCTGGATCCAAACCTTTGGTGAGGACTCCTCCCCTCCAAATCTTCTGTTAGCCTAGGACTCCGCCACCCAGCCCGCACTCTGGACCCACTTTCCATGGCCGCTCTTGCCTCCTTGCCTCCTCAAGTCCTCTTTCTCGCTTGTCCGTGAAGCATGAAGTCCCTGCTTTTGTCCTTGACCCGCCTCCCCCAGTTCCTCTATTTTCTCTGTAATTGACTTCATACTCTGTGGTTTCAACTTCTATGCATATGATTCTCATTTCTAGCCTCTTTTGCTCCAGCGTTGAGATTCATGTATTCCACTGCCTCTGGCATTATCGCCTGGCTATCCTTCAGGCGTCTGGCAGGCAGATCACCCTGCTCTGGCAGAGCCTCTGCTTCCTCTGTGCTAACTCCGGTGGTGACGCCGCCGTCCACTCGGCCCCACAAGATGAAAACCTGTGTATCGCCCTCAGCTTTTCCCTCCTGATCAGCCAGCCACCAAGTCCTTCCAGGTGCGCCCCTGTTGCTCTTGCCATGGCTCAGATTCTCCTCGCTGCCCTCCTGGGCTAAGGGCATGGGCATCCTGGCCTCCAGGACTGTTTTCCTCACATCCACCCACCACAGCTACCAGAGTGATCTATTATGAAGAACAAGCCAGGTTACTCCTCTGCTTAAACCCTTCATTCAATAGCAACCAGAATAAAGTTAAAATCCCCTAGCATGGAATAACAAAGCTAACATCCAATCCAATCTCATGTTAAGCTCTAGTGACATTAAAACACTTTTAGGATCCGTTCGCACCCCCCCCCCCACCCCCATACACACACACACACTGACTCTAGCCTTTTCCTTTTCTATCCTCTCTGCTTGGAATCCCATGATTACCTCTGACTCACTAAGACTCAGTAAGAAGTCATCTCCTGAGAGCCTTCCCTGATTCCCTCTCCGCTCAACCCCCAGGCTAGCTTCAGCACTGCAGTGGATTTTCAATCTGTGGGGCAGCTCTGCATCTGAAAGTCAGTTCTCCATGGGCTCCTCCAACTTAAGATCCCAGGTGGGAGCCTAGGGTGCGGCCCTGTGAAGAGGTTGCACCAATCTGATACACCTGTGCCAGACGCTGATTCAGGTGCTGGAGACACAGGGCGGGGGACTCGCTCCTGCCAGTCACTGTCGTCATCCAGGGGGAGCAGTGCTGGGGACTGCAGCTGGGCGCAGTGACGCTGTGCGATAGCGAGCGTCGTTCCTGGCTTCGAAGATTCAAATTGGCTACGTACTATCATTTGAAAACTTCCTTTCTGCTTTAGTTAACTAGTTGGGGGGCTGTTGTTTACAACTAAATAATGCTCCCCAGCACACTTAATTTGCTTTTACTGAACTTATTATTTTGTTAGATAATTTTCTGTTTGCATTTCTCTACTAAGCTGTGAGCCTCTTGAAAACAAACAATTTCTTACTGTTTTGTATGTATCTTCAGTGCCTGGAATATAGTAGGTCCTCACTTTTTTTTTTTGGAAAATCAAAAAATTATAAAATTTTCAAAAAAATCTTGATAAAAATATAGCAACAGGGTTGATGCACACTGGTGGACTTTAAAAATTAGCAAATGATATTACACAAACACTGATGATCCCGAAACTGCTACAATTTAGATTTAGTTAGCAAAATCCATATTCAACTATCAGTGTGGATTTATGTTTTCCACATAGATGAGATACTAAACTGGCTTTTGGAAAGGTTTCATAGTGTTTGAAGACTAGACAAAACTTGTAAAAATGCAGGAAAGAATTGGGTTGTACGAACACTCCATTTTCATACTATTCCTTTTTACTTTGTATGCAAGTAATTCGTTATGCTATAGAATTTAACTGTTTCAGTATAAAAAGCAACTGCTTAGGAAAGTAGTAGAAAAAAGGGGAAAAAAAGAAAAGAGTATACAGTATTTCTTTCAAGAGTACTTTGGTTCTCACTGAATGAAGAATAGTTTTCCTTTCAACTCTAACAGTCAAGCCCTTGGTTGACTCACTGGTAGTGTCCTGAATGGACAGTCACCTTGGTCCTCGCCAGGACAGCCCTCTGGCCATTCTGCCTGATGACTGCTGATTTCAGATCCACTTGTCCTGTGGATGTCCAGTTCCACCGGAGCAGCAGTCTTTGGAACATTTATTTGTTGCTCAAGTCCACAGCCACTTGTTGCTCTTTGGGGAACAACCTTGTTGGTATCCATCTATAAAGACTGTCAAGGTATTTTCTGGTTGCACCCCTGGTGCTTGGTGCTAACACCCTTGACTGCTGGCTCCTTCGTTAGCTGGCACCCAGCCACAGGTCACTGTGATCTGGTTTGTCAGGGTTTACATTCTGGCATCATAAAGATGCCTCCTTGTTCCATAAACATCTGCTGGGCTGATGCATCTATTAGTTCCAATCTGTGAACAATTCCACTTTGGCTAGCTTTTCATTTTCCTTCATTAAAACGTCTCAAGTTTTCTGCATACTTGGCTTTAGTGTTAATGGGTTGAACAGAATCCTTTTGTTTTATTGGAACCTAGAGTTAGGGGTATGGCACAAGGGCCAAATTAGGCCTGCTATTTTTATAAATAAAGTTTTTGCAACACAACCATGCTTGTTTCTGTATTTTCTATACCTGCTTTGACAATGAAGTTGTGAGACTCTCTGGCCTAAAAAGCCTGAAGTACTTACTATCTGGCCTTTTATGGAAAAGGTTTGCAAATTCCTGCTCTAGAATCAACAGTGTAGTCTGGACTGGATCGTGTTTCCATTCTCAGATAGTTTGCCTCAAAAATGTCATGTGGCTCCATACCTGCAGCAGATAGAATAATGGTCCCCAAAGATGTCCATGACTGCATCTTCAAAACCTCAAGGATTTACCTTACACAACTAAAGGGACCTCACAGATGTGATTAAGGATAATAAGATGGCAGATTGTCCAGTGAGCCCAGTGTTATTACAAGGATCCTTGTAAGAGAATGAAGATGATGTGATGACAGGAACAGAGACATTGGAAGATGCTGTGCCACTGGCTTTGAAGATGGAGAAAAAGACCATAAGAAACCAAGAAACATAGGTCGTTTCTAGAAGTTGGAAAAAGGCAAGAAAACAGATTTCCCCCTGAAGACTCCATAAATAATGAGCCCTACCAACCTTGACTTTGGCCCAATGAAACTGATTTCAAATTTCTGACCTCCAGAACCGACAATAAATTTGTTGTTTTATACTCCTAAGTAGTGGTAATTTGCTAAAGCAGCAATATGAAGCTAATACAATAAGTCCAAGTAGCTCTGATGAAATTGCTAATATTCTATAACTGAAGTCAGTTTAATAATTCATTGACCTTCACTGAATCCCACTGTAGTGTGAATTTGTAGAGGATTATGTCATCTTTAAAGTCCAGCAAGGGACTTCCCTGGTGGTCCAAGGAACTGGTCCCTTGGTGAAGATTCCGTGTTCCCAATACAGGGGGCCTGAATTCGATTCCTGGCCGGAGAGCTAAACCCCACACACCGCAACTAAGAGTTTGCATGCTGCAACTAAAAACCCCACGTGTCACAAAGGAGATCAAATATCCCACGTGCCACAACTGAGACCCGGCGCAAATGTACATTAAAAAAAAAAAAAGCTACCTTTTAAAGCCCAGCTGGAAGTGGGTATTGAATTCAGTGCTCATGGCTCTCACCCCTTCTATCAAATTGCAAAGATCTTATTCAGCTTAATCCTATTTGGAGGTAAAATTTTGATCTCACCTGAGAGGATGCAGGAAGGTCCTTTTTTTCAAGAATCACGGTGATGCCAACGACAGGAGGCGACCATGAGAGATCAGGGATCTTTCAGCTTCACTGATCCTGGACCTGGGGAAGGGCTGCCATGGGGAAGGATTAGAGCTCAACTCCTCTTGGGGTCCCAGGGGACACCCAGACAGGCAGATAGCCCTTGTGACACAGCCCTGCTGATTCTGTAGACCCCTGGCAAGCCTGCTTGCTCCCAAAAAATGTTCCTGAGTGGAGACACTGCTTGCTCCTGCCACTACCTCCTTACCTCTGGGAAAGCACTGCTCCTTCAGGTCACCTGTGAGTGGTGGTAAGGAACAGATACTCCTAGGCAGCTTGCAAGGGTGGCAATCTGTTGTAGGAAACTCCCATACTGATACACACAAAGCACTGCTGTGGATCTCCCTGACAACCACAGTGGGCTGAGTGAAAGGAAACAACGCAAACTAGAGACTGGAGAGATGAGCCCTGCTCTGTGGTACTGAGCCGTCTTGTCTCACCCAGCCCAGGCGAAATGTGAGCTTAATCAGTATGTAATAGATGGGAGAGTTTAAAATCCTGTGAGTTGGGCTTCCCTGGTGGTTCAGTGGTTAAGAATCCACCTGCCAAAGTGGGAGACATGGGTTCGATCCCTGATCCAGGATGATCCCACATGCCGAGGAGCAAAGCCCATGCCCAACTATTGAACCTGTGCTCTGGAGCCTGGGAGCTGCAACCTAGAGTCTGTGCTCCATAACAAGAAGCCATTGCAATGAGAAGCCCACACACCCCAACTAGAGAGTAGCCCCTACTTGCCTTAACTATAGAAAAGCCCACGCAGCAACAAGGACCCAGAACAGCCAAAAATAACTAAAAAAAAAAAAAGAAAAAAAATCCTGTGAGTTGTAATGACAAGAGATGATTTAGGAGTAAGTTATATGATCCTCAAGGTTTCTCAGTCCTTAGGGCTAAGGTTCTGCAAGTGAAACACAATTCAGAGCACAACTGTGTTCTTTTAGAGCTTGTTTGTGCTTCTGACCCTGAAACAGAATGGACAGAGTTCCAACTTCACAGTTAATTAAAAGAGTGAAACAAAATTCAACCTTTATTAAAACCATGTAATTCTAGAGCTCACAGTTCACAAAAATTTGCAGAATCATCTTATTTGTTCTCACAATACTCTTGAGAGGGCGATACAAAATCTATACACTTTAGGTGACAGAAGATTCCCACTATCACTCCCTGTTCTCCGAGGATACTTGGGAGAAAGCATCACTGAAGAGCTGCCTCCAGGAAGGAAAGGGAGCACATTCATGACAGGAAGGAAGCAGGCAAACCGGATATGGAAATTTCTGTTGTGTCAGAAACATATGACACCCTTTCCTTCCTGGGTTTTTTTTTTTTTTTTTTGTAATTCCTACTCTTCCAACGGTAGGCTTCCCTGGTGGCTCAGATGGTTAAGAACCTGCCTGCAATGCAGACCTGGGTTCGATATCTGGGTCAGGAAGATCCCCTGGAGAAGGGGATGGCAACCCACTCCTGTATTTGATACCTGGAGAATTCCATAGACAGAGCATACTGGTGTGCTACAGTCTACGGGGTCACAAAGTCAGCCATGACTGGACGACTAATACACACTTTTCCAATAGTGAAGTGAAGTTGCTCAGTTGTGTCCAACTCTTTGTGACCCCATGGACTATAAGGCTCTATAGTCCTATGCAATCCTATAAGACTATGCGACCCTATAAGGCTCCTCTGTCCATGGAATTTTCCTTCCCTTGTGGCTCAGCTGGTAAAGAATCCGCCTGCAATGTGGGAGACATGGGTTTGATCCCTGGGTTGGGAAGATCCCCTGGAGAAGGGAAAGGCTACCCACTCCTGTATTCTGGCCTGGAGAATTCCAGGGACTGTACAGTCCATGGGGTCGCAAAGAGTCAGACACGATGGAGTGCCTTTCCAATAGTAGAAAGTTCTATTTTAAAAAAAACAGCCTACACAGGTGCTTCTCAAGTTTAACGTGCATACAAATCACCTGCAGCCCTGACTCAGTAAGGTTAGGGTGGGGCCTGCATTTCCAGTGAGCTCCCAGGTTACACAGGTGGTGATGCTGCTGGTCTGAAGACCACACTTAGGCAAGACCTAGCAGCCACTACGGAGAACAGTATGGAGGTTCCTGAAACAAACTAAAAAATAGGGGGAAATGTGCAGGATCTCTACCTGAGGGAACGCACAGGACGGTAGGCTGGCAAGGGAGCACAGCCCAGCCTGCTCTAGGAGGAGCATCCAGTAGCCTCTCCCAGCCTGACCAAGCCCCGCTGACGATGGACACGGGGGAAGAGGACGATAAGCGAGCCCGGCTACAGTTCCAGCAGGTGGAGCCCTTGGTCTCCCGGTGCAGCAGCAGCAGCAGCTGCTCGCACTGTGTGCGACCTCTAGGAGAGCCCTGGCAAGGTGGGGGGCAGCCTGAGCCAGCAAGGACAGGAGCCTGCTGAGTGGGGAAGAGATGCGCAGCTGCCCTTCCGAGCAGAACCCAGAGAACTTCCTGGCATCGTCATCAGCCATGGACTGAAAACTCACTAAGGACACCTACCTTGCCTGGTGTGCACTGCCCAGGCACAGGCGGCTCAGCTTGCAGCCTGGCCAGCACCTCATCCTACTTACGGTACATGCAGTAAATGGGAGAACCCAGGCCTTGCAGCCCTGCTCTGCCATTTGCTAGCTGTGTGGTCTAGAGCTACTTGCTTAACCTTCCTTCAACTTCCATTTGCCATCTTCAAAACAAACAGTGATACACAAAAAAAAAACCAAACAAAAAAACCCCTAAAAATTGGGCTTTCATATGACCCAGCAATCCCATTTCTGGGCATATGTATCTGCAAAACACAAAAACTCTTCATTCAAAGAGCTACATGCACCCCAATGTTCACAGCAGCACTATTTACAAAACAGAGAAGACCTGGTAACCAGTGTCCATCAACAGATGAATGGGTCAAGATATGGTGCATATATACAACAGAATGCTCCTCAGCCACAAAAACAGAATGAAATAAAGCCATTTGCAGCAACACAGATGGACCTAGAGAATATCATATTAAGTCAGAAAAAGATGAACATCATACCGTATCACTTGTATGTGGAAACTAAAAAAAATGATAAAAATAAACTTATTTACAAAACAGAAATAGACTCACAGACATAGAAAATAATTTATGGTCTACCAAAGGGGAGGGGGGAGAGATAAATTGGGAATTTGGAATTAACAGATACACATCACTATATATAAAACAGATAAACAGGGACATACTGTATTAGCACAGAGAACGAAAGTCAACGTCTTGTAATGACCTATAGTAGAAAAAAGTCTGATACATATATAACTGAATCATTTTTCTGTATGCCTGAAATACTGTACATCAACTACATTTCAATAGAAAAATAAAGACCTAGCAGACATGTTAATGTTTAAACAATACTTATCTTCTCATAAACTTGCTCCCATCTCAATGATCTCCCCTTTGTTAAGGATTCCATCATTTCTCTAATTTCGTATCTTTATAGGATGCTGCCTTTTCCCATTCACAAGCAATCTGAAATCCAAGCTAGTTAGCTTTTCTTAAATTAGATTTTTCTGACCTTTGATCTGTCCTCCCCTCAAATCGTCCCGCTATCATTAAGCTTTCCTATAAACAGACAATCTGCTTAGGAAGCTTAGCGAACAAGGAGTTTCTCATCAAATCTGAATTCCCTGACTTGGACCTTGGGGCTCTCTATCGTTTGCTTTGTGCCAGGCAGTGTCCCAGCACTGTCCATGTATTAACTCATCCCACCCTTACCACAACCCCAGGAGGCAGATAACAAGTATTATCTCTATGTTAGATAAGGAAGCTGAAGCCCAGGTTGGGAAGTTGCCAAGGTCACAATGCACCAGTGTCAGTCTGGTTCAGAACAAGGTGGAAAGGCTCAGCCTGACCCAAGTTTAGATTCAGGCTCCATCAAAAACTTGATGTAAGACTTGGGCAGGTCACAATGTCACTGGACCCCATCTTCCTTCTTCGTAATATAAGAGTTAGCCTTGCTGGCCTGTAAGCTTTTTCTCGAGTCTACCTTTCACCCACGTTCTCTATTCCTTAACAGTCTCAGGCGACTGCTTCATCGGCACCACCTTGGCCAGTGCTCCTGCTCCTTCTCCCCTCCCCGCCTGCCCCCCCCCCCCCCCCACCAACCTGGCTTGAGCTGCCGTCTGACTGTTAGTCCAGCATTAGTGCATCAGCTTCCATATCTGTGATGGCTGGAGACACTTACCTCTTAGAATTCCCAGCTCTTCTGTTTTGCTAGGATTTTACTGCACGAAATGGCTTAAAATGCAGCATGGACATATTTTAAGTATAGAGTGTTTCTGCTGAAATCATATTTGCAAAGGAATTCCTGACCTGAGTTTCTTCACTTAGCCTCTCGCATTTCTTGAAATCTAAGTATCAATGAATCATCAAGAAGGTACCCCCAGAAACATGAGAAGGTTCAAGCTAAACCGGGAAGAAAGTCAAGAAAACATACTTATGGCCCTTAAAATGCTTTTATTTATAAAATAACTACTTAAATATAAACATCTCTAAACACTATTCACGAGAGACTCTTGCGTTGCTGCCTTCTGATTGACCAGCAGACCCCGGGGTGGCCAAGGATCCCCCAGGTGTCTCCTAACTCATCAAGACTTTAAGGTGAAGGTGCATTTAGAGAAGCAAGGGCTGTAAGCTGTTCTTCATGCCCTTTCTTGCAAGACAAAATTCATGATTTCCTGTTCCAAGGCAGGCTTTCAATCTGGGGCAGACCTTAAGAATAAGAGCCCTGCTCACATACAAACTTCAGGGGGGATCTTAGTGTTAGGATCAGTAAACATCTTCCTGAGGTGGAGGAGGTACAATCAGGCACTTTAGATTCTGTTTGGCTTAGACCATGGTCTCTGAAGCAGGGGGGCTGATGAAACAGAAAATGCTTATTTCCAAGTCTAGGATAAGCTACTTCTGGACTGTTTACCCAGATTCAAATGAGATAAATGTGCGTTACGTTCTCTTCATCTGTGGACAGTAGTGTGGAGGAAGGGGAGAGGCATCCAGTCTCCCTCTGGGCTTGACTGGCTTCAGCCCATTGCAGAATGAATCCCCTGCAGGGAACAGTGGGAGCGCCGATCCCATTCTCCCAAGAAAGTCTATCAGCTATTGATTGAGCTTCAGGAAAGAAGCCAGGAAACATTATCGTATATAGACCATATAGAGATGGTGTCAGCAAGGTGTGGAGAATAGCACCTAATGGGAAGAGAACCTTTCATATGAAGGTTCAGGGGAAAGGAAGATTCTAAACATTTTTTAAAAGGAGAAAGAAGTACTAGGTTGGCCAGAAAGTTCGTCTGGGATTTTCCATTAGATCTTGCAGAAAAACCCAAATGAACGTTTTTAGCTGACTCAATAGTTGAATTTTGCCCAATCTAGAAATGTGGTGAAATAAATAAGAAAAAGATTACAGATGGCAGTGTTTTAGGGATGTTTAGAAATAAGGGGTGTGTGTGCAAAAATGTGCCAGACACTGAGGTTTTAAAACACCAGATTTGGTACAATGTTGACAAACTTCTTGCCACATGCAGAGGCGCAGCCTGAAAGGGCTCCCAGAGAATTCATCCAAGTTGGTTTCCGGTCAGTTGATCATGGAGCATGGGGCCACCCCACTCAATATGGCACAACCAACATCAACTTCTTCTAATGCTATAGCACAGCTTCTAGCATATATTGGATACTGGTCTTCTGATTAGAAATTTCTCATTTCCAAAGGCTGACCCCAGGACTTGCTTCTCTTTTCATGGTCACTGAATCACTTGTTAAGCACCCGGGTCCATTTCAAATTCTAGAGATTCTAGTGAGCATCAAGGCTGACAACCCAATCGAAGAGAACAAGACTTATGCCTCACTGTGCCACGGTTAAGCAATGTGGCAGGGCTAGTGTCCCAGGAGCAGGAGCCCTCTTGGCGGATACCAGAACCCTTCAGCAGAAGGAAGTGAAGGCAGCAAGGTTGAGTGGGAAGCAGAACAGGCTCAGGTGTACTCAGCTTTGCGGATATAATTGGATGGAACGTAACCCTTTTTCCCATTGACTTCAGCTAACCACCATTCTGTATTTCCTGTAACATCTTTAAATTCTAGGATCTTGAGTCTCTGGTTGGCTGACACACTCAGCTCATTTGGGTTCCGTGCCTTGAAGGTATAGACAGCAAAATAGACCTGTGAGAGGGAGAGAAAGTGAGTTAGGAAATGGGAAACATCTGAGAGCAAAGCTACCCAACAGAACTTCCCAGGGTGATGGGTACTGTCTGGATCTGGACCATCCAATATGGCAGCCCTAGACACATGGCCACTGAGCACTTGAAATAACAGCTAGTGAGATGAAAGAACTTAATTTTAAATTTAACTTTACCTAACTTAAATAGCTATATATGGCTGATGGCTACCATAATGAATAGGACAGCTTTAAAGAAAACCAAAATTCACTTAACTCTTTCAGAGTTGCCTTAAAAAGGGAAAAAAGCTTCACTCAGTATGGAAGATGGATGAGACATGAGGATGCTCTTTCATACTAACACAGAAATTCTGTATTTAAAAATCTTTACAAAACAACAAAAAAACCACATCTAATCCCAAAGAAAGAAAGGATGCTCACGAGGTGCCCATAACAGGGCTAGCATGCAAAGCGAGGGTGTGGTCAGTGATCAGGAGGAGGAATCATGAGGCCCGCAGGGGCAGAGAGATGAACACACACCCAAGGGTGCTCAAGGACTGGAGCTGGTGAGGCTAGAACTGAGATCCTTGCACAAAGTCAGAATCTCAGAAAGGGCCACTTCCTGGTCCATTTCCACCAGCCCACTGGTGGGTCCAGAGCTGGGATGTGTGTCCTGGGCTTGTCAGAGCCACAGAGAGCTCACCGACAAAGGTAAGACACACTTGGAGACTCATTGCTGCAAGTGAGCTGAGGGATTCCTCAGCTGTGGATGTGAAAGTGGCTTTAAAATATGCAGGTTTAAAATGTTTATGATACAAAGGGGCCATTACAAAAAGAACAGAAAAAGCTGAAACAGAATCAGAATTCTATTTCTGAATTCTAGAAATTTAGTTACTTGAATGAGAAACTAAGTAGATGAGTTAAACAGCAGACTTTATACCAATGGAAGAATCAGTGCACTGGAAGAGTGTGAAAAGCTTCATGGTAACACCTGGTAAATGCTCCACAAAACTATAGCCTGTGAAGTCAGCCACCGAAGGTCCAGAAGGGTGGAGCTGCCCACTCTCACAGCAGTGAGCTTCTGGAAATCCTTTATGGATTTATCTGTGGGCCCATTTCCAGGGTCAGCCCCCCAGGCCGGGTCAGGCCTCGCCCACTCCTGAGAGCTCATCCCCTGCATCCACACGCTGCGCAGTAACCATGGAAACCGGGCACACTCACCTGGTTGCCTTCCGCCTCGCTACTCTCTGGATGTTCATGTCTGTCCTCCAGAGACAGTGCTGTTCTTGCGCCTGCTTTTACGAGGTCTCGACCCTGCCCGTTACGCCCTGACATGGATGAACCAGCCATTTCTGGATGCCTGGGGTTTCGGGAGTTCCTCAGGGTAGGGGCAGGCTGGTGAAGGTCTCTGACCGCATCGCCCGAGTCCCAAAGCCTGTGCTGGGAGGGGGAGTCTGGGTCCGAGGGGCATCTGGAAGGACTGCCCTCTGAGTTCAAGGATGTGCTGAGAGTTCCTTGGTCAAATTCTGTCTGGGAAGATGCATCTGGAGGCTGTTTCTGGCAAGGCCCTGAGCTAAAGGACACAGCCATGCTGCTGGGGTTGAAGGTCAAGGTGCCGCCGCTGTTCTGCCGCCGAGGGAACCGGGGGGAGGAGCTGCCGTGCTCCGACTCGGTGGAGGAGTGGCTGCCCACGGAGGCGTCGGAGTGGCTGCGGCGCGCGTTGTAGGGCTTCAGGAAGGAGCTGTACACAAAGCCCTTGGTGACTGCGGGGAGGAAAAACAAACACCAAGAGCTTTTCGTGGGAGGAGCCGGGAGGAAATCAACAGAGGACAAACTATGGCTTACGGTCAATACTGAGAGGGAATAAGATGTCGGGAGACAAAGAGAAGACACCATCCCATCCCAGGGCGCAAGGCGGATGGCAGAGACGAGACGCTGTGGCTGTTGGTCCAACAGGTGAGTGACAAGGGGCTTTGCTGAGAATTGAGAGACAGTAACAAAAATGACCACATGCCTGATCATGAGCAGATGAAGACATTTTAACAAGGGAGCCAAACCGTGGGAGCAAAGGCTAAGGGGAAGACTTCACTAAGGATGTGTTCAAGTCCATAGTGTGGTTAAAAGGGATTTAAAAGCCATCCTCAGCTGACAGAGCCCCTCCCATATGCCTCCCTGCCCTCTCCACCCCTGGTTTAGGAATGTGGTGGGAATACTGAGAACTAGAGTAGGAAACTGCTTATATTAGTTAGAATACACACCTAACACATGTTCATGTCAATAAATTACCTAAGATGAGGACAGAAAGGGCCCTCAGCTAAAACCTTAAGCATAAATTAGGAACTGAGATCTCTGACCTATAGGAAAAACTGCTATAATACTGAATAAGAAAGAATTATCTGTTAGGCAGGGACCTGGAGTATGTAACCTCCACTTGAGCAAGGGTCATCTCTGTCTTGACCGTCAGTGTGTTTCCTGGACCTAAAAAAAAGCCAGCTTGCATTTGTTCTCTTTTCTGAGTGATGGCAAGAAGTCCCCTAGCAGACAGCAAGGGGTGGAGGGTCTAAGAGCTAATCCTGATGCTGTGGGCTTCCTGCTACCACTTAACTCATCAGGACTGTGGAGCTAGGAACCCAAGGACAGGGGAGCTCTAACAGTCTGAATCTTCACTAAGAGGCCATCAGTCTATCAGTGGCTCTCACCTGCCATCGCCCTGGGGGCCCCTTCCTTTGTCCTGCCTTTCCCAGTTCAATCTTTATTATTTTGGGTAAGCAGAATAGGCGGCTGGGAAAGGAGAAAAAAAAATCCACAAGACACTTTTAAAGAAACTGAGAAATATTAAAATTTTCAGTTCTCATGGTATGAATACAGGTGTTTATTACAGAGGACACAATCCTTCTCTAAAACACTTGGGGCCAGATGTATTATGGAATTCAGATTTGGAGATTTAGGACTGGGTCAACACACCATAGTCAAACCCATTCACGTTTCTGTAGCAAAACATGACTAGTCACACCAAAAGGGAAAAAGTAAGGATCATAAACAGCCTCTCATCATCTGTTCAGGTTTTGTCACCAAATAAGTTCAGATCATGGCAGGTTTGGGCAAATTAGTTCTTTAAAAAAAAAAAACCTTCTGATTTTCAAAGCTTTTCATATTTTGGAACTGTGGAAAAAGAATCATGGATTGGCATTATTCTTTGTATTTTACACAAAAAATTCTGTACCCCTTCCCCACCCCGACTCCCACCAGAAAGAAGGCGGGGGGGGGGGGGGGAAGCTGTGAGCTGTTTTTAAAGTCATTTCCTAAATAGCCTAAATAGTCATGAGGTAAAATTATGTTTGGGGGGGGACCGGGCAAAAAAACCCTATAAGTTTTACATTCATATGTTCACAAAACACATGTAAAGAACTTATGGTTCACTCAGCGATGGAGAGGGCAAAGGACCCTTCAGGCAGGATTCAGTGCCTGTAAAGGTAAAACAAGGCATCTTGCAAGTGAAGTAATTCCAGAGTCTTCTCTGGAATTTTTCAAGGAAAAAAAAAAAAAAAAAAATCAAAAACTGGTTTTGTTCTGTAATGACCTGAGCATTAGATGGAGAAAACTTTTAAGGTTATTTTCCCTTTCATCAAAGACTGCCATATTTTCTGCTGGCCTACACAGGATTCAGGCACAGCCCAAATCACTCTTTTCCTCATTTAGAGTTATGGTAATCTGTGTCTGGGCTTCCCTGGTGGCTCAGCAGTAAAGAATTCACCAATGCTGCCAATGCTGGAAACACAGGTTCGATCCCTGGGAAGGTCCCCTGGAGGAGGGCATGGCAACCCACTCTAGTATTCTTGCCTGGAGAATCCCATGGACAGAGGAGCCTGTAGGGCTACAGTCCATGGGGTTGCAAAAAATCAAGACACAACTTACCGACTAGACAACAACAATCTGTCCTCTACTGTTCTTACCTCCGTTGTCAATCAGCCAGCGGTTCTGACTGCCCATGGGGTCCTTCTTCTTGATCACACCCACCAGGTCACCTTCCAAAAGTGAGACATCCAGGTCCTGGGCTGCGTTGAAGTTCCGTTCTGCCTGGAAGAGCTTTTCAGGGGGATACCTTGCCAGGAGTGAGGCTCGAAGTTCTTCCGACTGGAGCATATAACTTGGCTGAAAGGCAACATAAGAGATACCATCATCTAAATCCCTCTGTGGCTGTTACCCCAGCAGTTGTATGTAATCACGTATGTTGTCAGTCTCAGAAACGGAGGCAATGACAGCCAGCTTCTCCCAGCTATCAAATGCTTCTGCACTGAGTCAGCCTGTGTACGGCTGGGGAAAAACCATAATCTCTTAGGTCATGTTTTGGTGCCTTTACAGCTACAGCTAGAGTAAAAAAATTTAACACATCCTTAGTTTTAGCTCTGTTATCCTATGATAAAAATATGTGATTAAACGGCTACCTAAAGAATCAAAATATCTAAGTAATATGAGTAAGTCTCCTTGTATTCTGCTATATGATTCTAAACAACTGAGACTTTCCTTATCTTGGCTTCTCATCTCTAAAAACAAATAATATTCATAAAATAAGAAAAAGTAAAGTGATAAAAAATGTGATACCCTTTTTTTAAGATCACTGGAGACGGAAATGGCAATCCACTCCAGTGTTCTTGCCTAGAGAATCCAATGGACAGAGAAGCCTGGCAGGCTATAGTCCATGGAGTCGCAAAGAGTTGGATACGACTGAGTGACTATCACTCACTTTAAAATCATATAAAAATTTTTTAAATTAACTTATTTTTTAATTGAAAGATAATTGCTCTACAGTCTACGAGATTATATGGGACAAAAATACTGAAGCACACACAGATCAGCAGTCTTGTAGATTATGACCCCATATGGCTTACCCTACTTTTCAGAATGTGGAAGAATTGAGTTCAAAACGAAAATAACTCCAGGTAAAAAGTGATCAGCCAATAACTGTTTGGCAGTTGATATATCAGATGATAATTTTTCCAATACATGATCAAAAATAGGGAGCCTGGCAGAATTAACATATCCTTAAACCAGTTCCCTTAATTGACTGATCAAAGTATTAATATTAATCCTTTATTAACTCCTTTCACTGTAGAGACTAGGCCCCAAGAATGCTGTGCAGAGGGCATGTGAAGTCTGTATCAGCTGGCACACTGCTGGGGCCTAGTGATAGTAAGTAAAGAAAGAATGAACACATGACAGATTTGAACTCAATAACCTTTGTTCTCCAATTATTATAAAATATTTCAATTCATTAAATTGTTCATCGGTAGAGACAGAGCTGAGTCAATCAATAACGCTGATGACAGCTTACTGGAATAATGGTTACCATGTGCCAGGCCAACGCCTAAGTGCTCTACATACTTTAACTCATTTAAATCGCAGAACAACCCTATGATGTAGCTAGAACGATTACTGGTGCTTTAGACATGAGGAAACTGAGGCACGTGCTCAAGGACACAGAGTGAGGCACTGTCAGAACTGCGATCTGAACCCAGGCGCTCTCGCTCAGGAGTTCACACCGTAACCACCAGGCCACATGAGTGTCGCTGGCTCCACTCACCATGCCGAGGAGCGGCTTTCGGGTGGACTGGCGGTCCATGGTCTTCCTCTCAAATGGTCTCTTGGTGGTAGGAAGAGACTCTGGGAAGAAGGTGAAAACCTGGAGCTGCTGCAGGACCCTGCTGTGCTCCTCATGGAAGATGGCAATCAGGTTCCCCTCCCTGCCGGTGACTTTGAGTAGCTGGAGTCCATGCACAAGGAGAACAGAGACAGAGGGGAGAAAAGAACACATGTAAAAGACCCCAGGACTGGCACGGTCGCCTTGAAACTCCTCAAGTGTGAGCCACCAACACTGCAGCCAGGGGGCCACAGGCCCAGCTCCCCCAGGGCAGCTCAGGGTGGAGAGACCATTCAAGGCCATGGGATCTCCAGCACCGTCAAGGCATCAAGAATTCCAGTTCCCCATGGGCTTGACCCAAGTGACATGGTTAACCTGCCTAGCTTAATAATAGCTTGACAACCCTGACATGTACTCCCAAAAAAACTTAGGGGGAACCTGGGAGTCCCCTTCTCCATGGGGAGGGAGGGTCTCACCGAGAGCAGTGGCTTCAGCTGCTCCAGCGCCTGACGCACAAAGTCACAGTGGGCCTCCGCGTAGCCGTGCACGCAGTTGCTGAAGAGGCCCTGCGCGTACTGGTGGAACTTGGGCAGCTCATCTAGCAGCTGGGCATTCAGGGCCTCATAGTTGTTCCGCGCCGACTGCAGCTCCTCCAGGGTTTTCTTGTCCTTTAGCTTCTCCGCCCGTTCTGTACAGTTATAGAAGTCCAGAAGCTTATCGAAGCGTTTCTGCACCAGCTTGTGGGGTCCTGTGAACATGCTCAGTAACTGATTCAGGGGAGAGATGACCAGCCGCTCTGTCCTCTCTTTCTGTGAAAATGAGAAAGGCACGGTGTTCAGTCTCAAATTTGTTGTTCTTAAAATCCTCTCCAGGTGGCTTGTGTTACATCCTGCACCACCTGCTTTGCTCCAAGCTAAACCTGTGCAGATCCAACAGTGTTCTGCCTACCTGATACCAGATGTCTGCACACAAAGCTTCTCAGCTTGTAACTCTTCACCCAACAATCTGCACACACCAAAGAGTATGCAAAACAGCTACACAGCTGTTGACAAATGCTTAACTACATTAACTTGATGTTGCATTATAACCCAGATGTGACCATTTGTCTGGTATCACTTATGTACATGTCTATACATAACCTGAATTTAACTTAAGGTTTAATTGTTAAAAATAGAATTACCATATGATCCAGCAATCCCACTCCTGGGCAAATATCCAGACAAAACTATGATTCAAAAAGATGCATGCATCCTCATGTATTCATAGCAGCACTATTCACAACAGCCAAGACATGGACACAACCTTAATGCCCTTCGATAGATGATAGGATAAAGAAAATGTGGTGCACAACACAGTGGAATACTACTCAACCATTAAAAAAGAATAATGCTATTTGCAGCAACATGGATGGACCTAGATATTATCACACTAAGTCAGAAGGACAAACAGTGTATCATACCACTTATATGTGGAATCTAAAATATGACACAAATGAACCTATCTATGACACAAAACAAAATCAGAGACATAGAGAACAGACTGGTGATTGCCAAGGTAGAAGGGGGTGGAAGAGGGAAGACGTGGAAGTTTGGGATTAGCAGATGCAAACTGGTATATATAGAATGGATAAACAACAAGCTCCTACTGTACAGCACAGGGAACTATATTCAATATCCTATGATAAACCATAATGGAAAAGAGTATGAAAAACAATATATATACACACACACACACACATATAACTGAGTAACTTTCCTGTACAGAAGTAATTAACACAACATTGTAAGTCAACCATAATTCAATAAAAAATAAAAACATTTAGTTGTTACATAAATCTGGGGTAGAGAAACTTTCACACACCCATCATATCTTCTACTCATAACTACTTAATAATAATCTGTTTTCACTTTTCAAAGATTTTTGTCTAATTCTAAAGAGATAGATATCAAGGGCATAATATGGATACAAAAAGAACATAAATAGGTACTTAGTAAACTTTAACGAAGATGCTACAGTCAGAATACCTGTAGGCTTCCCAACTATCATGTTTTCTTAGCCTCAAGCATCCAGAGACCTCCAAGATACTAGCAAAGCCCATCCATTTCTACTCAAGATATCTCTCTTTCTCTCCATTTAGAGTTTCCCAAGCAATCTGACATTCAGTAGTCTTTATAAAAGTAGTTTGTGCCATTTCAGAGATCTACTTGTTAAACTATTAACTGTGCCGAAATATTCCTTTTAAAATCATTAATCCTTTAGTTGTTTTCTTTTGGTCAGTTATCAACAGTGATACCAGATTAAATTTCCTAGTTTTCCTTTGTCACCTGCAATTGGGCTGGTCACTAACTATTAAAAAAAAATCTCTTTGCATACATGCAGGTCCTACTTGTTCTTTTAGCTGACTGACTGAAAGCCACATTCTGAATATAAAACCCTGATATGAATTTAACTAAAGGGCACAAGGACTCCTGGTCCATGGAAGCACGTCTCTAAGGCATGAACTTCACCAAGAGCTGGATGTTAGATAGAACCCTGGGAAAAGGGCCAATGCAAGAAAAGTGGGCTGAAGAGTCACTTACAAAGTTTGTGAAGAGCTGGTCACTGATGTAGCGATGCACCTTCTCGAACTGTTCCAAGTCTCTGTGTCCCTTCTCCATGCACACGTCCCACATGCTCACGGCAGCCACCACCTTCACACAAGCTGATTCCTGTGGCCAGGTACAAACACAGGTAAGACCAGACAGAACTTCCAGCCTCCATAATCCACCCTAGATAGCGGTTAGCAATGAGAACCAAACTGACCTGCCCGTCCAAGGGCTGTCACCCACTGCTATGGAGACAAGCCTTTTAAGACCTGGGGGCTCTGGTGTACACTTGCTATGTATTTAGAAAACATGGGAGGGGGGAATGGTCAATAGGGAGACAACAAAATTAGAGGAACTGTAGGGAAGAGTCCTAAAGCAAGGGAAATATACTTGGTTAAATCTCTCACTTTAAGCCAGTGTGCTCCTGAAAAGTCTTATAAGCCCTGATCTTTACTTAATCAAATTTTTATTCATTTTTTTGGCCATGACCTGCAGCATGCAGAATCTTAGTTCCTCAATCAGAGATGGAACTCGTACCCCCTGCAATGGACGCACAGAGTCTTAATCACTGGACTGCCAGGGAAGTCCCCTTAATCACAATTTTAAAATAAGGAGAGTTTGCTATTTAAAAGAAATGTAGGAAGCATATCAAAAAGTGGGGATTACTCAATAAATGCTAATGACAACTAGATAAAATAAAAAAACTGGATTCCTACCTCAAACCTTATGTGCTAATGTGAATTTCAGCTAGATTTATGACTTTAATATAAAATGATAAAAGTACTGAAACATAGGGAGATCTTTTAAAAATTATCTTGGAATGGAAGAGACCTTTTAAAGTATGACACAGAATGAAGAAGCCATAACAGTTTTATTAGATGACACAAAAATAAAACTCTTCTACACACAAAAAAATCTTAAGCAAATTCAAAAGTCAACAAACTGGGGGGTGTGTGTGTGGTATTTGTAAATCATCATCTCAAATAAAAGGCTATTTCCTCTAACATATACAAAAGTACTGTAAGTCAATAAGAAAAGAACATTAAATCAATAAATAAGTGCCCCCAGAATGTAAATTGATACAGCCACTGTTGAGAACAGTATGAAAGTGCTAGTCACTCAGTGTGTCTGACTTTTTCCCACCCTGTAGACTGTAGCCTGCCTGGCTCTTCTCTCCATGGGATTCTCCAGGCAAGAATACTGGAGTGGGTAGTCATTCCCTTATCCAGGGGATCTTCCCAACCCAGGGATCAAACCCAGGTGTCCTGCACTGCAGGCAGATTCTCTATCATCTCAGCTACCAGGGAAGCCCAAGAGAATAGTATGGAGGTTCTTTAAAAGACTAAAACCAGAATTACTGTATGACCCATGAATCCCATTCTTGGGCATATTCTCAGAGAAAACCGTAATTCAAAAAGATACACACAACTCAGTGTTCACTGTAGCACTATTTACAATAGCTGGAACATGGAACTAACCTAAATATCCACCAATAGGGGAATGCTAAAAAAAAAATGTGGTGTATGAAAACACACAATGGAATATTACTATATTACTCAGCCATGACAAGGCACAAAACTGTCATGTGCAGAGACATGGAGAGACCTAGAGACTATCCATACGGAGTGTGCTTAGTCGCTCAGTCATATCTGACTCTTTGTGACCCCATGGACTGTAGCCCACCAGGCTCCTCTTTCCATGGGGATTCTCCAGGCAAGAATACTGGAGTGGGTTGCCATTTCCTCCATACACAGTGAAATAAGTCAAAAACTGAAAAACAAATATCATATATTAACACATATATGTGGAATCTAGAAAAACGGTATAGATGAATTGATTTGTAAAGAAGAAATAGAGACACGGATGTAGAGAACAAATGTGTGAATACCAAGCCGGGAAGGAAAATGGGATTTACATATATATACCACTATGTATAAAACAGATAACTAATGAGAATTGACTGTATACAGTCAGGGAACTGTACTCAATGCTCTGTGGTGACCTAAATGGGAACGAAATCCAAGGAAGAGGGGATACACATATACATGTGGCTGAATTACTTTGCTGTAAGGAGAAATAAACACAACACTGTAAAGCAACTATACTGCAATAGATAACTAATAATTAGTAGATAACTAATGATTCGTCTAGTCAAGGCTATGGTTTTTCCAGTAGTCATGTATGCATGTGAGAGTTGGACTGTGAAGAAAGCTGAGTGCCGAAGAATTGATGCTTTTGAACTGTGGTGTTGGAGAAGACTCTTGAGAGTCCCTTGGACTGCAAGGAGATCCAACCAGTCCATTCTAAAGGAGATCAGCCCTGGGATTTCTTTGGAAGGAATGATGCTAAAGCTGAAACTCCAGTACTTTGGCCACCTCATGCGAAGAGTTGACTCATTGACTCATTGGAAGACTCTGATGCTGGGAGGGATTGGGGGCAGGAGGAAAAGGGCACGACAGAGGATGAGATGGCTGGATGGCATCACCAACTCGATGGACGTGGGTTAGGGTGAACTCCAGGAGTTGGTGATGGACAGGGAGGCCTGGCGTGCTGCAATTCATGGGGTCACAAAGAGTCGGACACGACTGAACTGAACTGAATGATAAATAAATAAATAATAGAAATGCCCTAAAATATACCCAAATCACAGAAAAAGAAATATAATGAAAAAAAAAAAAAAGAAAGAAATATAATGACTTAAGTCAACAGTATGTGAACCGAGAACTTCCAGATGTACAAGCTGAATTTAGAAAAGTCAGAGGAACCAGAGATCAAATTGCCAACATCCATAGCATCATAGAAAAAGTAAGAGAATTTCAGAAAAACATCTACTTCTGCTTCATTGACTATGCTAAAGTCTTTGACTGTGTGGATCACAACAAACTGGAAAATTCTTCAAGAGATGGGAATACCAGACCACCTTATCTGTCTCCTGAGAAACCTATATGCAGGTCAAGAAGCAACAGTTAAAACCAGGGATGGAACAATGGACTGGTTCAAAATTGGGAAAGGGGGTACATCAAGGCTATATATTGTCACCCTGCCTATTTAACTTATACGCAGAGTACATTATGCAAAATGTGGGCTAGATGAATCACAAGCTGGAATCAAAACTGCTGGGAGAAATATCATCAACCTCAGACATGTAGACGTTACCACACGAATGGCAGAAAGTGAAGAGGAACTAAAGAGCCCCTTGAGAGTGGAAGAGTTTCCTTAAAACTCAACACTCAGAAAATGAAGATGATGGCATCTGGTCCCATCACTTCATGGCAAATAGATGGGGGAAAAGAAGTAGTGGCAGATTTTATTTTCTCGGGCTCCAAAATCACTGCGGACAGTGACTGCAGCCACAAAATTAAAAGATGTTTGCTCCTGAAAGAATAGCTATGACAAACCTAGACAGTGTATTAAAAAGCACAGATATCACTTTGCCAACAAAGGTCCACATAGTCAAAGCAATGGCTTTTCCAGTAGTCATGTTCAGATGTGAGAGTTGGACCATAGAGAAGGCTGAGTGCCAAAGAACTGGTGCTTTCAAACGTAGTAATGGATAAGACTCTTTAGAGTTCTTTGGACAGCAAGGAGGTCAAACCAGTCAATCCTAAAGGAAATCAATCCTGAATATTCACTGGAAGGACTGATGCTGAAGCTGAAATGCCAATACTTTGGCCACCTGATGTAAAGAGCTGACTCACTGCGAAAGACCCTGATGCTGGCAAAGACTACACGCAAAGGGAAAAGAAAGCAGCAGAAGATGAGATGGTTGGATAGCATCACCAACTCAATGGACATGAATTTGAGCAAACTCTGAGACAGTGATAGACAGGAAAGCCTGGTCTGCTTCAGTCTATGGGGTCACAAAGAGTTGGGCACGACTTAGGACCTGAACAACAACAACATTCCTTTGGCAGTTTTTGAATTCTACACCATTTTACTTAGTTAAAAAACGATGATAATAGTAAGAAAAAATAATTTTTTTAAAAAGCAAAGGATCTCTTTTAAAGGAAATTATTTCACAGGATGAGATTTTCCTGTGTGAAGGACAGGGGTATATGGTATATTTATTTAAACACTATTCTATTAAATCTCCAGCAGATCTTCTTGACCCAGGAATCGAACCAGGGTCTCCTGTATTGCAGGTGGATTCTTACCAGCTGAGCTACCAGGGAAGCCCTAATTTCTATTAAATCAGCAGAGAAATTACAGATATTAAGAGAAAGGGTTCTAGTCCTGGACCTGACTTCATGAAGGAAGCCCTGCCTCAGGCAAGGAAGACCGGGGCCTTCATGATCTCCTAAGCTCTTCCAACTCTCTAGACGTATCCGTGGCTCTAACAGCCTTAGAGGCCCACGGGCAGCTGTAGATGAATATGATTATTAGGAAGTACGCCCCCCATAGGAACCATTCTCTTACTATTTGATCTTCAAAATGATTCTGACAAAATGAACTGTGATGAGTGCTTCTTATATAACTGGATATAGGAAACAGGGAAAAAAGTGTGAAGACTGAAAGAGATGAAGCAAAGAGCCAGGTCCCCTTACTATGAATACAACAGTGCTGATCTTCTGATGTTTAACTTTTAAATAATCTGCAAGAATCCCAATAAAAAGCTTGTCATGGTATAATGGTCATTTGAGTCCAGGTTATTCCACGTTCATTAAGCAATATGCTGGATGAATAGGAGAACGGCTGGAATTACACTGTCAGCAATTCTAACAAGAGCAAGGTCTTGACTCACCCGGATGTGCTGGAGGTAGAGAGACAGGTCTCGGATAAAAGATTTGATTAATCGTTCTTGCATTCGGAAGTTTTTCTCTGTTTCTTCAAATACTTCATCTTTAATCTGTTCAAAATAAGTAAGTGCTGTTAGCAAGTTTGGACTCTCCCTCAGTTGATTTTACTAGAAATGCATCTTTCTTACGCACATCTTTTGTTTAAATTTTAAGCCTTTGATGTTTCTGAATCATATGGAATTGGATTTAAGCACTTCTCCAGGCTTTGACAGAGCTCCTGAGTATACACAGGTGCGCCTGTCTCCACCCAACCCCGCTCTGTTCGTGACAAAAACCCCCTTTTGGTCAGGCTGTTGGCTTCACCGGTGCTGCTGCCTGGCCAGGTTTGCCCTCCCTCTCCCTATGCCAAACGTGCCCATCTCCTTTAAAGCTCAGATTAAATCTTGCCAACATGAAGCTCACTCTTACGGAGCTCCTGTTTACTTAAGTAACACACTGTGTAGAGATCAAACTGCAAAGCTTAGCAACTGATTCTTTAGTTGGTATTTTCCACTGACTGTAATCACATTCACATGGTTCAGCACATGAAATCTGGAGACTCTGGATCTTCTCTGTGGCTGTTTTACAAGTCACTCAGCTAGGTGATCTCCTAAATCCCTTCTACCCTCACATGTCCACAATTTTGATTCCCCAAACAGATGATAAACTCCTTATGGGTGTCTAAGACCATGATAACTCTTATATGGTGACAGAGTTGGCTTCCTGATTTGTCTTTGTAAGCAGCTTAAGGCTCAGATGGAGGGTTGCGGGGGGGGGCAGTAGATTTAAATAAACAGTAGAGGAACTTCCCTGACGGTCCAGTGGCTAAGACTCCATGCTCCCAATGCAGCAGACCTGGGTTCAATCTCTGGCAGGAAACTAGATCCCATATGCCACAACTAAGACCCAAGGCAACCAAATAAACAAACAGTAGCTGCAGGATGTTTTATCTACCAGCTAGCAAACACCAAGAGGATACTAAGAGGGGAATCTTACCAATTCACACCATGTAGGCTGCCCTGTGGAGCCCTGAAAAGCAGCCAAAGACATGCTGAACCTTCAAGGGCAGTAAACTCACCTGTGGAGCAAAGCCAGTGAGATGCTTCAGATGACTGCTAACCCGGTTGGATTTCTTGATGATGGAGTGGATGTTCAGTTTGGAAATTTTCTCCATGAGGCTATCTTCATCACCCTTTCGGTACTTGAGAACTGGGGAGTGAGTCAAACCGGTGAGTGGAGAAAGCCCTCTTCCAAGCATGGATAGACTACAAACGAGACTAACAACCCAAACTAGAGCTAGTGCTTATTTTCAATGAGCTTATGACTGAGCCCACAAAATATTAATTCAAATCACCATTTATGGACAGACTGGATACCCAGAGAACAGCAGAGACTGGAGAAGATTAGAGACAATGAAGGAAGGTCGTGGAGGTAAAAGGGAAAAAGCCTAAGATCTGGAGTCAAGACAACCTCTGAGTTCAATGCCTGGGTCTGTCACTTCATCAAGGTGTGGCCTTAGGGAATTCCCCGATGGTCCAGTGGTTAGGACTATGCACTTTCACTGCCAGGGCCCAGGTTCAATCCCTAGTCAGGGAACTGAGGTCCTGCAAACTGTGAGGCATGGCCAAAAAAAAAGTGTGGCCTTAAATAATTCACTTAATTTCTCTGAGCCTCATTTTCCTTTCCAATAAAATGAAGACAGTAACAGTACCTGCCCACCTTAAATGGTCTCATACACAAATGAGATATGTATATCCAATCACCTCACACAGTGAAATGCTATCAGGAGCTGTCTGCCTGTGTGTCATACATCAGTCCGTCTGCAGAAAACCCCAGAAGTAACAGTAGAAGGGTAGCAAGGGAAGTCTGGGTGGTAGAGAAAAGCACACTTAACTGTTGTAGGAGATGAAGATGACATTATATGACGAGATATGAACCAAGACAAAGGGCTCGATGGCCAGAGGGCTTTAACAGCCACAGCCAACATTACACATAAACATGGGTGACATAGCTGAAGCAGGAGGGGGAAATGATTTTAGATAAATATGCAGAGTAGTGGAGACACAGGCAGAGAGGCTACATTATAGATTCTTTGAGCTATGAATGATAAATCAGTTTATTATAGCATGGTCACCATGCAATACTCATTGAGTATTCAAAATCAAAGTTTTGACAAGAGATTTCATGAGACAGAAGACATGGTTCAGTTTGTCCTCTATCATAAAGAAAGAGTGGGTGGTTTGTCAACTGACCACACAGTTTTAGGGTGAGGGGAGGGGCTCAGACCAGAGGCAGGACTGATAGGGCCAGAGAGGTGGGCAAACTGGGGTTTTCTGAAAGAAGACAAGAAACTTCTAGCTTAAGTGGAAGCAAACATGCAGAGCAAAGAGATGCAAGAATGGACCAAAAGGGACTCCCTTCAATGAGATGAGAAGGCAGTCAGTCACTCAACTTGAAGGAACTGTCCGGCTCAGCCATTCTCTAACTGGTCTTCGTATCTCCTGGGAAAGACTCATTGCTATAAGCTTCGTCACACATGCCTTATTTCCAACATGCATGGCTGTGCTTTCATTATCATCGTTGCTTTCTTTCATGATCTCATTTTCCCCAAATTCTATTACCATTTCTTCACCACAGCCCTATTACCTACCATCTGCCTGTCCACCTCTGGTTTAGCAATTAATTCTTTCGAGGAGAACATTCTCAAGGGCGTGCCTCCTTTTCAGCAAGTATGCTTTTCTTACCCAGGTCCTTTCGACGTTTATACTCATTAATGTTAACGTTGATTTCCTTGACTGCAAGGACTGCACTGGTTAAAGGCACTTTATCTGGGTGGGATTCAGGGGTGGAATTCAATAACTCCATCAGCAGCAATGGGTAACGCATTACTCTCTGCACTGGTTTGATGAGGAAGGAGCCCAGGTTAATATAATTTGTGCATCCCCTACAAGAGAAGGGAAAACAGAGACTCTGGTCAACTGTCAGTAACACCGGGCCTGTAGCCAGTATTTGTTGTTCCTAATACAGCTCCGTTCTCTCACCCTACTTCCCAACTTCATTCATTCACATTTACCAGGTACCTAACAAATATCAGGGAGTGTTCCAGGTGCTGTGGATTTAGCAGTGAACCAAAAAAGTCCCTGCCTGGTGGGAAGAGGCAGACAATAGTCAAACCAACATTATACAAAGTGTCATTTGGTTGTAAGTACTATGGAGGAAAATACAGCAAGGTAGGTCTACTTCTAGACCTGCCTTGACCTCTAGCTTCTGTCTATGAAAGAAGAAAACAAAAAAGCAGCTGGAACTCACCATTCGTTGTACAGGCTCCTATAAAGCAGTGAGCGTGAAAAGAAGAAACAGCTGATTAGAGAAAATACTGATGCTGATTTTCACATTCCTCCCAGAACATATTAGTCCAACTAATGCCTATTAGCTGGGCAGACAAAAAACACACGAGATAAAAGGGGAATTGTGAATGTTTATGGTGGCATTTCTAGTCTATTAAAAAAGTCAGTGAGCCCATAACTTCACTCTGACCTATTCAGACACATATTACATCCTCACAACCTGTCTCCAGACATGAGAATCTCACGATGGTCGAGACCAAACTACCTTCCTGGCAGCTTCTTACCTGAAAATGCTAACCTTGTATGTATAAATAAAACTGATTTTAATGGATATAACTACAAGCAGGAAGCTACTTAAGATTTCCATGATACAGAACCGGAAAAGGGCAAGTTACACAGAAGGATCTCCGATGATGTATCGCTTATATTTAAAACACAATAGATTCATAGATGTCATAAGAAGTCTAGAGAGACATGGGAGTGACTTCCAACAGGCAGAACTAAAGATCTATGATGGAATGAAGTGCTCAAAACTCCTACTTAAGATCTGCCAAGGAGTCCTGAAGATGCTTCTGGATCTTCTCATCCTTCTCATAGATTTCCAGCAATGAGATGGCCTCATCATGATTCTGGCAGTAAACCTTGTATGTTCCTTCAAGCTCATCTCGGTGATCAAGAAACACAGGTCCTGTGGAATATACACAAACACAGAGTGTTTTCAGTAACTCTCTCCTCAGCATCCTAAATGGAAGGTATATAACCACACTTTAATACCAGATAACCCTATCCCTTAAACAAGAAGCTGTTTCCCTGTAATAGCTTAAAATTCTACTTATTTAACCCCAAATTAAGAGAACTATCTCATCCATGTTTTTATTTTTCAGAATCTATACACATGGCACACACACCCACATACCCAGTTCCTGAAACAGCCTCCAGTCCCTTTTCAGTCAGGCAGAGTAATCAAGTACTCTCTACATAGTTATGTGATCAGAACCTATAAAGACCTCTTAGCTCCCCAAGTCCCAAATCTCCACAGAGATAAAGAAATCCTTCTATGGCAGCAGCCTCTAATCTTTTCTTTGTGCATCAATTAAATACAAGGACTATAAATGACGTTTATTATATTAAAATATCCATAATATAAAACTCCCTGAATCTATGATATAGTAATTTATGTACTTCTTTATAAAACACTGAATAGCAAAACACAGCAATGAATCGAACACACCATAATTTCAAGTATGATGAGTGACATAAGAAACTGGTAACATGGGTTGTTTCTGGGATTTCAAGATACCTGCAACAACTTAATGTGATACGAGCATGTGACTTTAGTTGGTGAGAAAGTCATTGTTCCCTACAGTCATATCTTAAATCAGTGCTACATTTTTGTTATAAACTTCTATCCAAGTTGGTGGACTCCTTGAAATCTACCCACAGACCCCCCTTCCCCCGCAGTCTACACCAGTCAGCCAAAGGAACAGTTCCTAAACACACTTCCACAGAGCAGTCGCACTTAGAGCAGCTGCCTGAGCATGCAGACTCCCTGATTTGTTAAAACCCTTCCTCTTGTGCCTCTTCCCTCTCTCAGAGAACCTGCTCCTTCCTTCTTCAGCTTGCACTGCTCCCCAAAAGACAACGTCCTCTCATTCTTGAGCTTCTCCCTCAACATATGGCCCTACTTACTGCTTCCCCTACAAGCACCTCTCTCTCCCAGCTGGTCTGGGCATGAACCACTCCCTCAGGGAGCCCATCTCTCTCTACAAGGTCACCTCTGTTTCCTCCATGTTACGTCCCATGGAATTCCCTATTCTCGTGCAGAGCACTTTTTATTTAAATGAAATGTATTTCCTTAATTATAGCTCCTTCCTCCAAGAGCCTTGACTATGTCCACACACGTCACACTTGTGCTGCTGTCCCACTGGCAGCCTTAGTCAACCCTGTGACTCAAGGGCCCAGGAGTTAGAGAGTGGGGCTGCTTCCTCTTGACCTTCAGGGCCACCGTGGAGGTGTCCACCAGTGTCTCCATTCAGTTTCACCAACTGATGTTCGCCTGGCTTCTTCCCTTCATATCCTCCAGCCCCCTACCCACCACCCAGCACTCCTAGAACCTTCATGCTGACACCCATGACTCTGCACACACCTCCATTCAAGAGTTTCCAACCTCTGCAACTGTGCCTCTTCTGCATCAACTACAACCTAGCAAAGCTATGCCTTAACTTACAGTGTCTTTTCAAATTTAGGTCACAACCCATGAATAGGTCATGGACTCTACTTTATGGGTACGATCAGCACATATCTGAGGAAACAGAATGGAACAGAAAAGAACAGAAAACACTGGACACAGTAAAAGCAAGCACAGACACACACAGACATGGATCCTGGCCGTTATGTAAAATATATTTCTTTCTGTGGGACATGTTTAAAATAATTAAAAGCCAGTTCCTTACATATTACCACATATTCAGAGTCTCCTGGTACTTCTTTCTCATCTCAACCTCCTCATGTTCTAAGTCATCCAAGCCCCGAACACCGACTATTCTCTCTTTCCCTGTGGACCCTTGTCCTACCTGTACTAGAATTCTTCTCCAATCAGGCTTATAAATTAATTCAAAGACGCTTTCTCCAGCATCCTGGATTACCTTGGAATTTCACCACATTATTCACTGTATACTTTTTTCATTTCTATTCCTAGGTGATTAAAAACTGCTTGGGAGGCATACTTTTAAAAGGGGAGTCAAGCGTACTACAGAGCAGTTTGAATAGTATGCTTCTGTTTATCTAATTTTTAAAAAAAATGGTGATGGGGGACCAGGATAGAGAAAATACATATGTAAGTTCTGTTATGAATCCAAAAGGAGATATAAGAAAACTAGTAACATTAGTTGTTTCTGGTTGAGAAGAGCTAAGTGGCAGGGACAGACAGAGTTTTCATTAAGCAGTTCTTTGTACTTTTCAAATTTTATGCCATGTGAATATATTAAAAGTTACACTTAAAATATATATTACATATTAAACTTAAGAAAAATAAAACACTGCTTATGCAATTCAAGTCAATCTGCCCTTTGCAAGTAGCTGAACAATGCTTTAATTTGCCTTCCCTGACTTTCCAGAACCTTCCCTTATCAGATATGCAAAACCTTGTCCTTTATTAATTCCCCCTGAGTGCACTGCCTGGCCTCCTGTTGACTAAGACTGAAGCCCCCCAGCCTGGTGCGCTCATTCAGCCTGTTTTGCCTACTGTATATCATGGTCACTGCACACTGTCCCTCCTTGTAAAGCTAACCCTCCTCTCAGGCCCTCAGCCCTTTGGTTCCCAGGCCCTCTCCTCCCCCATCCTCTGTGTGCCTTCAGCTCATCTCAGTCTGCTACCTAAATTCCTGGTGTCTTGGGGCAAGAGGGGAAGGGGAGAAATAAAATGGCTAAAATCGTATGGGGTGAGATTATGGATATTCTGTTTTTATTTCTTCTTTTATTCTTGTCATAATATACAGGTAAAATATCATTCTATAAAAATGGGGTCACCATGGCTTCCTCCAGTCAACGTGTGTGTCCCCTTCCTCAACTTTCCTGACCTCTGGCCTCTACAGTGAGGCTGAGAGCAGGATCCCAGGCTTCAGTTTCTCTTGCCATTCCATAAAGTACTATTAATACATAAGCAGCTGTTCTCTACAGAGGCTAACAGCATATGCAGAGACAACAGGAAAGACCTGATAACAGAGTACTAGCCATGTGACCCTGGGCAAATTACTCTCCTGCGAAAGTCTCAGTTTCCTCATCTGTAAACTAAGATTAACAGCAGGTTAACCTCATAGGGCTGTTGTAGGGAACAAGTGCAATCAAGCTTGATGTATCTTGAAAGGGTGTGTGGAGTACTATAAACCCTGGAGAAACATTAACAAAGCTGCACTATCACCTACCATTCCACAGCCACCACCCCTTTCTGCAGGAGGGCAGAGCCCCGACTATTCTTATATCCACTTCTCTCCCTGATGAGTCAGGTCAACACCACCTAGCTTAAGTCAACATCATGAGCCCATTCCCCTCTCTAGTGATCTACGTAGGCATATGCATGTGACCAGTTCTGGCCAATGAAAAACAGAGAATTCCAGTGAGGGGACTCTGGAAAGGTCCGCTTATCCTTAAATGACACAGGGTCACTTTTTCCTTCTGTTGGATGTTGTGATGTGTGTAGTGGGATGGCTAGAACTGTGGTAGCATCTTGTCACTTTGATTCTAATAAAATACCAAAGTGATAGGAAGTCCCCTCCCACATGGTACCAGAGCTGGTCTGTATGACAGGTAAAATATGGCAGAAGCGATGGTGTGTCACATCTGAGACCAGGTTATAGAAGACACTGGCTCCCATCTCAAGCCTCCTCTCTCTCTTGGATCACACAGTTTGGGGAAAGCTAGCTGCCACTGTCATGAAAGTGAGAGGCCTACATGGCAAGGAACTGAGGACTGATGATCTGAGTGAACCTGTGGGACCAGATCCTTGATTGAGCCCCAGACGCTGGCGGCCCAGATAATAGCTTGACTCCAACCTCATGAGAGACCCAGAGCCAGAATCACCTAGCTAAGCCACTCCCAGATTCCTGAACAAAAGGAAATGTGACCCGCTTCTGTTTTAAGGCACTAAATTTTAGTATAATTTGTTTCACGGCAATAGGTAACTAACACAATTCCCTTGTTTATAAGAAATAGATAATTGTTTTTCAAACGTTTTTGACAATGACCCATGTGAATAAACACATTTTAAATCATGACTCAGTGGACATATATGTAGAACTGAAATAAAAATTTCAAAAACTGTAGTTATTATTTACAGTGCATTCTGATATTTTCCATTTTATTGGAAATATATATATACTAGATATTAATTTTTTTAAAGAAATCATTCAGTAGATTTCTTTATTAATAAAAGTAAAGATAAAGGCAACCTTTTGAAGATCAATTCTCCATGGTACTTCTATATGATTTGGGACAGCTCTTATTCCAGATTAGATGTCCAAGGATGTTTGTATAACAGAAAGCCTTGGAGGATAGAGACCGATTCCCCTTTCTGGAGAGATGGCAGGTTTGTTCCTGACCAGAATAACAAAGACAATGTCTTCTTCCTGCACAAAGCTGGACGAATCTGCCAGCAGTACTATAATACTGGGGTTTATCTAAATGTGATTGGTTCCTTAGCTGTAAGATAAACCCACTGAGTTACCGGGTCCTAAGATGATTTCATGACCCACTAAAAGACTGCAACTGTCAATCTGAAAAATATCACACCATGTAACAACAAAAATTTCTTCTATTGCAAGCATCCTATATCACCACAAAGTAGACCAAATAACCTTGGAACTAAGTAACTAAAACTTCATTTTCCTAGTAAAACTATTAAATACCAGTGCTCTTCTCCTCTGTCTCCTACAAAAGAAAAAGAAAAAAAAAAACCTGTTTCTGAAATAACAGCAGGGGCTCATACCTATGTTATCGCTGATTTCCAGATCAGTCAATAGTTGTTTTGAGACCTTAATCACCATCTGCATATTTCCAAAAAGTCCCTCAAAATCAATGTTTGGTATCTGAGAAAGGAAAACAAAACAAAGATGCATAGAAATAAAATTAATAGCATATCATTCACATTAGAAACATCTCTTCAAGGATGATACAAAAACTCCTGAAGGTCATCTTCACCACTCTCGTGAGGTTTCCAGAATGGGAACACCTAACATCACCTTCAGTGTCACCTTCTGTCCTTGATCCAACTACTTTCTGCTCCCCCATCCCCATTACCATAGTGAAATGACTGTAGAACCAATTTCTGTAACTGTAGAATAATTGTACAATTATTGTACTGAGACAGAAATTCCACCCAGGACCCAAAACCTGATGGCACCATCCACTTCCTCGAGTTCTTATGAGCGACTGCTCCAGGAGTCCATACCCAAGCTGAGCCCAGGCGGTCAAGTAACAAGCAACAGGACGGACTGTAAATCCCCAGGATACCGTTAACCTTCCCCTCTGCGTCATCCCCAGCATTTAAGAGAGTGTCTAGCATACACATATTAGTAAGAGTTTCTGGAATAAACCTGTAAATCAGATGCTACAGCCAGGTAAACCATCACCAGACTTCATTATATTAATATTACTGCACAGCTTCCCAGTAAAGTGGTAACTCTAGACTCACTGGAACTGTTTTCGCCACAGAAACAGGAAATGTCCTAGGAGTTATTGCAGTAACTTAAGTTAGTAAGTTAATAACGGACTTGATAAGTGACAGGATGGGGAAGGCTTAAGCTGATGACACGTTGTCAACTGGGGCCCTTGAATTAAGAGCCGCAGTCACAACCTTTATTTCAAACCCAATAAATCGTTGTGGTGAAACCTCCCGTACCCTAAGCCTTAGGCCTGGAGACCCATGTTCATGGCAAAGCTCACTTTCTCCCATAGTTCCCACCTGTGCCTGTTGCAGGGGAAACATGATCCGCTCAACACACATCTCCAGATCCCGGATGTAGTCTCTTTCCGTCTGAAGAAGTTCCTCTATCACCTTGGCTCTCTTCTCTAGCATCCTTTGCTCTGGGTTTTCAGTGGACACAGAACCAGAAGGGGCCATCAGTGATGAAGACTGGGAGGAGAGAAGCGTCATTTCTAGAAGGAAAAAGAGAACAGGTCAGCAGCTATGAAAGCAGGCCTCTGCAACAGTTTGAGTTGAAAAGAGCACATTCTTTTTGAGTTGAAAAGAGCACAACTGAAGGTCTCATGATTGTTGACCATCAGGAAACCTGATCCCCAAGTCCATTCTAATCACAAATATGAAGAGCTGAGCAAGCTTGGAGACAGAACTTCTCCCATCTGTGAGATACCATTTCTAGAATCTGTCCTAAAAACAAGCAGCTGGCCCATTTTATGAGGACAAACCAGTGGCCACAGCCACTTTGCAAAAGAGGCTGAAGGAGGTGCTGTTCTTATAAAGAACTGCTTTCACTTAGGTATAAAACCTGTTTCAGGAACTTAGCAGCAGAGATACCAAGCTGGAAGTTATAAATACTGATATACTAGCACGTGTTAAAAAGAGTATTATGGAAACATAACAATGCCAGCTAAAGGGAAAACAAGAACTATGTGGGAATTCTCTGTCTGAGATCTGGGTGACTGCATGGCCCACCTTAACCCAATTACTGTGATGGCAGATTAACATTCAGTTCAGTTCAGTTCAGTTCAGTCACTCAGTTGTGTCCGACTCTTTGCAACCCCATGAACTGCAGCACGCCAGGCCTCCCTGTCCATCACCAACTCCCGGAGTTCACTCAAACTCAAGTCCATTGAGTTGGTGATGCCGTCCAGCCATCTCACCCTCTGTCGTCCCCTTCTCCTCCTGCCCCCAATCCCTCCCAGCATCAGAGTCTTTTCCAATGAGTCAACTCTTCGCATGAGGTGGCCAAAGTACTGGAGTTTCAGCTTCAGCATCAGTCCTTCCAATGAACACCCAGGACTGATCTCCTTTAGGATGGACTGGTTGGATCTCCTTGCAGTCCAAGGGACTCTCAAGAGTCTTCTCCAACACCACAGTTCAAAAGCATCAATTCTTCCACGCTCAGCTTTCTGCAGTCCAACTCTCACATCCATACATGACTAGTGGAAAAACCATAGCCTTGACTAGACGTACTTTTGTTGGCAAAGTAATGTCTCTGGCTTTTCAATATGCTATCTAGGTTGGTCATAACTTTCCTTCCAAGGAGTAAGCGTTTTTTAATTTCATGGCTGCAGTCACCATCTGCAGTGATTTTGGAACCCCAAGAAATAAAGTCTGACACTGTTTCCACTGTTCCCCCATCTATTTCCCATGAAGTAATGGGACCAGATGCCATGATCTTTGTTTTCTGAATGTTGAGCTTTAAGCCAACTTTTTCACTCTCCTCTTTCACTTTCATCAAGAGGCTTTTTAGTTCCTCTTTGCTTTCTGCCATAAGGGTGGTGTCATCTGCATATCTGAGGTTATTGATATTTCTCCCGGCAATCTTGATTCCAGCTTGTGTTTCTTCCAGCCCAGAGTTTCTCATGATGTACTCTGCACAGAAGTTAAATAAGCAGGGTGACACTATACAGCCTTGACGTACTCCTTTTCCTATTTGGAACCAGTCTGTTGTTCCATGTCCAGTTCTAACTGTTGCTTCCTGACCTGCATACAAATTTCTCAAGAGGGCAGTCAGGTGGTCTGGTATTCCCATCTCTTTCAGAATTTTCCAGTTTATTCTGATCCACACAGTCAAAGGCTTTGGCATAGTAGTATATAATAAAATATTTAAGAATTGTCTGGGCTTCCCTGATAGCTCAGTTGGTAAAGAATCCACCTGCAATGCAGGAGACCCCGGTTCAATTCCTGGGTCGGGAAGATCTCCTGGAGAAGGGAAAGGCTACCCACTCCAGTATTCTTGGGCTTCCCTTGTGGCTCAGCTGGTAAAGAATCCTCCTGCAATGAGGGAGACCTGGGTTCAATTCCTGGGTTGGGAAGATCCCCTGGAGAGGGGGAAAGGCTACCCACTCCAGTATTCTGGCCTGGAGAATTCCATGGACTGTATATAGTCCATGGCATTACAAAGAGTCAGATACGACTAAACGACTTTCACTTTCTTTTTCCCTATCAAAACAATAACGAAGACTCACAAGCAAGTTCTGTTACTTCAAATGTTCCGGAAGATACAAATGTACTATAAATATGAAGTTCTTTAACAGTATTTTCAATTAAAAAAAGAAAAAAAACCTCTGCAGCCACACTACATGATCTAAAACTGAAAACAAATGCACATTTTGTCATTAGCTTTTACAAATACCTGTTACTTAGATATATATGAGAGATCTATTATCTTATATATAAAATGAGATGGCATTTATTTTAAATAGATGTTAAATGCTAAAATAAACTACTGAGAAAATTTCAACAGTGAAGCAATCTCTGCTGTTTATTTCAAATTCCTTAAGATCCACTTTAAAAAATGACGACTTTGGCAAGTAAACATACTAGCAAATCTGAGTGGGATTACAAGAATATTTTTACTCAGATCTAAGAAGTGAAAACACAAGTGTTCAAACTATTAAACTTATGGAAAACTAAGCTTTCACAGCAGATTTTAGTCTCCAAAATCCTTCCCCACTGCCCCTTCACTAAGAATTTAGGAATTCCAATGTTTAAAAAGTGTTAACTCAGATTCTGGTTTCTAAAACCCATTCTCCAGTAGAAGGAACCAGAGTTCTTTGGAGAAATGGCTCTTTCCAAGGCAAGGGAAAGGTAGATGAGTCTGAAACATCTTACGGCAGAAAATAAGGACATGCTGAAGAAAATGATGGGACTGTATTGAAAGGGCATGGAACCAAATTGAAGGGGCTCCCACTGGCCAAATCTGTACAATTCGAGTATCAAAATAAATAAGCACAGCAATGAATTGTAATCTGTTGATTAAAATAAGAACCCATGAACTCTCATCAATAATATATACACACATAAATAAACAGGGGAGAAGAGAAATGCTCTTTCTTATGGCAGAATGTCAGCTAATAGATACAGAAGAGGACTTCCCGGCGGTGCACTAGATAAGAGGGCGCCTGACAATGCAGGGGATGTGGGTTCAATCCTTGGTCTGGGAAGATCCCACAGGCCACCAAGCAACTAAGCCTGTGTACCACAACTACTGAGGTTGTGCTCTAGAGCCAGCTAGCCACAACTACCAACCCCGAGTGCTGCACCTACTGAAACCTGGGTGCCTAAAGCCTAAGCTCCACAAGAGAAGCCATCACAATGCCTGCACTCCACAACAAACAGCCCCTGCTCACCCCAACTAGAGAAAGCCCTCACAAGGTAATGAAGACCCAGCACAGCCATACAGAAATAAATAAAATTATAAATATATATATACATATATAAGAAATAACAGAATTAGAAAAAAAATCAGTATTTTGCAGCCATCAAAATAAAATTTAGTTCAGGCACAAACCATCAATGGATGATTCCAGTGTTAGTGGTAGGGTTTTGATGATGATCAGGATATCTGCATAGTTTTGAACTAGTTACTATACATTACTTATTCCAAAAATGAAAAAGTGACTCTACAGTGGAGAAATGGGTAACACCAAAACCTACTAATCAAAATTAACACTACCAATTAAGGAAACGACATCATGTGCTTCCGAATGTCAGGTCTAGAAACAGCACAATATCCCTTATGTGGTATTCCAGCCAAAAAAGCATAATCTGAAATGAATCTTGAGGAAACATCACACAAACACAGGGATCTGTAACCTTCAAAACGTTTTGTCATAAGCCTGAGGACAAATCCCCAATTAAAGATAACTGAAGAGATGACAAGTAAAGGCAATGTGTGATCCTGAACTGAATCCTGATCTCAGGGAAAAAATGTTACAAAGGACATTAATAGGACAAACGGATGAAATTGGAATACAGTACAGACTGCAGATTGGCTACATGAGTAAACCAATTAAAAATTTCCTGAAATGGACAGCTACATGCAAAGAACAGAATTCGAATATTCTCTCACACTCTGCAAAAATAACTCAAAATGAATTAAACATCTAAATGTAAGATCAGATACTATAGAACTCTTAGAGGAAAACATAGGCAGAACACTCTTTGATACAAAGTGCAGCAATATATTTTTGGATCTGGCTCCTAAAGTAAATAAAAGCAAAAATAAACAAATAGGACAAATAGCTTTTGCACAGCAAAGGAAATCACTGACAAAAATGAAAAGACAATATATTGAAAGGAGAAAATATTTGCAAATGATATGACCAAAAGGGATTAATATCCAACACATATAAATAGCTACTACAACTCAATTAAAAAAAAAATTTTTTTTTAAATGGGCAGAACTGAATAGACATTTTTCCAGAGAGGAAATGCGGATGGCCAACAGCCATGGGAAAATATGCTCAACATCTCTAACCATAAGGGAAATACAAATCAAAACCACAATGAAGGATCACCTCACACTTGTCATAATGGCCATCATTGAAAAGAAGAGAAATTAACACCTGTTGACAAAGATGTGGAAAAAAGGGAACCCTCCTATACTGTTGGTAGAAGTGTAAATTAGTGCAGTCACTATGGAAAGGAGTATGGAGGTTTCTCAGAAAACTAAAAATAAAACCACCATATGACCCAGCAATTCCACTCCTGGGTATATATCTGAAAAAAACAAAAAACAAACCCACTAATTCAAAAAGATACATGCACCCCAGGAATAAAGCATAGTAGCATTATATACCATAGTTTTATCTATGGAAGAAACCTAAGTTTCCATCAACAGATGAATAGATAAAGAGGATGTGGTATACATACACATATATACACAATGGAATACTGCTGCTGCTGCTAAGTCACTTCAGTCACGTGTCCAACTCTGTGTGACCCCATAGACGGCAGCCCATCAGGCTCCACCGTCCCTGGGATTCTCCAGGCACTGGAGCGGGTTGCCATTTCCTTCTCCACTTAGCCGTAAAAAAGGACAAAATTTGCCATTTGCAGCAACATGGATGGACTTGGAGGGCATTATGCTAATGAAGTAAGTCAGACAAAGACAAATACTATATGATATCACTTATATAATGGAATCTGAACAATATAACAAACTAGTGATTATAACAAAAAAAGCAGAAGACTCACAAATATAGAGAACAAATTAACGGTTTCCAGTGTGGGCAGGGAGGTGTGAAGTAAGGATACTAGAACAGGAAGTACAAACTATTGGGTATAGGATAGGCTCAAGGATGTACTGCACAACACAGGGAATGTATTCAATATTTGGTAGTAACTGTAAATAGAAAATAATGTTTAAAGTTGTATAAAAAATTTTAATTAAAATTCCCAAAATGGCACATCTATTATGGTCATGTATGAAAATATCCATATTATACACTGGTGCTTACCAAGGAGCAGAATATATGCAACTTAGTCTCAAATAGTAAAGAAAAAAAGTGTACGTGTGGGTATGAGTGCGGGTAGAGAAAGTGAGAGAATGAAAACAAAACATGGCAAAATGTTAAATATCGGCAAATACAAATAAAGATCTGTATATCACTGCAATTTTCTATAAATTTGATACTATTCAAGATAAAATTTAAGAAGACAAAATTAGAAATTTTCTTTCTGGAACTACTTTTTTGAATAGAATGAATGACAGAATTTCAAATCTTACTTCAGAGTGTTAAATGATGACTAAATTAATTGTAGTCTACATAAAATTTTCAATGGCCTTATTTTAAATTTTATTTGCAATTTTAAACCTATGGAATTTCAGCCCCAAATACAGATGCCAAAAGCAGCAAGTTGAGTAGAGAAATTTATTTTCAACACAGGACTAAAAGCTCTGAAAAGGGACACTTACTGAATTCCTACCACGTGTCAGGTGCTCTATATGTTATGTCCCTGTACTCATTTAATATTCACGCCAAAACTCTGAAGTAGTAGTATTATTCCCATTTAACAGATAAGAAAACCTAGGCTTTCAGAGACAGACCAATTTGTTCCAGCCTCTGTAGTGAGTAAACAGCAGTTCTGGGATTTGAATCTAAATATATTTAAATCCAAATCCTGAATTAAATTCACTTAATCCTGCACCATTCTTCCTCCCTAGCCTGGAATTTCAACTAGAAAAGGTCAGGGCTTATTTGTCTTGAATCTTAAAAATTCCCCTGAAGCTATTATCTCCCAGGAATCAAAGTTCTATTAATTATAATACATGAAAGCATAAGATGCCAGAGCACTCATCAATTTGAACCCAGCATCCTACACTGGGACTCAGATTTTTATTTATATTTAAAAAGAGAAAGAAATGGTAACAATTCTTTTAAAATACCACAAAGCCACTTTTTCCCCCTATAGGTGGATTTATAAACTGTTGAAAAGACTTTAAAAACACAAAAAGGAAACATCCCTGTGGGATGTTTTTGCTCATTTGTGGTTTTCTGGGCACCACCCCCTGGTGGTTCAGATGGTAAAGAATTTGCCTGAAATTCGGGAGACTTTGGTTGGATCCCTGGGTTGGGAAGATCCCCTGGAGAAGGGAAAGGCTACCCACTCCAGTACTGTGGTCTGGAGAATTCCATGGAGAAGTCCATGGAGTCGCAAAGAGTCGAACACAACTGAGTGACTTTCACTTCATCCCTGACAAAATGCTAGGCGCTTCTGAAGAGGCGGGTCACCTTCAGGCTCCACATACACATTAACACTCAAAGATTACGTCCAACTAGAACATCTGGCTTGAAATGGCTCCAAATGTAAGACTGTTATTCCATTATTCCAAACACACTAAGGGGGAAAAAAAGATCTACAATTACTTTGCCAACAAAGGTCCATACAGTCAAAGCTATGGTATTTCCAGTAGTCATGTATGGATGTGAAAGTTGGACCATAAAGAAGGCTGAGTGTTGAAGAACTGATGCTTTTGAACTGTGGTGTTGGAGAAGACTCTTGAGGGTCCCTTGGACTGCAAGGAGATCCAACCAGTCAGTCCTAAAGGAAATCAACCCTGAATATTCCTTGGAAGGACCAATGCTGAAGCTGAAACTCCAATACCTTGGCCACCTGATGTGAAGAGCCAACTCATTAGAAAAGACCCTGATGCTGGGAAAGATTGAAGGCAGGAGAAGAAGGGGATAACAGAGTAGGAGATGGTTGGATGGCATCACTGATTCAATGGACATGAATTTGAGCAAGCTCCGGGAGATTGTGAAGGACAGGGAAGCCTGGCGTGCAGCAGTCCATGGGGTCACAAAGCGTCGGACACAACAGAGCAACTGAATAACAAGTGAGAAAGAGCCTCCCCTCCTCCCCATGAGCCAGTGAAACTCACACTCCCCCATTATTTAACTGGGGATCCTTGAGAAAGTCCCTTTTCACCTCTGGGCCTCAACATCCTCATTTGCAGAACTGCTAAGCAAATTAAACAAGTAATTTACTCAACACAAACTAGTCCTTTTCTCACAATGGGCCAGAAGACGCCATCTGCACTAAATTAAGGTAAAATGTACCAGGTACCATAAAATTCCACTTTTCTGTAAGAACAATAAAATCTGGGGATGGGGAAGCACTCCAGAGGAAACTGAGGCCTAGCAGCACCAGCTAACAACAAAACGTGCAGACTAGTCCCACTTTCCTCCTCGGGCAGCACTGGAGGTGTTAAGGAGCTGGAGATGGCAGCACAAACTTATGACAGTGATAAAACCAATAGGGATGGGTGTTTTGTTTTTTTTTTTCTTTTTGTCTCAATAACTCCCCCCCGACCCCCGCAAAATCCCAAGACATATCCATGCCCTGAGGTTAGTGCGCAGTCTCAGGCTCATTCTGAAGAGTTCCTAGGAAGCGATTCTGTTAACCGGCAGCTTCCCACAACTCTACCCACCACATTCCAAAGCAGACTTAAAGAGAACAGCCACTCAGTCTTTCCTTGCCTCTGAAAGCTGGCTCTTTGCTGGGGAAAATCTCTCAACTCCTGGCGAGGTTCCAAGTGGCACTTGAACGAGGCCGCCAACTGTTTTACCTGCTTTTGTGCGGGTTCCAGCAGCCCTGGACATACCTGCAGCACCAAAATGCTGGTGCACGAGTTCCCGTGGGTCCAAGGCCAGGCTGGCAGAAGAGAATCTTCCCAGCGCTCTGGAATGCTCCACAACCCCCTAAAATCCTTTGAATAGGGTAGGCATTTCCCCCAGGCTTTCCCATATTTACATATGAATCGTTCCGAGTCCCCCAGGCTATCACAACAGGGCCTGTTCTAAAGGATGGAGCTGGAATCCTCCGCTTCCTGGACTGAGACGCAGAAGAGAGGGCCCAGCTCTGCTCTGACTCAACCCCTTTTCCCTCTTAGCTTTTCTTTCTTAGTCCTAAAACTGCCACAATTTCACTTCAGGAGTTTTTAAATCAAGAGTGTTATCTCCTCTTCCTACCCCTTAATAATGTGTTGTTTTTGGATCCTCTTTTCAGGGAAGCAGTCTTATGATAAGAGGCAAAGATGTAAAGAGGGCAGCATTTGTCTACCTTTCTGCTCTCAGGACCTCTTGTTCTGCAGTCCCTCTCTCAGGCCCCGCACAGCCCTCACTTTCCCCACAGTGTCCTGCTACTTGTAGGTACCTTATCCTAAAGCCATCAGAATGCAGATCTCACCTAGCTGGTTCCAGGACAGCAAGAACTGCTAACATTTACACTTTAAAAGGAAGTGTAGAAAAGAAAGTTGCAGCACAACATGTCACTTCTGTTTTTAAAGAGAGATGGAGAGGGAGAAAGAAAAAGGTGAGAAACATGCAAAAACCTCTACATATTTCCATATACACACATATAATATGTAAGTGCACAGAAAAAGGTATCAGGGGAGAACACACTAAACTCCTCAGACAGGGAACTGGGACTAGGGACTGAAGGATTCATGGAGACTTGAGTTCAACCAGTACTTTTTAATTTCCTAAGAATCTAGTAATGTACTACCAGTAATTTAAGACAAGCTGTCATGCTAGCCAAGATTCATCTCTATGGGTGAAATTTTAAGCAATCTGAGATAAGAACTTCTGGTAAAGAGCCGTCCCACTGAGAGAAGGATGGCACCATTGCCTAACTCCAGGGTTCCTGCCTCCTTCCACCATCAAATGGAGCTCTTTTTGGCTTTAAACTTTAACAAATATTTATATGATATTTACTCTGCATGTCAAGCATTGTTCAGGCACTTTACAAATACTTAATACAAATACAAATATTTAATTCTCATAACAATCCTCATATTGTCCCCATCTTACTGATTCATGAAGAGAAATTTGTAACGCCCAGTACGTGGAAGATGAGAGCCCACACTGGCTTCAGAGCCTACAGCTGCTACTCTGCCCCTAGCGCTTTTTCTGGGCAGGCAGATCTTGGCAACTGTGGCCTGGAAATCTACTCGTGCGTTTTAGTGACTGCCTGGTAGCTAATGACAAAATTGTGATTTTTAAGGCACACTTAACTTCCTGTATAGCCACAGGTCACCCACCCACCATTTCGACTGTGAACAATTACATATTTAAGCATGTATACTAAATGTATGTCCATATCATTACATCTGTAAAACCCTACTCAGGGGACTTCCCTGGTGGTAGAGGAGATAAGAATCTGCCTGCCAATGCAGGGGACATGTGTTCGATCCCTGATCTGGGAAGATTTCACATGTGGAGCAACTAAGCCCATGTGCCTTGAGCCTGTGCTCTGCAACAAGAGAAACCACCACAATGAGAAGCCCAAGCACTTCAATGAAGAGCAGCAGTCAATGAAGCATTCAATGAAGAGCTCACAGCAACTAGAGAAAGCCCATGAAGCAATGAAGATCCAGTGCAGCCAAAAATAAATTCAAAAAAATCCTACTCAGTGTAATGCAAATAATTCCTCAGAGAGAATCAAATCTAGCAGTGTTATACACAGTAAATATTCAACTTGTTGTTGGTTTAGTCCCTCAGTCATGTCCCAACTCTTTGTGATCCCATGGACTGTGCCCACCAGGCTCCTCTGTCCACGGGATTCTCCAGGCCAGAATCCTGGAGTGGGTAGCCTTTCCCCTCTCCAGGGGATCTTCCCAACCCAGGGATTGAACCGAGGTCTTCTGCACTGCAGGCAAATTCTTTACTGTCTGAGCCAACCTAGGTCTCCTGCACTGAAGACAAATTCTTTATCATCTGAGCCACTAGGGAAGCCAAATACATAGTCAATAGTATTCCAGATAATTTATGGCAGAAATCATGTGCAAGTGAAGCGATCTTTATCAATGCATGAAGAAAATTTAGAAACAACAAAAATTTCTCCCCAAAGGGGCCTGTTAAATAAATTACAACATATCTGCATAATATCAATACTGTACTATGACAACCACTGAGATACAGATTTATATTCGTTAATACAGAAAACTGTCTACTGTGCATTGCTAAATGGAAAAAGGCTACAAAAGAGTTTGTGAAAGAATTGCCATTTTGTTAAAAGGGGGAAAATATTTTCAATGCACATATCTGAAAATGAAGAGTCTTGAAGGGGACAGGAATTCTGATATTTTTTCCTTTCTTTTCAACTTACTGTATTTTCTACTTTTACTCTAGTGAACATTCAGTATCGATACAACAAAGAACAATAATGCGGAAAAAAGAACACTTGCTATGAAACAAGAATATTCTACTACTCAGTCCTCTCTTAATTACTGTTAATCCTTTTCAAATTTTCTTCACATTTTAATAATCTGAGATTTCTTTTCTGACCTAATACTTTTAAACTGCTGAAGAAAATCGGTAACAAAACATTGATGAAACAACAATTTGCTAGTCTAATAGGAAAAGCAAAACCCCCTCCTGCTTAGCAATCTGTCTAGAAAACTCCAAAAGGAAGCAACCTTTGTTCTGCTTATATTCCCAGCAGGCCTAGTGGAAGAATCATAAATCCTGGTTTTCCATGTGCCCACATCACTCCAGCCAGCCCACCCAGCCCCCACCACTTCTTTTCCTTCAGCACCTACTTACGAATATTTGGAGAAGGCTTATCCTGCCAACCTTAAACTTTCAGCACTATGGTCCCTGGCTTTTCTGCACGACTCATAGACTCTTCCCGATCCCCAGACCTCAGGGAGGAATCTATTATATTTTGGTCCTCAATCTCAACAGCAACTAAAAAAAACTCTTCCCTGGGCCTTTTGTCAGTGACTGCCCTGCCTATTTTGGCAAGTAGCCTCCAGTACAATCCCTGCTGGAGGGTTTCCACCTCGGAAAACCCAGCTCAAAGCTTCCCACCTCTTGCTTCTTCTACCAGAGCCTACCCAATCCTTTAGAAGAGCACACAAGAGTCAAGGGCCCAGAGTACAAGAGTCTGCAACTTCTGACGCTGCCAGGATAGCGAAATTAATACTAGAGTCTTTGAAACACCATTTTTGAACACACACTAAATCCAAGAGAGATGTGCTTTAAACTATGAAGTTATTATTATTGTCAAATCTTTAGGCAGCAGAAGCGAAATAATCAAGAAGGCAAAGATAGTTTTTGTAAAAAAAAAAAAAAAAAAAAAGAAATAAACCTTCACTGTTTAACAAGCAAATTTTGATTACAGTCAGCCAATAAAACTTTACACAAAAACTTTATTTTCTAAACAGACATATATCTGATGTTTTCTTTACCAGGTCTCTTGAGAGAAGGTATAATTGCTCTAAATGAAGGCACTAAACAATGAGATGACTTGCCTGACACCACACAGCTAATAACGATTCAAAACTAGCCTCTCTAGCTGGGGCTTTCCATCAAATGGCAAGGCCTGTTCTGGGTTACGTGGTTTTTCGATATGAGTGTGGCTGTCTCCTACACCGTATTTCCATTTTTGATAATTAATAAGACTACAGTGAAGTCTCAAATGTTGCTCATTAACAGGACCCTCCAGTAAAACCCAGACCTCCCTCCGCTTCTGTTAGGTAGTTTACTTTTACTCCTTTCCACTTGTTCTCATAACATTTTATGGATCTTTTAAGACTGTGCACAAAACAAAACAAAAACTAGTTGATCTGAGTTATAATTCTGCACAAAGTTTTAATAACAAAAAATATGAATACTGAATAGAAAGCTACCAAGCAGAGTACTCCGAGATGGGGCAAAGTATAGAAAGTTGGAAAGCCCTCCACAGCTTTCTTCTGTTTCAGACAAGTCATTTCATCTGTCTGATACTCAAGAACAGCAAACAAAGCAGGGAGAAAGTAGGTGGTCTTAGACATAAATTCATGAAACAAAACAATTAAAATGAACTTAAGCATTGTGTATTTTACTACGTTAGTTTAGAGGAGTGAACCCAGTCTTTCAAAATACGGGTTTTTTTCCAAGTGTGATCCAATATTTTCACAGTAAAATCTGATTAGGCCCTAGGATATCAGTCAGTATGATCTTATTTTCCAGCCGAAACTTCGGGGGAAGAAAACAAAACCTCAATATGAGGGAACCTAAACTGGGTTTGCCCTGGACCCCAGTCATTCATCCTGTACAGGCTAAAATGAGCTCTTGGCACCCCAACAGTGACTCTATTTCCCCATATCTCCTTTGGCTTTCATTTCCAGGGACATACGTGGAGCTGCTTCTAGATCCTGAGAGGGCAGCAGGCATAGGGAGTAAGGCTCTCAGACTACAAGTCAAAAGACCCAGAATCTAGCCCTCACTTTATCCTGACACGTTACACAGCCTCTCTGGGTTGTTGTTTCCTGGTGCGTAACAAAAGCACTGGTCCTCTCTGGTTACTTCCGGGCTCTAAAACCTTCTGTACTTTCCTACTCTGTTTCTTCACTTACTCCTTTTGGTCTGATATAACTAACACTACTCTCCAACCAGCTCCACAAGGAGTGTGGCTTCGTGTGTCACTTAGTGACTAACCTGAGAAGTTAGTCACTTCCTGTCTGCAAGCCTAGAGGCCCATGCACAGGCTGCTGTTATGGAACCTAGCACAACATACTTTAAATATTTGTTTCTTTATTATTCCTTGAACCTAACAAGCCCAGCTTGTCTCTGTGCCTTTCAGCTCAACTACTGTCCTTTAAGCCCAGCTAGATGAAGGCTTCTTTAGTCTTCGGATTACCCTTTACTCTAAACTTCACTTCTTGAGTAACAACACAAAATAATACTATCTATCTTTTGATGTACATGTTCTGTGCCCTCAAATAGAGTATATTTCATTGGATAGCAAACATTCACTGAGTATTTATTATACACTAAGCATTAATGTAAGAGTCTAATGTACCTCATCTGCACTAATCAGCACAGCAACCAGCACTTAATAGATGACAGCAAGTAGTATTATTTACCCTAGGTACTGCTCTGGGCTTCCCTGGTTGCTCAGTTCAGTCCCTGATTGGTGAGGAAGATCCCCTGGAGAAGGAAATAGCAAAACATTCCAGTATTCTTGCCAAGGAAATCTCAGGGACAGAGGAGCCTGGTGGGCTACAGTCCATAGGGTCGCAAAGAGTTGGACATGACTTGGCGACTAGACAACAACAAAAACAACAAGTATTACTCTGCTGTGATTATGACGGAAAACACTACTCAAGTTTTAAAAAATCATTAAATATCCTAACTTTTGTTTGCCTTAACTACTGAGCTGCCACAACTATGCAGTTAGGGTAAGTTAGGTTTCAATCTTCCCCTGAGAGGTAGGGGCTGAAGAGCAAAGGAAACTGAATTCTAGATTTTCAAATCACTGAGGAAAGGACAGGAGGAATTCTAGATCAATGGGAAGTGGAAGCATCTCCAAATCTCAGTAGACTCTAAGATACACATTTTTTCATATTTTAACATCTCAGAAATGGAGATGTATTTTTCAGTAAATATCATGTTAGTCTTCGAATTAGTAGTAGTCTTTCTAATGTTACATAAAATTATTTAGTGTCTTACAACAGAGGGTTTTAGATTCAATGAAATGAAATATGTTTTATCTGTTTGCCTCCTCTCAGCTTATGATTTGAAGAAAGGATTTTCCTGATACCATGGAATGACTTCTGTGACCTAGAATGTAGCCCTGCCCCCTGCTGTGGGGCCAGGTACACAAATGTGTTTCTTTCCATCAGAAATGACTATGCATTGAACTGCCACACCCCTCCTACTTGACAGCCTGGGGCATTTTCTGGTTTCTCAGGAAATATTGGAAAACTGGTGTCTGGGTGGGAGTGTCAAGTTTCTGAGCTCCCAGCCCAACAGTCCTTTGAAGGCTGGCCCTGCCATGGCCCTGCAAGTGAGCCCATTGGATTCACCGCCCCCCCACGCCCACTTCAACATCCTCAGGACCGCAGGAAATATGATGCCCAAGAAGACTGTCTCTTCCTATCCAACCTCAATTTCTTGCCTTTCCTGGTTTTCTTTCTGCCTTCACAGAAGCCTGGAATCTCCCCAGACCAATATTCCCATTTATTGCTGATGAAATATTATCTAAAAATAATGTAGGTAATGGTTCGTGGGTTGAGTAAACTCCAGAAGTTGGTGATGGACAGGGAAGCCTGGCATGCTGAAGTCCATGGGGTAGCAAAGAGTTGGACACGACTGACTACTGAACGGTTTGTGGAGAAAGCAGACAGTCTGGCTCACGTAAGAATGCCAACTCATAACACCAGGAGGCAGGACTGCCTTACCTTCTCTAAAACTTCAATGATTCCCCAACCCTTGACAAAGCACGGCCCTGTATTTATTTCCCTTCGCCTCCACATATTTTCTCTTTCCCTCTTCTTTGCTTCCTACCTACCTATCTTAATCAGCCTGTCAGTACAGCCTGATTTTAAAAAGTAAATACAGGAAACTTTGTTCAACTCTGTGCCCCCTCAGTCCCAGTCACCTCTATTTCACAGTGTGTGTGAAAGGTTTTGAAAGAGTGGTCTTCATGCAAGAAGACCTCCTTCCAGACCTCTTCCCCCATCTAATTTCTTCCTAATTAATTCTGTGTCATCACTGTATTTCTGTCAAACAATAACCTCAACAAATCCATGGCATCATCCTTGACTTCCCTGGGGCATTTGAAAGTGTTGGCCATTCTCTCCTACTCTAAGCCTTTCGGTTTTCTTCTGCCCTCCCCACAGTGTTCCCTTCTCCTGCCTCATGCCGTGGGCATCCCCTAGGCTGGAGTTCTCAGATGCCCAACTTTTCTACAGCCATTCTGGTCCTCAGAGAAGTCATGAATCAGAGTGTCAGTGATCACATCTCAGAGGGGGAATCACCACGTGCAGGGCCAGCTGACTTCTTCCTCAGGCTCTGGTCCAAACTCCCATTTGGTTTCTAAGATTTCGATACACTAGTTCTTCCCCACACTGTATTCCTTTTTGTCACGACAACTTTGCATCTTTGCTCATAGACTTTCTCTAACCAGAAATGTTCTCCTTGTTTCTCTCTGCCTATCTCAACCCCATTACTCCATTAAGCTTTAGTTAAAATTCAAGCATCTTACTAAAGTCTATTCCATTAACTCAAGTAAAAACTGAGCTTTTCCTCTTCTGATTGTCCACAGCATTTACTGTCTAAGCTAGACACTTCCATACTTTAATTATTCATATTTTTACACTTTGTATTTTCAACTTATCTAAAAACATCTATGGTGGTGAGGGGTATGGGGGGTATCCTTCCTGGCGTACCCCAATGTTTGGTACAGTGCTAAGTACAAACACTAGTTATTAAACATCTGTGTAATCACATTCAAAGGGAATATGGGATCTATGTGCTGGAAAAATATAACTGATGATGATGGTAGCAGATTATGTTTATTTAGCATTTACTATGTGCCAGGCTCTGCACTACTCTAAATATTGACACATCTAAACTCACCTGTTTCTGATAATACTATCATGTATGTCAGTTTTCATACAAAGAAGGGCAAGGCCAAAGGATGTTCAACTGCTAAGTCACTTCAGTCGTGTCCAACTTTGTGCGACCCCATAGACGGCAGCCCACCAGGCTCCCCCGTCCCTGGGATTCTCCAGGCAAGAACACTGGAGTGGGTTGCCATTTCCTTCTCCAATGCATGAAAGTGAAAAGTGAAAGTGAAATTGCTCAGTAGTGTCCGACTCCTAGTGACCCCATGGACTGCAGCCTACCAGGCTCCTCCGTCCATGGGATTTGCCAGGCAAGAGTACTGGAGTGGGTTGCCACTGCCTTCTCCCAAGGATGTTCAAACTACCGCACAACTGCACTCATTTCACATGCTAGCAAGGTAATGCTCAAAATCTTTCAAGCTAGGCTTCAACACGAACCAAGAATTTTCAGATGTACAAGGTAGACTTAGAAAACCAGAGATCAAATTGCCAACATTCAGCGGATTATAGAAAAATCAAGAGAATTCCAGAAAAACATCTATTTCTGCTTCACTGACTACACTAAAGCCTTTGAGAGTGTGGATCACAACAAACTGGAAAATTCTTAGAGACGGGGATACCAGACCACCTTACCTGCCTCCTGAGAAACCTGTATACAGGTCAAGAAGAAACAGTTAGAACTGGACACGGAACAACAGCCTGGTTCCAAATTGGGAAAGGAGTACATCAAGGCTGTATATTGTCACCTGGCTTATTTAACTTATGTGCAGAATACAACATGCAAAATGCTGGACTGGGTGAAGCTCAAGCTGGAATCAAGATTGCTGGGAGAAATATCAGCAACCTCAGATATGAAAATGATACCACCCTTTACAGACAAAGTTCTGTCTAGTCAAAGCTATGGTTTTTCCAGTAGTCATGTATGGATGTTAGAGTTGGACTATAAAGAAAGCTGAGCACTGAAGAATTGATGCTTCTGAACTGTGGTGTTGGAGAAGACTCTTGGGAGTCCCTAGGACTGCAAGGAGGTCTAATCAGCCAATCCTAAAGGATATCAGTCCTAAATATTCATTGGAAGGACTGATGCTGAAGCTGAAACTCCAATACTTTGGCCACCTGATGCGAAGAACTGACTCACTGGAAGAAATTAAAGGCAGGAGGCAAAGGGGATGACAGAAGATGAGATGGTTGGATGGCATCACCAACTCGATGGACATGAGTTTGAGTAAACTCCTGGAGTTGGTGATGGACAGGGAAGCCTGGCGTGCTGCAGTCCATGGGTCACAGAGTCGGAGACGACGGAGTAGCTGAACTGAACTGAATGGTAGAAAACAAAGAGGAACTAAAGAGCCTCTCGATGAATGAAAGAGAGTGAAAAAGCTGGCTTAAAAAAACTAAGATTGTGGCATCTGATCCCATTACTTCATGACAAACAGATGGGGAAACAATGTAAACAGTGACAGACTTTATTTTCTTGGACTCCAAAATCACTGCAGATAGTGACTGCAGCCATGAAATTAAAGGATGCCTGATCCTTGGAAGAAAAGCTATGACAAATCTAGACAGTGTATTAAAAAACAGAGACATCACTTTGCTGACAAAGGTCTATATAGTCAAAGCTATGGTTTTTCCAGTAGTCATGTACAGATGTGAGAGATGTACCACAGAGAAGGCTGACCGCCAAAGAATTGGTGCTTTTCAACTGTGGTGCCGGAAAAGGGTCTCAAGAGTCCCTCGGACTGCCAGGGGATCAAACCAGTCAATCTTAAAGGAGATCAGTCCTGGGTGTTCATTGGAAGGACTGATGCGAAGAGCTGACTCATTTGAAAACACCCTGATGCTAGGAAAGATTGAGGGCAGGAGGAGAAGGTGACGACAGAGGATGAGATGGTTGGATGGCATCACCAACTCAACGGACATGACTTTGGGTAAACTCTGGGAGTTGGTGATGGACACGGAGGCCTGGCGTGCTGCAGTCCATGGGGTCACAAAGAGTCGGACTCGACTGAACGACTTAACTGAACTGAACTGAGGTATTATAAGTGGGAGACACCTAGTGGCTCAGACAGTAAAGAATTCACCTGCAATGTAGGAGAACTGGGTTCGATTCCTGGGTTGGGAAGATCCCCTGGAGGAGGGCATGGCAATCCACTCCAATATTCTTGCCTGGAGAATCCCCATGGACAGAGGAGCCTGGAAGGCTACAGTCCATGGGGTTGCAAAGAGTCAGACACAACTAAGCAACTAAGCATAGCACAGCACAAATATTATAAGTAATTAAGATGATTTAAAGTATATGATTTAAAATATACGGGAGGACGTGCATAGATTACCTGCAAATACTATGTCATTTTATATGTGACTTGAGTATCTGTGGATTTTGGTATCTGCAAGGGTGTGAGGGTGGGGCAGGGTGTTGGTGTTGAAACCAAACCCCCGCAGATACAGATACTAGGAGATGACTGCATACCCCTCATCGCCACTTCCCTCCCAAACTCCCTGTAATGCATCTTGTTCCTTACCTCATGTACCAAGTGAAAAGTCTTTTCTCAGAACACATCCTCTCACCTCTCTGCTGCATGCAACACAGTTGAGCCCATTCCATTTGGAGCCTCCTCCTGGCTCCCCTAACACAATACTTTTCTGCTCTTCTAAGTTCATTTATTCGAAATGAACCTAAACCTGCATTTCTGGCTTCAACTGTGGTGCTGTAGTAAAAGCACCGGTCTGGGCATCCAGACATCTCCTGGCCACATGGTTCAATTTCTCAGTGCTTTGTCTCTCCATTTAAAAACTGAGTGGCTTGGATCTAAGTTTTTTTTTTTTTTTTTTTTCATACTGTCACTCACATTTTACACTGTGGTTCAGTATATACACACATGCATTTATGTAATCCATGTATGTATAGGTATACACACACAGAAGTAATATAGAAGTACTGCATACTTTTACTACATGAGACGTACTTGAAATTTTCTATTCACTTCTATTTTATTTTACAAAAAATGCTAGTTGCAATCCACTAAATAGATTTCAAACTTAATCATGGGTATTTAACCACATGTATAAAATAGTGACTTGCTGAAATGTCAGGTTCCTTCTAGTAATAATATAAGAGGATTTTGTGTTCTAGCCTTCCAACCTTGAAGCATTAGCCTTAACTTGCATCTGAATTCAGCCTCCTATTTCTCTCTGTAAGAGTTCTTCATATAGGTATCTTAGTATCACTTAAATTAACCTAGTTAACATAGAATTTGAAGCACTAGGTCCCCTTCCCATTGTAACTATTTATGGTCTTAAGTAAGTGTTAGTCACTCAGTTGCACCCAACTCTTTGCAACTCTGGATTATGGCCCGACAGGATCCTCTGTCCATGGGATTCTCCAGGCAAGAATACTGGAGTGGGTTGCCATTTCCTTCTCCAGGGGATCTTCCCAACCTAGGGATCAAACCTGGGTCTCCTGTACTACAGGCAGATTCTATACTGTCTGAGCCACCAGGGAAACCCATTTATGTTCTTGGCAAGCGTAAAATCCTAGTGCTGACTTTTGGTCTAGTAATGGTAGAGTAGCTTACATTGTACTAACTTCCCTACTGAAAACTAGCAGCAACTCTGGACAAGATATTTTTGAAAACAACTATGTATTGGAAAGCCAGCAAAAACAGCCAGAAACTGGAGGGGAGACAACTCAAAACATGGGAAGAAAACTAGGTAAGATCCCTGTTTATCTGATACCCCGTTACCCCCACCCCCAGGGAATCCCTAGTGTTTTAGCATGCGGGAAATAAAGCAAAAATTGAGAGGCAACCAATGGTGATCTTATTTGGCTGCAGAATCAAAGGTCGTGGACTCTGAAGTGACTCAATATTAAGGAAGAAAATCCTGAAAAAGAGGAAGCTGCAAAGAGGACAGCCCCAAAGTCTATACAGAAATTCCCTTCAAATCCTGAACTGTGCATGCAAGCGAAGTGACTAGGGAACGCAGCAGAAAGCAGCAGCGGAAGGCCAAAGAGCCGAGCAGACACTCACAACTCTCTCTGTGAGTTGAGACAGACTTTGAAATCTGAGTCCCTTCAAGTTGCTGCTGCTGCTACTGCTGCTAAGTCGCTTCAGTCATGTCTGACTCTGTGCAACCCCATAGACGGCCGCCCACCAGGCTCCCCCGTCCCTGGGATTCTCCAGGCAAGAACACTGGAGTGGGTTGCCATTTCCTTCTCCAATGCATAAAAGTGAAAAGTGAAAGTGAATTCCCTTCAAGTTAGGAGGTTCAATAAACATGTCCAGTTGGAAACCTCAGCAGAGCTGCACCTTAGGAGCAAGGCCCACCTCCCGGGACGAGGAGACACACCTTAAAGGCAAAACCGTAATAGACCTGTCGTAACAAGAATCTAAGCTTGAGGCCTTCACAGAATGAACTGTTACTACAGGTCAGGGGAAGGAAAAATCCTGGCAGAACAATTTCGTTTCTAGCCTGGGAGGTGGTCAAGGAGCACTTTGCTTCTCAGATGCAGTAGGTGGAGGGTGGGGAACAATGGGAGAGAGGAAGGGAAGGGCATTATACCTGCAAACACAGGGTCCGAGGACAGATGTCTGTCCAGTGGGGGGTCAATCTGGATCTCAGAAGGGAGGGGACCATGCAGTGACAGTTGGGGAGGGGGAGGATTTGTTAGGGGGAAGGGGGATGGGTGGATAAGAGATGAAGAAATCACAACTTAGGAGCACATACTATGTTCTAGACATGTGATGTTTTATTTATATTATCTCACTATGAGACAGGTATGATCATCTTCATTTAACAAATAAGGAATCCAAAGCTCAGAGAAGTTAAATAATTCCTCTAAAGCTACACTACTAGTAAATGGGGGAGCTGAGATATGAATTCAAGGCAGAAGATCACATGTGTTCCTTCTGTAAGCACCTGTTGTGGCTGTCTAACTTTCAGGAAGGGCAGTGGCACCTGTGCTGTAAAACAGCTAGCAAAGTTAGAAAGCAAAAAGATCTCTGGGACAGACTAAAACATTGTTACAGGTCAAGGAGGGTATTAGAGGTATGAAAAGAAGTGTTAATGTGAATATACTATCAAAAGTTAAGTCCTCAAACATAAATAGAGAGTTATAAAAATGGAAATGTTATCAGGTGGAACCGAGCTGGTCTCAGAGAGCTCATTGGGCATATTACAACACTCCAGAGAGAAAGGTTTGACTCATAAGTGAAACAATAAACACAGTTAGGAGGCTTAATACAATAAGGAACTAACGAAAGGAAACAAAGTTCACAGCTGTGGGGGAAGGGAAAAGGAGCGACGCAAAAAACTAACCTAAGGAACCACAGAATCAGACATTTTTTAAGCTGAAAAGAATGTAGAAGTCATCCAATCCCCATCATTTCAAAGTAAAAATGCACCTAGGAAAACATAGCTAGCTGCTTAATATCTCGAGTTTGGTTTCATTCTTTATCTTTACAAATGCAGGTAGAGAGCCTGCTTTGTCCAAAATAGCACCCTGGAAATTCAAGTTAAATCTGTGTTGAAAAGACCCCTGGATAAACCATCAGCAGCTCCAGGATCACAACAGGGACTTATCTTTTCAGTGGCTCCACCACACTTCTAACCACCGGGCCTGTACTGAAGGAGACCTGGACAAGAAAGCTTCCACTTGGGAGGAAGGTGTGAGATGGATTTTCTAGATCCTTTACATTTTCTGACTCTTTCTCCTCTTATCATGTTCTGCACTCTCCCAAACTGGCCAAAACCATAAAGTCTGCTTGACATGAGTATAACACACACAAAAAAGATTTAAAAGGAAGTCCAGTAATTGCAACAACAAAATAAACACGGTTCATTTTAGAGACCTGGAGAAGACAAACTGGCAACAAAGAAAGAACCTCTAATGATAAAAGACCCTTAATATCCCCATTTTACAGATATCTTCAAGTTCAGGGAGACAAATTCACCTGAATAGCTAACATATACAATGCACCATTAAAAATATACTTTTCTCATTTCCACAAGAGGTTTGGTGTACACCATTCACTTAAGATTCCTAAATGTCAAGGGATGAACCATCTGTAAAACAAGTTAAGTCTTCTTCCCTCTAAAATCTAAAGAAGTGCAGGGATTGAGAGAGAGAACAGGCCAGGAAAATAAATTTTCACTTGGTGCCCTGATAAAGGACTTGCCCAGGCTCCATAAGATAAACAAAGGATATTAAAGTAAAAATGCAAAGATCTTTGGATTACAGACCCTGAGAAAAACCATCTAAGGTAAAGGAGAGTTCCCATGAAAGCAGCCTGGTTTTGAAAGCCAGGTCGCAAATTTACAGCACTATGTACACTCTTGGCTCTTCTCATTCAGGATACACTTATTAAAAAATTTGGGGCCAGTTTCCTGAAGTTTACAAATGTTCCTGGTACCTAGAAGAACTATTCCTTTTATTTATTCCCAGGTCTTACCCTCTAAGAAGCCTGTCTGAGTTCCTACCTTGGGCTCTCCTCCTGTTCTGCACAAATTCCGAGTGTCTCAGGGTGCCCGGTGCTGTGCGGCGGAAGCAGCTGTTCCTTTTCCAAGTTTCTGGGCCATTTACTCTTCTCTCTTCCTCTCCATGCCAGCTATTCTTCTCTAATGAAGTGCCCCGAGGAACGCCACCATGATGTTCTCCTTGGTTCCCCCTTGTCCACTGACTTCTCGGACCCTCTGGGAAGAACCCTCTGCTCCCAGGTGCCATCATTCCTGGTCTGTCGATGCCATTACATTCTGAAGTCTTCCTCTGGGGGAGAGAATCTGCTCCTCTGTAATTCTGAAATTTATATTCACAGTTTGCAAATAGAGAATCAGAGCCTCTATTCTCCATATCAAAACTACTCTGATCCCCAGCATGAATCTTGGTCTGGGGATCGATTTTATCATTTTGATAAACATTCCTGTCCCCGTCACAGTATTTGACAAATTCATTACCTTCACTGACACCACTCAAGTCTGGGAAGTCCACAGAATGACCATTAGTATAATAATTCTCAGGAACATGATCTAAATCACTGCGGTCTCTATGATAAAAATTAGTTTCTTTACAGTCCTCAAGATTGTAATTATGATTCCTGCGGTCTATACGCTGGGTTTGAGGCTGACCAAAACTCCCCGCAGAATCGTTCAAATCCCTGCAGTCAGTCCACTGTCCAGTTTCTTTAGAGTTCTTAGGATTATGACTCAGATTCTGATGATTTACGCAGCCATTCGTCTCCCCGTATTCTCCAACTTTCCGGGTTACAAATGGGCTTCCTGTAAACCAATCATCTTTAGTCATGGAGTTCGGATTCCCATCATCTACATTTTCTGAATTATAATCGCCACAGCCTGGAGTCACACTTCTGTTGTACATACAGTCCTTTCTACTTTCCTTTGCTTCCTCATCGTCCACATAACTTGGTTCACTCTGTTCAAAATCCCAGTATCCACAATGCCTTTTTCTGTAGGGCCGATTCTGCCCTGTGGTTTGGTGTCTGGAATCCCAGTCATCCTCTCTGTCAAGTCCACCCAGAGCAGGAATGTCCCTTTTCTGTAGACTCCTGCAGTCTTCATACTCCCGGTTGGAGCTCCAGTCCTCGTTCTTCTGCAATTCTTTTTCTTTCTTCATCTTGTGGGTTTCACACATATTCACTGTCCTCAAAGACACACGTTCTCTCTCTCTCTTCCATGGGTCTGGGTTGAGCTCAGACGAGGACAGGTGCAGGGTAGCCCACGGTGGTATCTGTCCTTCTTAAAATGTCTCCCAAAGCACTTCAAATGCTCTTCTTGCTACTCTGATCAGAGCACGAAGAGATGTGGAGTAATTTCTATCTCAGGATCCAATCAGTGAGCTGCTCTAGCTTTCCCCACGGAGCCCTGAAGGTAATTAGTAACTAGCGTTCTCGTGATTGGAGTTGGCAGTTTTGTTTCGTGTTTCCTTCAACCTGGTCAAACTGGCTTGGCTGCTTTATGAGCTGAGGGTAGAAGCATTCTGCTGCTCTAAAGGCTTTGCAGAAAAAGCAGAGTGAAAGAGAAACAGCCCCCTCTAACAGCCCGAGGTAAGATCATGTAACACTTTCATCTGCCTCTTTAATCCTTTAGTAATCAATCAGGGCTATGAGTAAATGCTTTCATGTGCAGCACAAACTGGACCTCCACTGCCCGTCCTCCGAGTCTGGCTTTACTCCTTGGACACCTGAAACTCTTCGGGATACCCTTCTCTTTAGTTAGAGGTAGGACTCTTCCACCTTTGAGAGCTTTGCTTTTATGGGATTCAGGTTACCAGTTGGTGTATACTCAAATCACAAGCTGTTCAATGTTCAAGCTCCTGTCCACAGACACACTGGCTATCCCACTCAAGGAAAAAAAAGTACATCTTTTATTACGATTTGGTGTGTGGGTAATTTTATAGTGTAAAAACTCTTCCCCAGAGGAATAGTTATGTATGCTTTCACATTTTCCTTGACACTTGTCATGCCAGAGAAGCATCAAAACCATTCATCTTCTGGGACTTCCCTGGTGGCACAGTAGATAGGAATCTGACGCCAATGCAGGGGATATGGGTTCGGTCCCTAATCTGGGGAGATCCCACAGGCCACAGAGCAATTAAGCCCGTGTGCCACAGATACTGAGCTTACGCTCTAGAGCCCTCAAGCCACAACTAGTGAGCTTGCACGCTGCAACTACTGAGGCCAAGAGCCTCAAGCCTGTGCTCTGTACCAAGAGAAGCCACTGCAAGGAGAGGCCTGCACGCTGGAACGAAGGGCAGCCCCTGCTCTCCGCAACAAAGACCCAGTGCAACCAAATAGATAAATTATATATTTCAAAAAACTCATTCATCTCCTAAATCTCTTTTCCACCTAATTCATGTAGCATATTTAGGAACTGGAGAATGAGACTGGAAATCAGAAAGGTGGGTATAAAAATACCATTTTGAATTCATCCAATAATAGATTATTTTATGTGAAGCATTGTGGAAGAGAAAAGGATGAAGTTAGTAGTCTCTCTTATGATGCAGGAGCAACACACTATAAAGTATGATTGGAAGAGAAAGTACCGTAACAAACACAAATGGTGATGGCAAAAAGCAGGCTCTGGTGGGGCAACTGCAGCTTCAGAGCAGTAGTGTTTGAGCTGTGCTTTCAAGTAAAAGTAGGGTTTCCAAAGACTTTCCACACATGGGAAACTAGGAAAGGGGGAACAGTTTGAAGGGTACATGTGTGGAAAAAAGTAACAGGATCATGCTTGAGGGGTAGGTTCAGGCAGATCTGAAAGGACTGAGGCCACTTACTTTATTTAATGAGTAATGAAGGGTCACTGAAGGCTTCTCAGAAAGAGAGTGATATGCTAAGAGAGTCTTTAGTAAGACTACACTTCCAGCTATGGTCTTCTATCAAGTGTCCCTGAACTTTTATCTAATCCCTATTTGTGAAACAATATAAAGAACCCTAAGGAGACCAGGGTCATAAGCTTTGTCAATAATTAAATGTTTACTCTTGGATAAACAAACTGGTTCCAAATAAGGAAAGGAGTAGTCAAGGGTGTATATCGTCACCCTGCTTATTTAACTTACATGCAGAGTATATCATGAGAAATGCTGGGCTGGATGAAGTACAAGCTGGAATCAAGATTGCTGGGAGAAATATCAATAACCTCAGATATGCAGATGACACCACCCTTATGGCACAAAGTGAAGAACTAAAAAGCCTCTTGATGAAAGTGAAAGAGGAGAGTGAAAAAGTTGGCTTAAAACTCAACACTCAGAAAACTAAGATCATGGCATCCAGTCCCATCACTTCATGGCAAATAGATGGGGAAACAATGGAAACAGTGAGAGACTTTACTTTTTTGAGCTCCAAAATCACTGCAGATGGTGACTGCAGCCATGAAATTAAAAGACTCTTGCCCCCTTGGAATAAAATGTATGACCAACCTAGATAGCATATTAAAAGCAGAGACATTACTTTGCCAACAAAGGTCCATCTAGTCAAAGCTGTGGTTTTTCCAGTAGTCATATGAATGTGAGAACTGGAGTATAAAGAAAGCTGAGTGCCGAAGAACTGATGCTTTTGGAATGTGGTATTGGAGAAGACTCTTGAGAGTCCTTTGGACTGCAAGGAGATCCAACCAGCCCATCCTAACTCCTGAATAGTCACTGGAAGGACTGATGCTGAAGCTGAAACTCCAATATTTTGGCCATCTGATGTGAAGAACTGACTCATTGGAAAAGACCCTGATGCTGGGAAAGATTGATGGTGGGAGGAGAAGGGGATGACGGAGGATGAGAAGGTTAGATGGCATCACTGACTCAATGGACATGAGTCTGAGTAGGCTCCAGGAGTTGGTGATGGACAGGGAAGCCAGGCATGCTGCAGTGCATGGGGTCGCAAAGAGTCAGACACGACTGAGTGACTGAACTGAACTCTTGGATAACCACTTATTCTCTCTGGGACTCAACCTACCCATTTATAAAACGAGGCAGTTGGCCCCAATGACATCCTTGACTGCTTCTTTTTTAAAAATCCATGCTTCTGTTTTTCTCGAAACTCCTTTTCCTTTCCTGAAATACTGAATGTACTGTGATACATCTTTGGATTCTATACTAACAGAATTAACCTCCAGATTGTTAAATCTGATTTTCATGCAAAGTTTTTGTTCTTTTGTTCTGTTGCAGTAGCAGGAACAGCCCTGGCAGCTGCCATGCTGTCAAGTGTGTTTTATGGGCCAAGATCAGGATGAGGACTAGGAGCTGACATATATATTCTTTAATCTTCACTAACTATAAGGAGGATATTGTATTATTTTTATTTTACTACAGATAAAGAATCTTTGAGACTTTGAAAAACCTGTCCAAGATCACAGAAACCAGTAGAAGGAGGGGCCGTAATTTAAACCCAGATCTGTCTGACTTCATGGCACTAGACGAAGAGGAGTATCTCAAAAACATAGGAAAATGTTCACGTCCCTCAAATCGAGTAAGCAAACAAGCACACTCTATTATGGTCTAATTCACACTCTACCACTGCCAAGGTGCGTGTGCACACACTCCACCCCATGCACCACACAGCCTTCCCCTCTCTGTCTTCAGTCCTGGCTTACTTTTACCCTGCCTGAGTGCTGACCCTCAACACCCAACTGAAACGAACACCCACACCAGCACAGTAACAGAAAGACTGTCCAGTACTGGTGACTCAGTCATCAGTCATCTAAAACCTCCTGCCTAAACCCAATAAAGATTGTGATTCTGTTCACAAACCAACAGGATGACATCATCTAGGAGGACAGCTTTGACTATGCGTTATACAGAGTGACAGTGTAAAAGAGGGCACATGAGATGAGGAATTAGGGCAGCTAGCTTCCAGAAGTTCCATTTTGGCTAATAACCAGTCTATAGCTATGCTTAATTTCTCTGTCCGTTTTCTTATGTGTAAAATGAAGAAGTTAATAATTTCTCTGCCACTTTAAATCTAAATTTCTATGATCTTACTTATTTCTAAGCAAAAGTGAAAAGTAAAGATTTATCTTTCCCTGTTATGGAAATGGAAAAGTTCCTTTTAGCAACTTCAAGTCTTCCATAAAGCTAGCATGATGAGAAAGAGGCCTAGTAAATCAACCAGGAGAATAAATAAGAGAGGATAAATTACAGGTGAGATGAATACTAGTTACATGAAGGTAAAAAGAAATGATCTGTGGATGAGTGAAGACTGAATAGCTGGTTATAATCAAAGAGCTCCCTTCTCCCATCCTTACTCCCTCTCTCTTTTTCTAAGCTCTACTGCCTTTAGGACTTTAAAGATACAGTTTGCATAAAAATGTAAACTGTCTCAGCTTTACCTCACTACAATGACCCAGAACTAATCAAAAGTTGTGAATGGATTGCTCTTCTCATGTGATAAATCTGTGTGCAAAGAAATGTGGCCCAAGGGGATGAGGAGAATACCTTTCCCATTTTTCTCAATTCCAGTCCTACTGGTGAAATATAATCTTGTAGATAGTTATCCTCCCTTCCATTTGACGTAACAGTCACATTCCACAGGCTCTTTTCAAAAGCCTAGAGCAGCACTCTGCCACGATGCTTGTTGTTACTGAGGGCTTCCCTAGTGGCTCAGACGGTAAACAATCTGCCTGCAATTTGGGAGACCTGGGTTCAATCCCTGGGTGGGGAAGATGCCCTGGAGAAGGGAATGGCAAACCACTCCAGTGTTCTTGCCTGGAGAATACTATGGACAGAGGAGCCTTGTGGGCTACAGTCCATAGGGTCGCAAAGAGTTGGACACGACTAAGCGACTAACACACACACAGAGGGTGGGTGATCAGCTACAATGTCCCTCTATGGATAGAAATTCTGTGAGCATAACACTAGAAGTGAAGGTGGGGCAGCAGGATTTAGAGGATGAGAGAAGAGACATAAAGCAGAGAAAAGGCAGAGGAACAAAAGGGAGGAGATAGCTTAAAAAAAAAAAAAACCTAGTAAGAAAAGGTAATCACCCTAACTTTCCACAATCTCTCTGTAACTGCCCACAAGGTTCCTCCAGCCTGATGATCAACTTCTCCTCACTTTCTAAGACTCTACCCCAATGACAGTCTCTGATTCCCATAGTTCTTGCTATCTTTCAGAGCACCAGGCAAATACCCCTCTCATCTTACCTGTTACTTTATTATACTTGTTTATCTTTTATTACACCGAAAGCCTGAGGGCAAGGGTCACATCCAATCTCCAATACAGCTCTATACTGGGTCATACAGGAGGTACTCCCAGGCTTAATGAGTTGATAGGTCACATCCATTGGGCACAGGCTAGATTCTATCAAGGCAGAGGGCAGGAACACTCACAGGTTAAAAGCACAGGCTGTGCTTTTTTTTTAAAAAATCCTGACTCTGCCACTTACTAGCTGTGTCATCTTGGGGAAGTTACTAAGCCTGTTTCTTCATCTTTTCATCATCAAATCCACCATCCTACTTGAATCTATACCCATCTGTTCTGCCTTTCCTCTTGTTAGAATGGAAGAACTGTCTCTGCTCTGATCAGACAGGCCAATCTCTCTATTGGTTCACTGTTCCCACTCCCGCCTGACCCTCCGAGACTTTGTTCCAGCAATTAGCTACAGCCACCACCATGACCTCTTCAGTGTGCCCACTCTAACCACCAGTCTCATAAGCCTGTGAAGCTTCCCATCCTACAAACATCTGTTGGCTCCTCAGTCCAATGCTGCCTCCAGGTGCTACCCCATTTCTTTGCTTTCCTTTATAGCATACTTCCGCTCTGAAAGACTTTTGAGCAAGCAAATACTCAATGCTTCTATTTCCTTACCCCTCAGCCCACAATGCGGGAGACCCGGGTTGAAACCCCAGGTTGGGAAGATCCCCTGGAGAAGGAAACGGCAACCCGCTCCAGTATTCTTGCCTGGGAAATCCCATGGACAGAGGAGCCTGGCAGGCTACAGTCCATGGGGTTACAAAGAGTCAGACACGACTGAGCGACTACCACACACAATAAGGCTTTTATCCCTTTGCTATCACTGTACTGAAACTGCTCTTGACAAGGTCATCCAATCCAATGGCCATTCCTGGAACTCACCTCACTTGGCCTCTGAGTAGCTTTTGGACACAGTCACTTTCTCTTTCTTGAAGAGCTTCCCTTCACTCGACTGCCTGCTCCTTTTCCTTTGCTGATTTATCTCCCTAGTCTTGCCGATTTCTAAACAGTGGCTGCCCCAGGTCTTCTCCTTTGTACCCAACTACCTAGCATGGGCTTCCCAGGTGGCACTAGTGGTAAAGAGCCTGCTTGCCAATGCAGGAAACCTAAGAGACTTGGGTTCAATCCCTGGATGGGGAAGATCCCCTGGAGGTAGGGCATGGCAACCCACTCCAGTATTTTCGCCTGGAGAATCCCATGGAGAGAGGAGCCTGGTGGGCTACAGTCCATAGGGTCACAAAGAGTGGGACACAAACATGCCCCACACCTAGCACACAGCAGGAACTCAAGAAATTCCTAGACTAGGAATGTGGTTTCCAATTCTTAGTTCAGCTGCCTTTCAGCCTAAGGGTTAATTAGGAGGAGTTGTAAAGAAGATCCTATCTATCATTAAGGTTAAAAAAACTCAAGGGATATCAATACAGCTGCAGCCTCCAGCTATGTGGGAAGAGAGATCTGGAAATGAAGAAGACAGATATCTAAGATTAAAAAGTAAATTCCCCAGTAAAGGAAGAGACTATGAACTAATTAAAAGACAACCGACTGGGACAGAGGAAGAAAGACAGAGAGAAAAAGAACCTGGGAGTACCGTAAAAAATAAAAAATACAGACTAGAATATAGGAAAACAGGAGTGTTAAAAAGAGTGTAAACCTTATGATGAACTTCAAGATGAGTTAGGCGAAGGTTACAAATCTTGGGGATGTTACTAGTATGAATGGGTCAACATTTTGAAAACTTAAGTAACTTCATGATAAGCTAGCAGTCAAAAGTATATCTGTGAGGAAGGATTAAATATTTATATATATACATATATATATGCTCTTAAATTCATAGATACATGTAATTTAACAAATAGTTTTCAACAGATAAGAGTACTAAAAAACGTTTGGCATAATTTTTTTAAATTAATTTATTTTTAATATAAATTCAGTTCTTTTAACTGGAGGCTAATTACTTTACAATATTGTAGTGGTTTTGCCATACATTGACATGAATCTGCCATGGGTGTACATGTGTTCCCCATCCTGAACTGGCGATTCATTTCACATATGATAATATACATGTTTTTAATAATAGCCAGGACATGGAAGCAACCTAGATGTCCATCAGCAGACGAATGGACAAGAAAGCTGTGGTACATATACACAATGGAATATTACTCAGCCATTAAAAAAATACATTTGAATCAGTTCTAATGAGGTGGATGAAATTGGAGCCCATTATACAGAGTGAAGTAAGCCAGAAAGAAAAAACACCAATACAGTATACTAATGCATATATATGGACTTTAGAAAGATGGTAATGATAACCCTACATGCGAGACAGCAAGAGACACACAGACGTATAGAACAGTCTTTTGGACTCTGGGAGAGGGTGAGAGTAGGATGATCTGGGAGAATGGCATTGAAACATGTATATTATCATATGTGGCATAAACTATTTTGGAAGTAAGTTGTCAACAGTCAGTCGGGATCCCTCCAGCTTGAGCACTTACAGATCTGAGTTTTCCAAGTGTTGTTCGCTACCACCCACTCTCAGATGTCAAGCCGTCACTCCTTAAGTCTCAACACGCTGGCAATACAGGGTGGTGCAGCAAAGGAAGCACATAAAGCTGCACAATGAAACCCTCCTGGATCTGGACCCCAGCTCTCTCACTTACCAGCTGTGAGACTGTGGGCAAACCTCGGTTTTCTCATCTATCAGATGTGGACAATTCTGGGAACTGGAAAAGTATATAAAAGCGCCTTGCACATTGTTCAACAAAGAATAAGCACTCAATTAATTTTAATTTCTGTCACCATTCAGCTCCTATCACCAGTTCCAATGACACCATTTTAGTTCCTATCTTCCAGACCACTCCCTCCCTCTTCTTTTTTTCTCTATCTATACTTTTTTCTTTAATCTATTTAAATATCATGGCTTTAAATAATGTGTATGTGCTAACAGAATTGTTCAAAATTCTTCAAGCCAGGCTTCAGCAATACGTGAATTGTGAATTTCTAGATTTTCAAGCTGGTTTTAGAAAGGCCAGAGGAACACCAAAGATCAAATTGCCAACATCTGCTGCATCATCGAAAAAGCAACAGCGTTCCAGAAAAACATCTATTTCTGCTTTACTGACTATGCCAAAGCCTTTGACTGTGTGGATCACAATAAACTGTGGAAATTCTGAAAGAGATGGGAATATCAGACCACCTAACCTGTCTCTTGAGAAACCAGTATGCAGGTCAGGAAGCAACAGTTAGAACTGGACAAGGAACAACAGACTGGTTCCAAATAGGAAAAGGAGTACGCCAAGGCTGTATATTGTCACCCTGCTTATTTAACTTCTATGCAGAGTATATCATGAGAAACGCTGGACTGGAAGAAACACAAGCTGGAATCAAGATTGCTGGAAGAAATATCAATAACCTCAGAAAAGCAGATGACACCACCCTTATGGCAGAAAGTGAAGAAGAACTAAAGGGCCTCTTGATGAAAGTGAAAGAGGAGTGAAAAAGTTGGCTTATTTAGAAAACTAAGATCATGGCATCTGGTTCCACTCAGTTCAGTTCTGTTCAGTTCAGTCGCTCAATCGTGTCCGACTCTCTGCGACCCCATGAATCGCAGCACGCCAGGCCTCCCTGTCCATCACCAACTCCCGGAGTTCACCCAGACTCACGTCCATTGAGTCAGTAATGCCATCCAGCCGTCTCATCCTCTGTTGTCCCCTTCTCCTCCTGTCCCCAATCCCTCCCAGCATCAGAGTCTTTTCCAATGAATCAACTCTTCACATGAGGTGGCCAAAGTTCTGGAGTTTCAGCTTTAGCATCATTCCTTCCAAAGAAATCCCAGGGCTGACCTCCTTCAGAATGGACTGGTTGGATCCCCTTGCAGTCCGAGGGACTCTCAAGAGTCTTCTCCAACACCACAGTTCAAAAACATCAATTCTTCGGCGCTCAGCCTTCTTCACAGTCCAACTCTCACATCCACACATGACCACAGGAAAAACCATAGCCTTGACTAGACGGACCTTTGTTGACAAAGTAATGTCTCTGCTTTTGAATATGCTATCTAGGTTGGTCATAACTTTCCTTCCAAGGAGTAAGCGTCTTTTAATTTCATGGCTGCAGTCACCATCTGCAGTGATTTTGGAGCCCAAAAAAATACAGTCTGACACTGTTTCCACTGTTTCCCCATCTATTTCCCATGAAGTGATGGGACCGGATGCCATGATCTTCGTTTTCTGAATGTTGAGCTTTAAGCCAACTTTTTCACTGTCCTCTTTCACTTTCATCAAGAGGCTTTTTAGTTCCTCTTCACTTTCTGCCATAAAATTTGGTAATTTTTCCTTATTACCAAATTCAGACTTAAATTGAAGAAAGTAGGGAAAACCACTAGACCATTCAGGTAGGACTTAAATCAAATCCCTTATGATTATACAGTGGAAGTGAGAAATAGATTTAAGGGCCTAGATCTGATAGATAGAGTGCCTGATGAACTATGGAATGAGGTTCATGACATTGCACAGGAAGACAGGGATCAAGACCATCCCCATGGAAAAGAAATGCAAAAAAGCAAAATGGCTGCCTGGGGAGGCCTTAAAAATAGCTGTGAAAAGAAGAGAAGAGAAAAGCAAAGGAGAAAAGGAAAGATATAAGCATCTGAATGCAGAGTTCCAAAGAATAGCAAGAAGACATAAGAAAGCCTTCCTCAGCGATCAATGCAAAGAAATAGAGGAAAACAACAGAATGGGAAAGACTAGAGATCTCTTCAAGAAAATCAGAGATACCAAAGGAACATTTCATGCAAAGATGGGCTTGATAAAGGACAGAAATGGTATGGACCTAACAGAAGCAGAAGATATTAAGAAGAGGTGGCAAGAATACACAGAAGAACTGTACAAAAAAGATCATGACCAAGATAATCACGATGGTGTGAGCACTCATCTAGAGCCAGACATCCTGGAATGTGAAGTCAAGTGGGCCTTAGAAAGCATCACTACGAACAAAGCTAGTGGAGGTGATGGAATTCCAGTGCAGCTATTTCAAATCTGAAAGATGATGCTGTGAAAGTGCTGCACTCAATATGCCAGCAAATTTGGAAAACTCAGCAGTGGCCACAGGACTGGAAAAGTTCAGTTTGCATTCCAATCCCAAAGAAAGGTAATGTCCAAGAATGCTCAAACTACCACACAATTGCACTCATCTCACATGATAGTAAAGTACTGCTCAAAATTCTCCAAGCCAGGCTTCAGCAATATGTGAACCGTGAACTTCCTGATGTTCAAGCTGGTTTTAGAAAAGGCAGAGGAACCAGAGATCAAATTGCCAACATTTGCTGGATCATCGAAAAAGCAAGAGAGTTCCAGAAAAACATCTATTTCTGCTTTATTGACTATGCCAAAGCCTTTGACTGTGTGGATCACAATAAATTATGGAAAATTCTGAAAGAGATGGGAATACGGGACCACCTGACCTGCCTCTTGAGAAATCTGTATGCAGGTCAGGAAGCAACAGTTAGAACTGGACATGGAACAACAGACTGGTTCCAAATAGGAAAAGGAGTACGTCAAGGCTGTATACTGTCACCCTGCTTATTTAACTTATATGCAGAGTACATCATGAGAAACGCTGGGCTGGAAGAAGCACAAGCTGGAATCAAGATTGCTGGGAGAAATATAAATAACTTCAGATATGCAGATGACACCACCCGTATGGCAGAAAGTGAAGAGGAACTAAAAAGCCTCTTGATGAAAGTGAAAGTGGAGAGTGAAAAAGTTGGCTTAAAGCTCATCATTCAGAAAATGAAGATTATGGCATCTGCTCCCATCACTTCATGGGAAATAGTTGGGGAAACAGTGGAAACAGTGTCAGACTGTATTTTTCTGGGTTCCAAAATCACTGCAGATGGTGACTGCAGCCATGAAATTAAAAGACACTTACTCCTTGGAAGGAAAGTTATGACCAACCTAGACAGCATATTCAAAAGCAGAGACATCACTTTGTCAACAAAGGTCCGTCTAGTCAAGGCTATGGTTTTTCCAGTGGTTATGTATGGCTGCGAGATTTGGACTATAAAGTAAGCTGAGCACCGAAGAATTGATGTTTTTGAACTGTGGTGTTGGAGAAGACTCTTGAGAGTTCCTTGGACTGCAAGGAGATCCAACCAGTCCATCCTAAAGGAGATCAGTCCTGGGTGTTCATTGGAAGGACTGATGTTGAAGCTGAAACTCCAATACTTTGGCCATCTCATGCAAAGAGTTGACTTATTTGAAAAGACCCTGATGCTGGGAAAGATTGAGGGCAGGAAGAGAAGGGGACGACAGAGGATGAGATGGTTGTATGGCATCACCGACTCAATGGACATGGGTTTGAGTAGACTCTAGCAGTTGGTGATGGACAGGCAGGCCAGGCGTGCTGCGGTTCATGGGGTCGCAAAGAGTCGGATACAACTTAGCGACTGCACTGAAGAGAATTTATGTCTATGTGCTCTCAAAATTGGTCCCAAATTTATGTCCCCAGGCTTAACTCCTCTGAACTCTGGCCTCTACATCAAATTGTGCAGTTGACCTCTGCCCTGTCCCACCTCCCCCACCAACCAGAGTCTCCTGTACTCTTCACCATTAATTGAGAAATTACTGGCAACTCCAGTCCTTCCAGTTGCTCAGCCTCAGCATTGTCCTCATTTTGTTCACCTCATATCCAATCCACTAGCAACTCCTACTGGCTCCAACTCAAATATACCTTATATCAATATATGATGCTCAAAATAACTGAGCACTTTCCCTCATCCCCACTCTACCATCCTGGCCCAAGTTACATCATCTCTTGCCTAGATCGTAGCCTCCTAAGTGGTCTCTCTGCTTCTGCCTTTGTATGTCTGCTGCTGCTGCTGCTAAGTCGCTTCAGTCGTGTCCGACTCTGTGCGACCCCAGAGACGGCAGCCCACCAGGCTCCCCCGTCCCTGGGATTCTCCAGGCAAGAACACTGGAGTGGGTTGCCATTTCCTTCTCCAATGCATGAAAGTGAAAGTGAAAGTGAAGTCGCTCAGTCGTGTCCGACTCCTAGCGACCCCATGGACTGCAGCCTACCAGGTTCCTCTCTCTGTCCATGGGATTTTCCAGGCAAAAGTACTGGAGTGGGGTGCCGCTGCCTTCTCCGATCTTGTATCTCTATCTACTGTCTATTTTCAATACCGCAGCCAAAGTGACTCTATCGATAAAGTTCTAAGTCACATCATGTTGTTCCCCTGCTCAGAACCTTCCTGGGGCTTCTCCACTTTGAATGATGGACTTACAAAGCCCACACGTTTGATAAACTGGCCTCCTTGCTATTCCTCAAACACCAGGCATATTCTCATACTTGCTATTCTAGCTGCCTGAAAAAAAAAAAAACCAACCCTAACCCCAAAATGGCTTGGCTGGCTCTCTAAAATCTTTCAGATATTCATTCAAAGCCTTAAGGCATTACCTTAAGGGGAGATATTTAGGAGCAAGATTCCAGATGCCGAAGAGGCTAACTCTACAAATTACCATCCACTGCACTGATTTAGATAAACAGGGTCATGGCCCATATGGAAAGTAACTACAGCTATGATTCAAAGGCAGCTAGACAGACAGAAAGGATAATAAACACAGGTCAGTACCAGTATGATCACTAGAGTTTTAAAGATACACAAATATGAATGATACTACTATATCTTTTTTTATTAATTAGTGTATATCCAGTGCCGGATCACAGTATGTGCTCAAGAAATACTTAATGAGTAAAAAAGTCACTTTTCATTGAGATTTTCCCTGATTCTATAGGTTCTTTTACCATCTAATAATACACATATTTTTACTTATTGTCTTCCCAAGGGGGCAGAGATTGCTGCTGTAACTCTAGAACCCTGACTGGAATACAGTAGAAGCTCAACCATATTTATTGAATAAATTACTGCCCTAGAGTCCTTCCTGGAGAAGGCAATGGCACCCCACTCCAGTACTCTTCCCTGGAAAATCCCATGGACGGAGGAGCCTGGTAGGCTGCAGTCCATGGGGTCACTAAGAGTCAGACACGACTGAGCGACTTCACTTTCACTTTCATGCATTGGAGAAGGAAATGGCAACCCACTCCAGCGTTCTTGCTTGGAGAATCCCAGGGACGGGGGAGCCTGGTGCGCTGCCGTCTATGGGGTCGCACAGAGTCGGACACGACTGAAGCGACTTAGCAGAGTTCTTCCTCTTTGGGGTCTTGCTGCTGAATGCATCTGATAAAGTAAACACAGGAGTCCCCACACTCAGGTAACTAGCCAGTGGCAGCAGGAACGCTTTTGGCTGCAGCAGGAGGCGGGTCCTTTCACTAAGTGCTGCAAAGCCTGGATGAAATCTAAAACCCTGGAGCTTTTACAGCTTTTCCACCCCTCTGCCTGGAGCTGAGGGTGAGGAAATGTTCACAAACCTACACTACAAACTGCAAGAAACAGGGATTCACAGGCTAATTATAACTAAATTAACCATTTCCAGCTATATATCTTGACAGACATTAAACCATCTATCCTAAGAGGAAAACTAGCTTCTGTCCTGAATCACAGACCCCAAACGGCTTCTGACTATGGTTGCTGTTTCATACCAAGAAAAAAATCCATTATAAGTAACTGAGCTAATTTTTACTGAGCCAACACCCTAAACTAGATGTTACACAAGCTGAGGATACTATTTGTTTGTTTTTAAAATTATGTTTGTATTTTTAATTATTAGAAAGAAAAATCATTATTTATTTTACAAAAACATTTATATCTTGAAAGACTACAAAATGCCTTAGCTTTAAAACTCTATTTATCTTTTACTAGTTTAAGAATTCTTACAACTGAGGCATTCCAAGAAGTCTTCAGAATAATAAATTGCTTCTATACGTAGAAAAACTATACTTTTAAGTTTTTAAAAATCTGTCTGGAATATTATGTTCACTTCAGTGTACAGAGATTATTATTCCATATCGATCATTCTCTAAACCTAATGACTCTCTGTAGTGGATATTAAATCTCACCCAGTATCTTGCTGAAAACATTACTTTTCTGAAAAACATATTCTGACTTAATGTGTGAGATGTGTGCGTGCTCAGTCGTGTCCGACTCTCTGCGACCCCATGGACTGCAGCCCATCAGGAACCTCTGCCCATGGAATTTTCCAGGCAAGAATACTGGAGTGGTTTGCCATTTCCTCCTCTAGGGGATCTTCCCAACCCAGGGATCCAATCCGCATCTCCTTCGTCTCCTGCATTGGCAGGCAGATTCTTGACCACTAGCGCCCCCTGTGAAGGACAGGGAAGCCTGGTGTGCTGCAGGACGTGGGGTCACAAAGAGTCAGATATGACTGAGTGACTCAACAACAACAAAGAGCTACCTATGCAACAGTCATTTAAAATTCAAATTAAAAATCACCCCGAGAGTCTCTGCTCAGCCCTCCTCTTGGCATTACCTTAAAGGGAAAAGTTTAGGAGCAAGATTCCAAATGGAAGAGGCTGACTCTACAAATTATCATCCACTGCACTGATTTAGATAAACAGGGTCATGGCCCACATGAAAAGTAACTATAGCCATGATTCAAAGGCAGCTAGAGAGATAGACAGTGTGATAAACACAGGTTAATATCAGTATGCTCACTAGAGTCTCAAAGATACACAAATATGAATGATACTACTATATCCTTTTTATTGAACAGTGTATAGCCAGTGCCTGGTTCATAGTATGTGCTCAAGAAATACCTGCTGAGTAAAGAAATGAATGTACAACCCTGACAAATTCAAGCATGCGAACCTCTCCTAGAGGTAGAAAAGAACTATGATATGTTAAAATGAGAGTCTCTCAAGGCTACAGGATGCAGTCCTAATCAGTGTTCCTAAAAGAAACATATACAGGGAAATCTGAAATTCTGGACTAACCCTGAGTATTTCTACTGCTTCAGAAGCCAAACTATCAGATTTGAAGGTACCCTTTTTTGTTGCTGTTGTTCTATTTTGGTTTTCTTCTGACCGTGACACATGGCTTGTGGATCTTGGTTCCTTGACCAGGGATTGAACCTGGGCAACAGCAGCGAAAGCCCGGAATCCTAACCACTAAACACCCAGGAACGCTCGGTACTGTGTTTTAGATGTGGACGTCAATTATTAATTAGCAACTCACTTGGCCAGAACCTCCTGGAAAGCAGACAACATCTACGTTTGTTGTTATGTACCTTGTCCTTAACACAGTGCCTGGCACCAACATTTGCTGAATGAATAAGTGACTGAACTGACACCATCCTTAAGTCCACTATAACATATTCCTCAATACACTATACTCGCAAATATGCCTCCTAATGTTCTACGCTGTATATATCCAACTGAATGCAGAGTTCCAGACAATAGCAAGGAGAGATAAGAAAGCCTTCTTAAGTGAACAATGCAAAGAAAGAGAGGAAAACAATAGATGGGAAAGACTAGAGATCTCCTCAAGAAAACTGGAGATACCAAGGGAATATTTCATGCAAAGACGGGCATAATAAAGGACAGACATGGCAAGGACCTAACAGAAGCAGAAGAGATTAAGAAGAGGTGGCAAGAATACACAGAAGAACTGTACAAAAAAGGTCTTCATGACCTGGATAACCAGAATGGTGTGGTCACTCACCTAGAGCCAGACATCCTGGAATGTGAAGTCAAGTGGGCCATAGGAAGCATTACTATGAACAAAGCTAGTGGAGGTGATGGAATTCCAGTTGAACTATTCCAAATCCTAAATGATGATGCTGTTAAAGTCCTGCCCTCAATATGTCAGCAAATTTGGAAAACTTAGCAGTTGGTCACAGGTCTGGAAAAGGTCAGTTTTCATTACAATCCCAAAGAAGGGAAACGCCAAAGAATGTTCAAAGTACTGCAAAATTTAACTTATTTCACATGCTAGCAAGGTAGTGCTCAAAACCCTTCAAGCTAGGCTTCAGTAGTATGTGAACCAAGAACTTTCAGATGTTCAAGTTGCTTTTAGAAAAGGCAGAGGAACCAGAGATCAAATTGCCAACATCCACTGGATCAAAAAAAAAAAAAAAAAAAGGCAAGAGAATTCCAGAAAAACATCTACTTCTGCTGCACTAAGCTGAAGCCTTTGACTGTGAGATCACAACAAACTGTGGAAACTTCTGAAAGATGGGAATACCAGACCACTTTACCTGCCTCCTGAGAAATCTGTATGCAGGTCAAGAAGCAACAGTTAGAACCGGACATGGAAAAACAGACTGGTTCAAAATTGGGAAAGGAGTACATCACGGCTATATATTGTCACCCTGCTTATGTAACTTCTATGCAGAGTACATCATGTGAAATGCCTGCCTGAATGAATCACAAGTTGGAATCAAGATTGCTGGGAGAAATATGAAGATGATACTACCCTAATGGCAGAAAGGAGAAGGCAATGGCACCCCACTCCAGTACTCTTGCCTGGAAAATCCCATGGACGGAGGAGCCTGGTAGGCTGCAGTCCATGGGGTCGCAAAGAGTCGGACACAACTGAGCGACTTCACTTTCCCTTTTCACTTTTATGCACTGGAGAAGGAAATGGCAACCCACTCCAGTGCTTTTGCCTGGAGAATCCCAGGGACGGTGGAGCCTGGTTGGTGGGCTGCCGTCTCTGGGGTCGCACAGAGTCGGACACGACAGAAGTGACTTAGCAATGGCAGAAAGCAAAGAGGAACTAAAGAGCCTTTTGATGAAGGTGAAAGAGGACAGTGAAAAAGCTGGTCTAACACTCAACATTCCCAAAACTGAGATCATGGTATCTGGTCTCTCACTTCATGGCAAATAGATGGGGAAAAAGTGTAAACAGTGAGAGACTTTATCTTCTTGGGCTCCAAAGTCACTGCAGACAGTGACTGCAGCCATGAAATTAAAGAACACTTTGCTCCTTGGAAGAAAAGCTATGACAAAACTAGACAGCATGTTAAAAAGCAGAGACATCACTTTGGTGACAAAGGTTGATATAGCTATGGTTTTTCCAGTAGTCATATACGGATGTAAGAGTTCAACCATCAAGAAGTCTGAGGGCTGAAGAACTGATGCTTTTGAACTGTGCTGCTGGAGAAGACTCTTGAGAGTCCCTTGGACTGCAAGGAGATCAAATGAGTTAATCCTAAAGGAAATCACTCCTGAATATTCACTGGAAGGACTGATGCTGAAGCTAGGGTTCCAATACTTTGGTCACCTGATGGGAAGTACTGACTCATCTAAAAAGACCTTGATGATGGGAAAGATTGAAGGCAGGAGGAAAAGGGGATAACAGAGGATGAGATGGTTGAATAGCATCACTGACTCAATGGATATGACTTTGAGCAAACTCCCAAGAGATAGTGAAGGACAGTCTGGCGTGCTACAGTCCACGGGGTCACAAATAGTCAGACACAACTTAGTGACCGAACAACAACAACCAATGTCAAGTTGCTTTCGCAACACAGAAAATGTCACGTTCGACTCTTCTGCGACCCCATAGACTGTAGCCTGCCAGGTTTCTCTGTCCACAGGATTTTCCAGGCAAGAATAGTGGAGCGGGTTGCATTTCCCTCTCCAAGGGATATTCCAGACCCATGGATCAAACATCTCCTATACTGCAGGTGGATTCTTTATCACTGAGCTACCAGGGAAGCCCACAAGCAGAAATACTGAACACAGAGTGAAGATTAAGGTTGACCAGGACAAGAGTACAAAGAAAAGTGATCAGGATCTATCAGTTAGTGTTGTTTGTAGCTGTTGCTACGCTATGAATGTATTTATAAAGCTTGTGTGTTTCAATGGCCCTGTGTGCTAACAATGAGTCACTCTTGCAATTAAAATAAATATTAATAAGCTTATTTGCACAGTATATTTTATATAAGCCTTGTAAGTGATGGTCCAAGAAATATAAAATTTTAGAAGCAAAATTAAGTCCTTAAATTGGCAAGTCTGACTCATGATTCTGTGCAGTGTTAAATCTTGCTCAGAGGCAAACATTCTATTATTTTGTGGTTGTTTAGTCCCTAAGCAATGTCCAACTCTTTTGCAACCTTGTGGACAGTAGCCTGCCAGGCTCCTCTGTCCATGGGATTTTCCAGCTAAGAATACTGGAGTGGGTTGCCATTTCCTGCTCCAGGGGATCTTCCTGACCCAGGGATCAAACCTGCGTCTCCTGCATTGGCAGGTGGATTCTTTACCACTGGGCCACCAAGGAAGCCCTCTATTATTTTAATACTAGCCAAATACATTTGCTAAGTTTTTCCCAGTGCTTGTATTTGCTACAGATTGTAGTTCATTTAAGTATTTTTAACTATAGTTCTTTTAAGTATTTTAACAAAAGAAATGCAGAGGAGATGCAAACATTAGTACTGAACTATTATGCAGTATGTTTCTGCTGTTGTTCAGTGGCTAAGTTGTGTCCAACTCTTTGTGACCACATGGACTGTAGCATGCCAGGCTCCTCTGTCCTTCACTATCTCCTGAAGTTTGCTCAAAGTCTCATCTAGTGAGTCAGTGATGCCATCAGAAGGCAGACAGAATGAAAACCACAATCACAGAAAACTAATCAAACTGATGACATGGACCACAGCCTTTCTAACTCAAGCCATGAGCCATGAGTGTAGGGCCACCCAAGACAGATGGGTCTTGGTGGAGAGTTCTGACACAACGTGGTTCACTGAAGAAGGGAATAGCAAACCACTTCAGTATTCTTGCCTTGAGAACCCCATGAACAGTATGAAAAGGCAAAAAAATAATAAAACCACAATCACAGAAAACTAATCAAACTGATCACATGGACCACAGCCTTGTCTAACTCAAGCCACGAGCCATGAGTGTAGGGCCACCCAAGACAGATGTGTCATGGTGGAGAGTTCTGACACAAAGTGGTCCGCTGGAGAAGGGAATGGCAAACCACTTCAGTATTTTTGCCTTGAGAACCCCATGAACAGTATGAAAAGGCAAAAAGATAGGACACTGAAAGATGAACTCCCCAGGTTGGTAGGTGCCCAATATGCTACTAGAGATCAGTGGAGAAATAACTCCAGAAAGAATGAAGAGACGGAGCCAAAGCAAAAACAACACCCAGTTGTGGATGTGACTGGTGATGGAAGTAAAGTCTGATGCTATAAAGATGCAAATAACTGAATTATTGGAAAAGACCCTGATGATGGGAAAGATTGAAGGCAGAAGGAAAAGTGGACAACAGAGGATGAGATGGTTGGATGGCATCACTGACTCAATGGACTTGAGTTTGAGCAAGCTCGGGAGTTGGTGATGGACAGGGAAGCCTGGTGTGCTGCAGCCCATGGGGTCACAAAGAGTCGGACATGACTGAGCAACTGAACTGACTAACTGATGCTATCGAACCATCTCATTCTCTGCCACCCCCTTCTTCTTTTGCCTTCAATCTTTCCCAGCATCAGGGTCTTTCTAATGAAATTAATATGTTGTACACTATTTCAATAAAATTTTTTTTTAAGATGTGAACATTGTCACAAACTTATTGTCTAAAATTTGAATTAGCAAAACAACATTGCTTTCAATGGCAAAGTCAAAATCATAGCAAGCAGACAGAATATTTTAATTGTTAATAAACAGAAAGAATAGGGATTTCCTTGGCAACCCAGTCGTTAAGACTTTACCTTCCAATGCAGGGGGTGTGGATTCGATCCCCGGTAGCAGAGCTAAGATCCCACACACCTTTTGGCCAAAAACCCAAAACATAAAATAGAAGCAATATTATAACAAATCCAATAAAGTCTTTAAAAATGGTGCACATCTCTTAAGAAAGAAAGAATGTATATATGAATAACTGAATCATTTTGCTGTACAGCAGGAATTAAAACACTGCAAATCAACTGTTGATTTCCTTCAGTAAAACTTAAGAAAAATAAATACAAATAGTTGTTAGAAAATAAAAAAGAAAACCTGTCTGTACAAAAAAAAAAAAAAAAGAGTACAAGCTTATGCAAAGCAACGTGTACCCTAGTGGCCCCACCAAAGACATTTTTGGATACACTCAACAATTCAACCAACATCAACAGACACTTTCTATGTCTGAGGTATCAGTCATAAAACAAAGACCAATACCATCAGCCACTAGATAGGGTAACTAATGCTTGTGTATTTAAAATTTTGTTTTAAAAATCACTTTTAAATATTAAATATCTGTGGTATTATTTTATAGTTTTTAAACTTTTTATTTAACATTTATTTTGTTAATATTCCCTTCTTTTAATATTTTATATTATCAGATACCTATTATATTAATTTTCTAATTTTGATAAATATCAATATTTTATGATTATGTAAGATATTAGGGTTGGGGAAGCTGAGTGAAAGCATAGGGGAGCTCTACTATTTTTGCAACTTCTTTACAAATCCAAAATTAATGTAAAAAGTAAAAAATATTTCAAAGTTTATTATCAGCTAGAGAATAATTTTACATGTTACTAAGATATATAATCTAATATTTTGGTTCATAATAACGCATGCATTTATTTCATATATATATATACACATAACATCTCTGAAACTTTTAGTATAATCCTAACAGAAAAACTGTTCACTATTAATTTTTACAGTTATCACTATTATTAACAACATATAAAGAGCCTTTAAGAAAATACAGAATAATTTATAACTTTAGGAATTACCAGGAATTCCAATTTCTTGTTTCAGAACCTCACAATTACTATCCTTCAGGAATTTGGAAACACTGGCTGACCACAAGCAACTGACAGAAATAAATGCAAATCCTCTCTGGAGTCATGTCTTAATTCATCTCAGATCTTGATATTTTCCAAACACTATGACTAACACACAGAAAAAGATAACCAGACACATGATGAGTGTAGACCACATGAATGAGAACCATGTGACATTAAAAACACTCCCAGTAAGACTTAATACCTTGAAATTATCATCAGTTCAGTCACTCAGTCATGTCCAACTCTGTGACCCCATGGACTGCAGCACGCCAGGCCTCCCTGTCCATCACCAACTCCTAGAGTTTACTCAAACTCAAGTTCATTGAGTTGGTGATGCCATCCAATCATCTCATCTTCTGTCATCCCCCACAGACTATAAAACAACTATCCTTATCATATGTAAAGAAAATAAAAACTGAGCTGAAAGATACCTGCAGGAACAGAAAATTATAAAAGGTAACACATCAGATTTGGGGGGGGGGGGGGAATAGAGCTTCTAGTAAATGAGTCCTCATGACTTCATAATTCCAGAGTCTTAAGAAGGAGCCATATGAAGAATAGTATAAAGGCTATATGCATTTATGTGAGCTCTCATGGAAATCCATGCACCATCCTATACTTAAACTGAATCCATTTAGTGTATTCCCTGTTGGTCTAACTAGATTCACACTGATACCCATAAAATGGAGTTGAATGTAAACAGAAGAGTCATGTATATTCTGCTCTAAAACCACCAAGCACAAACCAGAGCCCCCAACTGACTACAGTTCAAATAAATAGAGTCATACCCCTTCTTCCTATACTTAAGTCTTGCAATTAGAAGTGTTTCTTAAATATATTTTTTCTCATTTCTCAAAGTCCTATTAAATACCTACCATACCGTACGCATAGCTAGGCATTTGCCCATTCATTTTCGTATTAAAAAAAGAAGTAGAAGGAGCAATAGCTACAAAGAACCTAATTTTTTTTAAAAATAACCTAATTTTGGGTGTGGCTCACCACTGGACTACTTTGCTATGATTAACTATATCTAACAAGGAGACCAGAACCTTAGCACCAATAATCCCTAGCTCCCTAGCAGTCCAAGTTCAAAGAAACAGTGGAGGTAGGAGATCTTCGAAAGTTCTGGAAGGTAGAGCAGAAACTTCAATTTCATTCAGTTAAACTCAATTCAACTCATCAAGTATTTACTAAGTCTACTACTTATGTTGAACACACCAGGTGTGTGGGAAACGTCACACCCACTATCGCACAGGAGCTGTCTTCTCATTAGGCTTAAAATTTTCATGGAGAGGTATATAAATAACTAAATACTAATCAGGATTAGACAAATACTATATCAAAAGTTCTTTAAGGATTTCCCTTGTGGTCCAGTGGTTAGGAATTCATCTGCTAATGCAGGGGACATAGGTTCAATGCCTGGTCTGGGAGGATTCCATACACTGCGAAGCAACTAAGCCTGTGCACCACAGCTACTGAAGCCCACTCACCCTAGGGCCATGCTCAGCAACAAGAGAAGAAGCCACTGAAATGAGAAGGCTGTGAACTGCAACCAAGAGCGCCCCCACTCGCCGCAACTAGAGAAAGCCCACATGCAACAACGAAGACCAAATCCTGCCAAAAATACATAATTTCTTAAAAGTTTTAAATTTTATGCCTTAAAGTTAAAGATTAGAGATTGTATGGGACTGTACTGGAGGGTTAAAGGCTGGTGTTCAAACTGATTAATTTCTGCCTCTTCCAAGGGACTGCTTATATTGCTGGATGTACTTTTTTATGAAGACAGAAAAAGATGACCGTAAGAGGCACTGTCAGTGACTGCAAGAAATAAGTAATTTCATCATATTAGCGATTGATACAAATAATACACCTACTAAAAATCAATCAGTTCAACAGTAACACTGCCAATATTGTATATGGTGGAGTCAGATAAAGAAAAGTCTTCGTGATTAAGACTATAACCACCTACTGTGGGTCTTTCATTGTACAGAACTTTTAGAATTAAAAAAAAAAAATAGAAGGAACACCAGCTGAATTATTAAATTAGTTCTGAAAAAGAAGGTCAGCAGAATAGGACTTCCTTGGTGGGCCAGTGGCTAAGAATCTGCCTGCCAATGTAAGGAACACGAGTTCAATCCCTGGTTGGGCAAGACTCCACGTGGCACGGAGCAACTAAGCCTGTGCACCACGCCTACTGAAGCCCACACACCCTGGAGCCTGTGCTCTACAACAAGAGCAGTCACTGCGATGAGAAGCCTGTGCACCACAAGGAAGAGCAGCCCGGCTTGCCCCAACTAGAGAAAGTCCTGGCACAGCAACGAAGATTCGGTGCAGCCAAAAATAAAATAAATACATTGAAAAAAAAAAAAGGTCAGTAGAATAAAAAAAGAAGAACAGTTTCATCCATTAGTACCTGTCCATTACTGGAATGTTGAATATAACATTTCTCTGGAACACTACTAATTCTAGAAAGTATCAATATTGAGAAATCATTGCCACCTGGAATTTGAGAGACTTTTGTTCTGCCACCTGTACATCTAATGCAAGAATGGTTTACAAGTATATCTCAAAAACTGTATGTATATAAGGTGATGGAGAATCTGAAACTTGCTTTATCTTTGAGGATATAGCACTGAGCCAGGGTTCCCTTAGGATTCCTTTTCAGGCCCTCGGAAGTCATCAAGCTATCTGGCATTCCCCCAAGAGTTCCGATACTCATATTAAACGAACGCCCTCTTGAGGACATGTCTAAGGGCTCACCCTTGTACTTTACCTTGAGAGCAAATGTTGCCGCTGCCACAAATGACCTGTGGGTCCAGTGACCCGGCTGGTCTCTAATTCATCACCCTGCAAGTGCTCCAGGACACCCTCCCAGAGCCATACCCCTGATTTTGGAGTTCCCACAGAACTATGCCCACTGGCACAGCAATTCTTGCCTGAGCATATCTTAGACAGAGGTTTCCTTTCTTTCTGTAATCCATTTGCTTTCCATCTTTCAGAAAATTACTCAATTTCTGATCTTCCAATAATACTCTTTCTTTTTGGATTCTTTTTTTCATTCACTTTTAGAGATCTAAAGGAAAGTGAAGTTGCTCAGTTGTGTCCGACTCTCGAGACCCCATGGACTGTAGCCCTCCAGACTCCTCCATCCTTGGGGTCCTCCAGGCAAGAATACTGCAGTGAGTAGCCGTTTCCTTTTCCAGGGAATACCCAGCTTTTATTTATTAGGATCCTGCCACTCCTAGATCCATAGAGTGCTTTTTATTACTGACTTTCTTAAGGAGATATAGGTTTAGAGCTTTCCAGCATGTATGCCAAAGGGCATGCTGCCATGCTCTCTCCTTGTGCCCTAGACCAGCTGCTGCTGTCTCACTCTTTTCCTACTTTATAAATTATTTCTTCTGGCAGTCTGCTGAATACAACTGGAGAATACACCAGTATTCTGGTGAATACAACTAAGGCCGTGCGCCACAACTACCAAGCCTGTGCTGAGAGCCCAGGAGCCACAACTGAAGCCCGTATGCTCTACAGCCTGCACTCTGTGACAAGAAAAACTGCCACAATGAGAAGTCCCTGTACCACATCCAGGGAGCAGCCCATGCTCGCCAAAACTAGAAAAAAAGCCCACACAGCAACGAAGATGCAGCACAGCCAAATAAATAAATAAAAAGCAAATTATTCCTTAGTTGTCCATGAAAAATGGTAACATATCCCTAAAAACTTGGGTAGGCTGTTATTTGGACTTGAGGGTATCAAGAAATAAGTATATACTATCTTCTAATCACTTACCTCTAAGTTGCTGGAGTTCCATGTTCAAACTCTCAATGTTATTCTCATAGAACTCAAGATTTTGAAGGGTCTCTGCCCTCAGTGATTCCTCTTGCTTCTCCTCCAGCAATAAGCTGAGCTCTTCCTGAGCCCTGCGGCACATATCCAAGTCCTGTTCCATCTCCTGAATCCTTACCAAGACCAAGGGACACTGGGAAGTCTGGTCCAAAGTCTTGTCAACATTCTCCGGGCCCTCCTTTTCTAGGCTCTCCCAGCCAGGACGGTTACAGGTTAAGAGCTTGGGGGGTACTGCATTTGTTCTCTGCTGGGCCGAGGGAGGCAGGGGAGCTGGGCGAGAGGGTCTCATTGCCAGGGGTGGATCCAGTCTCAGGTTCTGGTCTCCCAGCGCATGGGGAGGAGTAGATGATGGAGTACAGGGACGGGGTGGTGGGGGCCTTAGAGCTTTTCTCCTTTCAGGCAACTCCTGCTGAGTCATTAGCTTCGAGGAACCTCGGAAAATATCCTTTTCGGAGTTAAAGTCCATGATTGAAAAGTGGCGCAAGATTTTATCTGGTTCTGGGAAGGGCCCTGACAAGCTCTTCTCAAACTCTATCAGTTGCTGGGTCAACTTTGAATCCAGGTCCGTGCAGCCGTCTCCTTGTGACCGTGTCATGGCTTCCAGGGCGGGTGCCTTGTCTTGCAGACCAGGCTTCATCTCTGATCTGTCTGGGGCGGAGCAAAAGCTGGAAGCACTTTCTTTGGGTGTGCAGTGCTTTTTCACACATCTTGCCAGGCCGTGGAGCTGAGAGCTCAGCTGGCTGGGTCTGACTGCCCTGGAGGCAGTGAGGGAAGAGGCGCTGTGAAGAGGTGGCCCTGGCTTCTGCAGGGTTTTTGGCTGGGAGTATGAAGTTCTTCTGGGAGGTAGGCTGGAGTAGTCTCGAGTCCTTGCTTCTAGAGGAACAGAGTCAGAATACTGGTCTGGGCTAGGGTGGCTTCCTCCTCTCATAGAATAATACTGGTTTCTCTGCAAATCAGGATGAAAAGGTACTGGAGGTTGGGACGCAACACCATTGACGACCTCTGAAGGATCCGTCGTGGAAGAGCATTTGACAAGAAGCTGCTCGTGCCCCGCACCTGGGCTTCCTGGGGGCCCTCCTGAGGGGTCCGCGTCCCAGTGAGACTGTTTATCTTCTTCACACTCAGAAGTCAGGTGTTCCAGGGTAGAAGTGGGTGTTTCAGAAATAACACAGTTGGACTTCTCTGCTTTATACTCATGAAATTCATGTCTTTTTCCTTCTGCTTCTAAGGAGTTCTCTGAACAATCCAAAGGTGTGTCAGGAATGTTGGTGAGGTCGCTCTCCTGTGACAGATCCATGGTTTCCTCTACCCTTGTTTGAGGACATAACTTTACAAACCGGTAAGGAAAGATGCCTGTCCTGCCTTTCAGTGACCCTTCAAGCCAGCCATCTTCCAGAGTGCCCAGGATTCGGATTTTATCACCTACTTCAAAATCCAGCTCATTTGGCTCCAGGGCCTGGAATCTGTGAAGGGCAATTCCGTAGGTGCCCGGCTGCTCAGTGTCCTCTTCTGGCTCTTTCTCCTCTCCTGTACTGGTATCTACTTCACCGTTACTAACGCAGTCATCACAATTTCCAGAATTGACCGATTCATCCACAGTCCTCAGGGGCCCCAAAAGCTCTACAAAACCTTCTGGAAAAATGCCTCTTCGACCCTCTAGTTCCCCTTCAAACCAGCCTGGCTCAGGAATTCCAATAATGGTAATCACATCCCCTTCTCTGAAGTCCAGCTCCTCATCCAGCTGGGCAGAAAGCCCCATCAGGGCCCGGGCTTGTCCCATGGAATATTCGGGAATCTGGAGAAGAGCACTCTGTGAGTGCCACTGCTGACTCTGTGAGGAGAGGCAGAGCTCCCTAACACACGAGGATGGGAAGAAGCCCCGGGCACCCCAGCAGTTTCGGCCCTGCAGCCAGCCACCAGTGAGAGTGCCATCAAGAATCACTAGGTCACCTAAAGAAAGAAAAGAGAAGCAGAGATAATGACTTCCATTATCACCCCTGGAAGACAGTGGTATAAGTAATAGTGCAATTCATCATCTTAAACACCTACCAAATTCAAGGGAATGTAAATCTAGAGTTTTCAGGGCATAAACACTTTTTGACAATTTAGTAACAATAGAGTGAACATTCCTATAAACCTGTGGTTTCCAAAATGTGGTCCTCAAAACCCTGGGGTTGGATCCCTAAGACTCTTTCAGAGGGTCTGTGAGGTCAAAACTATTATTTTTTTTTTCACTTCATCCAAAACAATGTAACGTGGCAAACTGAATACTGATTTAAATAAAATAATCAAGATTTCTTCTATTTTTAAATTAAATTTTTTAAAAACTGTTGAGTGCATTGCATGGCTTGCAGGATCTTAGCTCCTCGACCAGGGATTGAACTTGCACCCTCAGCAGCGAAAGCACAGAGTCCTACCACCAGGGACCACCAGGAAATTTCCTAGATTTCTTCTACTAAACCAAATATTAAAGACATCTGCAAAAAATGTAAACAAATGTTACTATTCTCACTAAATTTTTTTGTTTAGGAAACTAGTTATTTTTCAGAAAATGTTATTCATGTTAATGTTAATATGCATTAAAAAATAAATTGATAATTTAAAAAAATTCTCAGCTTTAATAGCTAATGTAAATATTAATAGACTCACAGAAGCAAGTACTCTTCAGGTTCTCAAAAATTCTAAGAATGTAAATGAATCCTAGGATCAAAAAGGTTGAGAAATGCTACTATCAACAAGTTTGTGCCACTGGATTTATTTATAAATGATGGAGAACATATTCATTTCCACTAGAAACCTTTGAATAGATTGATCTAATTTTTCACACTAAGTTATATTCAATATAAAAAATTAGCAAAGAAAGAAATCTTCAAAGTCCCTCCTAAACAATTTTTATCCTGAAAATACATCATAATGAAATTTTAAAAGAGTTCCAAGTAATCAAGGACTTTGTTTTTTAAAATAATCAGTAATTTCAATATTGTTTCAAGGTATCGTCACAAAATACACACTAAACAGTTAGCATCTGTCTTGCTGCTGAAGAAAGTGAGGAGTGGAAAAGACAGGGCACAGTGCTTGTTTCTGAAAAAAAAATGAAACTAAAATTCAACCTATTATGATTCACCCCAGTGAACAAATTCCTCTACTGTTTTGCAGCAAACTTTTAATTTTCTAATTATGACCTATTCATTTTGTAGATTATCGATTTTAATTTTTTTTTTAACTTTCTTAACATTTAAGTCAATTTCCCTTTCATGAGTAGGGGTGATTAAGGAATGCAACTGGCCCAAGTGAAAGAAGACCAGGAGAGCCAAGCACCTGGCAAAATCATGAGGCCTTTTATAGTCAGGCATACTTGAATGCTGGATTATCATCTAGGGTATCAATTTATATGCTCTTTTTATAAAAATTAAGTCTATCTTCTTACGAAGTGAATTAGATGCAATACTGACAGGTACCACGTCTCTTTTTTGTTTCAAAAACCTGATATAATGCCTTTCACACAGCAAGCACTCAATGTCCTCATTATTAGTGAAGATTCTTCAATTTCCCAATAAATATATCTTCCCTCCAAAACTAGCTCCATGCTGTCCAACTTCCTTTTGTTCTGTAATTTCTCTCAAAACATTTATTCCATTCATCACTTGCTCGTTGCTACCATCTAGTCCGACTCTCATCATCTCTTTCTTTTAAAACTTTTCCCAGACATTGTCTCTTCCAATCTACCAAACTAAGACTATAAACGTACCAATTTTATCATATTCTTCCCCTGCTCAAATGTTTACCATGGGACATGAAGGCTTCTTCCTATTAACCAAGGCTTTTCCTATAATAATCCTATTCTCTTACTACCTGAAATATAGTAAAAGAAAATAAGCTTGCTCTGAATGTTCTCCAAAGAGGTTTAGTTACTAAGCTACCAAAAGAAAGTGTTCATGAAAGTCACTCAGTCGTGTCTGACTCTTTGCGATCCCATGAACTATACAGTTCATGGAATTCTCCAGGCCAGAATACTGGAGTAGGTAACCTTTCCCTTCTCCAGGGGATCTTCCCAACCCAGGGATCAAACCCTGCATTGCGGGCAGATTATTTACCAGCTGAGCTATCAGGGAAGCCCAAGCTACGAAAAGGCTGTTCTTATGTTTTCACCTCAATGCAACCTGGCATTCACATCCAGATACAACCTCCCCCTGCCCCATCCCCAGCTATCCAATATTATCTCACCTTTGAGAACCTAATTCCACACAATGGGACTTTGCCTCCTAAACAAGCCTCTCTATCCAAAACCTTAGCATATTTCTCTAATAAACTTTAAAGGTCTACACACATCTTGGTCATCTGTAGTCTACTAAAGAATTTATCACTTATATCAACAATTTTGACACTTGTATATTTATAGACTATACAGCTCCTAATGTAAGATTTTTGCATTTAGTGGTAAGCACTAAATCACTCTCACTGATTTCATACCGGTTTGCTTAGATGTCCCTGAAAAATAGGGTCTTGGTCTTGTATTTCTATTTTCCCTTTAATTTCTGATTCAGTATCCCATTGGTCAGAGATTGGGGTCCTGAGAATTACAAGTGACTTTTACCCATTCCAACAGGACCACAGAAGAAACTCACTGGAGACATGGCTACTGTTCAGACACAACAAGCCTTTTAGTGACCAAGAATAAAAGTATGCCATAACTCCCACTCTATTGGCTTTGAAATGAACTGGCTTTTTTAAAGCTGCAGAATCAGAATATTTTCTTGTAATGCCAGATCTCTATGAAATCCTTACAGTAGGATTTGTTTCCCTATTTTCTGTTGAGTGACTGTTTTGATAGGCTTTATGACTGTCATTCTGTTGATTATTTCTATATAATAAAGGTGAATTTTTTTTTAAGTCACAATTTAGTCCCTAAAAAGCACCTCAGAGATAATTTTGTTGAATACTTTTATTTTATATAGCCCTGTTATTGAGTTTTTTGCATTCTGATTGTTTAGGAATGGAGGCTACTTGGTGGTCATTTCTAGACTTCAAAAACAACAATACGAGGAACTTCTGGAATACGGTGACCAGATTTTGAGAATAGAAAAATAGGAAGTAGGGTGACTCTTAGGGTAAGCCTGAGCCTTTTATTTATGCACAATTAATCCCAGTCACCACAGTGCTTGTTTCTTCTGGTTAAATTTTTATTTTATATTTGAACAAGAAATGCATTAAGAATAAGATGATAAGAAAGTCCAAGAGTCTGAATATAAGTAGTCTGGCTCTGCAGGTTTTAGGTCCTCACTGAATCCTAGTGCCCAGGGACTCTGTGCTCTATGCAGACTGACCACACTCTTTACCTAGGCTTCCACATGAGCCATATCAGAACCTTAATCCTGATATCTCACGCCATGACACCAGAAATTTATGACACAAGTGCTTTAACTGATAATTATCATTTATCTATTTATAAATAAATTTATCAATTTAATTTGTATTGGTCTTTTTTGGGGGTAGGGAGGTAGTCTAGAAGCATGGGATTGTAAGCAAGGAGTAAGCATTCTGTATTGTATAAGGCAATTAAATATTTCATCACTCTTTTTTTTTTTTCTCTCTTTCACTGTCTTTTCTTTGCCATACTCTCATTTTGTTTTTTTGTTGTCTCTCTCTTTTCCCCCCGCTCTGTATTTTTTAGGATAACACTCGCATTGATCTTTCTAAGAGACAAACTTGTTTCTGAATTTAAATTAACTCCAACTATAGGGAACAGACCAACACAAACAGGAAGCTTCAGGGTAAGGAGAAAGGGTGACACCTGCTGGAAGAACCACTGGTGGTTTTCATTCCAAACCGAAGCTCCCTGGAAAATGTAGGCACACACAAAACTTCACATAATTATCAAGAAACGAGGCCCCCTGAAGCACATTTATGAGCGCCAGGATGAGAACCATAAAATGGCTCATTTTTACTGAGCGCTTTCCCTGTGCCAGATGCTTTAATGTATAACCTCATTTAGTCCTCGCGACTACCCTGAGGTAGGTGCTATAACTTGTAGATAAGGACACTGAGGCCAAGAGAACTTAAGTAATTAAACCAAAGTCAATAGCTACTGAGTTGTGAAGCTGGATTTAAATCTAGGGACATCAGAATTCTCACCCCCTGAACTACACTGCCGGCTCGGCTCTATCTATATATAATATACATTTATTAATTATACATATATATAGATAATATAATTTTAGAGTTAAAATAGATATACTTTTTCTCTTATTTTAGTGATACTTCTGAAAGGTAAGTAAATAACAACTGAAGGCAGCATGGTAAAACAAAACAGGTCTCAAACATTAGCCCACATGCTCTTAAAGGTTTCCAAATCCCTCGCGACATATATTAAATCACAGCAGAGGAGACGCTTCACTGCTACACTGAAGGATCAAAGGAAAGGTAAGGAAGCAACAAGGAACTGGATTAATAGTACTAAAGTACTAGGGATAAAGGAAAGTATACACTCATGAGCGGAGACACGGATCTTCATAAACCATATGTAGTATAAAACAATAGAAAATCAAAGGAATTAAAATCACTTCTGTGTCTCATGTTAAGATTCCCCTCAAATTAAAAATTGTATACATATACCTAACTTCCTCATCTTCAAAGGCTATATGTCCTAATCAGAAGACATACAGAACAAAAAGATGTGAAAAGCACAGAAGGAAACAGAGCTGAATAGTCAGCATGCTAACTGGAAGACCGTAAAGTATCACAGAAGAGAACAAGCTAAAACCACTAATAATTAATAATATATCTCTTTCCCTATGCATTCCCTGCTCAGCATTCTTTCCTTTTGAGCTCTGCTTATGTTTTTAAGGGGCTTCCCAGGTGGTGCTAATGGTAAAGAACCCACCTCCCAGTAGGAGGAGACTTAACAGACTCAGGTTTGATCCCTATGTGGGGAAGATTCCCTGGAGAAAGGCATGGCAACCCACTCCAGTATTCTTGCCTGGAGAATCCCACAGACAGAGGAGTTCCTCAGGCTTAACTTGTTAAAAGCTAGTTAAGATAAGGTCTACAGGCTCCAGGATCCAGCCTGACCCTGAGTCAGTCTTCGGAGAGGTGACTTGTGGCTGAAAGGCCCACACCAAGGTCTTCCTGAGAACCTCTTGGTGGCCCTGGGATTCCTGAGGTGGATTTTAACTTGAAAGCAAGTTCACAACACATCAGTCCACTCTTCTCAAGGCAAGCATTCAGCAGAAAATCTCTCTGTTTAGTACCTAAGACAACTTTGTGCTCAGTCTCTCAGTCATGTCCAACTCTTTGAGACTCCATGGTCTGTAGCCCACCAGGCTCCTCTGTCCATGGGACTTTTCAGGCAAGAATGCTGGAGTGGGTTGCCATTTCCTTCTCTAGGGGATCTTCCTGACCCAGGGATCGAACCCACATATTCTATGTCTCATGCACTGCTTGTGGATTCTTTACTCACTAAGCCATTGGAAAGACTACACAAGATATAATATGAAGTAAACAAACTAATTCCAGAAGTCACATTCTCAAAGTCCTTAAATGTTATAGACATACTGTACATTCCCATATAGTATACTGTTATACACAGAATAATAGATAACAAAGTCGTATCAATGTTGTTAGCCACTGGGCTCTGGCCCTTTCTCCACACCTTCTGACTGGTCTGACTGATGTGAACTCAACCCTCCAATGGAAGAACTGTGAGTATGAGCAGATAAGGTTCCCTGCTATAACATCTTCCTCTATTTCTGTCTTCGCAATACTGATTAGCAAAAATGTATTCAAAACAGAGGTAGGGCTCAGTGTAAAGTGAAGACAAGAAACTCTGACAGCTGATTTTGAGGATTAAGGTCAAAGTCCACTTTTCCTTTCTTCTCACTGAATAAAGGTTAGGGAGTTTGCTTGGTCTCTCTCCCCACCTCTATGAGCACTCTCTCTCATATATGTACATGGTTTAAGAAATTAAGCCCATTTCAGGACTTCCCTGGTGGTCCAGTGGTACAGAGACTGTTTCCATTGCAGAGGGCATGGGTTTGATCCCTGGTAGGGAACTAAGATCCCACATGCCATGAGGTGTGGCCCAAAAAAGAAAAGAAAAGGAAATTAAGTCTATCCCCTTAGTGCCATACTCAAAAAAGTAATAATATTAATATATCCAATAAATCATACAATTCTGATGACTGCTGTGAGTCACAAAACTGCACTGATCATAAGCTTCAGTTCGTGGAATACTACTGGTTTCTGTGCTTATGCAGAAATGTATGGACGTACGTACGTGTGCTGAAATGGTTTAGTCACTCTTTACACATTCAGGCTTCCCTGGTGGCTCAGAGGTTAAAGCGTCTGCCTGCAATGTGGGAGACCTGGATTCAACCCCTGGGTCAGGAATATCCCCTGGAGAAGGAAATGGCAACCCACTCCAGTATTCTTGCCTGGAGAATCCCATGGACGGAGGAGCCTGGTGGGCTACAGTCCATGGGGTTGCAAAGAGTTGGACACGACTGAGTGACTTCACTTTTACTTTCTTTCAAGTCTATCAGAGTACATGAAGCGAGAAATACTTGAAATATCACTGAGACATGACTATGACTATCTGTTTAAAACCACTTCCTTTTAAACTTGATCTGATGAGAACTTTAATAACATTACCTAATAGTTGGGCAGCAATGGGAATGTTTTGCATCTCTGCCTTAATTTGCATACCACAATTCCTGCTCTATTACTGTACATTAATAAATAAGTCTTAGTACCTAAGACTTGACCACACAAGATATAGGGAATGAAATGAGACTATATTTGTGAGGAAAAAAATACTGTAGAAATTATAAAATGCTACTCAAAGATAAGGATTTATTATTGTCAGCTCTATCTTGGTATTATTGAAGACTCTCTAGAGGTTAATTACTTATAAAAATTCAAAAAAGATCTAGTTGTCAAAATGGACTGACCCCACCAGTATTATTTTAAACAGACTACTCTTGGGTGATCAACTTACCTCGATGGAGAGGAAGACTGTTCAGTTCTAGGGATGTAAATTCACAGATACAGACATACAGTCTCTCGCCCTCTTTTAGACTGGGAATGGTAACAACTTCTACAAAACTGCTGGGGAACTGTCCTGAAAATAAAAGCAAACATTTCCAGTATTAAAATTCCTTTTTTCTATTTGTGTACCAGGACAAAAAACTTTTTTCTGAGCTCATTTATAGACCCCAAATTAAAAACTCACTGAGTACTTATAGCTGGAAAATCTACTGTAGAAAATGTGCAACACACAAAATTAGGTGCCTGCAGAACACAGAGAGTGCAATTCAATCCAATAAACATTTAATGGGTGTCACTCTATCAAAGGCACACTGCAGAGGGGAAAAAGAGTAAGACAGTCTTGGCCCTGAAAGATCTTAAAATCTACTTCAGACATAAAATCTAATTCAGACATTAGCAATAATTCAGTCTGAAATCCAGTGTCAACTCATAGGTATACAAATTGCTATGGAAGTTCAGAGAAGGCAGAAAACGGGTCAGGAAGAAAATGAAAAATTTTATGGAAAAAACTACAGTTGAGTCTGAAGATGGGCAGGGTTATAATAGGTAATGGTAGATAGACAAGCCTGTCAGTTGGAAAGCATCAGAAAGTTTAGCTGATTCCACCTTCTATATATCTCTTGCATCTGTCCACTATCTCAAGACTCATCCTCTCGGTCCAAGCCATGGCTACTTCTCACCTCGATTACTGCAACAACTTCCCATCTTGCCTCCCTGCTTTTGGCTTTGCCCTTCCCTATCATTCTTCAATTTGAAGCAGAGAGCTTTGTAAAATACAAGTCTGACTGTGCTTGAAGCACGTTTACAGCAGCCCATTTCCATAACCCCTTTCCACAGCATGCGCTGTCCTCCATGATCTAGTCTCTGTTCACCTCCCCATGCCATCTCCCCCATCTCAACCATTCACACTTCATGCCAGACTGAACTTTTCTCAGTTCCTCCATGCTCTTTTCCTCTTGTTCCAGGGCCCCTGAATAAGCAATCCTCTCTGCCTATCCTCTTTGACTTCTGACACACCATATTTATCCCAGCTGAGGTATCACATCTACTGGGAAATAATCTATTATCCCCCAAATACAGGTTAAGTATCAACAGAGTCTGTTCTCAGGACTGTAAGATATACTTCAAGCCAGATGTACATAAATATATGCAAGTTAAGGCTGGATTTAACACAGATGCATATTGTGGGAGAAGAACTTCTAGTCTCCTCCTGAATTCATGAAAGAAATTGGTGCTAATATATCTTTTCAAGAATAGAAAAAAGGAAACCAGGCGCATGAAAAGTGGGAGGTAAGTGCCTCTAGGATACAGGGCAACTTTAATAAATTTAGGTCACCCAGGGATTTAGGAGGGCAGCTGGTACCTAACCACGGCAACCTTTTAAAGGAACCTGCAAGGAGAGATGCAATGATAACAGACGTTCTCTCCTCACTGGTAGAAACCACGGCAAACACATGCAGAAAACACAAAAGGATCTGAAGTTTATTTACTGGGCTTGCCATTAAACCTTAATTTTTAATATAGAAAGAAGGGAGTGCCTGTGCCTATTTTGAATGTGAAGAATCATAAGCCTCTTACCTGTCACATCCTCTTTCTTTCCTAGAAGCCAAAATTCATCCACCACTGCCAATACCTCAATAATATCTCCCACAAAGAGTGGCAGTTCTTCTGATACGCTAGGGCAAAAGTCAAAGATAGCTCGAACCACTGAGCCAGCCTCCATCTTTTAAACCTGGAAAGAAAGGTAAAAGAAATGGGAAAGTAGAATTATTTAAGACACTGCAATACAGACCTGTATCTTGAGAATTATCATTAAGATATAAAGGTACTTATAATGAAGTCAAAGTAAATAAGAAGTTTGTACTTTAAAAAAATCAGAATGCTATCTCATTTATTTCTTTAGAAACAATAATTTCCTCATACATTTTCATTTGATGTTCAAAGTCATTCCGGAATCGAAAAAAAAAAAAAATGACCTATAGCTATGAGTAACAGAAAACATGCAATGTGGAACTGCAGACTTCCCAAAATGCCTGAGGAAGGCAATATGTAAATTAACATTTTTAAAATACAAGGCAAGAGGGTACTTTTAAAATATGGTATTTAAAAGGTAGGGAATTGAAATATGGCATTTCATCTATTCCCCATAACTATATCTTTTTTTGCTTATTTCTTCTCTATTTCCACATATATTTTATTTTTTCAAGTCTTATTGATATAATTGACGTACACATAAGTTTTTGCTTCCCTGTTGATTTAGATGGTAAAGAGTCTGCCTGACTGCAATGCAGGAGACCTGGATTCAATCCCTGGCTTTGGAACATCTGGAGAAGGCAATGGCAACCCACTCCAGTAATTCCATGGACAAAGAGAAGCCTAGTGGGCTGTAGTCCATGGGGTTGCATAGAGTTGGACATGACTGAGCAACTAACAGAGTATATTCTGCATAAGTTTAATCATGAAGTGATTATTGCAATAAGTTTAGTGAACATCCATCATTTCATATAGATACAAAATTTAAGAAATGTATTTAAAAATTATATTTTAAACATGTATTTTCCTTTTGATGAGGGCTCTTAGGAGGTACACCCCTAATAACTTTCATACATAACATACGCAGTATTAATTATACTGATCATGTTGTACGTTACATCCCTAGTACTTATTTATTATTTACTTATTTACAGTGAAGTGACAGAAAGTCGCTCAGCTGTGTCCGACCTTTTGTGACCCCATGAACTGTAGCCTGCCATGCTCCTCTGTCCATGGGATTCTCCAGGCAAGAATACTGGAGTGGATTGCCATGCCCTCCTCCCAGGAGATCTTCTCAACCCAAGGATTGAACCTGAGTCTTCTGCTGGGAGTTTATACATTTTGACTGCCTTCATCCAATTTCCCCAGCCACCTCTGCCCTATCTATGGTGACCACAAAATCTGATCTCTTTTTCTGAGTTTGTTTGTATCTGAAGTATAGTTGACCTATAACACCATGTCAGTTCCTGTTACACAACTTGGTGATTCAATAGTTCTACACATTTCAAAATGATCACCATGATAAATCTAGTCATGATATGTCCTCATACAAAGACAGGAGTTATTAACTATTCCCCACACTATACATTTCATACTTGTGAATTATTTATTTTACAACTGGAACTTACTTCTTAAACTCTCTCATCTATTTCCTTCCTCCTCCCGCCCACCTCCCCTCTGGCAACTACCTGTTTGTTCTTTCTGTCTATGACTTTGTTTCTGTTTTATGTTTGTTCATTTGTTTTTTAGACTTCACACATAAGTGAAATAATAAGGTATTTCTTTTTCTCTGACATTTCATTTAGCATAATGCCCTCTAGATCCATTCATGTTATCAAAAACGGCAAGATTCTATTCTTTGTTATGAATTAGTAATATTCCATTATACACACACACATATATACATGTATATATATAATACACACACGTGCACACAGATATATAATATAACCACATCTTCTTCATCCATTTATCTACTAACAGGCAGTAAGTTCACTTCCCAAGTTTACATCTTTTGTAAATAATGCTTCAATGAACATAGGGGCTCATCTCTCTTTCTGAATTAGCTTTTGTCAGATAAATACCCAGGGCTGGAATTGCTGGATCACACGGTAGTCCTGTTTTTAATTTTTTGAGGAACCTCCATACTGTTTTCCATAATGGTTGTACCAGTTTATATTCCCACCAACAGTGCACATAGTTCAGTTCAGTTGCTCAGTCGTGTCTGACTCTTTGCGACCCCATGAATTGCAGCACGCCAGGCCTCCCTGTCCATCACCATCTCCCAGAGTTCACTCAAACTGACGTCCATCGAGTTGGTGATGCCATCCAGCCATCTCATCCTCTGTCGTCCCCTTTTCCTACTGCCCTCAATCTCTCCCAGCATCAGTCTTTTCCAATGAGTCAACTCTTCGCATGAGGTGGCCAAAGTACTGGAGTTTCAGCTTTAGCATCATTCCTTCCAAAGAAATCCCAGGGCTGATCTCCTTTAGAATGGACTGGTTGGATCTCCTTGCAGTCCAAGGGACTCTCAAGAGCCTTCTCCAACACCACAGTTCAAAAGCATCAATTCTTTGGTGCTCAGCTTTCTTCACAGTCCACCTCTCACATCCGTACATGACTACTGGAAAAACCATAGCCTTGACTAGACGGACCTTTGTTGGCAAAGTAATGTCTCTGCTTTTCAATATGCTATCTAGGTTGGTCATAACTTTCCTTACAAGGAGTAAGCGTCTTTTACTTTCATGGCTGCAGTCACCATCTGCAGTGATTCTGGAGCCCCCAAAAATCAAGTCTGACACTGTTTCCACTGTTTCCCCATCTATTTCCCATGAAGTGACGGGGCCAGATGCCATGATCTTTGTTTTCTGAATGTTGAGCTTTAAGCCAACTTTTTCACTCTCCTCTTCCTCTTTCAGGCTTTTGAGTTCCTCTTCACTTTCTGCCATAAGGGTGGTGTCATCTGCATATCTGAGGTTATTGATATTTCTCCCGGCAATCTTGATTCCAGCTTGTGCTTCTTCCAGTCCAGCGTTTCTCATGATGTACTCTGCACAGAAGTTAAATAAGCAGGGTGACAATATATAGCCTTGACGAACTCCTTTTCCTATTTGGAACCAGTCTGTTGTTCCATGTCCAGTTCTAACTGTTGCTTCCTGACCTGCATGTAGGTTTCTCAAGAGGCAGGTCAGGTGGTCCGGTATTCCCATCTCTTTCAGAATTTTCCACAGTTGATTGTGATCCACACAATCAAAGGCTTCGGCATAGTCAATAAAGCAGAAAGAGATGTTTTTCTGGAACTCTCTTGCTTTTTCCATGATCCAGCGGATGTTGGCAATTTGATCCCTGGTTCCTCTGCCTTTTCTAAAACCAGCTTGAACATCTGGAAGTTCACGGTTCACATATTGCTGAAGCCTGGCTTGGAGAATTTTGAGCATTACTTTACTAACGTGTGAGATGAGTGCAATTGTGCGGTAGTTTGAGCATTCTTTGGCATTGCCTTTCTTTGGGATTGGAATAAAAACTGACCTTTTCTAGTCTTGTGGCCACTGCTGAGTTTTCCAAATTTGCTGGCATATTGAGTGCAGCACTTTCACAGCATCATCTTTCAGGATATGGAATAGCTCAACTGGAATTCCATCACCTCCACTAGCTTTGTTCGTAGTGATGCTTCCTAAGGCGCACTTGACTTCACATTCCAGGATGTCTGGCTTTAGGTGAGTGATCATACCATTGTGATTATCTTGGTCGTGAAGATCTTTTTTGTACAGTTCTTCCGTGTATTCCTGGCACCTCTTCTTAATATCTTCTGCTTCTGTTAGGTTCATATCATTTCTGTCCTTTATCGAGCCCATCCATCTTTGCATGAAATGTTCCCTTGATATCTCTAATTTTCTTGAAGAGATCTCTAGTCTTTCCCATTCTGTTGTTTTTCTCTATTTCTTTGCATTGATCTCTCTCCACAACTACCTTAAAGATGGGGGTACGAGGCTCAGAAAGTTATAAAACAATTTGTTCAAGATCACAGAGTTTATAGCAGCAGGGCCAGGATTTGGACTGAGGGCATTCTGGTCCCTACTTACTTCTATTAAAATAAAAAGAAAAAGTAATTCGACCTGAATAACAGCAACAGTAGCGCAGATTTAAAATGCATTGAAAAATAAAAATCCATAAAAACAACAAGAAAAAACTATGTAGATGGCGCCTCTAGACAGGACTGAGTACACGATACCACATCAACAATGTGTTTTCCATTCAAAGAAGCCTACAGTCCAAACTTGCATACTACCTGCTATGGTATCTGTGCTGTTATAAGACAATGTGTCTGTTATTCTCTGTCAAGGGAGCCTAAGTGCATGCTCATCTGGTGGCTCAGATGGTAAAGAATTTGCCTGCAATGCAGGAGACCTGGGTTCCATTCCTGGCTCTGGGAGATTCCCTGGAGAAGGGAATGACTACCCATTCCAGTATTCTTGCCTGGAGAATCCCATGGACAGAGGAGCCTGGAAGGCTACAGTTCAGCGGGATACAGACAGTCAGACACAGCTGAGCAACTAACACTTCACTTCAAGCAACAGAAAGGGAGGCAATAAAAAGGAGGGCATATGTATACTGGAAACCCTCAGGATTACTGTACTCGTCTCCCAGGTCTTTTATAAGAAGCAACAGAAGCTCTCCAGAGTGTCCAGGCCCCCGCCTGCTGTTCTTTATTTGCCTCAAGTATTCATTTGGTGCTGCGAGAGATGAGGATTCTAACCTTCATCTCACATATAACTATGCTGTCACTTCTGTGTGATTCTTTTCGACCCCATGGACTGTAGCCCGCCAGGCTCCTCTGTCCATGGGATTCCCCAGGGAAGAATATTGGAGTGGGTTGCCATGCCCTCCTCCAGGGGATCTTCCCAACCCAGAGATCGAACCTATATCTCTTATGTCTCCGACACTAGCAGGCAAGTTCTTTACCACTAGCACCACCTGAGAGCCCCTACATATAACTATAACCAACATCAAAAGGCACCAAGTGCCTAGTTACAAAAAAGAATAGTTACAGCTTCGTTAAGTTTACAGTCTAAGAATGATGTGGACAAACATTTAGGCACATAATAAATTGTTTAGTCTATTAATGCAAAGTACCTATAAGATTCTAATGACTCATGCAATGCAAATGTTACATATTTCACTTGAACTACTGAGTAAAAAGAGCTTGTCCTTGTGTCACAGAAACTTTTTTCCTATAATGAGATGACTTGGGTATATAACGGAAAAGAGAAGTAGCTAGTTAACATTCCCCATATCCTCTCCCACCACATATTTTCTTTAAGTATTAAAACATATACAAATCTTCCCTAGTGGCTCAGATGGTAAAGGATCTGCCCGCAATGCAGGAGATCCAGGTTCGATCCCTGGGTTGGGAAGATCCCCTGGAGTAGGAAATGGCAACCCATTCCAGTATTCTTGCCTGGGAAATCCCATGGACAGAGGAGTGTGGCAGGCTACAGTTCACGGGGTCGCAAAGAGTCACACACAACTGAGTGACTAACACAATTAAAAATCACACACTGAGGAGGCAGTGTAATGTGAATCCAAATTACTGGGCTCCTGCTGTCAGAGATGGAGAAAGCAACGGAACCCCACTCCAGTACTCTTGCCTGGAAAATCCCTGGACGGAGGAGCCTGGTAGGCTGCAGTCCATGGGGTCGCTGAGGGTCGGACACGACTGAGCGACTTCACTTTCACTTTTCACTTTCATGCATTGGAGAAGGAAATGGCAACCCACTCCAGTGTTCTTGCCTGGAGAAACCCAGGGACGGGGGAGCCTGGTGGGCTGCCGTCTATGGGGTCGCACAGAGTCGGACACGACTCAAATGACTCAGCAGCAGCAGCTGTCAGAGAGATCAAGGTTCGAATCCCAGCTCCACTATATTTTAGCTTTTTCACCTTGGATATATTACTTGGGCTTCAGCTTCTTTTTTTAAAAAGTGGAGATAATCATACTTTCATAATAACCATCAAGAGGGTGATGATAATGATAAAAGTAATTATACTAATGCCTAATAAGGTGACGAATAGATTTAAGGGATTAGATCTGGTAGACAGAGTGCCTGAAGAGCTATGGATGGAGGTTCATAACACTGTCAAAAATATGGTTTTTCCAGTAGTCATGTACAGATGTGACAGTGGGACCATAAAGAAGGCTGAGTGCCAAAGAATTGATGCTTTTGAACTGTGGTGCTGCGCAAGACTCTTGAGAGTCCCTTGGACTGCAAGGAGATCAAACCAGTCATTCCTCAATGAAATCAATGCTATTTATTCACTGGAAGGACTGAAGTTGACACTCCAATACTTTGGCCACCTGATGAGAAGAGCTGACTCATTGGCAAAGAACCTGATGCTGGGAAAGATTGAGGGCAGGAGGAAAAGGGGATGACAGAGGCTGAGATGATTGGATGGCATCACTGACTCAATGGACAAGAGTTTGAGCAAACTCCAGGAGACAGTGGAGGACAGAGAAGGCTGGTGTGCTGCAGTCTATGGGGTCCCAAAGAGTCAGACATGACTTAGCAACTGAACAACAATGCCTAATATTTAATTAGCACGTCTATATGTAGCACTATGACTTCCCTCCTTGGGTCTTCACAACAACCCTGCTGTATATAATTGGTTCCCATTCTGCAAGCTCAGAGAGGCAATATAATCTGTCCAGGGTCACACAGTAAGTCAGACACGGAACAGGAATGCAGATCTGCCTCTCTTCAAACCCATAACCAGTATGCTAATAACGTGAAAGCACCTGGGACGGGGGAATACAGTAGGTGCTCAATAAATGTTAGCAGTTATTATTAAACATCATTTCCATAATCATCTATTAAGACTAAATCTGTCAACGATATAGCATCATCAGAGAGTGTGATATTTCAAGTATATAAACACTATATCATTTACTATTTCAACATCTCAAACATGATTAACTTTGACCATGTTTAAAACCTAGGCGCATAACATACATCCTTGGCATCAACAGCAAAGACACTAAACACCAACTAATAATAAGCTCGTTATTAAGACCGTTTCTTCTGTGACAGACAGTACCAGTGCTATGTAAGTTTTAGATTTTTCTCTTGTAATGTCAGCTTTTGCTCTGCCTTCAGTTTATCTCCTCTGTCAACTTTTCTACGTCTTTCTAGATCGTTGTTTATAATCTGCTGGGAGTGGCAGGGAACCACACACACACCACCAAAATTATTACAAGTTTCTAGATAAATAAAAAGTAACCATGCTCCAAATAAGAGGCTAACAAGCTCTTCTGCAGTGGTACAGTACATGTGGTAGTGCTAGAGTCCTTCAACAGTTATTTTTTATGTGCTCTGAGGCCCCTTTCTTAGTTTCTGGCTGTCTTCCAGACAGCTGAAGTTGCCAGATGTCAGATTTCCACATAAGGGTGGTGTCAAAAATATTTCTTTCCCCTAAAACAAACAGTATTTTGCAAAATCCTTAACCATCTATATATTATTAAAACAACTCAAGGTTGAGCCAAGGTAGATAGTATTTTCCTTTTCCTTCTACTATCTTTTGTCAAATTTCATCTATCAGACTAAATATATAGCTCATTATCTAAAATATCATGGAGAGAATTAGCATAAGCCCCAGACGGTGACTTAGAGAGCTACCCTGTTCCATGGAGGAGTAACCTTTGGGAGCTGAAAGGGTTAAAGCTTCTCCTCGAGAACCTTCCTGCTCTACCAGAAAATGACTCAGAAGCAGAGGAGGGTCTGGCTCAATAAATACTTGTACTGACTGACCTCCTACCCTATTGGAAGGAGTGTGTAATCGCTAAGGAATACACACCCTGGAAGAGTGCTGCAGTCAGAGCCTGGCTAACCTACAGGACTCGTGGGTGAGACCAGAAAGGAGGTCTTTATGTCCTCTGTTTTATGTAGAAGAGCGTGAATTGCATCTGTCTTCTCTGTACACACTATGAAAAGCAACAATTGTTGTTTCTGTCTGGGCCATTTTAGAAGCCAGGACTGGGATTCCCTAGGGTCCAGTAGTTAGGACCAGGCGCTTTCACTGTCGTGGCCTGGGTTTAATCCCTGGTTGGGGAACTAAGATCCTGCTTGCCGTGTAGTATGGCCAAAAATATTTTGAAACTTAATCATAACTAGTTTACACATAAACTGTTTCACCAACTTCAGATGGAAGCAAAAAAGAACTAATAATGCATTGGAAATCAGAATGCAGATGGGCCTGAGAGAAGGCAGAGGAAATAAATGCCTGGATAGCATAATGTCTGGGACATCAGGAAGTTTGCTATGAAAGCGTTTCTTCTCTTGCTGGTGAATGCCTGTCTCTCCACCTTTGCAGAGTCACTCTGCATGTGAGACGCAAAGACCCTTCATTCTTCAAACCCTGATAGGATATAAAACCCTATGAGGGAGGAGATTTTTGCCTGTTTTGTTCACTGGTCTAGAGCAATGCTCAGTAAGTAATTTTTGATAAGCAAATGATTTACTGAACTTCAGGAAAATACAAGGAACTGTTCATATCAAAATCTCTACTTCCACTTATCTGAAACTAAATTAACCATCTCTTCTCCACAAATAGTTTATCTTCCAGCTTGAGTAACAGTGTCATATAAGTCTTTCAGACTTAGAATCTGATGTCAAATGTCGGAATCTGATATTTCTTCATCCTCTATAATCCATACAGTACACTAACCACAATAGCTACCATTTAAGAATTTATCACATGCCAGACACTGAGCTAGGAGCTTGTACCATCACCACACTGCAAGGTGGAGACCAAGGTGCTCGAGTCAGGGTCCCTGGCTTCAAATCCCAGTGGCACCACTAAACAACATACTTAACTCTCGGACGCAAAGCTAAACCAGAACTCCAGTCTATTTGACTCCAATGCCCATGTACTTTTTACTGTAAATGTTATTAGTTCTCTTACATCTCACTGGTTCTTCCTTCAAAATCACTAAATTTCCATTTTCCTCTCTTTAGTTCTCCAACACTTTATTATGAAATTTTTCAAACAGCCAAGCTGAAAGAAGCCAACACCACCACGCAGAGGCTGTCATTAACATGTTACTGCGGGCACTTTGTCACATATCAAGCTCCCCATTTTTCAATCCTTGTTACGTTTTGATGTATTTCAAATATTTATTTTTCACTTTATCTTTGATGTATTTCAAAATATATTACAGATATTTTCCCCAATACTTTAGCATGTATCTTAAATAAAGTTTATTATTTGTTAATGCATTTTCATTTGGGGAAGTTACATTTTCCTCTCTTTTTAGCTAAAGATACAATTTTTCTCCTCACTGTCAGTGAACCTGGTTAATCTTTTAAACGGTCAATTTTTACACATTACACAGTTGCTTAAGAATTTACAAGATTTTCCTACTCTCTATAATACATTCACATATTCAACAAATTTTAGTCAAGCCAAATGGAGTCAATCAAATTCCCACGCAGGCTGAAAATCTGGCTCTGCTGGGTAGGCTAATCAGTTGATGACTCTTTAACCCAATATTCCTTAAATATTTATTCTCTAATTCTATTGGTGACTAACAGGAACATTTAAACTCTCCTGTATTTTCCTAAGCAACTCAACTCCTATCCCAAAGTACCTACCCTACACAGGACAAAATAAGACCCTGTAGATAACCCAACCACTATCCAATAAGGAAACAAGCTTCTTTCCATGAGGAAGAGATCAAGAACGCAGACAATTGATTCATAAGTGTGCAGTGATTTTTCTTTTTTTTGGTGGAGGGAGCCTGGCAGGCTATAGTCCATAGGGAAGCAAAAAAAGGAAATGGCAACCCACTTCAGTATTCCTGGCCTGAAGAAATCCATGGACCAAGCAGCCTGGGGTTGTAAAGAGTCGCACACGACTGAGTGACTTTCACTAAGGATATTTTAACACTTTCAATGGACTAAAGACCTTGGCAGCAATCTCTCTATCCAGTCTTACTTCTCTGATGTACCAAGGAACATTCAAGGCGTTGTGAGGCGAGCTGTAGTTCCTGCACCCAAGTTCAGTTCAGTTCACTTGCTCAGTTGTGTCCGACTCTTTGCGACCCCATGAATCACAGCACGCCAGGCCTCCCTGGCCATCACCAACTCCTGGAAACTTGGCTTAGTCCCCACCATTTCCCCAAAACATGCTGAGGACACTAATCATATTGTCCCCAAATGCAAGAGCTCTATGGTCACTATAAACCTGGGGAAGGCTATAAGCCATATTGCTCTCTTGGAGGGACATTTTACTATATTAAAGACTGAGTCAATCCAGCCAAGAACTCCTTTTTAATTCAACTTCTCCGGCACAGCACATTTTTTTGGGGGTCAAACTTTATATTTTTTTAACTGTTTCTCACTCCACTTATTCATAAATAGTCCTTGTGCAGTCCTAACCAATCAAAAGGCTCTCGGCTCCCATAAAGCACTTTCTGTCCAAAACTCATCCCTTTGTTTACACGCTGTTTCTTTTATCCATGGCAGGCTCCACTGTCTTTCCACACATTTAAACTGCCTCCAGATGATGCCCTTCTCTCTTGCTCAAGCCCACATCCACTGTTCATGTTTCAGCTCCCTTTTTCTTTTATCACCTTGCAGTTCTGTGAGAGATCAGGCTGGACATGTAAAAGCTGCAGCCATGAGAGTGAATGTATTCAGTATTAATGAAAACACATCCAGAGATAAAAATAACACTTAAAAAAGTGTATCATGCAACCTGTATGGCCATCAAAAGAACAGGTAAACAAAATGCAGCATATACACACAATGGAGTATTATTAAAAAGGGCATTCTGACACGTACCACAACGTGGATGAAACTTGAGCATAATGCTAAGTCACAAAAAGACGAATACTGTGTGATTTCACTTATATGATGTATCAACAGTAGTAAAGCTCATAGAAACAGTAAGTAGAAAGGTGGTTACTGGGGGATGAGGGGAAGGAAAATGGGTACAGAGTTTCAGTTTGTGACCATGGAAAGGTTCTGAAGATAGATGATGTTGATGGTGGCACAACAAAATGAATTTAATGCCACAGAACTGTACACTTAAAAACGGCGAAGTGACAAATTCTGTGTTTTACATACACACACATATATATGTATTTATCATAACAAAGATTTTTAAAAAGCTATGTCATAAGATGGTGACTGCAGCCATGAAATTAAAAGACGCTTACTCCTTGGAAGGAAAGTTATGACCAACCTAGATAGCATGTTCAAAAGCAGAGACATTACTTTGCCAACAAAGGTTCGTCTAGTCAAGGCTATGGTTTTTCCTGTGGTCATGTATGGATGTGAGAGTTGGACTGTGAAGAAGGCTGAGTGCCGAAGAATTGATGCTTTTGAACTGTGGTGTTGGAGAAGACTCTTGAGGGTCCCTTGGACTGCAAGGAGATCCAACCAGTCCATTCTGAAGGAGATCAGCCCTGGGATTTCTTTGGAAGGAATGATGCTAAAACTGAAACTCCAGTACTTTGGCCACCTCATGCAGAGTTGACTCACTAGAAAAGACCCTGATGCTGGGAGGGATTGGGGGCAGGAGGAGAAGGGGACGACAGAGGATGAGATGGCTGGATGGCATCACTGACTCGATGGACGTGAGTCTGAGTGAACTCCGGGAGTTGGTGATGGACAGGGAGGCCTGGCGTGCTGTGATTCATGGGGTCGCAAAGAGTTGGACACAATTGAGCGACTGATCTGATCTGATCTGATGTCATAAGATGTGAGAGAATGTAGAAGAAGGCCTAGTAAACTTCAATAATTGCTGACAAGCAACATATCTACAAGTCTGGACATACTTCATTAAAAGAAAATCTCCTGAGATGACAAACTTTTCCCCTGAAACAAAGTGAAAGTTGCTCAGTCATGTCTGACTCTTTGCGACCCAATGGACTATACAGTCCATGGAATTCTCCAGGCCAGAATACTGGAGGGGGTAGTCATTCCCTTCTCTAGGGGATCTTCCTAACCCAGGGATAGAACCCCAGTGTCCCATATTGCAGGCGGATTCTTTACCAGCTAAGCCACGAAGGAAGCCCAAGAACACTGGAGTGGGTGGCCTATCCCTTCTACAGTGGATCTTCCTGACTCAGGAATTGAACCAGGGTCTCCTGCATTGCAGGCCGATTCTTAGATATTGATATCAAACCTGGGACAGACTGAGAACACTGAACATTAAAGCCAGGGTTGGGTGTCTTCCATTTCCCCTTCTAGGTCTGTCTGTCCTCCCCTCCTCCACCTTGCTCTATGCTCCATGAGGCTGATCCACAAGAACTGCATCAAGGTGTTCCCTTGCCTCTGGCTTCCAGTTTGGTTCAGCCAATGGGCATCACCAGCAGGAGACCGAAGGCAGAGGGATGGTGAGGTTGGGTGTTTATTCCCATGCATCTTTTCCAGCTGGGCTGTGAATTGGCTTGGCTCTGTCATTCTACTAAAGGCCACAGCTAATATAAGGAAGCTGAAAAAGAAAGAGAGTCAGGTAACGACCCAGTTTCCTGCCCCTTGAGGCCTGGGTGGCTCACTGGCTATCTCTGGGGTACAGTACAATTCTCCAGTATTTTCCCTACATCTGTATGTTCCAAGTGGGACCTCCTCAAATTACCCAATTTGAGTATGCCTTCTAAATTCTGCTGAGCCTCTGACAGATATATGCCCAAAAGGATTCTTCTGAGTTTATGAGAACTATGCATGAAAAAATGGAGAGAGAAAATACAGGAAACCATATAAAGTTAGTTTCCTAAATCTACCATCCTAAATCTAGGTGAGAGATAAAAGAGATAAATTTTGTAAGGCTTAAAATATATTTAGAAAAAGACTAATGCCTGGGTTCCTGTGCACCCAAACTTCAAAAAAAAAAAAACCAAAAAAAAACACCCCACTGTTGACAGAGTTGGTGCATGGGGCCAGACTCCAAATTGCTTTGAAATTCTGAGCAATCTATTTCACAATCCATTGTGAACTAGAAGAGTAGGACACAACGCGTGAGAGCTGTGAGAAGTACTCTGTTCTTGCAAACAACACTGACGACACCTTGCATGCTCTTCCCAACACTGCCCAGTGTGGAGCGGAAGTCTAAATCCTGAACTTTCAGAATCAAATTTCTGAAGGGATTTCCTGAACCAGAAGACCGTTTCTCTTCCTTTCCTGTTTGCTCCTACAAAGTGGGTGTGCTGCAGGAGCTCAGGTACATCTTTGCCGACCTGAGAAGAGCTGGGAGAGGGTCCCCTTTGGAGGGACTCTCCAGTATAGGTTCCTGCAAAGGAATATGTTTGCCTGAGCATCTGGAAATTTCCTTATGTCCTGAAACTGAACTCTCCATAAAACGTCAGTTTCAGAGAATGGAAATCTATTTTAAAAATTTCAAATCCAAGCAATGAAAAGTAATCTTTAACCTCAAAAGCAAATGCACAGTTCTCTTATTCTTGGCAATACAGGACTAATAAGAACAGGCTCTTTCTTCTGGACGAAAGGGTAAGAGGTGTCAGAAAATGAAGTTTAAATCTGTTTCAGGAAGGAAATGAGAGAAGCTAGGAAAACATCACTTCCTCCTCTGGTTTATGTCACCAGAGCTCGTTTTGGACAGGTCAGCTGTCACTGCCAGGTGGTTACTCAAATAACCAGCGATAGATGAAGGGGAAAAGTAGAACCCATCTTGAGCATGGTGGCCCCCATGAGGCTGAGCAGCATGGCCTGGGCCAGCTGTCCTCAATCAAGTATCTTCCTCCAACCCACTGTGCTCTCCTGATGGCAGCAGCCCTGATTCAAAACATGCACTTTGCGAAACATGTTATGTAATGTTGGACTGTAAGAAAAAATAAAAAGCCTGCTCTGACGTAGGAGGGATGATCAGAGAAATGAGGGTAGAAAAGGAAAGGAATCTGCTATCATAAACTGTCTTACAGGGTATATTACTTTTTACTTCAAACTTGTCCCAAGTTGGAAGGCAACAACCTCAGCAGATGGAACAGGACACAAATCAGAGTTTTCACCAATCATGGAAGGGCCCTTCAGTCCTCTTCAGGATTTAAACTGCATAGTTCTCATCTCAAACATCTAAACAGTTCTAATTTCTTTTGACAAAAGACAAAATTTAAATTAAGAAAGCCTCAAAGACTTCCCCAGTGGCCCCGTGGTTAAGAATCTGTGCTCCCAATGCAGGCAGCCCAGGTTCAACCCATGGTCGGGGAACGAGATCCCACATGCTGCAACTCGGACCCAGTTCAGTTCAGTTGCTCAGTCGTGTCCGACTCTTTGCGACCCCATGGACTGCAGCACGCCAGGCCTCCCTGTCCATCACCAGCTCCCGGGGCTCACCCAAACTCATGTCCATTGAGTCGGTGATGCCATCCAACCATCTCATCCTCTGTCATCCCCTTCTCCTGTCCTCTATCTTTCCCAGCATCAGGGTCTTTTCAAATGAATCAGTTCTTTGCATCAGGTGGCCAAAGTATTGGAGTTTCAGCTTCAACATCAGTCTTTCCAATGAACACTCAGGCCTGATCTTTAGGATGGACTGGTTGGATCTCCTTGGAGTCCAAGGGACTCACAAGAGTATTCTCCAACACCACAGTTCAAAAGCATCAATTCTCCAGTGCTCGGCTTTCTTGATAGTACAACTCTCACATCCATACATGACTACTGGAAAAACCATAGCCTTGACTAGACAGACCTTTGTTGGCAAAGTAATGTCTGCTTTTTAATATGCTGTCTAGGTTGGACCCAGTGCAGCCAAACAAATAAATAAGTAATAATAATAATAAAAAGAATCCGCCTTGCAATGCAGGAAACACTGGTTTGCTTCAATCTCTGGTCTGGGAAGATCCTACATGCCACAAGGCAACTAAGCCCATGTGCCACAACTACTGAGCCCCTGCTCTGGAGCCCTCAAATTGCAACTACCGAGCCTACATGCCACAGTTACTGAAGCCCAGGTGCCTAGGGCCCATGCTCCACCACAAAGAGTAGCCTCCAGCTCACTACAGGCTTCCTTGATAGGTCAGTTGGTAAAGAATCCACCTGCAATGCAGGAGACACCAGTTCAATCACTTTCACTGGAAGTAGAGAAAAGCCCTCTGGCAGCAATGAAGACCCAGCACAACCAAAACAAAATTAAGTAAATTAAAATAAATAAAGAAAGCTTCATGACTGACTCTTATCGGACACCCATTTCAACTGACTTAAAGGATTCCACATTCCACCCCACATTAAGCTGATATTTTCCTTCCTTTTTAGTTATTTTTAAAATTGCTTATATATCTCTACATCAAATTTGTCTTTCGACAAACCACACTGGTGGAGGAAGGTCCCAAGATTAATATTTTAGAACTACCAAATTTGAGGACATTTACATTAAAGACATTTTTCAAATGGGTCAACCTAACAATTCCTTAAGTACTCACTCAGATTTTCATTTCTTAAATCCTGTATGAATCTCAATTATGAAATTTAAGAATCACTGACTCATAAGTATATACACTGGACATGTCTGAGCTAAGCAGCCTAGTGATACATTAAAATTAACAGCTCCAACATGCTGTCTATACAATAAATACCCAGATAACACAACCCACAGCGGCTGTAGAGTACAGATTAATTTGAAACTATAAAGTGAAACTTCAGGGTGAAGCTGCAGCTAACAAGGAGCAAAACAAACTTGTGATAACAGGCAGTTTTTAGGACAGTTTCCAGGAGATGTCTAGAAAATTTATTAACCTAAGCTATGAGGATAAATAGCACAGAGATCTGCAAGGTAAGCGTCTTTTTTCCTTTCCTTATCTCTCTCAAGCATAGGCTTGTTTTTTGGCTAAAGAAGATTTAAAAGAAAAGGCGCTTCTCTGCCCTTCAGATATTCAGAGTATAAAATATTCTTGATTTTTGGAAGAAAGAATCAGGAAAGGAATTTAGAAAACTAAAGATTCTGAGGAAGAAAACTAGGGAGGAAAGAAATTATGCAGTTGGAGTTAAAAATAACCAAGACCACTCTCAGGGTAAGAGATTTTTAGGTCATTCTACACAGTGCCAGCATCCAAGGACCATGGGAAAGAGGGACCGGCAGTTTTATATGTTGTGCTGTTTACTCTCTAAGTCATGTCCAACTCCTTTGAGATCCCATGGACTGTAGCCCACCAGGCTCCTCTGTCCATGGGATTTCCCAGGCAAGAATACTGGAGTGGGTTGCCATTTCCTTCTCCAGGGGATATTTCCGATCCAGGGATCAAACCCATGTCTCCTGCATTGGCAGGAAGGTTCTTTACCACTGAGCTACCAGGAAAACCCCTCTACTCTCTTTTCCTATGAGTCCGGCATTTTTCTTTAAGATTCCATGTACAAGTGAGATCACAGTTATTTGTCTTTCTCTGAATTTCTAAAGTGCATCTCTTTCAGACAGTTGCTATATACATTTAAAGTAATTATTGATACTGCATTTGTTTCTATTTGCCCTATTTTTTGTTCCTTAAAGCAAAGAACTAAAGAGCCTCTTGATGAAAGTGAAAGATGAGACTGAAAAAGCTGGCTTAAAACTCAACGTTCAGAAAACTAAGATCATGGCATCCGGTCCCATCACTTTTCGGCAAATAGATGGGGAAACAATGGAAACAGTGAGAGACTTTATTTTCTTGGGCTCCAAAATCACTGCAGATGGTGATGGTAGCCATGAAATTAAAAGATGCTTGCTCCTTAGAAGAAAATCTATGACCAACACAGACAGCATATTAAAAAGCAGAGACATTAATTACTTTACCAACAAAGGTCTGTCTAGTAAAAGCTATGGTTTTCCAGTACCCATGTATGGATGTGAGAGTTGGACTATAAAGAAAGCTGAGCACCAAAGAATTGATGCTTTTGAACTGTGGTGCTGGAGAAGACTCTTGAGAGTCCCTTGGACTGCAAGGAGATCCAACCAGTCCATCCTAAAGGAATTAGTCCTGAATATTCATTGGAAGGGCTGATGCTGAAGCTGAAACTCCAGTACTTTGGCCACCTGATGTGAAGAATCGACTCACTGGAAAAGACCCTGCTCCTGGGAAAGATTGAAGGCAGGAGGAGAAGGGGACAACAGAGAATGAGATGGTTGGATGGCATCACCGATGCGATGGACAAGAGTTTGAGTAAGCTCCGGGAGTTGGTGATGGCAAGGAAGCCTAGCATGCTGAATTCCAGGGAGTCGCAGAGTCAGACACAACTGAGCAACTGAACTGAACTGCTCTACAATAAAGAGTAGTTCCACTTGCTGCAACAAGAGAAAGCCTGCCCAAAGCAACAAAAACCCAGTGCAGCCAAAAATAAAGACAAATTTAAAAAGGAAAAAACTTTCCACAGTCTTCAGTTCAGTTCAGTCGCTCAGTCATGTCTGACTCTCTGCGACCCCATGACCAGAGCACTCCAGGTCTCCCTGTCTATCACCAACTGACGAAGTTTACCCAGACTCAAGTCCATTGAGTCGGTGATGCCATCCAACCATCTCATCCTCTGTTATCCCCTTCTCCTCCTGCCCTCAATCTTTCCCAGCATCAGGGTCTTTTCAAATGAGTCAGCTCTTCGCATCAGGAGGCCAAAGTACTGGAGTTTCAGCTTCAACATCAGCCTTTCCAATGAACACCCAGGACCGGTCTCCTTTAGGATGGATTGGTTGGATCTCCTTGCAGTCCAAGGGACTCTCAATAGTCTTCTCCAGTACCACAGTTCAAAAGCATCAATTTTTCGGCGCTCAGCTTTCTTTATAGTCCAACTCTCACATCCATACACGACCACAGGAAAAACCATAGCCTTGACTAGACGGACCTTTGTTGGCAAAGTAATAACTCTGCTTTTCAATATACTATCTAGGTTGGTCATAACTTTCCTTCCAAGGAGTAAGCATCTTTTAATTCCATGGCTGCAATCACCATCTGCAGTGATTTTGGAACCCAAAAAAATAAAGTCTGACACTGTTTCCACTGTTTCCCCATCAATCATGAAGTGACAGGACCAGATGCCATGATCTTCATTTTCTGAATGTTGAGCTTTAAGCCAACTTTTTCACTCTCCTCTTTCACTTTCATCAAGAGGCTTTTGAGTTCCTCTTCACTTTCTGCCATAAGGGTGGTGTCATCTGCATATCTGAGGTTATTGATATTTCTCCTGGCAATCTTGATTCCAGCTTGTGCTTCTTCCAGCCCAGCGTTTCTCATGATGTACTCTGCATAGAAGTTAAATAAGCAGTGTGACAATATACAGCCTTGATGTACTCCTTTTCCTATCTGGAACCAGTCTATTTTTCCATGTCCAGTTCTAACTGTTGCTTCCTGACCTGCATACAGGTTTCTCATGAGGCAGGTCAGGTGGTCTGGTATTCCCATCTCTTTCAGAATTTTCCACAGTTTCTTGTGATCCACACAGTCAAAGGCTTTGGCATAGTCAATAAAGCAGAAATAGATGTTTTTCTGGAACTCTCTTGCTTTTTCGATGATCCATCGGATGTTGGCAATTTGATCTCTGGTTCCTTTGCCTTTTGTAAAACCAGCTTGAACATCTGAAAGTTCACAGTTCACATACTGCTAAAGCCTGGCTTGGATAATTTTGAGCTTTACTTCCACAGTCTACTTAGATTTAATATTATACCATTCTACATACGTTCCCTGATGGCTCAGAGGGTAAAGCATCTGCCTGCAATGCGGGAGACCTGGGTTCGATCCCTGGGTCAGGAAGATCCCCTGGAGAAGAAAATGGCAACCCACTCCGGTACTCTTGCCTGGAAAATCCCACGGATGGAGGAACCTGGTAGCCACTGTCCATAGGGTCTCAGGAGTCGGACACAACTGAGCAACTTCACTCACTCACATACAATATATGAACTACATAATGGAGTAATTCCATTTACCACACCATCCTGTCCTTTGTGTTACTGCTGCCACATACATTATTTCTACTTTGTGTTACTGTTGCCATAGATATTCGTGGTAGCTTTAAAGTAGATTTCAAAATTTTTTGATACTGCTCCCTATTTCCTCTCCTCCTGAGTGTGGGCCATACTAGTGACTCATTTCTAACCCACAGAATACAGTGGTAGTGACAGTGTGTGATTCCCAAGACTAGACTGTGAGGACACTCAGGCAGTCTTATGGAGAAGCCCACACAGTGAAAAACTGGGGCCTCCTGCCAGCAAGCATGTGAGCAAGCATCATGGAAGGAGATTACAGAGTCCCAGCGAGGCCTTCAGATGAATGCAGCCCCCAGCAACATCTTGATGGCAACTCATGACACATTCTGAGCAAGAAACACCCAGCTAAGCCACTCCTGAATTCCCAACCCACAGAAACTATAAGGTAATAAGTATTTATAGTGTTTTAAGCCACTAATTTTTGAGAAAATTTGTTACACAATGATAGATAATTAATGTAGTATATTATAAACCCAAAAATACAATGCCATTTTTGTTATAAACAATGAGCTGTCCTTAAAGAAAAGGTCTTTCATTTTTGCCTGTACAATTACCACTTCTTGTGTTCTTCATCCCTTTCCACAGATCTGAGTTTCCTTCCAATATCATTTCCTCTCAGCCTAAAGAATATCTTTTAGCATTTCTTGCAGTATAAGTCTGTTAACAACAAGTTTGCTCAACTTTAGTTTATCTGAAAGCATTTTAATTGTATTCTCATTTTGGAAAGTTTTTTTGGTTAGTACAGTATTTTGATTGGTGGTTTTATTTTTCTTCTTTCAAATTTTAGAGATGTTGTTCCATTATCTTCTGCCTATTTCAGATGAGAAGTCAGCTGTTATTCTTATCTTCATTCCCCTGTAATACCTTTTTTCTCTACTCTTAAGAGTTTTCTCTTTGTCTTGAGTTTTCAGTAATCTGACAACAAAGTGTTGAGGTGTATAGTCTTATTTACCCAGTTTGAGGTTCATTGAGATTTTTGAATATATAAGCTGATGTTTTTGATTAAATCTGGGGAAACTTTGGTCATTATTTCTTCATCTTTCTTCCTCTCTTTATGAGATTCCAATTAGACATATATTAAACTACTTGATATTAACTCACTGTCACTACAGGTCTGTTCTCTCCTGTCCCCAATCTTTTTTCCCTCTGCATTTCAGCTTGGATAACTTCTATTTATCTGCCTTATAGTTCATTGGCCCCTTTCTTCTGCAGCACTGCTCTTGCTCTCTTAAGTCCATCCAGTTAATCTTTATTTCAGCAACCACACTTTGAAGGTCCCTATCTATTCATTATGTTCTATTTACATTAGCTGCTCTAAATTCCTCATGTGCTAAATCTATCATTTCAGTCATCACACAATGGGTTACATCTTTCCCTCTGGGGTCTCAGATGAATGTCTTAAGTGCTCATCAAGGTCTCTCAACTCTGGTTCGACTAGAAATCCAGTATTTCTGAGCAACATGCACCCTCAGGTATCTCTGCTCAGCTCTTAGCCCCACAGAAGCCACTGCATCAGGCCTCACTGAGGCTTGCCCTGGGCCAAAGACCTGAGATAAATCCCCAAGAAGATTCCTGCTCCTATATCCATTTGCTGCTGTCTCTACTCCTTTACTCGGATCTACAAATCTCAGCCCTCTTAGGGCTATTAAAAAATCGATGGTTGCTGTAATAAGCCATTGAGATTTTGAAGTTATCTGTTGCACAGTCAAAAAAAAAAAAAACAAGACAAAATGTGATGTTAGTTTTTTTGACTGGATCAGCTGAGCACGTCCCTCTTCCATCAAACATACATAACTCTTATTTTCTGAATAAACTATTATCTTCTAAGATCCAGCTCATGGTACCTCCTCTATGAAGTCTACAGAATTAGTCCTTATCCACTACACGCTCTATAGGGCAGGGATCCTTTTTGTCTGTTTTATGCATTGATGTATATTGAGCATCTAGAGCACTGCTTGGTACATAGCAGGCCCTCCATAAATAGTTGCAGAATGGATAACTTAACACACTGAACTAATTGAAGTTATATATCAAAATGTATATTCACATTCCCAATGATCATGTTCCTCTTTCACACAGAGCTTACAGGATCTCACAGGACTCACTCCCACATTAGAAAGGTTGGGCTTTGATTTTAGGTACTTGGGAGCACCTGAAATGTTTGAATAAGCAAGTATAATGGTTAGAATTAGAACAGGTTTTAAGTATTTGAGCACTCCCAAACACAAATGTGTGTATTTTTTTTTCCCAGATAAAGACAAAAAGGTATTCCAAGGCAAATCATCCAGGTCATTTATCTTCATATCATTTTTAAAAAACAGGTTTATTGAGTTGCAACTCACATACTATAGAATTAATCCAAAGTGTACAATACAATGGGTTTAGTCAATTTCCAGAGTTGTGCAACCTGGACCATTATCCATTTTAAAACATTTTCATCATCTCAAAAATAAACTCCATACCCATTAGCAGTCACTTTCCATTTGTCTCCAAAAATCTCCCCATCCATCCCAGCCCCAGACAACCAGTAATCTACTTTCTCTCTAGACAGAAAGATTTGCCTTTTCTAGGCATCTCATACAAATGGAGTCATACAATAGGTGGTCTTGTGTGACAGGCTTCTTTCACTTAGCATGGTTCAAGGTCTTTATATAATTTTCAAATATAAACATGAACTTAAAACAATAATTAAGAGCACAGATCACAAAGCCAGACTATCTGGATTTACCTCCTAGCTCCACCCCATGTTCAGGTTACGTGATTTGAGGCAAGTTACTCAACTTCTCCGTGCTTTAATTTCCTCACCTAGAAAATGGGTTTAGTAATAGAACCTGCTTCATAGAAATTTAAATGAGTTAATGTAAATGCAGCACTTAGAAGAGTACCTTACACGCAGTAAGCACTATACAGGGCTCAGCTGCTATTATGACTGTTGCTGCTGCCGTGCTCTCATCATCTGCATTAGAGCAAGACTATGGGCAGATATTCTCGAAAACCTTGTCATAGCTTTAGGATGGTTTTTTTTGGCATTTAATGGGTTTTAAAACGAGTGTCTCAGGAGAAAGAAGTGGGGAATGACTGCTAAAGAACACAAGGTTTCTTTCCAGTGTGAAGAAATGTTCTGGAACTAGACAGTGGTGAAGGTTGCACATATGTGTAAAACACCCAAAAAAACCCCACTCAATTGTATACTTTAAAAGGGGGGATTTCATGGTTTGTGAATTATGTCTCAATTTTAAAAACTGAGTGTATCTCTTGTTTTAGAAACTGCCATATTTCAGGCTAAAAATAGTGAAGGCATACATGGATATCTTGCCTTGAAAAAAGTCAGAAATTTAAATAGCTTCCCTATTTATGCTCCACTTTGGCCACCTCATGTGAAGAGTTGACTCATTGGAAAAGACCCTGATGCTGGGAGGGATTGGGGGCAAGAGGAGAAGGGGACGACAGAGGATGAGATGGCTGGATGGCATCACTGACTCGATGGACGTGAGTTTGAATGAACTCTGGGAGTTGGTGATGGACAGGGAGGCCTGGCGTGCTGCTATTCATGGGGTCACAAAGAATCAGACACGACTGAGCTGATCTGATTGTCCTTCAAGTTTTTCCTGTATTTTATGTATTAAAAATGTATTTATGTTTTATTCCCACTATTAGCTGCAGATGGAGGGTAGGTAATACAGTATTTGATTATGTGAACTTTCTAGGGCATGGCTACATAAAGGAATAAATTTAAAAAGAGAAATCATTTTCACTTCTAAATTATATTAAGTAATAAATATATTCATAATAGCTAAGAGCTCAGATTTAAGTCAGAGAATTAGTTTCAGTTTTTGGTTCTGCATTTGCTATGTGACCTTGGGCAAGTTACTTAAACCACTCTGAACTTTTGTTTCCTCATCTGTAAACTGAAGATAACAATAGTAATTTATTTTATGGTGTGTTATGAGGATTAAGTTTGATCATGTAGGGAGCTTCCCTGGTGGATCAGTGATTAAGAATTCACCTGCTAATGCAGGGGACAAGGGTTCGATCCCTGGTTCAGGAAAATCCCACAACCCACAGGGCAAACTAAGCCCATGTACCACAACTACTGAGCCCAGGTGCTCTAGATCTGATGCTCTGCAAGGAGAAGCCACCACAGAGAGAAGCAGGCGTACCCCACTCACTGCAACTAGAGGCAGCCCTTGCACAGCAAGAGAGACCCAGTACAGCCAAAGACAGATAAATACGTTTGATCATGTTGGTAAAACATTTAATACATTTCCTGGTAAATAGTAAACCCTTGCACATTTTGTAAATGTCAGCTATGAGGATGGTGATGATGATAATGAAGTGAGAGGAGAAATGTTATCATCGCTCATACTGATGATAACAATAATAAAGATGAGGCAGCAACTTTTGGGTGGGGTCAACTGCTCAAAATTGCTCGTCTCTTTGAAAGGAAGGGGCAGTAATGTGACTCTTTGTGGTTACTGGTCACAAGGACAAAGCAATTGACATCCCCCTCTACCCTAAACTCTAAATGAACTACATAGTTCTACATCCCACAAAGATCTGGCAGCAGTTTTACTTAAGAGATCCTTACCTATGGGTCTAAGAAAACCTTGCCAAATGCCCTCCAGGGATAGAAGAGGAATATGAAATTAATTAAATATCCTATGGAACTTACACCATCAGCACTTCCTTGTTCTCGAGCCTTTCAACTTAGGCTAGGACTATACTACTGACTTTCCTGGGTTTCTCCCTGGCTGACAGCAGATCTGGAACTTCTCAGCCTCCATAATCCTGTGAGCCAGTTCCCCAAACTAATCTTTTAATACATGTAAAAAAAAAAAAAAAAAAAACTAATGTCCTAAAAAAAACCTTCTAAAAAAGTATCCTCCATTTCCAGGAAAAACATTAACACTATTGTCAAGTCCTTCAAACTCATATACCTCTTAAAAATTGTTCTTTGACTTGACATTTTTCAGTTTGAGATTGCCCCTGCCCTACTTTTCTTTTTTCTCCCATCATCTCTTCTTTGGGACTATGGCAATAGCTTCCTAAATGGTTAACCACCAGTCTTATGTCCCTCTGTTCTATCTTCTACACTGCACTAGGATTATCTTTTTTAAATACAAACTCTCATAATTCTCTACGGCTTGAAGTTCAAAAGAGTTTCTCATCCATCACTGATAAGAAGTATCTGAAACTCCTTTGTAAATCGTACAGAGCTCATCGTGATCTGGTTCCCACACATACGTCTGGCCTCATTTCTGGACACCCTCCACCCACCACACTCCCCAAACTCTGGCCTCATCAAAACACTGGCCCTTCACTGCGAGGAACTACGTTGTAACACATTATTACAACACACCTACACACTGCTCTTCTATCATATTATCGCATGTGTATGCTGTTGCTACCTGTGACCATGGGAAATAGGAAGTGTTTATTTTTGTTAAACTGATCACTGCAAGGAAGAACAATCCATAACTAGCAAACCACCTCTGGTTGACACTTCTGTTGTGAATAATAATTATACTTCAGTTTTTAAGCATTTAGAGTCACCAGAAGAGAATATTGACCAAGTCTGACTCCTGATTCCATTCTTATATGGAATATAAGAATAAAGTTTTAATATACTGGTAAAATTCAACACAAAGATTTCCAGTAATTTACTGTTATCAATGCCTTTAATTAAAGCAAACCTCTTAAGATAGCAAGTTAAGTTCATAATGAAAGTGTAAGCAGCACTGTAACAAACGCATTAAATGTCCTTATTCTATGTTAGATTTTTAGTCTTGGTTTTATTAATTGTTGGGCTTTAAAACTACATGAAAATATTGACATTGAGATACTTTTTTTTTAACAGTCATCAAGCCACTAAATATTGATGAAAGTGAAAGTGTTAGTCGCTCAGCTGTCTGACTCATTGACCCCATGAACTGCAGCCCGCCAGGCTCCTCTGTCCATGGGATTTTCCTGGCAAGAATTACTGGAGTGGGTTGCCATCCCCTTCTCCTGGGGATCTTCCCGACCCAGGGATCAAACCCAAGTCTCCTACGTTGCAGGCAGATTCTTTACCATCTGAACCACCAGATAAATAAAGCCAAATATTGCCTCACACTTCAACAATTTTATTTCTTTTTAATATTGACTAATTACCATGTAGAACTATAACAGTTGACTAGTGGGTCAAGGCAACAAGACTAAAATAAAAATAAAACAAAATTGGACTTCTTCATGTCTACGGCGGTCCAAATGTTATTATAATTGTTGAACAACATCTAGACAGTGGCAGCATAAAGAACAGATAATAAACACTATAGGTGTGAAGACCATACACATTAGTATTATGCTCTACAGTCTGGCTAGCGGCTCAGGAATAAAACACAAGACCCCAACAGGCACTAACAAAGGTCTGATTTTAATGTAAGCTCATTCTCCTCTTAACTGACCCTTCAGGGATTCTGTTTCCTGATAAGCAGATCTGAACTATAAGACAATAATATCCCAAGGAAGTTCTGGCACTGAGCCCCAGAAATCCTTAAAGCAACAGACATGGTCTGAAAGAAGAAAACCAGACCACTCACTCACTTCTCCCTTCCCTTCTTTGACTCTAGGGACCATGAAAATTCCTTGGCAAAGAGAAGCTATAAAATTCCTTCTGAGGCAAAATGTTTTTAAATAGAGATATCTGCTGCTGATTATGTCATTCCCTATCACCTGGAACATTTTGGAAGACTCCTCGGAAACGACCTCTGGACCAGATCAAGCTGTATGTGGGTCAGTGAACCCTTTCTATTTATGGAGACTGAATAACTTGGGACCTCCAAGAGTGACTGACAGATTAAAAGTGTAAATCAACTTGCAATCGGGCAATAAGGTTGCATCATAGCCATTCAAAAAAACCCAGAATGTGGGAAACTATATGACAAAACTCTTCAACAAAATAAACTGTAATCAAAACTTAAAATGAAAATGAAAGGAAAGGGAACTTATCAATTAAAAACTACTTAAGAAACATATTAGCTGAATGCAATGGGTGTCATTTCTTGGATTCCAATTCAAACAAATCAACTGTTTAAGAAACTGAGACAAATGGAAGAAATGCTGAACACTGACTGGCTTTCAGAGCAATGACTGGGGCTTCTTCTTAGGTGACAGGATGGTACTGCTGTCACATGTAAATAAAATGCAGTTCTTTTATTCTTCCTTCTAAGTCACTAGAACCAGAGTCTTAAAAAGGGCAAAGGGAGATGGAACACAAACCAACTCAGCTTTCTACGTCTTAAATTGAGTGTTGGATACATGGGACATTTGTTGTATTGTTCTTTATTCATTTTTTGCAAATCTCAAATATTACTAATTATTAGGAAATTATTATTTTTAGGAAAAGGTCAAAAAGGCAGAGAACGCAAGCCAGATGGGTAGTTTCAGAGCCTCTCCCTTTCTGAGGTGCCGTTCGTTTCTGTCTGCAGAGTCAACACAGGATCTGGGAGGAAACTCCCCAGCCAGTCCCCGCTGCAGACTCCTCCCAGTCCCCCTACACCTCACTCCAGTGAGTAGTGCGGTGACCGTGAAAAAAGGACAATCATCACTAACCATGTGACTGTGAAAGTCATTCCTGGTCTTCAGGCAGCCACTTACCTGAGACCTGCTATGGCATGCTGGTTGAGAGAGTGGGTGCTGGAGAAAAAGAGGCGTTTGATTTCCTATTCTATCACTTAACAGCATTAAAAACTCTAGGGCAAGTTTCCTAACCAACTTGTACCTGAGTTTCTCCAAATGCAAAATGAGGATTACAACAGCACCTTCCTTATAAAATTGTTCTGAAGATTAAATAAGAATGCAGTTAGGATTATGACTGGCTAAAATATTAGCCGCTGTTAGTATATTATTATTGTTGTTTTAAATTCCTTTCCCTTCATTTGAATTCAGACTCCTAGTGAACCCCAAGACATATTCATAATTATAATAATATACTTACTGCTATCATCATTGCTATAGGAAAGAGAGAGAGATCTGACTGAAGGAGAAATAGGGACGTGGAATTAGAATATACATGGACAGTTTGGATCAGATTTGAGGGCCAGGTAATGTGTCAAGCCTCGAGAATGTCTTGCCTGGAGAATCCCAGGAACAGGGGAGCCTGTTGGGCTGCCGTCTATGGGGTTGCACAGAGTTGGACACGACTGAAGCGACTTAGCAGCAGCAGCAATGTGTCAAGCAGTAGAATAATAGTAGGTAAAAATAATGGTTAAGTGGTATTTTTCAGGACCTTGACTCAGACAATGGTCTATACAAGACAGATGGGTCTACAGCCTTGGCCTCCAGGACAGCATTATGGTGTATTTGTGTCAAACCCGCCCCCCTCTTTTTTCCTCTTAGCACCCTACAGAGTGCTATTTAATATGATTGAGCCTTGCTTTATAATAAAGTGACCAGTTGTATGCAGCATGACTGTTCATCATAACAATCCTGAACCAGATCCAGAAACAACAGAGATGCCAAAAGGTTTCTGCATGGCTGGGGATAAGAGGAAGAATAAACTAGAAAGGGGGAGGGCATGGGGTGTGACACTGGGCATTCAGTGCCACTCGGCACATCCACTGCAACTTTTTTTGCTGATGGGGCAGATCATTTGTCCTAAGAGAATCAATCACCTCATGAAAACAACGTAGAGTGTGTGCTGGGCCCGGAACCTATGAGCCCACGTCAGCACTGACTATTCTCTCTGCAGCCCTACTCCCGCCATGTGCTTGTCAGCAACACAGACACACTCCACTTTGAAAAACCACAGAGTGGCTAAAACAGATGTAGAGAAATTAACTCTGTGGCTAGGTTGATAGAAACCCTTAAAAGGTCAAGCAGGAAACGGGGACTCTACTAGTTTATCGAACCCAGGAGGCTAAGAAAATTGTCTTCCCTTACCTCTCCCTTAAGACTTTCCCTCGCTGTAACACACAGCTGCCTCCTTACAGATTGACTCATTTTATGGGTTCCATCTGTTGAGGGCATGCTATGCACCAGGCAAGGCTCAAAGGTGCTTGGGATTTATCAGTGAACAAAACAGGTTCCTGTCCTTGAAGAACTTCCTCCTGGAGGGATGGGGAAGGCAGACAACAAGATCTGAGGAAGTGACAGGTATCTCAGCAAAATGAAAAAGAGCAGGGTGAAGGAATGAGGAGTGAGGAGGGGAGGGCATTGGATGTTGAATCTATCAGCTGATAAGAATGTTAAAAATTCTGTCACTTTCAGCAATTTAGTACCACACTCCCTCACCTCACACTAGCAGAAGGTGACTGGGGAAACAAGACAATATTTTGGGCTTATTTCAGAGTCAAAAGAAAGTAAATTACAACTATTTCCTCCATACTTTTTATTTTCTGAAAGATGAATGCAAATGTGTTCTAAACAAGGAAGGTACTAACTGAACTGAAGCAGAGTGACATCAAATAGATTCCTCCTCTCCTTCAAGCTAGTCTTCCGTCTGCTGGCAGATGGACTCTGACTTCTCCATGCTCTGGTAATGAGGCCAGGCTGTCTGTGCACTCAGACACAGCCTGTTAGAAATGTCCAAGTCATCAGCAAGCTATAACCCTGCCTCTATAAACTAATCATATCTTTCTTACAGCTTTTTTTTTTCCCAGAAGATCAATCAAAGCAAGACAAACAAGAGCTAATGGCCTAAACCTGAAAAAGGAGGGGTGATGCAAAATTATATAGCCCAACGTTAGGTGAATTCTCCTCCTCCAAAAAGTAAGCCCCCCATACCTACTCCCCAAAGAAGACCAGAGAGAGAAACAGTTTAACAGGGATTTATTCTAAAAGGCAGGATCAAAGATTTCCTTTTCTATTTGCAAATTTTCTACAATTAAGAGGCATAATTTTTATAATTAAGAAAAAACAGCTAGCTTAAAAAAAAAACAATCATGTACCAAAAGAGATGGCCCTGAGAATCTACTGCCCAACACTCTAGCAGTTATGGCTGCTAAAGAGCTACTTGCTGAACCATCTCAATATTCTGTGAGATATACTTAGGTGAGATTTATGCCCAGAGCAGAGACTGATCCACAGAGCAAGGAAACTATAATTTTACATATCTTATATTTACAATCATGCTGACGACTTCAGTTATGCTGAATATGGCGCTCTCATCCCTCACACCAGCTTTTTAAATTCTCACTCTTAAAGCAGGAGGAAAATGATGACATAACAGTGAAATAAGCTTATATTGGAATTGTGATATGTTTACCATAAATTTATATATGCAGTGTCAGAAATACTTTTATTAATCTTCTTATACTTGAAGCTAAAGCTCAGCTTAGATTTTGGTTTGCAGCCTCCTGATGCTATCTTATTTCTTTAGAGACAAATCCTGAAAAAGTATTTGACAAGGCTTAATACCCATTTATGATGAAAATGCTCAGTAAACCAGGAGTACCTAAAGGAGAATACCTTAACCTGACAAAAGTGTGAGTCGCTCAGTCGTGTCCAACTCTTTGTGGCCCCATGGACTGCAGCCCGCCAGGCTCCTCTGTCCACGGAATTCTCCAGGCAAGAATACTGGAGTGGGTTGCCATTCCCTTCTCCAGGGTAACCTGATGAAGGTACACCTAAAACCTAAAACAAACATTATATGAAATGGGGAAACTTTAGATTAATTCTCCTTAAGAGTGAGGATAAGACAAAGATGTTCACTAACATAGCAACATTTTTGACATAGTTCTGGAAGTTCTGGTCAAGGCTGTAAAGGAAAGATAAACAAGAAATACAAGGATGGGAAACAACAAAACTATCAGTATTTTCAAAGGACATGATTCTGGGGGGAAAGAAACAACAGAAAACAGCAGACTATTTGAATAAGACAGTGAAGCCAGGCTGCAAAATACAAGATTAACTTACAATAATCAATACCATTTCTCTTAAACTACCAATAGCCAACAGTAATAGAAGCACACATGATTCACAATAGTAACAAAACTATTATTCAGTATTCAGAAATTAATTTAGCCAAGAATATCCTCTTAGACCTTTATGGAGAAAACTTTAAAGTTCTAATAAGGGACTTAAAGATGAGCTGATGAAGTATTTAGGCGTAAAGGGTCATGATGTCCGCAACTAATAACTCAAATGGGTAAGAACAAATGGCAGAGAAATGTAGACAGGGAGTAATAAAGCAAATACAGCAATATGAATCTAGATAAGGAACATACAGGAGCTCTTTGTACTAATCTTAGAATTCCTCTGTTAGTTTTAAATCATTTCCAAGTAAAACAAAAATTCTGGGAAAAAAAGTGAGCTGAATAAATGAAGAGACACATGACATACTTCTGAATGAAATAAGCTAATATCAAAACGATGTTAAGCCTCTCTCAAATAATTTATAAACTCAAGCCCAATAAAAATTTCTCCAAAAATTTGAGGAACTTGATAAACATACTGCAAACGGTATATGGAAAAATAATGACCCCAGAGTAGCTAAATAAATTTAAAAATTAAAGAGATGGGATACTTGCTGTGCCAGTCATGAGGATGTATTGCCAAATCACTGTAATAAAATTAGAGCAATAGAAAACAGAGCAAGAACTGACAAACTAATGGAACAAAAAAGAGGCTTAGAGATAGACTAGTGTATCCATGGAAACCATATAGGAGAAAGAGGGTATCACAATGTAATGAAGAAATGATGGGTTTTTTGGATATGTTACTGGAAAAAACTGGCTCATTAAATGGAGAATAATAGGGCTGGATCCCTATCTAACTCATGTGTAATGTGGACTCTAGACAAATTAAAGGAATAGCAATAACTTGGGGACTGGCAGGGCCTTCTTAAAACTCTAAAAGCATAAGATATAAGCCAAAGAATTTACTTATTTCATTATATTAAAATTAAGAATTTTTATTAAAAAAAGAATTTTTATTGATTAAAGTCAACAGACAAAATTAACATATGAGAAAACATCTACAAAGTGATGATGAATAAACATCTATAAACTATCTTCCACGAGTCAACAGCAACAACACAGTAACTTCAAGAGAAAATGGGCTAAGACAGGAATCAGTAATTTATAGATAAAACTATATGTATAAGAGATGTTTATACTCATTAGTAACCAAAGAATACAAATGAAAATGATAAGATACCACTTTGCCCCTATGAGATTACAAAAGGTGGAGACCAAGAGAAAGCTGAGTGGTGGTTGGGATATGATATAAGACCCCTCAAACACGTCTGGCAGGAGAGATTGGTACAGCTATTGTGGGCAGGCATCTGGCACAGTCTGATCAAATTCAGGACGTGAAAGCCCATGATCCAGTGATTCCCTTCTAAGTGTATACCCCACACTTCTATTACACAGTTTTAGAAGTGGACAGGTATGAAGATGCTCACTGCAGCAATATTTGTGGTGGTAGGAAGTAGGGACAACCTGAGGATGTATTACACAGAGAGGAGACAAGCAAAATTGTGGTTCACACATGCACACAGAGCATGGGACATAATACAGCATTCAGAAGCAAAGAATTAGATGTACATGTAGAAACACAGGAGGACCTTAAAAACAGTACTCGGGGTGGTGGGAAAGCATAATGAAATGCATCATTACCAACTAAAATGCAGGGAGGAAGATAAGGGGAAAAAAAAAAAAAGACATCTTTTAGGCTCCTTGCATGTTAAAAAAGAAGAATTCAAATGACCTGTGATGAAAACAAAATTAGAATTGTTTCCTTCCCCTAAGTTTCCAACTTTCCTAACAACAAAAGCAACTCTGGTTGCCAGCTTTGTTGATGAGTAACAGCTTTTCATCCTTTTTCAGGCAGGAAGGGAAAAATTCAGGGATCAGCAGAGGACTAAAGGGATCAGGGGAGAATGGTCACGAAACAGTGTTTTTGTTCTCATGACCTCACAACCTAACTGAAAAGAGCCGATTACCTCTTGATTAGGAGTGCGATTAGGAGTGATTCAGCTAAAGGCACATTGGTGGCATCAACTTTTCACGTCCTCTGAAACAACTTACTTTCAGAACCTTTTCATATACATAATCCTCTAGCCCACAGAGATTCCACACTTCTTAGAATCTAAAAATTCTAGAGCTAGAGAGCGCCTGGTTATCCTAAGATGAGCAAACTAAGGCCAGGGGACTGCAGTTCAGGGTCACGAAACTGGTATGAATGGGAAGCCCTCACCGACTGTGCCCTTGTCCCTTTCTGTCTCTCTGTCACTCAGCCAGAGTGATCCTGTTAAAACATAAGTCATCAGAAGCTTCTCTGTCCAAAAGGCTCAACGGGCTCCCCTCTCACTCAGAGTAAAGGCCAAAATACTTCACAAAACCGCCTACACTGCTATGCACACCATGTCCCCAACCCCAACTCCTACCACCTCTCATCGGCTGCACTTTCCCCTCACCCACATGGGGACTGCTTGGCCACCATGACCTCGCTGGCCCTCACACATGCCAAACATGCTTCTGCATTAGGGTCTGGAACTTACTCATCCCTCTGCCTTCTGCTCACTCCCTCACTCCTCTCAAGACCTAGATTCAAAGCGATCTCAGTAGAGGCCTTCTTAGACCACTCTGCACTTTATGAGCGCACGCCTCCTTCTCCTTTCCCACTTACACCTCTTTCTGTTTCTTCACAACACTTGCAATCATGTGACCATGATCCAGTCACATATTTATTTCCTGTCTGCCCCCATGCTACCAGAATATCTACTGCATGAGGACAGGGCCTTTTCTGTTTTGTTCACAGCTATATCCCCAGCACCAAGAACAGATCTGGTGCTCCATTAATATTTGTTGAGCCTTGGTTTGTTTATCAATTCTTTCATCACAAGGTTGATCTGTGATATGATTTTATGGCTGCTTCTTCATACCTTTCTGCCTTTCCAGGTGAGAGACTGGTATTTTATAATTAGCTCCTGGCCAACAAGACTAAGTTATCCAATCTTGAAGGTTAGTTTATTCAGATTTCCTAAGCAAGGCATAATAAGAAACTAATATTAACTGAATTCGTGTTTAAGGGTTGCCATTTCCTCCTCCAGGGGATCTTCCCAACCAAGGGATGGAACCCACCTCCTCTGCGCTAGCAGGCAGTCTTTACCACTGAGCCATCTGGGAAGCCCGCTGTGGGGTAGGTAATACACTAACTTACTTCAGAAACGACAGACTAATAAACCTAGAAGATAATAAAAGCCTTATATCTGGTAGTGGGTATGCAAACCTCCATTTGCATTCTAGTTTAATTGCTTTTGTCACTTAAAAAAGTTCACCAAATTTAAAAAGTATCTGTAATGTGAACAATCACTGAAGTGTCTGAAATATGAGAAATCACCTTTTGCTTATTTCAGCCCAACCCTGATAAAGTGAGTGGGAGAGATGAGAAGAATAACAAATTTGAAGATTCACTATGTATCCTGTTGAAACTGTTTCCTTCTGAGGCAGAGAAATGAGTCTACTGGCTCTGGAGGCTTCCTAGATTGCAGTCTCCCAGTTTAGGGAGGATAAAAATCTATACACAGTCCCCTTAACCCTTTTTCAGAACCAGAGCCTCATGGAGTCTTGCACTATGTTCTAAAGATGAATATTCACTCTTGAGCTTTTAGGAGACCTAAATGATCATTCAAGAATTACAATTTATCATGTACTTTAAGAGGAGAAAAAGTGATGTAGGTTCAATCAGTGCTTGAAAGAGGCCCTTAACTGCCTCTTTCATGTGGATCAAAGAGGAATGTGAAGGGGTCTCTGCACGTAAGAGGGACACTAAGAAGAAACGAGCCAGGAAAGAAACAAGAGGTGGGAAAGGCTCTACTTTGGAGCTGTAAGACAAAATAACATGTGCATATTTGGACAGATTGTCTACGAAGATTATCACATCTCGGCTGGAAATTCATACAGTATGAACACTGTATTGAAGACACCTTATCACATTTCCGAGGCAGAATGTTCTTGGCTTATTGCAAAAGTTATCTGTGCACTGCAGAGATCCCATCCCCAGGCCAGATTTTAGCAACTCTCCACCATACACAAAGCATTCATTACAGTCTCTAAATTTAGTGAATTTAACACAGAAGTAATTTGAAAAATCTCTTTTCACTTACATTAACTCAACAATGATGAAGTGACTGGAAGCGTTGAGAGTAACACTGAATTTGAAGATTTGCTATGCATGATGCAGAGTTTTTTTAAAAAACATGTTTTCTAAAAACCGTTATTGTCACAATGAGTGACATATGTTTCAAATTAACACATAAAATCAGGGAACTTTAGAGATGGGAGTCTTAGAGATCCTTTAATTCAATAATTTAGAGAAAAACAGGTGCTGAGGTTTAAACTAACTTGCTCATCAATCTGAATCAATTCTATGCGGTGAGTAATAAACACAGCAACAGTCTAAGAAACAACACCTGTATGCTGGCACATACTTCACTCTTCAATATACAACAAGGAATTAACCGAGCCTGTAACTTCAGCTATACAAACACCTGTAGCTAACCTATGTGTGCTAAGTCGCTTCAGTCATGTCTGACTCTCTGCGACCCCATGGACTATAACCCTCCAAGCTCCTCTGTCCATGGGATTCTCCAGGCAAGAATACTGAAGTGGGTTGCCATGCCTTCCTCCAGGGATCTCCCTGACCTAGGGATCCAACCTGTGTCTCCTGTATAGGCAGGTAGGTTCTTGACCACTAGCGCCACTTGGGAAGCCCAGCTAATCTATGCTCAAACACTAAATATTAATGCTACCCCTGGCTTGCCACATTCCACAGCACCAGTGATAGTGAAAAGAAAGCTCACATTACTATAAAACAATTACCGTAAAACAGACCTAAAGGCAAATTACTAACTACAGAATAAGTTGTGAGTATCCTTCATTACTATATAAATGAGACAGACAATAAAGGATAAAAAGATTGCATGTAAAGTGGAGTTTTCATTTAAACTTTAACTGTATACAGCAACCATTTTCCACAGCACCTAACTTGCAGCAGACCTGACCTGTTTGTAACCCCAGTATTCCTTTATTCAACTGACAGCATAGACATCCTTTTTAAGGTTAGATGCCTTGAGAAATTGATGCCTGGTTGACATCGGTACCTGAGGCAGGAAAGCAGGTATACCAAATTCCACCAGAAGCAAACTTGCATCTCTAGCCAAACAGGTCTTACTCTTGTTTCGGAAACCGTCCTCCTACTCCGACTGAAAGTGACGCTGTGTGAACCAAAAGAATTTCTTCATCTGTAAAATAACGCTGGATTCTTTTCCAGAGTTTACAAATTTCGCCTCATTGCCGGAGTGGCAGGGCGGTGCAGGGCGAAGATCCCTGGGCTTGCCTGACACAATTTTTAAAAGCCCACGTCTGCAACCCTCGGACTGCCGACCACCTGGCTTCTTCGAGTCCCCAGCGCCTCCTAGGGCTCGACCGACCTGGACCGAAGGGCTCCGACGAGGGCCCGGTGCCCCGCTGCCTGTCGGAGGCTCCCGGCAGGGGCGGCGCAGGCCCAGCATCCCGGCGCGTCCCTCGGGGCCCGGGTCCCCTCCGCCCGCCGCCCCCGAAGACCGAACTGCCCAACCCGGCCTCGCCCGGCCTCTGACCTGCTCTCCGCTGCCCGGCGGTCCCTCGGCGCAGCGGGCAGCTACGGCCGCACGTCCCAGGCCCGCTGTCACCTCCGCCTCTGCAGGCGGCGGGCGGGTCAATCCCGCGTGACTCAGCGCCGCGGCCCCGCCTCCAGCCTAGGCTTCCGCCTCGCCGGGACCGCGCGGCCCGGGGGCGCCACGCTTCGTCCCGGCGCGCCCACCCACTCAGGGCCAGCCCCGCGCTCGAGCCCCCAGACGCCCCGCGCCGTGACGTCAGAGGGGGTGGTGCTCCAGAACTTCTACCCCGGGAAACTGAGGCAGCCCGCCGCGCGGCGCCGACCCTGCTGGGGCAGCTCGAATGTCAGCTCCCCGTGGCGCCTTCAGTTCTACGTGCAGCTCTCTCTGGTTGAAAGTTCCTTGCCTCCCTTGATGATCTCTCACCCGCCACACACCCCATCCAACCTGGGGCAGGGGGTGGGGTGGGAGGTGGGTCGGGGGGAGTTCCATTTAGAGAAGGCCCATTCAATTCCTGTCTACTGTGCGGTCCTCTATGTTGCTCCGAGGTAGTTCCCTTTATCACGTCGCAAATGTTTGGAGTTCACTTCGGCCTGTTTTTTTTTTTTTTTTTTCCCCTGAGGAACTTCTCTCAGTATATCGTCGAGAATTTGAGAGTAAGGAATGACAGAATGCAGAACTAGGCAGGGCTGAGAGCACGCTTTTAACTCGTTCGTGAATCCTCACAGGATTTTCTTTGTATGTTAATGGCCATAAAGTCACACTGCTTGGCTTCTTGCTTGAATTTCTGTGCTTGGTTCCTGGGATCTATCTGGGAGATGCTCAAGAAGATGCAACAAGTCTATCACTGTGAACACATAACAGATAAACCTCTACAGATGGTCCCCACTTAAAATTGTTGGCCTTAAGATTTTTCCACTTTACGATGATGAGAAAACGGTAGGCATTCAGTAGAAACCACGGTAGGATTTTCAATTTCAATCCTTTCCTGGGCGGGCGATTTGCTCTAGGACACTCCTGATGCTGAGAGCGACAGTAAGCCTGCTCCCAGTCAACCACAAGATAAGGAGGGCAAGCCACTAATAGGCTTTCAACCATTCTGTACTCATAAACAATTCTGGGTTTCACTTTCAAAATACACTATTCAATAAATTACATGAGATATCCAATACATTATTGTAAAATAGGCTTTGTGTTAGACGATTTTGCCCAACTGTAGGTTAATGTTCCCTGGTGGCTCAGTAAAAAATCTGCCTGCAGTGCAGGAGACCCGCCTTCATTTCCTGAGTTGGGAAGATCCCCTGCAGAAGGAAATGGCAACCCAGTCCAGTATTCTTGCCTGGAAAATCCCATGGACAGAGGAGCCTGGCGGGCTGCAGTCCGTGGAGTAGATTAATGTGAGTGTTCTGAGCACGTTAAAGGTAGGTCAGGCTCTGATGTTGGGTATGTTAGTTGTATTAAATGCATTTTGGACTTAGGATATTTTCAAATTACCATGGGTTTGTCTAGACATCCCACTGTAAGTGGAGAAGATCTGTATTTCAAAATTCTCATCAGATATTGTTTCTCCTTTCTATTACTTGTGTGTGCTTGTTAAAATATATATAACATCAGTCAGTTCAGTTCAGTTGTTCAGTCGTCTCCGACTCTGCGACCCCATGAACCGCAGCACACCAGGCCTCCCTGTCTATCACCAACTCCCAGAGTCCACCCAAACCCATGTCCATCGAGTCTGTGATGCCATCCAACCATCTCATCCTCTGTCGTCCCCTTCTCCTCCTGCCCTCAATCTTTCCCAGCATCAGGGTCTTTTCCAATGAGTCAGCTCTTCGCATCAGGTGGCCAAAGTATTGGAGTTTCAGCTTCAACATTAGTCCTTCCAATGAACACCCAGGGCTGATCTCCTTTAGGATGGACTGGTTGGATGTCTTTGCAGTCCAAGGGACTCTCAAGAGTCTTCTCCAACACCACAGTTCAAAAGCATCAATTCTTCAGTGCTCAGCTTTCTGTGTAGTCCAACTCTCACATCCATACATGACCACTGGAAAAACCATAGCCTTGACTAGACGGACCTTTGTTGGCAAAGTAATGTCTCTGCTTTTGAATATGCTGTCTAGGTTGGTCATAACTTTCCTTCCAAGGAGTAAGCGTCTTTTAATTTCATGGCTGCAATCACCATCTGCAGTGATTTTGGAGCCCAGAAAAATAAAGTCTGACACTGTTTCCACTGTTTCCCCATCTATTTGCCATGAAGTGATGGAACCGGATGCCATGATCTTAGTTTTCTGAATGTTGAGCTTTAAGCCAACTTTTTCACTCTCCTCTTTCACTTTCATCAAGAGGCTCTTTAGTTCTTCTTCACTTTCTGCCATAAGGGTGGTGTCATCTGCATATCTGAGGTTATTGATATGTAACATAAAGTCTATCATTTTAAACGTTTTTAAGTGTATGGTTCTGTGACATTAAGTACATTCACATTACATCACCTACATCCATCTCTAGAACTTTTCATCTTCCCAAACTGAAACTGTATTCGTCAAACACCAACCCTTCCTTCCTCTCTCTCCTCAGCTCCTGGCTACCACCATTCTGCCTTCTGTCTCTATTAATCTGACTACTCCAGGTACCTGTTGTAAGTGGAATCATACAGTGTTTATCTTTTGAGTTATTTGTTTTTGCCACACCAGGGATTGAACCCAGGTCCTTGGCAGTGAAAGCCCAGAGTCCTAACCATTGCACTGCCAAGGAATTTCCAGTGTTTGTCTTTTGTGATCGACTTATTTCACTTTGTATAGATCCTCAAGTTTCATCCATGCCATAGCGTATGTCAGAATTTCCTTCCTTTTTAAGGTGGAATAATATTCCCTTGTATGTATATACCACATTTTGTTTGCACATTCATCTGTCAATGGATGTTCTCCATCCAACATTTGTTTCCACCTTTCAGCCATTATGAAAAATGGTGCTGTGGACGTGGGTGTACAACTATCTGTTTGAATCCCTTCACTCAGTTCCTTCCTGAATATGCCCAGAAATGGAATGACTGGGTCACATGATAATTCTATGCTTCATTTTGTGAAGAACTACCATACGGTTTTCCATCTTTGCTTTTTGATGCATGTGCACACTGTGGGCAGAAAACTTTCTAACATATCAATATCTTGGATTTTGACAAAACTTAGCAAATGTGTCATTTGCCTGTAAAACAGTAACTTTTCTTCTCTCAAAAATAAGTAATTAACATCACAAATCCCCTGGCTTTATTTCTGAAGATACTATTCCTATTTAGCTAACCACAATTTTGTTTGAGTTTTGGGGATGTGCTTTTCTACTGGTTTTTGGACAGAATCAAGTATGTCACATGAAGGGGGAGGGATAAATTGAGAGATTGGGATTGACATACAGACACTACTACACATAAAGTAGATAACTAATAAGGACCCACTGTATAGGACAGGGAACTCTACTCAATACTCTGTAATGGTTTACATGGGGAAATAATCTGAAAAAGAGTCGATATACCTATATGTATAACTGTCTCACTTTGCTGTATACCTGAAGCTAAAGCAACATTGTAAACCAACTATACTCCAATAAAGTTTTTTTTAAATTATGCTATATGAAATCAAGATGAAATTAAAGTGAAGCACTGTATTTTAAAAAGAAAACAACTTAGGATGTCTAAATGTACACGCAACTCACCTGGAACCTGTTTCTTTTACCTGAGTCAGTTTCAGAATGATCTGATAACTGAATCTAAAACCTGTGGAGGTTTAGTGAGTTCAGTTCAGTTGTTCAGTCGTGTCCGACTCTTTGTGACCCCATGGACTGCAGCATGCCAGGCCTCCCTGTCCATCACCAACTCCCGGAGTTCACTCAAACTCATGTCCGTCAAGTCGTGATGCCATCCAACCATCTCATCCTCTGTCGTCCCCTTCTCCTGCCTTCAATCTTTCCCAGCATCAGGGTCTTTTCCAGTGTGTCAGTTCTTCACATCAGGTGGCCAAAGTAGTAGAGTTTCAGCATCAGCATCAGTCCTTCCAATGAATATTCAGGACTGATTTCCTTTAGGATGGACTGGTTGGATCTCCTTGCAGTTCAAGGGACTCTCAAGAGTCTTCTCCAACACCACAGTTCAAAAGCATCAGCTTTGGCACTCAGCTTTCTTTATAGTCCAACTCTCACATCCATACATGAGTACTGGAAAAAAACCATACCTTTGACTAGACGGACCTTGTTGGCAAAGTAATGTCTCTGCTTTTTAGTATGCTGTCTAGGTTGGTCATAACTTTTCTTCCAAGGAGCAAGCATTTTTCTAATTTCATGGGTCCAGTCACCAACTGCAGTGATTTTGGATCCCCCCCAAAATAAAATCTATCACTGTTTCCACTCTTTCCCCATCTATTTGCCATGAAGTGATGGGAGCAGATGCCATGATCTTAGTTTTCTGAACGTTGAGTTTAGTGAGTACACTAAAGTTTAAGAAGCACTGCCCTAGGACATTGTAAAGATTCTAATCATCAAAGGCAAAACAATAACTCATCAACAAAGATTTATAACACAACATTTGCAATGCAATAGGCATTATGCTAGATGTTTTCGATTCAGCCTAACAAAGACAACCAATGAACTCCCTGCCCTCATGTCCACATTTTAGAGAAAGGTTGTTGTTCAGTTGCTAAGTCCTGTCCAACTCTTTGCGACCCCATGAACTATAACACGCCAAGCTTCCCTGTCCTTCACTATCTCCTGGAGTTTGCTCCAACTGATGTCCACTGAGTCAGTGATGCCACCCAACCATCTCATCCCCTGTTGCCCCCTTCTTTTCTTGCCCTCAATCTTCCCCAGCATCAGAGGCTTTTCCAACGAGTCAGCTCTTCGCATCAGGTGGCCAAAGTATTGAAACTTCAGCCTCAGCACCAGTCCTTCCAATGGATATTTAGGGTTGATTTCGTTTAGTATTAACTGGTTTGATCTCCGTGCTGCCAAGGGACTCTCAAGAGTCTTCTCCAGTACCACAGTTTGAAACAATCAATTCTTCAGCGCTCAGCCTTCTTTATAGTCCAACTCTCACATCTTTACATGACTACTGGTAAAACCATAGCTTTGACTATAAGGACCTTTGGTGGCAAAGTGATGCCTCTGCTTTTTAATACACTGTCTAGGTTTGTTATAGCTATTCTTTCAAGGAGTAAGCATCTATTAATTTTGTGGCTGTAGTCACCATCCACAGTGATTGTGGAGCCAAAGAAAATAAAATCTGACACTGTTTCCACATTTCCCCCATCTATTTGCCATGAACTGATAGGATTGGATGCCATGATCTTTGTTTTAAGCCAACTTTTTCACTCTCCTCTTTCACCTTCATCAAGAGGCTCTTTAATTCTTCTTCACTTTCTGCTATTAGTGGTTTAAAGGCTGTTTATCTGAGGTTGTTGATATTTCTCCCAGCAATCTAAATTCCACCTTGTACCTCATCCAGGCTGGCATTTCGCATGATGTACTCTACATATAAGTTAAATAATCAGGGTGACAATATACAGCCTTGACATACTCCTTTCCCAATTTTGAACCAGTCCGTTGTTCCATGTCCAGTTCTAACTGTTGCTTCTTGTACTGCATATAGGTTTCTCAGGAGGGAAGTAATGTGGCCTGGTATTCCCATCTCAGTAAGAATAGGAAGAGTAAGGTAATCATTAAGAATATGAAGAGTAAGGTAACAGATGATAAATCATTAAACAAATGGTAAGCCAAATAATTACAGGGTATGGTGAATGCTGTGAGGGAAATAAACCAGATGATGTGATAAATTAGACCATAGACCATAGAGAATTGAACCCTAATGCCCTAGGCATCCATTGTATATAATGACTTGATTTCTCTCCTATACAGGGAAAGGGCACAAGTTATACCTGGTCCTTGAGAGAACTGAGAAAGGAGAACTGGAACTGAGAACTGTGGTGTGTTTTGCGGTTTAGATGAAGATCTGGTCTGATGAGGGCCAAAGTAAGAAGTGGAAACTTTCTTTGAATATAGTGGTTGGTGGTCAGGAAAGTCTCTGCGGATGTAACCTTTACTTATGACCAAAATGATGAGAAAGAACCAGCTATGCAAAGAGCTGAGGAAGTGTCTTTGCAGCAGGAGGAACTGAAGGTTCAAAGCCCTAAAGTGGAAAACAATTTGATCAGTTTCAGAACAGAAGAGAAGCCTGAGTCAGAAAGAATTCAAGTACTATGAGATGAAATTACAAAACAAACAAGAGTGAAGGTCTCCTGGGTCTGATGGGCCGTGGTAAGGAGTTTGAACTTCATTTTAAGTCAGTGTACTGATACATAATAAAATGTCCTCGATTGAAGAGACTGAAATTCAAAGGATCAAAAGAGATAATGCATGTGGAACCTCTCTGTTAACAATAATGACAATATCCACCTGTAGAATACTAAAACAGAAGAGTTTAATTTTTTTTCCTGGATAATCCTCAATAAACCAAAATCAATTCCTGTAGATTTTGACTAACCACATTGACCAAAACTATTTAGGTGTGTCATCCTTTGATCCCATGTCTGAACCTAAACCTACTCTGTCAGGACACACTTAAGTGTCCATCACTGTTATAATGAACTGCGTCACTAACAGTTTCCATGGCTGGCCGCAAATCAAAGCCGTTCCCCATGGCTTCCCTCTGGAGCAGTTCAGCAGTAGAATATACAAGGCACTAGTTTAGCCTTTTATATCAGAGAAGGAAGAAATAGCCCTTGGAGACACTAATAACTATTTGTCAAAATGGTACCAGAAGGCACTGGAACAGAAAGGAGAGGACTCCTGTTGGGTGGAGGAGGGAAGGGTGTGGGAAGTCTGGCTCTCTTGGGGAGGAGTCCAGGGTGATTTCTGAAGAAGGGTATCTGTCTAATGGACTTGCACTGACACAAGACCAGCTCCTAGATGAAGATAACGGAGGTCATTTAGTTCGATTTAGGAGCAGACCCCAGTTGGCAAAAGGAAAGCCGATTCCTATTTTGTTCTTTCTAGAAGGACTCTGTAAGGAAGTTCTGAATTCAAACAAAGGACTGTATCATGTTTGTCTTAAGAGTTACTCTTATATATTGATATAGTGTTTCCTAGGGGACTCCTTCTCTTCCTATCTGCTTGTAGAAGCTTGAAATTGGTTTAATGAGGAAGAGGAAATCCTTTCATAATTAGAAGTAAAAATCAAACTAGCAAAAAAAATCTACCTTAAAATGCTAATGTCTAGTCCAGATACTACTTTGGAAAATAATCATTCTCTTGTGTATCCATCAAAATATATTTAAGTGAGGACATCACTCACGGTGCAATAGATAAGAACCTGCCTGCCAATGCAGGTTCGATCCCTGGTCTGGGAAGATTCCACATGCCTTGGAACAACTACCAAGCCCGTGCACCATAACTACTAAGTCGGTGCTCCAGAGCCCAGGAGCCACAGCGACTGAGGTCCATGTGCCTAGAGCCCATGCTCTGCAATAAGAGAAGCCACGACAATGAGAAGCCCACACACCATAACAAAGAGTGGCCCCAGCTTGCTGCAACTAGATAGAGGAGGTCTGAGCAAAGTGACAAAGACCCAGCGTGGCCAAAAATAATTTTTTTAATTAAACACACACACATATGTATATATGTATGTATTTAAGTGACACTATCAGATCTCTTCTTATTTTCATAGGAGATAAGAAAGAAGATAGTTGAGAATCTGGAAGGAGGTAGGGGAAGGAAAGAAAGGGGAAGCTGAAATACTAAACACAAGTTTATAGTAAATGTTCACTGGGACCTGACCTTATGTTAAGAACTTCCCATATATCATTTTTTTCTTTTATTAATCAGAAAAAATATTACACTGAGAAATAGAACCTGGTTCCCATTTGAATAGAATTAATAATTCTTTAAAAATAATTTACAAACCATCTTTATTTTCTTTCCCAGTTTGTCTACATTAATGAAGAAAGATAATCAAGGTCATCATTTTCTTCTCCAAATAATATTGGTGGTTTATTCTTAGCACATATCATGTCAACAACCAGACAAGTAATTGTTATCTTTAGCTTATAAATGAGGAACTGAGGCTCCCTGGGGCTAAACAGCTGGCCTCCGTTCTTTCCACACTTCACATAATTCACTCTCAGAAAACCATCACAATAATTTTTGACTAAATGGATACCACCTTCCTAAATTTTTTAAATATTTTTATTTTTTTTTTATTTAATTTAATTTTTTTGGCCATGCTGCCCAGCATGCAGGATCCTAGTTCTCCGACTAGGGATCGAACCCATGCCTCCTACCATGGCACCAAGTCTTAAGTACTAGACCACCAGAGAAGTCCTAAAATATGTTTACTTAAATTTACTCACCTTGTTTTTTAAGGAAAGACTTGTACCACTCCCATAAATGCAAAACCAGTACATAGATTGCAATTAATAGAAGATAATCTTCAAAACAAATACATTGAAAACAAAATGGTTATTAAATTCTAATTCTGAGCTTGAGGGCTACTGTCCTCTTGTTAAAAAATGAAAACAGCCAGTGTTAGAAAGCAGACCACCTTACCTGCCTCCTGATAAACCTGTATGCAAGTCAAGAAGCAACTGTTAGAACCAGACAAGGGACAACAGATTGGTTCCAAATTGGGAAGGGAGTACGTCAAGGCTGTATATTGTCACCCTGCTTATTTAATTTATATGCAGGGTACATCATGTGAAATGCCAGGCTGGAAGAATCCAAAGCTAAAAATCAAGATTGCTAGGAGAAATATCAACAACCTCAGATATGTGGATGGTACCACTCTAATGATAGAAAGCTAAGAGGAACTAAAGAGCCTCTTGATGAGGGTGAAAGAGGACAGTGAAAAAACTGGCTTAAAACTCAACATTCAAAAAACTAAAATCATGGCATCCAGTCCCATCACTTCATGGCAAACAGATGGGGAAAAAGTGGAAACAGTGACAAATTTTATTTTCTTTGGCTCCAAAATCACTGTGAACGGTGACTACAGCCATGAAATAAAAGACTCTTGCTTCTGGGAAGAAAAGCTACCACAAACCTAGACAGCATATTAAAAAGCAGAGACATCACTTTACCAACAAAAGTCCATATAGTCAAAGCAGCAGTTTTTCCAGTAGTTATGTACCAATGTGACAGCTGGACATAAAGAAGGCTGAGTTCTGAAGAACTGATGTTTTCAAATTGTGGTGATGGAGAAGACTCTTGAGAGTCCCTTGAACAGTAAGGAGATCAAACCGGTCAATCCTAAAGAAAAGTAACCCTGAATATTCATTGGAAGGACTGATGCTGAAGCTCCAATACTTTGGCCACCTGATGGGAAGAGCCAACTCACTGGAAAAGACCCTGATGCTGGGAAAGACTGAAGGCAGGAGGAGAAGGGGCAACAGAGGATGAGATGGTTGGATGGCATCACCAATTCACCGGACATGAGTTTGAGCAAACTCTGGGAGATGGTGAAGGACAGGGAAGCCTGGTGCTGTAGTCCATGGGGTCAGAGAGTCTGACACAACTTAGCGAATGAACAAGAAAGTTAGAACCCAATAGAGACTTTCTCCTTGATATATTCAGAAAGATCTAAATAAATTGTTAAGAGAATAACTTTTTCACTAAGTTATTTATTGCTTAGTTGGAGCATCAAGCAAAATTGGCTCCTGCATCACTTGAATCGTCCTGAAGAATATCTAGAGTGATTCTTTATCCATATTTGTGATTCTTTACCCATATTTTGGGGAATACCCGATTTAAGAAATTTCAAGAATGAAGTGAAGTTGAAGTGAAGTCGCTCAGTCATGTTCGACTCTTTGCAACCCCATGGATGGTAGCCTACCAGGCTCCGCGGTCCATGGGATTTTCCAAGCAAGAATACTGGAGTGGGCTGCCATTTCCTTCTCCAGGGGATCTTCCCAACCCAGAGATCGAACCCGGGTCTCCTGCATTGCAGACAGACCTTTACCATCTGAGCCACTAGGGAAGCCAGACAAAGCAAAATGGCCATCAAAAATCACAACACAGAACACAGAGTTAAAACACATGCATATAAACCTGGCAGTCCTCATCAGACACTCCCTTAAATACAAGAATACAGTCTCTCAGAAAACCTCCTGTAGAGACACAGAACTTCAGCAAAGGGAGGAAAGGAAGTCAGGTTGAAAGAAAAAGGGGGAGGAGGCAGGAGAGGGGGTGAAAGGGGTGGCCTTACAGACGTCTTCTGCTACCTACAGATACCCAGGCGTTATGGGACTTTTCCCTGGGCCTCCAGAGAAGGGAGGACTGGAACTCGGCCCTACCAGAAATCAGACCAGACCAGAACCAGAATTCGAGTTCTCTGCCAAGAGGAGGTGATCAGTCTCCAATCCTCAGCTCAGGATGAGAGCCGTTCGACCAGATTCCTGTGTCCAGGACCGGGGGACTAGAAAAACGGGGAAGGATAGGAAGGGTTAAGGAGAGGAAAGAGAGAGGGAAGGGGAGAGAGGTCAGTAAAGTCTCTTGTTCCTTACCGGTCGGGGCACTCTGGCCAGTTGTCCGCATCAGGAGGAGACCACATGGTCTGGTCCATTGGCAGGCAAGCTGGCCCCTGAGTACCCGGAGTGGTCAGGATGTCAGTCTCAGCAAAGAAGAATCCCCGCCAGAGTTGCCATTTGTTGCAGGAAGGCGGACCCCTTCCAGGGCCTGAAACTGGGCTCTTGTCTAACACTCAGAAATGAATTGTCCGAGGAGACACATGTGCTGACAAAGCAAGAGATTTTATTGGGAAAGGGCACCCTGGTGGAGAGCAGTAGGGTAAGGGAACTCAGGTTCCCAAGAGTACTGCCTGGAAAATTCCATGAACGGAGGAGCCTGGTGGGTCGCAAAGAATTGGACACGACTTCACTTTCACTTTTGACTTTCATGCTTTGGAGAAGGAAATGGCAACCCACTCCAATGTTCTTGTCTGGAGAATCCCAGGGACGGGGGAGCCTGGTGGGCTGCCGTCTATGGGGTCACACAGAGTCAGACAGGACTGAAACGACTTAGCAGCAGCAGCAGCAAAATGAGAGAAATTTCATTGATAATACATTTTTTTTTTTTTTAATATTGGCTCCTGCACCAGGTGAAGCCACATCCCATGTGCAGCAGGGCCCTTGATGGGATGAGGGCAAAGGTGCAGGGAAGTTGTGGGAAATGAAGAGAATGAAGGTAGAAGAAGGAAAGATTCATGAGGGGAAGGGGCGTGGGGAGGAACAGTAAGCGCAGAAGGGAGGAATAAGAGAAAGTGAGAGGAAAAAAACCTTTATACATAGTGAAATTTAACTTCTGGGAGGAGGGATAGAATGGATGCTTGTGTAGGCATTTGTCCAGAGGGAATGTTTACTCATGGTTTAATAGCCAGAATGAAGTTAGTGTCGAAGTGAAGTAATAAGCTAGGCAGGAGGCAGGCATGATGGAGTGTTGATGGGAGTGTGTGTATTAGACAAATCATGGTAGCACATAAGTGAAGATGATGCTCCAGACCCGTGAACTTTGACTTCTCTCATCCTGATGGCACATTTGAACCAAGCCAGTCTATCCCACTTTCTCAATCTTGTTTTTGAGATGACTGGTCTTATTAGAGGTGTTTTCTCTGGCCATGGAAAAAGTGACTCTTACTGGCTCACTTATGACTAGATTCAATGTTGTTTGGATGCTATGCTGAGTCGTAGACCTATGCGAGGTTAAGCTTCTAGCATGTTAGATCACACACACACACACACCTTAGACCCAGGAGATGCAGCTGCACACACACACACACACACACACAAACACACTCTTTAGACCCAGGAGATGAAGCTGTGCACACACATACATCCTCCTTAGACCCAGGAGATGCAGTTGCTAGAACCACCCAGGCTCTGGTTGGCTGCAGGGTCCTTGGCCTTGCTATTCCTTCTGCCTATACTTTTTATTCCTATTCTTTGTAAGCTTTTCCTTTTTCTTATCCTTTATATCTCAGCCCAAAAGTCACCTTTTCCGAGAAGTCTTCCCAAACCATCCTATTTCAAATAGATCCTTCTAGCATTTTCTCTCTCAGCACCAGCTCTCAGCTACTAATTCTTTTTATGTATTTGTTTATGAACTTGCTTTGTTCTTTGTCTCTCCTTCAAATCCTCTAACTCCAAATAGGTAGAAACCATGTCTTTCTGGCTTACACTGTTTCTCTGCTCTTAACACAGATAACACAGCGTTCGATTCATAAATGGGATTCAACTATCTGTCAGATGAATGAATTAATAAATGAGCTGCTCTCAAATCTTGTCTTTGGTCTTTCACAAATTAAAAACTTGAGATCGTTCTCAGTTCAGTTCACTAAGTCGTGCCCAACTCTTTGTGACCCCATGACATTGATCTACTGGGGTTATATCTTGTTAGAATAAAATTTCAAACTGTAAGAAATTACTTTTGGCTATTTCAGATGGCTCCTGCTCTCACTTTTTCTCCAAAAATGTCCTGAAGGTGCACAGAAGAACTTGGGGTGGTACACACTAACGACTCTGGTCCTTTGGGAAGGGCAGAAGAGCCTCCATTTAAAGCATTTAAGGAACCATTCTGTCTACAGAGTCTTTGGACATGCTTTACATTTTTCTTGCTTTAGTATTTGTGCCAGTGGTACATTTCCATAACCCAGTAACAAGCAATTTGGTGCAAATGATGGGGACTATTTGAAGCCAGAAACTACAGTTATCCAAAGGATAAATTCCCTGCTGTCAGAGACATGTATTCTTTAGAAAGAGAGAAAATGGGTAAAGTTGCCTATACTAGCCCTCTTATTTAAAAAGAGTTGTATGTTTTTGTTTTTCCCTGTGCTAGGTTCTGCATACATTCATATGAGGTAGAAGTACTGGCAGCCTTACCATTCAGTAGGGTGAACACAATGGATTATTGTTGTTTTATTGCTTTATATCCTAATTTACAAAGCAATTCAAGATAGTTTATATATTACTAATAACTTTCTATTGTGTTTAGTCGCATCTGACTCTTTGTGACCCCATGGACTACAAACCACCAGGGTCCTCTGTCCATGGTATTTTTCAGGCAAGAATACTGGAGTGGGTTACCATTTTCTCCTCCATAGGAACTTCCCAACCCAGGGATTGAACCCATGTCTCCTGCACCTCCTGCACTGGCAGGCAGATTCTTTACCACTGGACCACTGGGGATTAGCACAAACATAGAGGCTTCAAATAGCATGAATGCATTATCCCCAGCTTCTATTGGTCAGGGGTCTGGACGTGGTTGAACTGGACCCTCTGCTCCCATCTCTCAAGACTATACCCAAGTATGGGCCTGAGCTCATTCAGATTGTTGGCATGACCCATTTCCTCATGGTATATGACTGTGTTCCCATTTTCTTGCTAGCTGTTAGCCTATACCACTCTCAATCCCTAGGGGCTGCCTCTTTTCATGTGCAATTCACAACCCAGCTGTCTGTTTTTTTCCTCCCAGGCCTGGGAGAGAAACTCCCGGATAGTAAAAGGCTGGTCTGAAAAGGTCAGGTCCACCCAAGATAATCTCCCCTTTGATTAACTCAGAACTGGCTGGTTTTGAGTATGTCCATGGTATTTTTCAGGCAAAAATACTGGAGTGGGTTACCATTACATTTGCAAATTCCTCTTGCCATATCTGTCCTAAATCCTCTTGCCATACCTGTCCTAAGTCACTTCAGTCATATCCAACTCTTTGCGATCCCATGGACTGTAGCACACCAGGCTCCTCTGTCCATGGGATTCTCCAGGCACGAATACTAGAGTAGGTTGCCATTTCCTTCTCCAAAAGATCATCCTGATTAAGGGATTGAACCTGGGCCATATAGTGGAACATAAGTCAGGGAGTGATATCTTGGTCACAAGGCCCATCCCACCTGCAAGGGGAGGGCTTAGACAAGGGCTGAGATCACGGGGACTCATTTTAGAATTCTGCCTATCATGGTTTACAATAATAATTTTTAAAACGGATGCTCAAGGGCTTCCCTGGTGGTCCAGTGGTTAAGAATCTGCCTTGCAATGCAGGAGACACCAGTTCAATCCCTGGTCTGGGAAGATCCCACATGCCACAAGCCAACTAAGCGCATGCTACAACCACTGAGCTTGCACTCTGGAGCCTTGGGCTGCAACTACCGAGTCCATGTGCAGCAACTCTTGAAGCCCACACGCCCTAGAACCTGTGCTCAGCAACAGGAGAAGCCACTGCAATGAGAAGCCCATGTACATCTAGAGAGTAGCCCCTGCTCTCTGCAACAGGAGAAAGCCCATTCACTCAACAAATATGCTTGCTGTATATATATATATACCGGGCAGGCTAAAAGGAAAGACAAGGGAGTCACAGCTTACCAGAGCAGGATCTTCTTGGGGCACCAGTACCGGCTCCAACAGTCATTAGGTATCATCCTGCCCTAAAATTGGAAATTCCCCTCCTAGTCACATGAGGAGGATCACTGTGTCAAGAGTCTTCAATTTGGAAGGAAAAGTGCTAGGAGGAGTAAGGAACACTAAAGACTTCCAGCACATGAGATTTTTAAACAAGAAAGAAAGAACAGACTTGACTCAGCCCCTTAGGACCTGCCTCACTTCCAAACTCGCCTTTGCACCTCTAAGTCCTTGATACCCCTGTAAGCCTCACTGGTTTACAATCAACCAAGCTGATGAGTTACAATCCTCCAAGGAGAGTCCAGGGCAGAAGCTGCCTTCTCCTCCCTACTGATCTATGAGAGTATCACCTTTAACTCCAGGTGAGGTTGATATTATCTCCATTTTTTTTTTTTCCAGGTGAGTAACCATGATCAGAGACGATAAGTTACTCGTTCTAGGTCATGCAGCAAATAAGGAGCAGAGCTAGGATTAAACCCAGGTCTGTCAGAGTCCAAAATCCATGCCCTTAATTACAGTATTCTTTCCTTGGGGAAATATTATCTATCTAGGCTGGCATTTTGTAAGGAAGATTCAAAATAAGATCCTAGATATCATATAGAAAGGATACTCTCCAGAAAAGTGCTGGACTCAAAGATGGAGGATGTTTCTTCATGTCCTCTGAATTCTGCCTCTCTCCCCCATTAGCTCTGATTTCACATCCTTCTTCCACATATAAGAAAATTTTACACAGTCATGGCCAGACCCTGTATTTTCCATATAATATTCTGTCTGTATTATCACCTCCAGCTTGAGTGAATTTTACTCAGCAGAGCCTTTAAAGTTTGGTTGAAAACCTGCTATCTCCTTTAGTGCTTAAAATCCTCAGGATGGCAGGCCAGGAGGGCCTGAATGAGAAGGGTGCAAGTCTTGAAGAGGTCAGGGAAGCCGTGGGGGCTGACAGGAAGCCTCTGGCTCAGTCATGAGTGGCCTGGTGGTCCCCACCCCCGCTGCCCCACCCGGTCACCTTCTCACCTGGCTCTCAGCAGTCTCTGCAGTGACTCAGCCTTGCCGCTGCTCCAGCCAGCTTGTCAGGCTATAGCCAGGGTGAAGGCTCTAGATCTGATTCTGCCTCTCCCCTCAGTGGAACCCTTCAGCGGCTGCTTGTTCTAAGCCTGAACTCTGTAAATGTGGTTCAGAGGTCCTGCACATTCTGGTCTCTCCCTACTCCACTGACCTTCTGGGCACCTCACTTGCTCCCCAGTGCTGAATCTCTCCCAGTTCCCTGAAGGGACCCCTCTCTCGTGCCTCCAGACCTTGGTACTTGCAGTCCCCTCAGCCTAACTCTGGCTCCCTATCTTTCGCTACCCCTCCCCCTGCTCCCCATCAATGCCTCTTTATCTGACCTTGTTACATCTTACCCTAGACTTTACCAATTCCAATATGACTTTCCTGATCTTCCCAAGATTATGCCAGGGCCCTTCCCACAGGTGCCCTGTCCCCCACGTCAGAGTTCACTTAATCATAGCAATTATCACAAGGCAGTGTAATGACTTATTTGTCTTCCCAACTAGGTCACAACAGCCCTGAGATCATGCGCTGTATCTTATTTCTCTTTGTATTCTCAGCATTTATTAAGAGCAAGGACTCAATAAATGTCCCCCGCATGAATGAATGAATAAATAAAAGTATACTGTTCAGCCAGGGAAAGCACTGTGACCGTGCTTTGCAAACATCAGCTTTGCTAAATGACTGTGTATAAAGGAAGTGGAAATCAAAGTAAGTGATATTCAGACACTCTGGAAAACTCAAGTGCATATGGCAACCTCAGGCACAGTCTTACTGAATTGAAAAGAGCCGTCTCAAGTAGTTCCCTCTTTATAACAATAAGAAGGGAACCAAGGGATATGGGATTAAAATTGGGAAGAAAGAAAATATCACCTGAGGAGAGAATTTCCTTTTTAAATGGGAAAAGATACCTTTTCTTCTATCTCCCATTTGACCACAGATTGAGAGATTGCTCAGGTAACAAAAATAAATCATGTGTTCATCCTAATCTTGAATGGTCTCCTGCAGAGGGTGGATTGTCACAGAGAGAGCACCTCCTGTTTTCTGGTGGACGTGAGAATACTTGCTGAGAACAGCTAAACTGCTCAATGTTGGGAAAGGTCTGGGCTTGGGAGAGGCTGAGGAACCATTGGTGGAGGATGACAAGGTGGGGAGAGGTGGAGTAAGTGTGGGGGGTAATGGAGCCTGCCCTGTTTCATTGGGGCTGAGCCCTGAAATGGGTGATGATGGGTAAACTCCCCCTCTAAGCCCTGGGGACAGGGAAATTAGGAACCCCGAACATGCCCAGTGGGGGGTTATGAACTTTTATGATGAAAGACCACACATTCCTTCAAAACCTTCAGTGACGTCTATTTTGCTTCATAACATTTTTAGTACAAATGGTTCATTCTGGGGAACTCAGGGGGTGGGGAGTACTGTGTATTCCTGAAACAGGGTCAGGACACAGTCATTCCACAGGGGCATCTCTATTACCCAGAAAATGTTTGAAAGATGCATATTGTTTAAAATGCTTGTGTATGAAAATAGGTAGCAGAAGGATTAGGTGCTTGTATGTGAAATCCTTTAGTAAATAAGAAACTATTGGCTCAGGCTTCCCTGATGGTCCAGTGGATAAGAATCTACCTGCCAATGCAGAGGACACAGTTTCCATCCTTGGTCTGGGAAGCCCATGGGCCACAACCACTAAGCCCAGGCGCCTAGAGCCTGTGCTCCATAACTAGAGAAGCCACGGCAATGAGAAGCCTGCACACTGCAATCAAGGGTAGCCCCCGCTCACCACAACCAGAGAAAACTCTGCACAGCAACAAAGACCCAGCGCATCCAAAAATGAATAAACAAAAATTATTTTTAAAAAGCAGTAATATTTTTAAAAAAATAAATTATTGGCTCTTGTTGAAACGGTCCTCTAGGATTTCAGAATGGGCTACCTGGTCTTGCTATGGGAACAACATCAACGATGGATCATCTCATCCTTTCAGCCATTCATCCAGAAACCTTCATTGGGTACTTACTGTGTTGCAGGCTTTGTGCTAGACTCTAGAGGGAGAGTGATTAACCAGCCAGAACCAGTCTCTGGATACAGTGTGGATTGGCACAGAGCCTTCTGGACCTAAACCATATCCCCAGAAATGGAAAATCTTAATGAACATTATTTACATTTATGTATGACTGCATCAGAGGGTTTACCCCTGGAACAGATGGAAACCATTCTGAATTGTTCTGAATATGTTTATATTTAAATATGTCTCAGATAATAAAATAGAAAGAATGCTTCTTCTGGTGGGAGAGCAGGAACAAAGCCTTTCCAAAGTGTTGCCCCGGGCTCTGCGGATTTCAGGCAGGGCCTCTCTGGGGTTGCTTCATCATCGTTTCTTTTTTCCTAGCTGCCCGGGACTGCACTTTCTTTGGTAAGACTCTGCCTCTATGCCCTGAGTTGGGAATTCTCCTCTTAGGGGCTGCTTGAGGGGTGCTTCTCTTGAGTTGGAAATTAACCTGGAAAAAAAAAAAAAGAAGCTACAAGAGCACAGAAATCAGTTTTCTATTTCCTAGAACTGAAACTGGGGGAACACCAGTTTGGATCCTGCTTTACCATGGTTCCAGGTCCTGAGGACAAGGAACTGAGGAGACTATCATGGCAACCAGCGTGGGTGGTGTCATACAGGCTTGGCTCACATTTCCCCCAAAATGGCGCATCATAACTGATAATACATAGGGTGTATCTGGATGAACTTAACGTACATTTATTTTATATGTAATAGAAAAAAAATCTACACTCAAGGCATGATTTTTGCCAATACTGCTGTTCAAAACAAGGGTTAAGGTTCATGCTTCCACAGTCACCAGCTGTAAGCGGACTGCATGAGTCACAGGTACTGTGCTCAGGCAAGCCGAAGAATGCCTCAGACCTTCAGAGCTAAACCTTCCAAACCTAATTGTTTGGAAATAGAGACGATACAGATTGTTAGTATGGATTCTTAAAATCTCAGAGTCCTCGTGCAATAAGGCACTGTTTCCAGCAGTACACTGAAACCTTCCTTCTGGCCACGCACACAGAGGTGACAAAGCTTCTGACTGACACGTGTGGGATCTGTGGGCTGTGCAGAAGCCCTAGAGCTCCGGCCCAGGAAGGGAAAGGCGAGGGTGGGGCGCCGCATTCTAACTACACTCCCTGGAGGCATCCTTGGCTCTCAGGCCCTGGGAACAGACTGAGCTGCTAAAGCCAGCAGGGAGTTGGAAAACATGTGACAGACAGACCTCTTCATGGGGTTAGTTCTTGCCCCTTTGGGAAAAAACCCACAGCCAGCTAGTTCTCCCAAAGCCGGAGAAATTAGAGCCAATTGTACTGTATCAGTACTATTTCTTATATATAGTGTCAATATACGGATCAAGGAAAGGAAAGTGGGGGGAGAGAGAGAGAGACAACAAAATGAGGCGAGGACAGAGGAAATAAAAAGCGTGGGACATCTGGACGGCAGCGAGGGAAGCCAGAGGGAAAACACTGGACTCTTGGAGACACTTTAAAGAGTTTTAATTGTAGCACAAAAACCCTCTAGTAAATGATCTTTTTTTCTTTTCTTTCAATCAAGTAGATCTCTGCTTTAGAACGGGAAAGGGACTCAACTGGGATCAGTAAGTGGATTCTTAGTTGTGACTGTACCTGAGAAATGTATCCAAAAGATAAACTTTTCCCCCTCTGAGTTATACGTGATACAATGATGGGTTATATCAATTCATTTAAAGGCTATATGAGAAAGGAGGTAAGATCTTTTGAAGCCTAATTTGTTACTCAAGAGGATTTGTCCTTGTTTGAATTTGCAATTGAATAGACTTACACATAGTGCAAGACTTCTGTAAGCAGCTGCCTAAGTCATTTGATTTTAGGGTAGATGAGGAGCAGGGGGATAACAAGGAAAAAGGGAGAGGGTGCACCAACTGGGAAATCGGGAGCAGGTTATCAGGCTGCCAGGGAAGAGCTACTCTCTGCTTTGCACATTTGCAAGTAGAAGTCATTTATATCCTGCAGAAGAAGGGAGTGGAGGGACTAGGACAGGGGAAAGCGGGAGCTGTCTAGAAATTTCAAAGGAATTTCAAAGTCTTTAAAGAGCTCTTTACTGTGATTCCTGTGTTAAAAAAGAGGTTACACATATATATGGAATTTAGAAAGATGGTAACAATAACCCTGTATATGAGACAGCAAAAGAGACATTGATGTATAGAACAGTCTTTTGGACTCTGTGGGAGAGGGAGAGGGTGGGATGATTTGGGAGAATGGCATTGAAACATGTATAATATCATATATGAAACAAGTCGCCAGTCCAGGTTTGGTGCACGATACTGGATGCTTGGGGCTGGTGCACTGGGACGACCCAGAGGGATGGTACGGGGAGGGAGGGGGGAGGAGGGTTCAGGATGGGGAACACGTGTATACCTGTGGCGGATTCATGTTGATATATGGCAAAACCAATACAATATTGTAAAGTTAAAAAAAATTTTTTAAAAAAAAAGGAAAAAAATATTTTAAAAAGTCTCCCCTACTAAAAAAAAAAAAAGAGGTTATGAACACAGGTGCTGAGCTCAGCACAAGGCCATGTAACAGGCTGGCTGAGAAAGCTGCCCTGAAAGCCCCACAGAGGCTGTACTCCTGGCTCCCACTTACTCACCATGGGGTACTGGACAAGTTACTCCTGTTCTTTGAGCTTCAGCTTCCTCAGCCACAAATGGGTTTATATACAGGGTTGTTATGAAGGTTAAATGAGATGATTCTGGAAAGGTAATGTCTGACACACAGTAGCTATTCAAAGAATAGTACCTATAACTATTTGAAAAGGCAAGATATTTGACTGCATTGAGTTAACAGGGAAAGGGAAGAAAGGTCTGCTAAGTTCTCAGGATGTATAGAGAAGGAATAGGACTGAGTGAGGGGGCCCAAGGGATGACCTGACATGAGGGAAAGGTCCATAGATGCTCATTAACCAGGACGGCCTCATTACTTTTCCTTTGTTTGAGAAACCTGAGGATTAGTCTCCATGATCTTTGAGTTTCTTTGGCTCTGAGATCCCAATCCAAAACGACCAAAGATAAAAAGGCCCAGGCTATAGATCAAAAAAGTTTTTCACTTCTCATCCTGTCTATAAAAGAAAGCCTTTTGCAGAGTTGAATATTGAAAAGCGCCGAGGTGAGTGGAAAGCAACGCTGTCTAGGCACGTGGGCAGCAGAAGAGGGCAGAGAGCCATCTGGTGGTGGTCCTAACTGATGACGGAGAAGACTGTAAGCCTGTGTATCGGGACAAGGTCTCTGGGGTTTGTTGAGAACTTTCTACGTGTAAGTCACTGTACTAAATGTTTTATGTGCACTTTCTCATTTCAACCTCTTGTGAAAGAGGCATTATTATCACCAGTTAACAGAGGAAGAAACTGAGGATGAGAGCAATCAGGTAATTTGTCCAAGGTCTGCAGACAAGTGAGCTGGATTTAGAATCTGGCAGTGCTTTAATCACAATGCTACGTTAAAGAGAAGGAAAAGGAAAAACCAAAAGAAATGGGGAAGGATGAAACACAAGAATGATAGGAGAAAAATTAGCATATGGGAGCACTAATTTTGTTTTTCTTAGGTGGTGAAAGAGGGAAGCTTGGCAGAGGTTAGAACTACACAATTGATTAGTTGTAACTCTGCTTACGTAAGCTTTACAGTGCTCTGTAGAGGTCAGCCTAACTTACCAGCTTGGGTTCCGCAGGACCCACGGTCACACTCACGGTCTCTGGGTCGAACCCAGGTGCTGTGGCAGTGACCGTGTAGGTACCCGGAAGCAGCAGCCGGAAGTAATCGCCATGGGCACCTAAAAGTTACAAGGATATAACTCAGTCCGCTGATGAGAAATCTGCCCCAGATGAGGCTTTGATATGAGAAACAATCTGAGGGGTTTAGCTGACCACAAGCTTAATTTTTTTAAACAGCATGATGAAACTGGTAAAGATCTAAAACAATCATAGGCTGTCATAACATTTTAAGATCATGGGCCTCAGCTCCCAGGAAGTAGAATTTTCACTGTGCTCTGCAGTGAGAGTACTATGTTTAATTTTAGATCCTGCATGCATTTGAAAACAAACTCATGTCCACTGAAGGGTCACTAGGAGAAAGGTTGAAAGATTTATGAATGTTTTTCCTGGTAAAGAGATGACATGAGACCTTTGTTTCAACGTCTGAAAAGTCACTGTGAAGAAACAATGTCTACATAAAGAAATAAGAATGAGGACAGAAGTAAAAATTCGACAAAATATGAGTTACCAAAAAAGGAAAGAACTGCCTTTTGAAATTGTGAGCAGACTGAATGGAATGAGGGGCTCTAGAAAAGCTATACTAGAAAAGCTCTAGAAAAGTTGTGCAGTGCGCAATCTGTATCAGTGGACATGATTCAAACAACCCGATGTCAGTGGTGTTGTATAAGTGTCATTTTTTTTTAAATTGGAGAATAATTGCTTTACAATGTTTTGTAAAGCATTTTACAATGGTTGTCTCTGCCATACATCAACACAAATCAATAATAATTATCTATATATATATATAATATATATATCCCTTCCCACTTGAGCCTTCCTCTCTTGTATGTAATTTTGTATTGAGTGGGAGGGCTGGACTAAATGAACTAAATATCTGATTTTGAGAATCTTATTTCTAATATTTCTTCCATCACCATAAAAAGGGGAAAATAAAACTGAAAAGAAAGCCTGTTTCTCAAGACAGGGATGTAGTATTTTTGCTAATGACTTTATATCTCTTTAGAATAAATTATGTCTGTGCCTTTAAAATTCTTTTTATTGTAACAGCAATGAAGAACTGACATAATAAATGCAATTAAGAATGAGAGATAATAAATAATGAAGAAGTCTCTGCCACCTATAATGTTTATAATTTACTTTAAAATTCCTTAGTAAAAGCAGTGTGTTATAATGCATACATTGTTATACCCTAGGGACTGTCATTTTCTTTAATTAGAGGCTCCAACTAGGAGTGGTTAGCTACCACTGTACCAGAAAGGCCTAATTCCAGATGCAGCTATTACAATGCCTTCCGCTATCTTTATCTTTTAGCAACACTAGATGCTTTGCTAAGTAGCATAATGAACATTAGCAATGAGCTCTTCCAGTAGTGAAATGAGTAATTTATCAATTTAGCATCCTGTGTGTTAGAAGTGGGTTCTTATTGCTGAAATTCATGGAGTTCAACATATGTTGATTGACTAGAATGAGACATTTCCCACCCTTGCATGAATAGGATATAAGAATCTAACAAGCCCTGAAGCTCTTAGGGGTGTCAGAGTGTGGTTCCCTAAACAGTCCTGGGTCCAGTCACTGGACTGGAAGGATCTGGTATCTGATGCTTGACTATGAGTCTACAGAATTCTGCCTTTAGAATGTTGTTGCCTTTGCCTTGAATGAACTGTTCATGGAAGAGGTGTCAGGAGCACCTTAAAGAATGTTAAGTTATCTCCTGAAAATTTAGATTTCATCCAGTTTAAACAGATTGAGCTGTAAGATGCCTTCTTGGTACAGTTACATGGTGAAATGTGGCTGAGTCATGCTGGTATCAAGGTTGGGGAAGGCAGGCAAATCTCACCTGCCCCTAGCCGCTGGGAGTTACCGCTCTACATGAAAAACCAACCAAACAACACCAAACCCCTAAGAGTTGGGCCTGATCAAACTGGGCTGGAGCAGTTCGCAATACCATTGTGCTGTGAGATAGTCTGTACCATTCTAGAAGGTTTCAAGTTGGTTCCAAGAAGACTTGCTCCCACCATCAATCTTGCCCTCAGGGAGCCTACTATGGAATACATCTTACCAACGTTTTCCTAAACAGAGCTGTAGCGAAATGCCTGGCTTGGGGTCAAGACTAAACACCAGTTTTACAGTCCTTTTCTTTTCTATCCCATTTCACATCAGTATGAGAGCTATTAATAACCTCAATTCCAGAAAACACTCCTAACAAAGTATGAGGCAGTGACTCCTGAACGCTGAGAGAGATGTTTACATTTGCATCTTCCTGGCCCTGTCTCTTAATTCCTGTCCTCAATCCTGTTATCCTTTCTTCCTCCAATCCCTCCACCTCCCGTGTCCTTGACATCCCTGCTGGTCTCACTGGCTTACAAACTGGCTTCCTGAGTATGCTGAAGACAGTGAAGCAGTAAAGGCTCCCTTCTCACCTCACAAAGCAGTGGCCACCTACCCGAAGTGACATCATGATTAATCCCACCGACAGAAATGACAGCATCCGCAAGATTATTATAATTCTCATCCCTCACCATTCCCTTGATGCCCTGGTGGACCTGTAGGAAAGTTTATAGTGTATAGTGATGCTCACAAAACATTTGTGCCATGTTTGAGAGTCCTCGAAGCCCTTCCCCATGTGCTACTGCACTTGATATTCACAAAGATTATGGTAACAGATTCTTGATTGGTCTTTCTGTTCTCACCACAATTCCCAGTAATCTCAAAACAGCAGTCAGAGTGATCCTGTTAAAATCTAAGTCAAATCGTGTCACTAATCTCCTTTCCTGGAGAAGGCAATGGCACCCCACTCTAGCACTCTTGCCTGGAAAATCCCATGGATGGAGGAGCCTGGTGGGCCACAGTCCATGGGGTCGCTAAGAGTTGGACACGACTGAGCGACTTCACTTTCACTTTTCACTTTCATGCATTGGAGAAGGAAATGGCAACCCACTCCAGTGTTCTTGCCTGGAGAATCCCAGGGACGGGGGAGCCTCGTGGGCTGCTGTCTATGGGGTCGCACAGAGTCGGACACGACTGAAGCGACTTAGCAGCAGCAGCAATCTCCTTTCTACCTCTATGAATTTGAGTACTCTTCATACCTCATATAAATAAAATTGCTGTTTTTTTGTCACTTGCTTATTTCACCTAGCATAATGTCCTCTAGGTTCATCCACATTGTAGCACATGGCAGAATTTCCTTCTCTCTTAAGGCTATATGTCCACTGTGTGTCTATACCACATTTTGTTTGTCCCTTTATCCACCAGTGGACACTGGGTTGCTCTCACCTTTTGGCTACTGTGAACAATACTGCTCTGAATACAGGTGTACAAATAACTCTTTGAGATCCTGCTTTTAGTTCTTCAGGATGTACACCCTGAATTGGTTTTGCAGGATCATATGGCGGCTCTGTTTTTAATTTTTTTTTCAGGAACCACCACATTGTTTTTTCATAGTGGCTACACCATTTTTACATTCCCACCAACACTGCACCAGTGTTCTAATTTCTTCACAACACTTGCTATTTTCCATCATTGTTTTTAAATTTGTCTTTTTATAGCAGCCATCTTAATGAGTGTGAGGTGGTATTTCACTGTGGCTTTGATTTACATTTCTCCAGTGATTCTGAGCATTTTCATCTGCTTACTGTTGGCCTTGCATTTGCTACTATGACTTCATCAGGGAGCCCCCTTTCCCCTAGATATCTGAACCATTTACTCCCTTACGTCCTGTAAGTCTGTTTAAATGTTACCTTCTCTGTAAGGCCTTCTTCATAGCATTATGCATTTAATGTGTTACAAATTATTTTATTTATTGTCTGTCTCTCCTTACTGGAATATGAGCTGCATGCATGCAGAGATATATATTTGTTTACTCTTAATCCTCAGCACAGAGTACAGTCTCTGACAGATAGCTGTGCTCAACAAAGTGGAATGAATTAATTTCACTGGTAGAAAAGCTGAGATCTAGTGTATTGAGTCAGAGCAAAAGTCAGACCTGAGTCATACAAAATACCTTGCCTACCATCAGAAAACACTTCCCTTTCTGTAACCAGGACACTTAAAATATGGAATTTACCTGTTCCAAGAATTGGATTAGGGCTTCCCTATTACCCAGCCACTCGCGTTGTAATTCCCCTTGCAGCGGAAACTTGTCACAACTAAGTTCCAGCGTGATCTCAAAGCAATTGGTATGGAGATAATTAAAGTCTTGCATTCCTAGGGGAAAGAGAGCAGTGGCAGAGTTGTATAATCAAGTTCCCACTCAACACTCAATTTCTCCACACTCTTCCCCATCACCTGATGTTCTACCTCTTCATCTCCATTATTTTTCTCCTCCATAAGCCCTTTCCCCAGTTTTCAAATTCACATGCCTATCTATCTTTCCAGTTTTCTCCCTTCACAAATGCCCACTGTGTGGTCTCCATTCTCTACTTCTTCCATTTCATGACTTAAATTCACTTCTTGTCTCTCTCATCATACCAAGGTCTGCTTATTACTCATGCCTTCATATCAGACAATTAGTGCTCTCAGGGGATAGATTCTTCTCTTGGACCATGATATTCTTCAGATCTGGGAGGTCGGAGATGAGATGGTTATCTTGCTTTCACATCCTTTCTCCTACCTGAGAACACAGCACCAACTTGAAAATAGTTATCCTAGAAAAACAAACTCCAGAGAAAGCAGAAGGCAGTTATAGTTTTTCTTTATCAAATGCTTGCCTGTTTCTATCCTGTATATTATTCAACTGAATCAATCACTTTTAAATATATTTCTGATTATTAGAATGGTATTTATATCACAAACTTATTGGGATTAAAAATTATTCATCTAATCAACTTTTTACCTGCTCTCTAAGCTGATGAGTGCAACCAGCTTTTATTAAAAGAATGGGGAAAGTTGGAGAACAACTCTAGCTTGTTACATTGATTCTCTCCCTGAATCAGAATTACCTAGAAGGCTGTGACTTCCAGCCAAATACAAACTGCTAGGCCTCAGCCCCAGAGTTTCTGACTCAGTATGTATCCAGTACTTGCTTTTTTTTTTTTTTAACAAGTTCCCAGGTGATGCTGATGATGCTGGTCTAGAAACCTCACTATCATCTTGATATAAACTTCATGATCTTGGAATTACACCCATTTAACCAGTAATGCCGAAGAAGCTGAAGTTGAACGGTTCTATGAAGACCTACAAGACCTTTTAGAACTAGCACCCAAAAAAGATATCCTTTTCATTATAGGGGACTGGAATGCAAAAGTAGGAAGTCAAGAAACACCTGGAGTAGCAGGCAAATTTGGCCTTGGAATATGGAATGAAGCAGGGCAAAGGCTAATAGAGTTTTGCCAAGAGAACTCACTGGTCATAGCAAACACCCTCTTCCAACAACACAAGAGAAGACTCTACACATGCACATCACCAGATGGTCAACACCGAAATCAGATTGATTATATTCTTTGCAGCCAAAGATGGAGAAGCTCTATACAGTCAACAAAAACAAGACTCTACACATGCACATCACCAGATGGTCAACACCAAAATCAGATTGATTATATTCTTTGCAGCCAAAGATGGAGAAGCTCTATACAGTCAACAAAAACAAGACCGGGAGCTGACTGTGGCTCAGATCATGAACTCCTTATTACCAAATTCAGACTGAAATTGAAGAAAGTAGGGAAACCCACTACACCATTCAGGTATGACCTAAATCAAATCCCTTATGATTATACAGTGGAAGTGAGAAATAGATTTAAGGGACTAGATCTGATAGATAGAGTGCCTGATGAACTATGGAATGACGTTTGTGACATTGTACAGGAGACAGGGATCAAGACCATCCCCATGGAAAAGAAATGCAAAAAAGAAAAATGGCTCTCTGGGGAGGCCTTAAAAATAGCTGTGAAAAGAAGAGACGCTAAAGGCAAAAGAGAAAAGGAAAGATATAAGCATCTGAATGCAGAGTTCCAAAGAATAGCAAGGAGAGATAAGAAAGCCTTCCTCAGTGATCAATGCAAAGAAATAGAGGAAAACAACAGAATGAGAAAGACTAGAGATCTCTTCAAGAAAATTAGAGATACCAAGGGAACATTTCATGCAAAGATGGGCTCGATAAAGGACAGAAATGGTATGGACCTAACAGAAGCAGAAGATACTAAGAAGAGGTGGCAAGAATACACAGAAGAACTGTACAAAAAAGATCTTCATGACCCAGATAATCACAATGATGTGATCACTGACCTAGAGCCAGACATCCTGGAATGTGAAGTCAAGTGGGCCTTAGAAAGCATCACTACAAACAAAGCTAGTGGAGGTGATGGAATTCCAGTTGAGCTATTTCAAATCCTGAAAGATGATGCTGTGAAAGTGCTGCACTCAATATGCCAGCAAATTTGGAAAACTCAGCAGTGGCCACAGGACTGGAAAAGGTCAGTTTTCATTCCAATCCCAAAGAAAGGCAATGACAAAGAATGCTCAAACTACCACACAATTGCACTCATCTCACACGCTAGTAAAATAATGCTCAAAATTCTCCAAGCCAGACTTCAACAACACATGAACCATGAACTTCCAGATGTTCAAGCTGGTTTTACAAAAGGCATAGGAACCAGAGATCAAATTGCCAACATCCGCTGGATCATGGAAAAAGCAAGAGAGTTCCAGAAAAACATCTATTTCTGCTTTATTGACTATGCCAAAGCCTTTGACTGTGTGGATCACAATAAACTATGGAAAATTCTGAAAAAGATGGGAATACCAGACCACCTGACCTGCCTCTTGAGAAACCTATATGCAGGTCAGGAAGCAACAGTTAGAACTGGACATGGAACAACAGACTGGTTCCAAATAGGAAAAGGAGTATGTCAAGGCTGTATATCATCACCCTGCTTATTTAACTTATATGCAGAGTACATCATGAGAAACGCTGGGCTGGAAGAAGCACAAGCTGGAATCAAGATTGCTGGGAGAAATATCAGTAACCTCAGATATGCAGATGACACCACCCTTATGGCAGAACATGAAGAAGAACTAAAGAGCCTCTTGGTGAAAGTGAAAGAGGAGAGTGAAAAAGTTGGCTTAAAGCTCAACATTCAGAAAACAAAGATCATGGTATCCGGTCCCATCACTTCATGGGAAATAGATGGAGAAACAGTGGAAACAGTGTCAGACTTTATTTTTTTGAGCTCCAAAATCACTGCAGATGGTGACTGCAGCTATGAAATTAAAAGATGCTTACTCCTTGGAAGGACAGTTATGACCAACCTAGATAGTATTTTGAAAAGCAGAGATATTACTTTGCCAACAAAGGTCTGTCTAGTCAAGGCTACGGTTTTTCCTGTGGTCATGTATGGATGTGAGAGTTGGACTGTGAAGAAAGCTGAGCACTGAAGAATTGATGCTTTTGAAGTGTGGTGTTGGAGAAGACTCTTGAGAGTTCCTTGGACTGCAAGGAGATCCAACCAGTCCATCCTAAAGGAGATCAGTCCTGGGTGTTCATTGGAAGGACTGATGCTGGGAGGGATTGGGGGCAGGAGAAGAAGGAGATGACAGAGGATAAAGATGGCTGGATGGCATCACTGACTCGATAGACGTGACTTTGAGTGAACTCCGGGAGGTGGTGATGGACAGGGAGGCCTGGCGTGCTGTGATTCATGGGGTCGCAAAGAGTTGGACATGACTGAGCGACTGAACTGAAGTGAACTGAATTACTAAATGATTAATGATTTAGTGGAGGCATGGGTTATGCTATCCCAGAAAATGGGAAGGGAAGGGAGGAACAAGTATTTGAAAAAGTATACTTTATATTTTAAATTTGGGAGGGGGTACATGCAGGAGACCTGGGTTCGATCCCTGGGTTGGGAAGATGCCTTGGAGAAGGAAATGGCAATCCACTCCAGTACTATTGCCTGGAAAATCCCATGGACAGAGGAGCCTGGTAGGCTACAGTCCATGGGGTCGCCAAGGGTCGGACACAACTGAGCAACTTCACTTTCACGTTCACGTTCACTTATTGCTTTGGGGCTTCCCAGATGGCGCTAGTGGTTAAGAACCTGCCTGCCAAAGCAGGAGACTTAAGAGACGTGGGTTTAAACCCTGGGTAGGGAAGATCCCCTGGAGAAGGAAATGACAACCCATTCCAGTATTGTTGCCTGGAGAATCCCATGGACAGAGGAGCCTGGTGGGCTATAGTTCATGGGGTCACACAGAGTCGGACACGACTGAATTGACTTAGCACACAGGCACTTATTGCTTTGACCCTGATTCTGGGAAAGACTGAATGCAAAAGGAGAAGGGGGCTTAGGGGATGAGATGGTTAAACAGAATCACCAACACCATGGACATGAATTTGAGCAAACTCCAAGAGATGGTAGAAGACAGAGGAACCTGGCATGCTGCAGTCCGTGGAGTCTCAAAGAGTTGGACATAACTTAGTGACCAAACAACAACTTACTGCTTTCCTAAACAAAGGTCTGTCTAGTCAAGGCTATGGTTTTTCCAGTGGTCATGTATGGATGTGAGAGTTGGACTGTGAAGAAAGCTGAGCACCGAAGAATTGATGCTTTTGAACTATGGTGTTGGTGAAGACTCTTGAGAGTCCCTCGGACTGCAAGGAGATCCAACCAGTCCATCCTAAAGGAGATCAGTCCTGGGTGTTCTTTGGAAGGACTGATGCTGAAGCTGAAACTCCAATACTTTGGCTACCTCATGCGAAGAGTTAACACTCTGATGCTGGGAGGGATTGGGGGCAGGAGGATAAGGGGACGACAGAGGATGAGATGGCTAGAGGGCATCACTGACTTGATGGACAAGAATTTGGGTGAACTCTGGGTGTTGGTGATGGACAGGGAGGCCTGGCGTGCTGCAGTTCATGGGGTCGCAAAGAGTCGGACACGACTGGGTGACTGAACTGAACTAAACTGAATGTAAATCAAAGAAAGTAAAGTTCAGTCTTCTTGCTTTGCGTTCAAGTGAGTTTTTGGCCACAAGAAGTCTGTCATCTTCCTAGTACATGATGACTTGCCAACCTTCCTCCTTCCCAATCCCCATAGGACAAGCCATCAGCTCAGCCCTCACCAGTGAGTTTCTACTACCTGGGCTCTGACAGGTCAGGTGTGAGAGGATGGGAGAAGAGAGCTGCTGCAACATGATTCCTAAGAGAACCTGGTTTCCTGCTTCTGCTCTTACCTATCCTTAGGTTCTTTATCTACTGAAGGTTTGTAAACAGAGGTTACATCTTGACCCTCAGTGATGGGAAAAGCCCAAAGAATAGAGAGAAGAGCCTCTTGCTAGAGGTGTCTGCTATGTTATCAGTGGCCAATGGCCATGGCAAATCCCTGCTGATGGGAGATGGGCAGGCAGGGTACAAAGAGCACATATCAGAGGAATTGTCTGTCTAGCCTGGCATCTCTCTTTGTCTTTGCTATATGAGGCATATCTCATGCCACTTTAGAAAAAGCTTCATATTTATAAAGCAGGCATTTCCAAATGCTCTATGTGCATTATTTTATTTAATACTTACATAAAAATCATAATGCAAGTAGTGTTAAAGTACAAATGAGGAAACTGAAGCACAGAGAAGTTAGGTAATTAGCTTGAAGCCACATAACTAGTGAATGGGCAAGCTGGGTTTCAACCCAATGTAACCTTAGAGACCACACTCTTAACCACTTGACTACATTCCTATGATCTAATCCACCACGTGAACCATCAGTTCTAAAGGACCACACAGTGTTCCAACCTCCATTTTAAAGAATTAGAAGATGATGTTAAATGCCAACTTAAGGCTTCTCATTTTTCAGCTGCTGCTGCTGCTAAGTCGCTTCAGTCGTGTCCGACTCTGTGCAACCCCATAGACGGCAGCCCACCAGGCTCCCCTGTCCCTGGGATTCTCCAGGCAAGAATACTGGAGTCGGTTGCCATTTCCTTCTCCAATGCGTGAAAGTGAAAGTGAAAGTGAAGTCCCTCAGTCATGTCCTACTCTTAGCAACTCCATGGACTGCAGCCTACCAGGCTCCTCAGTCCATGGGATTTTCCAGGCAAGAGTACTGGAGTGGGTTGCCATGTCCTTCTCCAATCTCTACTTGAATGCAAAATAGCATTCCTGTCATATCTCTGACAGGATGCAAAAATCAATTGACAATTTAAAAGGAGAAATGAGTCCCAGTCTACTTCAGCTTACAGCACTCTTGTGCCCAGCATTCTTCTTACCCTTGCTGAGGGAATACCAGGAAGCCCCATTGGTGATGCCGTCTGGGAAGTAATCCCCACAGTTCCAACCTTGGTGCATCCATCCATGTGCATAGGAGTAAATCTTCGCCAGCTACAGGTAAAGTGGGTGAAAAATGATCTTGAATGTCCCCAACTCACATGGCAATGCTCATACTCAGAAGCAGGGTGAGGTTAAGAACCCCACTAGGTAGAAACAATTGATTATTTCCTTTTGTGAAAGAAAATACCAGGAGAAATGGAGAGATGGTATGTGTGTGTGTGTGTGTGTGTGTGTGTGGAATGGACTAGAGTTAGGAGATCTATCTCCCACTGTTCCCACTATATTGGGCCTAAATTTCTTCAAGTGCAAAATGAGGGGTGGCATTCAATCATGTATGAGCTCTCTTCCAAGTGTGCCTCAGTTTCCACCTGAGTTTTGCAAGAGAGAGTCAAGAAGCAAGTAAGACAGGTCTTCATCACAAAAGGAATTATGTATTGGGAGTGAGAGATGTGTGTTAAAGGGACAGGGATATGTTCAAAATCTCTATCATTTTCTTTCATTACTATTTTATAACAATGGACAAAAAGAGATTACTAGAGAAGAAAATATAATAATATATTTGCTTTGCAAAGCAACAACTGGTGTTATTCTCTATGTAATTCATTAACTGTTGAATTCATGTTATCATTATAGGAGAATTCCCTGGAGTCCAGTGGTTAGGACTTGGTGCTTTCAATGTGGGGACCTGGTTCAATCCTCAGCCAGGGAACTCAGATCCCACAAGTCATGAGACTCAGCCAAGAAAAAAAAAAAAAGAAACTGAAATACTAAATAATGTTATTATTTTATTGAAAGAAAGTGAAAGTGAAGTCGCTCAGTTGATCCGACTCTTTGCAACCCCGTGGACTGTAACCCACCAGGCTTCTCCATCCATGGAATTTTCCAGGCATGAGTACTGGAGTGGGTTGCCATTTCCTTCTCCAGGGGATCTTCCCAACCCAGGGATTGAACCCGGGTCTCCCGCATTGCAGGCAGATGCTTTACCATCTGAGCCACCAGGGAATTCCAATTATTTTATTAATTATATATTATTAAGAATATTAACTATAAAATAGCTAATCTGTTCATTTTATTCTATTGCTGTTTTTGAGCTATTATATAAGCCTTTTTCCTATGCATGGTATATTTTACATTTATACAGCCATATTACTATAAAACTGTAAACTAGAGCTCCTGAAATTCATATTTAATGCTCCAGCTTACCACCAGCACTATCAGGCTTTCAGTATATTTCTTCCTTATCACTAACAAGTATTTTTTAACATTGTGGTAACTGTACTATAAAGCTCTCGTATTTATTTACTTTTTCATAAATGTATGGTTTATCACTCAAAACAAAATGTAATATACTAGATTGTAAGCTCCTAATGAGCAGGAGGTATTTTCAATCATTTTCTGTTGACTCATTCCTAATAGGGTCCTGTGTTAACTGATTTGACCTCTGTCACTCTCCTGAGCCCCACTTTCCTCTGCCTGGACAGATGGCCATTCTGCATACCTTCTGGAAAAGCTTGTCATCAGGCGTGGGGGTATTGGCAGTGCGGCGGAAACCTCGGACCCGGTGCTCAAGGGACTTGTCGTATGGATAATTGGCCACCACTGCCCCTCCGTGGAGATTGGCTGAAAGGACAAAGTTGAAGGATCGGATCCACTGTATCACAGCCTGGGTCTCGGGTTCCACCTGAGGAGAGATGAGAGCTTGGTGGTGAAGCTACAACTAAAGCCAGATGGCTGTTCACATGAGTTTTGTCAGGAAGTGGCCTGAAAGGACGGCATGTCTGACAGGAAGTGGCCTGACAGGATGGAATGTCTTACAGGAAGTGGCCTGAGAGGATGGCATGCCTGAATAAAGCAAAGAGAGTTCTACCAGATATAAGAAGTGCAGACGGGGAAATTTTGATCTTTTGCTTGACAGTGTAACAAATTAGATGAATGGAACACTTTCAAAATGAAATCTCATGTGGAATCCCACTATTCAAAATAGCTAAAAAGAGGTCATGTAAGGCAGTGAAACTATTGTGCATGATGCAAAATGGTAGCTAAATGTCATGGTACGTTTGTGAAAACCCATAGAGGATACAACATGAAGAGTGAACCCTAATGGAAGCTATGGACTTTGGGTAATGATGACAAGTCAATGTAGGTTCATCATTGCAATAAATGTACCACTCTGGTGGGAGATGTTGATAATGGGAAGCAGGGAATATGTGGTAACATTCTATATTTTCCATTCAATTTTGCTGTGAACCTAAAATTCCTTAAAAAAAAAATAAAGTCTCTTAAATAAAAAAGGGGGAGAAAGGGAGAAAAAGAGCAATTTGAAGAGGAGTAACACAGGGTTTCTGAGCTCAAAATTCCAGTTTGGCCTCTCTTGTGTAACAAAGAAAGGGTTCTTCAACTTACCCACTTTTCCAGTAGCTTCTGGAGCTGCATAAATTTGGAGTTTAATAAATATATCTGAAAATTACAGGTTTACAACAATGATTTTCAACCTCTTCCTACTCCCAACACATCTTCTGTAATGTAGAATGTTCTCCTGTCAGTTCAGTGCAGTTCATTTGCTCAGTCATGTCCGACTCTTTGCGATCCCATGGACTGCAGCATGCCAGGCCACCCTGTTCATCACCAACTCCCAGAGTTTACTCAAACTCATGCCCATTGAGTTGGTGATGCCATCCAGCCATCTCATCCTCTGTGGTCCCCTTCTCCTCCCACCCTCAATCTTTCCCAGCATCAGGGTCTTATCAAATGAGTCAGCTCTTCACATTAGGTGGCCAAAGTATTGGAGTTTCAGCTTCAACATCAGACCTTCTAATGAACACTCAGGACTGATCTCCTTTAGGATGGACTGGTTGGATCTCCTTGCAGTTCAAGGGACTCTCAAGAGTCTTCTCCAGCACCACAGTTTGAAAGTATCAATTCTTTGGTGCTCAGCTTTCTTTAGAGTACAACTCTTACATCCATACATGACTACTGGAAAAACCATAGCTTTGGCTAGATGGACCTTTGTTGACAAAGTAATGTCTCTGCTTTTGAATATGCTGTCTAGGTTCATCATAACTTTTCTTCCAAGGAGTAAGCATCTTTTAATTTCATGGCTGTACTCACCATCTGCAGTGATTTTGGAGCCAAAAAAAATAAAGTCTGCCACTGTTTCCATTGTTTCCCCATCTATTAGCCATGAAGTGATGATCTTTGTTTTCTGAATGCTGAGCTTTAAGCCAACTTTTTCACTCTCCTCTTTCACTTTCACCAAGAGGCTCTTTAGTTCTTCTTCATGTTCTGCCATAAGGGTGGTGTCATCTGCATATCTGAGGTTATTGATATTTCTTCCAGCAATCTTGATTCCAGCTTGTGCTTCTTCCAGCCCAGCGTTTCTCATGATGTACTCTGCATATAAGTTAAATAAGCAGGATGACATTATACAGCCTTGACGTACTCCTTTTCCTATTTGGAACCAGTCTGTTGTTCCAAGTCCAGGTCTAACTGTTGCTTCCTGACCTCCATACAGATTTCTCAAGAGGCAGGTCAGCTGGTCCGGTATTCCCATCTCTTTCAGAATTTTCCACAGTTTATTGTGATCCACACAGTCAAAGGCTTTGGCATAGTCAATAAAGCAGAAATAGATGTTTTTCTGGAACTCTCTTGCTTTTTCCATGATCCAGCGGATGTTGGCAATTTGATCTCTGGTTCCTATGCCTTTTGTAAAACCAGCTTGAACATCTGGAAGTTCATGGTTCATGTGTTGTTGAAGTCTGGCTTGGAGAATTTTGAGCATTACTTTACTAGCATGTGAGATGAGTGCAATTGTGTGGTAGTTTGAGCATTCTTTGTCATTGCCTTTCTTTGGGATTGGAATGAAAACTGACCTTTTCCAGTCCTGTGGCCACTGCTGAGTTTTCCAAATTTGCTGGCATATTGAGTGCAGCACTTTCACAGCATGATCCTTCAGGATTTGAAATAGCTCAACTGGAATTCCATCATCTCCACTAGCTTTGTTCGTAGTGATGCTTCTTAAGGCCCACTTGACTTCACATTCCAGGATGTCTGGCTCTAGGTGAGTGATCACATCATCGTGATTATCTGGGTCATGAAGATCTTTTTTGTACAGTTCTTCTGTGTATTCTTGCCACCTCTTCTTAGTATCTTCTGCTTCTGTTAGGTCCACACCATTTCTGTCCTTTATCGAGCCCATCTTTGCACGAAATGTTCACTTGGTATCTCTAGTTTTCTTGAAGAGATCCCTAGTCTTTCCCGTTCTATTGTTTTCCTCTATTTCTTTGCATTGATCACTGAGGAAGGCTTTCTTATCTCTCCTTGCTACTCTTTGAAACTCTGCATTCAAATGGGTATATCTTTCCTTTTCTCTTTTGCCTTTAGCGTCTCTTCTTTTCACAGCTATTTTTAAGGGCTCCTCAGACAGCCATTTTGCTTTTTTGCATTTCTTTTTCTTGGGGATGGTCTTGATCCCTGTCTCCTGTACAGTGTCATGAACCTTCATTTGTAGTCATCGGGCACTCTGACTATCAGATCTAGTCCCTTAAATCTATTTCTCACTTCCACTGCATAATCATTAGGGATTTGATTTAGGTCATACCTGAATGGTGTAGTGGGTTTCCCTACTTTCTTCAATTTCAGTCTGAATTTGGTAATAAGGAGTTCATGATCTGAGCCACAGTCAGCTCCCAGTCTTGTTTTTGCTGACTGTATAGAGCTTCTCCATCTTTGGCTGCAAAGAATATAATCAATCTGATTTTGGTGTTGACCATCTGGTGATGTCCATGTGTAGAGTCTTTTCTTGTGTTGTTGGAAGAGGGTGTTTGCTATGACCCAGTGCATTCTCTTGGCAAAACTCTAATAGCCTTTGCCCTGCTTCATTCTGTACTCCAAGGGCAAATTTGCCTGTTACTCAAGGTATTTCTTGACTTCCCACGTTTGCATTCCAGTCCCCTATAATGAAAAGGACATCTTTTTGGGGTGTTAGTTCTAGAAGGTCTTGTAGGTCTTCATAGGACTGTTCAACTTCAGCTTCTTCAGCATTACTGGTCGGGGCATAGACTTGGATTACTGTGATATTGAATGGTTTGCCTTGGAAATGAACAGAGATCATTCTGTCATTTTTGAGATTGCATCCAAGTACTGCATTTCGGACTCTCTTGTTGACTACGATGGCTACTCCATTTCTTCTAAGGGATTCTTGCCCACAGTAGTAGATATAATGGTCATCTGAGTTAAAGTCACCCATTCCAATCCACTTTAGTTCGCTGATTGTGGTCATATCCAAATTTCATGAATTAGATATACTGTAATATTGGCCTGCTGCTACTGCTAAGTCACTGCAGTCGTGTCCGACTCTGTGTGACCCTATAGATGGCAGCCCACTAGGCTCCCCTGTCCCTGGGATTCTCCAGGCAAGAACACTGGAGTGGGTTGCCATTTCCTTCTCCAATGCATGAAAGTGAAAAGTGAAAGTGAAGTCCCTCAGTTGTGTCCGACTCTTAGCGACCCCATGGACTGCAGCCTACCAGGCTCCTCCGTCCATGGGATTTTCCAGGCAAGAGTACTGGAGTGGGGTGCCATTGCCTACTCCAGTAATATGGGCCAGTCTTGTCTAATTAATGACAGTCCATGCTTTCTACTAAAAATTATATTGCTAGTGAGTGACAGTATTCTAAAGAAAGCCTTGAATCTACTGGACTGGTAGTGTAAGTAAATAATTTATAGTCTTCACAGTTTTTCCTCCCCTCCAGATGGATGTGCTTAGAAGTTATGTGGTGTTAATGACTCCTCCTGGATCAAGGGTCCCTTGTGAAGGTTCTGATCTTTTTTATTCCCAAGGAGACCAAATGAATAATGTTGAGCCCCACTCAGAGTGAATATAATCCCAGAGGAACCAGTCCAACTCTGTGACCAGGCCTTAGGTGCTTTAAAGCAGTCCTTTCTCCATGTCCTAAGCCTCCATGCATCAGAAGGAGGCTAGCCTCTCATGTTCCTGGCCCTTTAGGCTGTCCCATCAAGAGTGAGAGACTTCTCATTTTTTTCCTTCTAAGCTGCAGTCAGAGGAGCCAGTGGAGTTTAATTATTACTGGCTCAGTTACCTTAATTCATGTAGACAATTTTAATAAATCCAAGCATCCTTCTGACTGAGTATGACAAGTACAAAGTTATTTTTGATTTATTATTTACTTGAGCCAAGAGCATAGCTGCTATCCAAAGTCTAAGCATGTCAGCATGACTTCTGCTTCAATTCCAATGGGAAAAAATTGGTAATATTCATCTAGCAATTCCCAATATAAAGCCTTATATCTGTTTTATTTTTCTCTCCCCAGTCTCTAAGCTCAGATATTCACAAAGAGAATGTTTAAACTAAGCCATACAGTGTCAGAAACAGGGTGGTGATGATACTCCGAGGATGACAACAGTCATTCTCAGGAGCAGGCCAACCATTAGGATGGAACCATTTCTAATACGAAGAGGTGAGAGACCTGGGAGTATCAAATGTGATCTTTGGTTGAAAAAAGGAAATGAGAGTATGGTAAAGTAGTCAATGGCATACAGAAAGAGAAGAAGAAAAGCTTCTTTTCTAAGGGTGAGACTCCCTGAACCTCTTTCTATTGCTAATTATTGATAAGCAACAGTTCATCACACGCAAGAGAGATTCCTCTCTAGAATCCTACAGTCCTCTGTCAACAGGATAGTGCCGTACAAAGAATGTTGGATGAGGAGTCAGGAGACCTAGGTTTTAGTCTTGAATCTATCAGTTGCTTATCTGTGTGAGTTTATTTTTTTCTGTAAGTGATATCTATAAAATGGGGATAGATAACACTGCCTGATGCATTTACCATAGTTTTTGATGATATGCTGGCTGAGAAAGAGTTCTTTAAGATTGTAAAGTGCAGTGCAACAGTACGATACCAGTTCTACCTCCTTCACCACTAACATCAAACATCTTGTGCTCAGTGAAGGGCTCTATGCTCAGGGAGGCAAGAAATACAAAGAGGCATACGATATGGTCAGCACTGCTCTGGATAGATTAGCACAGAACTGGGTTGTTGCTTCATTCTTGTTTGTTTAGTTGATGTGAAAATAGAGAGAAGAAATCCCAGATGCTGATTTATCTGCTTCTGCATGCAAATTTCATCTCATACCTGACTTTTCCAGTTGTCTGGAAGGGGCAAGTGGTGGTTGGGGCCTCCGTTCTTCTCATTGTAGTAGATGTAGGTATTGAGATCGGGGAAGTTGCGGTTCAGGTCCACCCCATTTGCATTGTTCCTGCCAACCAGATACCCAGAGATGTCCCGTTCCTAGTAGGAAAAGGAAGAAATGAAAGATGAAGGTTTAGGTCTCACACTGAATGCTCTATTGGAAGAACACTGTACAGTTTTTTTTTTCTTTTTACTCATTAGCTCAATCTATGAAATAATGTAACATTTTATTCTTTAACTTATCTAAAGTCCCAGTGGCACGATTCAAGTTTCCTTGTTGACCATGTGCTCGAGGTAGAGATCCCAGGAGAAGCTCGAACAAAAGAAGGGTGTTTCAGGATAATGGGAACCCATATATTTTTTTAAATGTTTGTCTATTTAATCAGAATGATAAAGGTATACGTGTAAAGAAAATATAATTTTTTCAGTTGCATATGTATATTTTCAGATTATTTTCCATTATAGCTTATTATAAGATACTGACCATAACTGCCTGTTCTATTCAGTAAATCCTCATTGCTTATCTATTTTATGCATTATGTTTGTATCTATTAATCCCATGCTCCTAATTTATCCCTCCACCCTCCCTTTCCCCTTTGGTAACTATGTTTGTTTTCTCTGAGTCTGTTTCTATTTTGTATATAGATTCACTTGTATTATTTTTTAGATTCCACATATATAATAATATAATAAGTGATATAACTTATCACTTGTAATATTTGTCTTTCTCTGACTTACTCCACTTAATATGGTAATTTCTAGGCCAATCCATGTTGTTGCAAATGACAGTACTTCATTCTTTTTATGGCTGAAGTAGTATTCCATTGGATATTTATACCACATCTTCTTAAACTAATCATCTGTTGATGGGCACTTTGGCTGTTTCTATGTCTTGGCTATTGTAAATATTGCTGCTATGAAAACTGGGGTGCATGTATCTTTTCAAATTAGAGCTTTCATCTTTTCCAGATATATGCCCAGGAGTGGGATTATTGGATCATAAAGTAGCTCTGTTTTTAGGTTTTTAAGGAACTTCTATACTATTTTCCTGGAGAAGGCAATGGCACCCCACTCCAGTACTCTTGCCTGGAGAATCCCAGGGACGGGGGAGCCTGGTGGGCTGCAGTCTATGGGGTCGCACAGAGTCGGACACGACTGAAGCGACTTAGCAGCAGCAGCATACTGTTTTCCATAGTGGCTGCACCAATTTACATTCTCATCAATCGTGAAGGAGGGTAGGAACTCCTATTTTTTATTTCTGCATTTATTTTTTGGCTGTGCTAGGTCTTCGTTGCTGTGAGGGCTTTTCTCTAGTTGCAGAGGCCAGGGGCTACCCTTCGTTGCAGTGTGCTGGCTTCTCATTGCGGTGGCTTCTCTTGCTGTGGAGCACGGGCTCTAGGCCACACAGGTTTCAGTAGTGGCAGCACTTAGGCTCAGTAGTTGCAGCTCCCAGGCTCTAGAGCACAGGCTTAACAGTTGTGGCACACAGGCTCAGTTGCTCTGCAGCATGTGGGATCTGCCCGGACCAGGGATCAAACCCATTTCTTCCCAGACCTGTGTCTTCTGCACTGGCAGGCAGATTCTTTACCAATGAGTCACCAGGGAAGCACCTCTTATTTTTAAAAGGTTTCATGAGATATAGTTTATATGCCACAACATTCACCCAATTTAAGTGTATAACTTGATGAATTTTAGTATGCTTACAAAATTGTGCAATCATTACCACAATTTTGGAATATTTCTATCACCCTGAAAAGAAACCTCATGCCCATTTAGAATGACTATTTGGTTTTACTCCAGTTGTTGGTAATCACTTTCAATATCTATGGATTTGCCTTTGCCAGACATTTCAATAAGTGGGATCATATATTATATGATTGGCTTCTTTCACTAGGAAAAATGTTTTTGAGGTTCTTCCATTTCGTAGCATGTATCAGTACTTCATTCCCTTTTATTTCTGAATAATTCCATTATATGGATTTATCACATTTTGTTTACCCATTCACCAGTTAATAGACTATAGTTGTTTCCTGGGTCTGCTGTAACAAATGACCACAATCTAGATGGGTTATAAAATGAGAAATGTATTCTTCCACAGTTCTAGAGGTTAGATGTCTGAAATCAAGATGTTAGTAGGGTTATGCTCTCTAAAGTCTGTAGAGGAAGATACTTCTTTGTCTTTTCTAGCTTCTGGTGGTTGCTGGCAGTCCTTGGCATTCCTTGGTTTGTAGATACTTCAGTTCAATTTCCACTTCCATCTTCATATGGCCTTCTCTCCCGTATATCTGTGTCTCTGAATGCAAATTGCTTTCTTCTTATAAGGACACCAGTTATATTTGACTTAGGTCCCCTAATCCAGTATGATTTCACTTTAGCTTGATGACATATGCAAAGACCCTATCTCCAAATAAGGTCATGCTCATAGGTGCCAGGTAGACATGAATTGGTGTTGGGGGGATACTATTAAACCCAGTACATGGGCATTTGGTTTGTTTCCACTTTTTGGCTATTGTGGATAATGCTTCCATGAAAATTTATGTACAAGTCTGAGCATGGACATATGTTTTCATTTCTTGTACCTAGTACTAGAATTTCTGTATCATAAAGTAAATTCATATTTAACTTTTTCAGAAATTGCTAAACTGTTTTCCAAAGTGGAAACTATCCTCCCCCTTTATTTATTTATTTTACTTAGGATCCTTGATTATCTTTCTTCTGAGCAATGTCAGCTTCCTGGACCCCTTAATCTCTCTGCCCACACTTCACATTTCATCATTTATTTGGTCATATATTCATTCTTTCAGTCATCCATTTAATCAATCCACATCTATTTAAGTTTATCTATATTAAAGCCCTCTGCAACACTCTAGGGAAAGAGACAATGTGACATTACACTAGCTTTCCAGGAATTCATGGTATATATGGAGAAATAGATATTAATATAAATAATAAAATATATAAAGTGGTAGAACAGAGATAAGTTCACAGGCTCTTGCAAAACTGAAATTCTATTTGATGTTCTGTTTGGCATTGGAGAAGGGGAATAGTGTCCACTGGAGCCCTTTGGGACTGAGAGGGGAGAGCCTAAATTGGCGGCCATTCCTGGAAATAGGGTAAATGAATGAACACTAGGAGGCTGAAAACTCACAGATGTACTACTACTCTTGATTCCTCTAAGAACTCTATATTGTTCTCAGATTTATCTATTCTTCATGGCATCATGCTCATATTTTACTCTTAGGTCTTACTGAAAACATTTTTTTGACATTCTCTTAAGTTTTCTACAGCAATTCTGTTCTAGTGGAAAATATTTATATGATTTTTCTATGTGGAGTTTGATTTTTCACTTCTATAAGATCTATGAAATACTGATTTTTATTATGCTTCCAGATATTTCCATTGCTTCTCATTCATATCAACATAACTCATAACTGTTTATGTTAATAGTTATTCTAACTTACCTATCAGTTGACTTACTACTCACATGTGTCATTAGTTAGGCTGACAGTCAAGACTTCCCTTAACATAAAGTTCCCACTCACAGGGTTCGCTTATTAGCTTTCTACTACTACTATAAAAAATTACCACAACCCTAGGGCTTAAACTTGCACACACTTATGATCTTATAGTTTAGGAGGTCAGCAGACTGAAACGGGTCTCACAAGACCAAAATCAAGATATTAGCAGGGTTGTGTTCTTTCTGAAGTCTCTAATCCCTTAGAACATATTCAAATCTCTATTTGACTGTGATCGCCTGCCTCTATCTTCCACATTTAAAGAACCTGCACAATTGGTTACACTGCTGCTGCAGCTGCTAAGTTGCTTCAGTCGTGTCCGACTCTGTGCGACCCCATAGACGGAAGCCCACCAGGCTCCTCCGTCCCTGGGATTCTCCAGGCAAGAACACCAGAGTGGATTGCCATTTCCTTCTCCAATGCATGAAAGTGAAAAGTGAAAGTGAAGTCGCTCAGTCGTGCCCAACTGTAGCGACCCCATGGACCGCAGCCCACCAGGCTCCTCTATCCATGGGATTTTCCAGACAAGAGTACTGGAGTGGATTGCCATTGCCTTTTCTGTTGGTTACTCTGGGCCCATCCAAAAAATCCAGGATACTTTAAGGTGAGATGATTAACAACTTTTATTCCCTTTGCCATGTAATATAACACATTCACAGGTTCCAAGGATTAGGACTTGAACATCTTTAAGAGGTAAAGCCACATTATTCTACATTCCCTACAGGTGGCTTTAAATTTAGGTGGCCAGGCAGGTCTTCCCTGTGTAGCAACGCAGATACGTTGGCAGGTAGCTCTGGGAGTTGGAGAACATGATGGGTTCTCTTCTGGGTTCAGGTTCAAGATCTGCTCCCTTTGAACACGTACACAGTAGGTGAGCAGAGGTGACTAGCTCCTCAGAGATAGATAGCTCTAGGATCTAGTGGGCTGGCAGGGGCTTTACCAACTTCCCCACCCCAGCCCCAGCCCATCACACAAAAGATGTGGGCAGGTCTGATGTGCTTCTCCTTGTCTTCCTACTGTTGTATAAGAAAGAGCTACTAGGAGGAAAGCAGCCAGGCTGGGTTCTTCCCCATACCACTTTCAAATTGTCCTGCTTTTTGGGAAACTTAAGTCTTCAGGCACATTAGTGTTCACCTCTCTGATGTCCAGAGGGGAGATGACAGTTTTTTTTGTTATGCTTTGTTGTTGTTGCTCTGCTTTTTTCATTTGTTGAGTCATGTCAGCAGGAGGTTGTAAGCTTACAAGGGTGAAATTTGGGTTTGGTTCAACATTTGGCTGCATTCCCCTCCCAGCTGCTATTCACCCCTCGGCCCTGTCCTCAAGTAGGTTTAAACCAGGATGGGTCATTAAAGAAGAGATGCCGAGTGGTTCTACTTGTACAGGACAGAGCAGTCAGATTCATGCAGTCAGAGAGTAGAAGGTGGTTGTCAGGGGCTGGGAGGAGGGGGAAATGGGAAATTACTAATGAAGGGTCAAAATTTTTTCATTGAACAGGATAGATAAGTTCTGAAGATCAGGGATACAACATTTTACCTATAATCAGCAATACTGTATTATACACTTAAGACTTTGTTAAGGGGGTAGATTTCACCTTGAATAGTTCTTGTCAGAATAAAACAAAATTTGTAAAAAAAAGTAAAGTAGTGAAGTCGTCTTAAAAACATTTCAAGACTACCCCCAAACAAACATATTTTTAAAAGAAAAAAAAACTCTTTAATTTATACCACCCCCCCCAAAAAAAAAACGCCAAACAAACCAGGTTTAAATATAGCTTTTAAAGGAATATATTCTAATTCAGTAGATTTGGGGGTGGGGGCAGGACCTGGGAATCATATTTTTAATATCTTTATCCTCAATTCTGATGCACAGCTACAAAAGAACCACTGATTTAAAGTTAGGCACAATGATATTTTGAATTTATGTTAGGAAATAAAGTAAACCCCATAAACATTTGTTTTGATCTGTCCCCTGACCAATGTGACCCTAAAATAAAGAATTCAAAGGCTCAGTACTATACTAATAGAGGAAAAAGCCATATAGAAATGTAAATAAATGCAAAGAATTTATTATTTATTATATAAATTATATATTTATAATTTATTATTATTAATTAAATTTATTATTTATTAAAATGTGAAGAACTAACCTGTCACACCCACAATTTCGGAGAACTTTTTCTTCTTTCCCCCCAAATACAAATTGAAATGTAGTGTGGGAGGAAGAAGAATACTTAGGGTTTGAAGCCTAAAGTGCCGGGAAGGAGGGCTGTTTTGCAATATCCTTTCGTACCTCTAGTATTTTCCAGTTGACAAAGTGTTGTCACTGATATTGCTTCACTGATCCTCGCAATGAAACAGAGAGCTCAGCTGGAAAGGCAGAGAGGGAATCCAGGCTCAGAGAAAAGCCACATTCATTGCCTAGGGTGCTACAGGGCTGAACCTGTCTTCAAACTTCATTCTGTTTCTCCAGCTTTTTCTCTGTCATTCCATGGCATTCACAGTGGGACAGAGACGATACCTGCTCCCCCAGCTTTTCCTTACACCCTTAATTAAGATGGCTCTGCTCTCTGCAGGGCCTGCCCCTGGAGGTCGGTACCTGGGCAGCAGCGGCCACCTCGTAGCCGTCAGGGTTCATGGACGGCATGATGTGGATGCGCGTGTCCTCCACCAGCCGGACGATGCGCTGGTTCCTGTTGCGGAACTCCTCACACAGGAACTCCGACAGCTGCAGCAGCAGCTCACGGCCTAGCACCTCATTGCCGTGCATATTCCCCACGTACTTGACTTCCGGTTCCACTGCAAGTGAGAGAAACACACGCAGGAAGAAGACGGGGAACGCTAGTAAGTGCTGCTGATTCTTAACCGTGCCAAGAGACACTTTCCTTCTTTTTCAGTAATGAATAAAAGAAAACCTCTTGTTTGCAGGAGGAGAAGGGGACGACAGAGGATGAGATGGCTGGATGGCATCACTGACTCGATGGATGTGAGTCTGAGTGAACTCCGGGAGTTGGTGATGGACAGGGAGGCCTGGCGTGCTGCGATTCATGGGGTCGCAAAGAGTCGGACACGATTGAGCGACTGAACTGAACTGAACTGTTTCTGTTAGGTCTTTTCCAATAACCCCTGAGCCCTCTTTGAATAAACTAACTACAAATGCTACAACAATTCATGCCAGCGATAATGTCTACTATTTGTTAAAACTCTACTCAGCACTAGGCATTTATGTTATTGCTAATCTTCACAGAAAATCTGTAAAGGCACCATTATTAGCTTCAGGATGAGGGTATGGGGTATGGAAGAGGTTAAGTAACTTGTCTGAGGTCACCTGGCTGATTAACAATGGAGGTCAAAGCCCAGAGGTAGCTTAATGCTTCTCAGAGACAAACTTTTTCAGGATAAGGATGGTGCTTTTCCAAGATCTGCTAGCCTAGACTCTAGGTTATAGCATAACAGTTCCTAATTGTACCAGTTAAAAATATAATTTTCCTGGTACTCAGGAAACTAAAATCTCCCCTTCACATCTGAGAATGCTGTGTCTTGAGGCACAGAGTAGGAAGGAGTTTGTCTCATTCCTTAGTCTTTTCTTTGGCTATATTAACTGTGCAACTGAAGTAAGAATTGAGGTCATTAAAAGAGCCTCTGCTGCTGCTAAGTTGCTTCAGTTATGTCCGACTCTGTGCGACCCCATAGACGGCAGCCCACCAGGCTCCCTCGTCTCTGGGATTCTCCAGGCAAGACCACTGGAGTGGGTTGCCATTTCCTTCTCCAATGCATGAAAGTGAAAAGTGAAAGCAAAGTCACTCAGTCGTGTCCAACTCTTTGAGACCAGGCAAGAACACTGGAGTGGGTTGCCATTTCCTTCTCCAAAAGAGCCTCTAGAATCACTTAAAGAAAATCATTCTTGCCCCACTTTTAAAAGGAAGGAAGGAGAAAAGCTCTAGCCAAGTGATTTCCCTTCCACCTAACGCTCTCCTGCCTCCAGGCCTTTTCTGATTCTGTGCCTCTTCATCTCCACATTTCCACATCTTCCTCACTGTCCTTCTAGGCTCAAATGCTCCTTATTCCATGAAACCAACTTCGATTCTCCTTGCTGGGAGTGAATTCACTGTTAAACTTCTCTTTCATTATACTTACCACTTTCTACTCTGAACTTCTACTTTAATTTTGCACACGTCCTATTTTCTTTACTGGACCTGGCCCTTGCAATATATGCCATTTTAAATTTTCTTTAGGACACAATCCATTGCTATTTATCTTAGCAAAGCTACAGCAGTCTTTCCCAAAGGAATGTCTGTAACCCCTACGGATTGTATAGTGGATTTTCTATCAAGTGCATTCTTTAATCTTAGTGTATTTCTTTGCTCTTATCATGTCTTTCCTACTTTTCTTGGTGTTAGAAAGTGAAAGTCGCTCAGTCATGTCCAACTCTTTGCGACCCCATGGACTATACAGTCCATGAAATTCTCTAGGCCAGAATACTGGAATGGGTAGCCTTTCTCTTCTCCAGGGGATCTTTCCAACCCAGGGATCGAACACAGGTCTCCTGCATTGCAGGCGGATTCTTTACCAGCTGAAACACAAGGGAGGCCCTTCTTGGTGTTATCGCTTATTTTAAGAAAGGATGGTGATAGCAGATGGCAGGTAGTATTTTTCAACATCCTTGTTCATTAAAATAAAATTTGGAAAATCTATTTTAGTCCCCTCCAATCTTATTTATTTAAAAAATATTATATATATGTGTGTGTGTGTGTATGTATATATATATATATATAAAATACTTTGCTATTGCTGCGTCGCTTCAGTCGTGTCTGACTCTGTGCGACCCCATGGACTGCAGCCTACCAGGTTTCTCCGTCCCTGAGATTCTCCAGGCAAGAACACTAGAGTGGGTTGCCATTTCCTTCTCCAATGCATGAAAGTGGAAAGTGAAAGTGAAGTTGTTCAGTCGTGTCTGACTCTTAGCGACCCCATGGACTGCAGCCTACCAGGCTCCTCCATCCATGGGATTTTCCGGGCAACAGTACTGGAGTGGGGTGCCATTGCCTTCTCCCATAAAATACATATATATTTTTAACTTCTGTGAAATCCAAAAGTTGGGAACCACTGCCTTGTAGAACCTAGCATACTGCCCTGCTCTGAGTAGGTGCTCAATATACAGTTCTTTTTGTCTCTACTTTCCATATATCCAGAAGGCAACCATTTCTCCCAGCAGCCCCTGCCATCATTTTGGTACAAGCCCTGACACCTGCATACCTGGACTGTTACAATAAATATCCTACTTGAACTCCATGTATCAGCCTAGCCTTGCAACTCTATTCTCCTGAGTCAGTGGTTGGCAAAATTTCCCTGTAAAGGACCAGACAGGAAATCCTTTGGGCTTCCAGGGCTATATTGTCTTCATTGCAGCTACTCAATGCTTCCAGTGAAAGCAGACATAGACAATACAGAAACAAATGGGTGTGACTGTATTTCAGTGAAATTTTATTTACCAAAACAGCTAGCGGGCCCTCAGGACTCTAGTTTGCCGACCCTTGTTCTGAGTGATCGTTCAAAAATTTTAGTCAGGTCATCTCTCTCCTCTGCTTAAAACTCTCCAAAGGCTTCTCACTTCACTCAGAGCAAAAGGCAAAATTTTTGAACAGGCCTATAAGGCCTCACGTGATCTCCTCCTACCCCCTGAGCCCCGACAACTCTGCACTGACTTGCTTTCCCATGTTTCTCTCTGCTGGGGCCACAGGGGCCTCCTTGCTGTTCCTCACACATGCCAAGCACATTCCTGCTCCTGCCTCTGTGCAGCACCTTCATCCCCGATATCAGTATGGCACCTCCATGCTCAAAAGTCACCTCAAAGGAAAAGCTTTTCCTAAAAAGAAATACCCCTTGCCTACTCAATCCACAATCCTCCATGATTCCCCATCTCTCCTTCCTGGTTTCTTTTTCTCAACAGCACTTATTTCAGCTGATATAATTATATTTATTTAGTTACCTATTTATTGCCAGTCTTATCCCACTAGAATTAAGATCCTGGGAGCAGAGTCTTCGTTTTATTCTCCGTGCTATATTCAAGTCTACCAAAATGTTTGCACTCAGTAGGTTATCAGTAATATTTTTGGATTAATTAAGGAAGGGATGAAAGGAATGAATGGATGGACAGCTAACAAGGCATCAGAGAAAAGCGGGATCAGTGAGATAGAATCGTATAAAAAGCTTCAGGAAAGGCCTTGAATGCTAGAAATAGGGGAGCTTAAGAAAGGGGCACAGAATGAAGGGCTAAGCCTACAATGCTCATTAGCATCCGCAAGCTTCTGAAATAAACATGCAACCTGAGTAAAAGAAGGGTGTTTGCTATGCAAGTGCATCTTCAAAGCAAGGCCCTGGTCATCAGCTAGTCACGAAGCCTTCCTTGAGCCAGGCTCCCCAACCCTCACACACCTCCCCTGACTGACCACATAATATTCTGAAGCTGTCATGGATTGTAAGACTGCCACCCAATGGGTGTTGGGTGCCACCCATGTGTGTAAGGTTGTCATTGAAGGTTTTTAAGCAAGGGAGTGAGGTGATTATGTCAATAATTTGGCCATCTGGCATCTGTGTCTTAAATGCAGGGTTTAGAGAGTGGTGGCTGTTAGGAGTTAGGAGAACAGTTGGGAGCCCAGTGCAATCACTTAGGCAGGTTGTGATGTAATATGGGCTAAGCTGAGGAGTGTGGAAGTGGAGAGGAAAAGACTTGAGGTTAACAGTCTGAAAGAGGAAATGGTGTATCTGCATGTCACAATTGCTGGTAGGTAAAGCAGCAAAAGCACTGAGAAATTAGAGACAACTTAAATGCCTATCAATAAATGAGCTGTTGAGTACAACCATACAACCATGGAATATTATGCAGCTGAAAATGATAACGCAGATCTACATTTCCAGACATGTATGCTATTCATCAAAGACTAGGAAATGAGAAAAGCAGATATAGTAGGATTCCATCTTCATTTAAAAAATGCAAAGAAGAAAGTCTGCAAAGGAGATACAACAATATGTTAACAACAGTCATCTCTGAGTGGTGAGATTATGGATAATGGTTTTTCCTTATCTAATTTCTATTTTAATCCAAACATGGATTGCTTTTATAATAGTAACAAATAATAAATAATGCAATAAATAAAATGAATAACCCAGACCTCAGATTTTCTCCAGGATCCCAGACTCTGATTACACTGTCATTCCACAAAGAGCTATCCCTAAACTCTTCTGAGTTTCCTGACAGAACCAGAAGAGTCCATTGTTTCTCCAGGGGCATTGGATAGGGAAAGGCAGGACAGAAATAGCAAGCAAGGAAGAAGGGAGGGAAGAGGAGTGCAGGAGGGATGGGAAGGGAGCAGGGAAGAAGACTCACTCTTTTACCGTTAAGGTCTTGAGCAAACAGAACCCAAACAGGAGCAGCAGACAGGAGCTTGAATTGGGGTTGCAGCTCTCCAGAGGTTGGGCCAGCTTGAGGGCTAAGTAAGGAAATACTTAGCATAGGCTGGGGAAGTGGTGATACTGCACAGGTAGAGGGTCCATGGACCTTCCCAGAAACCACCCCAGTTACTGGATTTGGAAGGCAAGGGTCCTGCCCCCACACACTTTAAGACACACGCTCAGGCCTTACAGGGTTCGTGGATTCCGGGGTAGTCGCTGAATTCCAGCACGTAGAGGTGTCTCCCCTTCACACTGCGCCCAATGCTATAAACCCGAGTGATGTGGGGACATTCGTTGTGCACCTTGTACAGCGTCCGCACGAGGTCATCATAGCGGTGGTGGCGAAAGGTCACTGGGGCAACCAACTTGAAGAGAAGGAGGTGGAGGAAGATTGAGACCAGGTCTGACATCTTGCTGGGCTTTTTCAGAGACTAAAATAGGCCCTGCTTCTCCCAGTAACCAGTCAAAATCCAAGGGCCAATAATCAGCTCTTCTTGTTTCCCGCTAGTAAACACCAGTGTGACAGCACCTGGGAAGAAAGTTCAGAATTGTCTGTCCAAACCCAGAAATGATTTTTGTAGCTCTGGAATAGGCACTCATCTCCCCTCCCCCCATTTCTCTGCCTCTCCTAATCCATGAAAACCTTTTGAAAGGTTTTTGCTGTTCCCCAGATTGGGTCGTTTCACTGATTCTAGTTTACTGATTAACTGGACTGTAAACAGGCTTCAATAAATAGCTGCTTATAACCCTTCAATTCCCAGAGAATTTTGAGAAGCTTGGCCTGTCCTTCTTCCCTATATTACAATATAGGGACGGGTATTAAAATAGAACACTTATCCTCTTTATCCATTCTACATCCTATCTTTCTGAAGCACAGCTGTGTCTTGTCCCTATTTCCCCTCAAAAATCTTTCAACAAATACCAATGAGAAAATGAAAAAGTGAGCCACGTTTTGGGAGAAAACAGTTGCCAATCATGTATCTGACAATATATCCAGAATAAATCAAGAATTCTTATAACCCAGTAATAAAACTAACCCAATTTAAAAGTGGGCAAAAGATTTGAATAGACATTTTACTAAAGTAGATACATGAATGACTAATGAGCACATTAAATATGTTCAACATTATTGGTCATTAAGGAAATGCAACTTAAAATCACAATGAGATACCACATTACACCCACATCTAGTGGCTATAATCAAAAAGACATAATAACAAGTGTTGTTGACAACAAGGAGAAACTAGAACCCTCATGCATTGCCAATGGGGATATAAACGATGCAGACACTTTGGAAAACAGTTTGCCAATTTCTTAAAGGTTTAAATATATACTTACTATACCAACCTAGATAGCATATTCAAAAGCAGAGACATTACTTTGCCAACAAAGGTCCATCTAGTCAAGGCTATGGTTTTTCCAGTGGTCATGTATGGATGTGAGAGTTGGACTGTGAAGAAAGCTGAGTGCCGAAGAATTGATGCTTTTGAACTGTGGTGTTGGAGAAGACTCTTGAGAGTCCCTTGGACTGCAAGGAGATCCAACCAGTCCATCCTAAAGGAGATCAGTCCTGGGTATTCTTTGGAAGGAATGATGCTAAAGCTGAAACTCCAGTATTTTGGCCACCTCATGCGAAGAGTTGACTCATTGGAAAAGACTCTGATGCTGGGAGGGATTGGGGGCAGGAGGAGAAGGGGACGACAGAGGATAAAATGGCTGGATGGCATCACCGACTCGATGGACATGAGTTTGAGTGAACTCCAGGAGTTGGTGATGGACAGGGAGGCCTGGCGTGCTGTGATTCATGGGGTCACAAAGAATCAGACATGACTGAGTGACTGAACTGATACAACCCAGCAATTCTTCTCCTAGATTATCTACTCAAAAGAAATAAAAACATACATCCACACAAAAACTAGTATGTGAATGTTCAAAGCAGTATTATTCATGATAGAAAAGTAGAAACAATCCAAATATCCATTAACTAATGAATGAACAAACAAAATATGGCATATCCATACAATGGAATATCATTTGACAATGAAAAGGAACGAAGTACTGATACATTATACAAGATGGATGAACCTTAAAAATATTATGTTTATGTATAATATCATATAAGAAACGAATCGCCAGTCCAGGTTCAATGCAGGGTACAGGATGCTTGGGGCTGGTGCACTGGGATGACCCAGAGGGATGGTATGGGGAGGGAGGTGGGAGGGGTTTCAGGATTGGGAACACGTGTACACCCGTGGCGGATTCATGTTGATGTATGGCAAAACCAATACAATATTGTAAAGTAATTAGCCTCCAATTAACATAAATCAATTTAAATTTAAAAATATATATATTATGTTTAGTGAAAGAAGACACAAAAGATCACATATTATATGATTCAATTCATATGAAATGTTTAGAAAAGACAAACATATAGAGACTGAAAGTAAACTAGAAGTTGGCTAGGGCTAGGAGTGAAAATGCAGAGTAACTATAAATGGGTACAAGGTTTCTCCTGTTGATAGAAGTGTTCTCAAATTAGATTGTGGGGAATGTACAGCTCTGTAAATACACTAAAATGCACAGAACTGTAAACAGGAAGTAGATGAATTTTATGCTATACAAATTGTGTCTCAATAAAGCTGCTTTTAAAAAAGAAAGAAAGTAATTAAGTACAGCTCCCCAAAAGTTAACTATAATTTTACCATACAATACAACAAGTCCACTCCTGGGTACCTACTCAATACAACAAAGACTTGTACACAAGAATAGTCATAGCAGCCTTATTCATAATGACCATGAAAGTGGAAACTACTCAAAGGTCCATCAACTGGTGCATAAACAGAATGTGGTAGGTACATCGATACAATTATACACTGCTGCTGCTACTGCTAAGTCACTTCAGTCATGTCCGACTCTGTGCGACCCCACAGACGGCAGCCCACCAGGCTCCCCCGTCCCTGGGATTCTCCAGGCAAGAACACTGGAGTGGGTTGACATTTCCTTCTCTGATGCATGAAAGTGAAAAGTGAAAGTGAAGTCACTCAGTCATGTCCAACCATCAGTGACCCCGTGGACTGCAGCCCTCCAGGCTCCTCTGTCCATGGGATTTTCCAGGCAAGAGTACTGGAGTAGTTCAGCAATAAAAAGAAAATATTAATATACATGCTACAACATGGATGGACTTCAAAAACATTATGCTAACTGAAAGCAGCCAACACAGAAAGCCCACTTATTGTTATGATTCCATTTACATGAAATGCTCTGCAAAAGTAAACCTACAGAGGAAAAGTAAAATAGTGACTGCCAGGGCTGGGAGTGGGAAGAGAGATTCACTGTAAGTGGGCATGAGGGACCTTGTTGGAGGAATGAGGATATTCTAAAACTAGGTGATGGTCACATAATTTGGTAAATTTACTAGAAATCATTGAATTGCACACATAAAATGGGTGAATTTTATGGTATGTAAACTATACTTTGATAAAGTTCTGTTTTTTGTTTTTTAAAAAAGCAAAGTCTCAATGAATCTCCACGCACCAGAGTGTAAAATCCAAATGCCTCTGCCAGGTTTTCAACTCATCCCAACTGTGACCTCACCCCAGAGCAGCCCCACCACCCTGCCTGCTGTCTTCTGATCATGTCCTCATCACCTGACTTCCTGCTTTTGCTTACGCTGTTTCCCCAGGTAACTTAACTCAGCTCCAAACCCTGGGTCTTCTTCACTTCCCCTTGCAGTTACCGTTACCATCAGTCTTTGTCCTCCAATCTTACAACTTTGCCTGTTGTGCACTTATCCACCAGGCTAGGTGTTAGGACAGAGGGCAGCCCGGCCCCAGCCCCCACCCCCTGGGATGAGCATCAGCCTCAAGCACCCGGCCTGGCACAGGAGCACATTTGGTGATGAATGATCAGACCCACTATTGACTTTTCCTCTTGTATCCTGCTGTTCTGCCCTCAGCAAACTTTCTCCAGGAAATTCTATGCTTTTATAACCTGTCCGTAAAGCTAGCTATTAACTCTTGGACATATTGGTTGAATAAACTAAGCCAGGCCAATCTGGCCCACAGAGAGTCTAGAGAGTTGGCTCAAGATAAGGACCAAGTCAGCAGTACTACAGAGTAAAAAAACCACAGGATTTTGCATCCACTGTTAAAACCCCATAATATTCTGATGAAATCCTGACACCAGAGGTAGTGAGAGCAGGCATCGAGAGAGAAAGATAAAAGCATGTCGCTGATGCTGTTACACATTAAGCCCCTGATTGAGGACTGATGAAACAAAATTTACAGTTTAAGGCAGGACAAGAAAAAATTGAACGTTAAATTCTCTGTGTTTGTTTGGGCCTCTCCCTCCCTCATCAGGTGCAGTGTGCATCCGCGTTATACATTAACCAGAGCTCCTCAAAGGTGGGCCTGCTCTACAGTACAGATCATTTTTTGGGTTTTTTTTTTCTTTCTTCTGACAGCTAGCAACACAACTTCTTAAAAGAACAGTTCTTTCCCAGCTCTGTAGGGGGTCATGAAGATTTGCTGATGCTTACTTTGCTTGTGTCTATCTGGACTGTGTGTCCTTGGTGAATTTTATGTAAAAATATCAGTATGTCATTTTGACATATGATCTTTTGTCTCGAAATTGTATAGGACTGTGCCTTCTACTTCTAACAGGTGGATTAGTTCTCAGAGCTCTCTAAGAATCCGCTTCCTGGGTTACAATCTTCAGTCCTTTCTAAGAATCTGCTTCCTGGGTTACATTTGAATAAAATCCCCCCTTCCCTCACCCTTGATAGTCAATTGAATTTGTCAACAGGACAGTACCTGTCACTACTGAAGGTTTGACTCAGTGCTCCCTAGATAACCCTAAATTGTTCCTCTGCAGAAGAATTTCCATTTCTCTGGTAAATGTGTCTGCAGTTCTTAAGGTGATCTCATCCATGCTAAACAAATGGCTCTCATTAAACTATAAGCAAGGGTCAGCAGGGCTGTGTTCTTTACTGGAGGCTTCAGGAGAGAATGTTTTTAGGAGAGAATGTTCTTAGATGTTTTTAGAATGTTTTCCAGGAGAGAATGCTCCAGGCTTTTATAGTTTTTAGAGGCTGCTTGCATTCCTTGGCTTATGGCTTTTTCCTTCATCTTCAAAGCCAGGAATGGCCCACTGAGTCTTTCTCCCATCTCATCACTCTGACTCTGACCCTCTTGCCTTCGTCAGGACACTTGGGATTACACTGGGCCCACCTGGATAATCCCTCCATCTCAAGATCAGCTGATTAGCAAACTTAATTCTATCCACAAACTTCATTCTCCCTTGCCATATAACATAACACATTCACAGGTTCCTGGGATCAGGATGTGGATCCACTTGGGGGCCGTTATTATACCTATCACAGGAGGATACAGGACTCTGATCTGACCCAACATCCACATATCCTTCAGCAAGCCATCCCTGATCCTCCAAAACTAGGTTAGGTGACCTGCTCGATGGCCCATGTGGTTGTGTCCATCACTCTTCCCTAGTGTTGTGCTTGCTCACTAGTCTGTATCTTTGAGAAGAGTAACTGCCTTTTTCACTCTTGATTATCTGTCTCTTCACTAGAATGTAAGCACCACATGGTCAAGAATCTTTGTTTTATTCTATATGAAAAATGATACAAGTAAAACCTTTAGATATATACAATCCACTCATTCAATATATATGTTGAGTGAAAGAACTGTATTCCCATCACCTAACTTGGTCTCTAGCACAGAGTAGATAGATGCTTAATGCTGCTGCTGCTCGGAGAAGGCAATGGCACCCCACTCCAGTACTTTTGCCTAGAAAATCCCACGGACGGAGGAGCCTGGTAGGCTGCAGTCCATGAGGTTGCTAGAGTTGGACAGGACTGAGCGACTTCACTTTATTTTTTCACTTTCATGCATTGGAGAAGGAAATGGCAACCCACTCCAGTGTTCTTGCCTGGAGAATCCCAGGGACGGGGAACCCTGGTGGGCTACCATCTATGGGGTCGCACAGAGTCGGACACGACTGAAGTGACTTAGCAGCAGCAGCTGCTGCTGCTACTATTAATACTGCTAATAATATTTATTAATCCCTTACTATGTGGCAGGTAGTAGTCATGTATGGATGTGAGAGTTGGACTCTAAAGAAAGCTGAGAGCCAAAGAATCGATGCTTTTTAACTGTGGTGTTGGAGAAGACTCTTGAGAGTCCCTTGGACAGCAAGGAGATCCAACCAGTCCATTCTGAAGGAAATCAGTCCTGAATAATCATTGGAAGGACAGGACTGATGCGGAAGCTGAAACTCCAATACTTTGGCTACCTGATGCGAAGAGCTGACTCATTTGAAAAGACCCTGATGCTGGGAAAGATTGAAGGCAGGAGGAGAAGGGGACAACAGAAGATGAGATGGTTGGATGGCATCACTGACTCAATGGACATGAGTTTGAGCAAGCTCCGGGAGTTGGTGATGGACAGGGAATCCTGGTGTCCTGCAGTCCATGGTGTTGCAAAGAGTCAGACACGACTGAGCGACTGAACTGAACTGACTGTGCAAAAGGACTCACATACTTTATCTTGCCCGATTCACACAACTCATGAGGAAGGAGCTATTTTCCTTCCATCCTATACAGATGGGACACTGAGGTTATAGAAGTTCATTATTTTGCCCATGGTCAAATGGCCCAAGAGGGAGTTGAACTTGTCAAGACTAAAATTTTCTGTCTCTGCATATACTAAGGAGAAGGCAACGGCACCCCACTCCAGTACTCTTGCCTGGAAAATACCATGGACGGAGGAGCCTGGTAAGCTGCAGTCCATGGTGTCGCTAAGAGTCGGACACAACTGAGCGACTTCACTTTTACTTTTCACTTTCATGCATTGGAGAAGGAAATGGCAACCCACTCCAGTGTTCTTGCCTGGAGAATCCCAGGGACTGGGGAGCCTGGTGGGCTGACATCTATGAGCCTGGTGGGTCGCACAGAGTTGGACATGACCGAAGTGACTTAGCAGCAGCAGCAGCATATGCTAAGTGAAATAAGCCGGAGAGAAGAAGACAAATATTGTATTATCTCACTCATGTGGATTCTAAAAAATCCATACTCATAGAAACAGAGTAAAATGGTAGTTGTCTGGAGCAGATGGGTAGGGAAAATGAGATGTTGATCAAAGGATACAAACTTCAAGCTGTAAGATGAGTAAGTTCTGGGATCTAATGTACAGCATGGTGACTATAGTTAGTGGGACTGTATTATATATTTGAAAGTTGCTAAGAGAGTAGATCTTAAGTGTTCTCATCACCCATACACAAGTACATGAGGTGATGGAGATGTTAATTAACCCTAACATAGTAATCATTTTGCAACGTATACATGTATTAAATCATCATGTTGTGTACCTTAAAAGTACACAATGTTGTATGAAAATTACACGTCAGTGAAGCTGGAAAAAAAATGTTTTTAAATACCCTCTCTGTTACTCAAGTTCCTTCTACTTCTGAAACTGCTTCAAGAGGCACTGTGTGCCCTCTGGCTTCAGGACATATGCTCTGGTACTCTATGTGAAATTTCAGGGAAGGAGTGCCAGTCTCAGCCCTGAAATACAGAGGGTGTTCCTGTTTACAACAACCCAAAGTTCATACAGGCAGGGAAGGAACATTCCTCTTCCAGAGAAAGGGCATCATCTGTTTATGTTTGTGGTAAATTTCCACCCACAATAGGAAAGGAATGCATCCCCTAATACCTTAAGTCTTGGACAGAGCTGGAGCTCTTGGGGGTTGGGGAAGGCTGCAGCAGAAAGCTCTCCTGTCTGACATCCTCCCAGCATCTTGACTCAACTCTTGGGAAATCAGCCCTGCAGAGCCTTGTTGAGGCAAATGAATCAAACTTTCCAAGCCACAACTTTGGTTATTTTAGTTTTAAAATTTCTTTCTATCCTCTAGCAGTAACTCTGAGCTTCTGCAGAGCACTCAATGTAATTTAAGCCTGCTTAATAAATTATCAGTTGACTAGACATAAATGAATCAAGAGTCCAGCTCAATTCAAGTTAACAATGACTCAGAGTTATTTGAGTTTTATGGGTTAGGAGAGTATAGAGCAAAAAGGAACCTGGCCAAGCACGGAGAGTAAGGAGAGTTGGTGCTCAGGACAGATTCTTCTAATTCTTTGCCTAGAATGTTATTCTCTAAGCTCATCTTATATTTCTGATATTGGCACAACGGTGAACAACATGTGGGTTTCCCTGGTGGTTCAGTGGTAAAGAATCTGCCTGCCAATGCAGGAGATGTGAGTTTGATCCCTGGGTCAGGAAGATAACCTGGAGAAGGAAATGACAACCCGCTCCAGTATTCTTGCCTGGGGAATCCCATGGACAGTGGAGCCTGGCGGGCTACAATCCATGGGGTCGCAAAGAGTCAAACACGACTTAGCGACTGAACAACAACAAACTACTCATGGAGACTTTACCCTGATATTTCACTTAAAGAGGTCTCCCCTGGTTATGCTCAGTCTTATCTCCTGTTTATTTTAAGCAAAATATGTGACTTAGTCTGTAATTACCTCATTTATTTCTTTATTGTCTACTGGCTTTCTCTCCCAGTAGAAGATAAACTTGGCAAAGGCCAAAACTAATTTATCTTACTTACCATTCATCACTAAATCCCAGTACAATGTGCAGGATAAATTTTAAAATGAAGAAAGTAACATATGAACTGAGATCTGAATGCGTAGATGTTAACCAGATTAAAAACAGAAGAGGAGTGTGTGTTTGGGGAGTGTTTTGAGAGGGGCGAGCCTTATTGATTCCTCCTCATCACACTGACCCTGTGGAAATCGGCTAGGGTCCGACCTTGAATTTTTTTTCTTTATCGACACTTTATTTCAGATGATCTCATGCGCAAATCCCACTGTAAGCTGATTACTCTCAAATTTATATCTTCTTTTATTTCTCTGAGCTCCAAAACTGCATTTCCAACTCCCTACCTCACACCTCCATGAGGATTTCTAATAGGTACCCATGCCTAAGGCCACTTACCTGCTTCTAGTTCCTGGTGCCAGAACAGAGCCTTACAGATAGAAGTTGTTATTGTTTGGTCACTAAGTCATGTCTGACTCTTTGTGATCCCATGAACTGTAGCCCACCAGGCTCCTCTATCCATGGGATTTCCCAGGCAAGTACACTGGAGTGGACTGCAATTTCCCTCTCCAGGGGATCTTTCCAACTCAGGGATTGAAGCTTCATCGCCTGCCTTGGCAGGCTCATTCTTTACTGCTGAGCCACCAGGGAAGCCAAACTATGTCTACCAACTGATGACGGGTCAACTGGATGAGGGGAAACAGTCTTGTCCCCAGGATTTCCTTATCATCTTGCCCTGTTTAATATTTCTTCAAAGTACTTATTACTATCTGATACAGTATATATTTGTCTGTTTATTCTCTTCTCTCTGAAAGGTTGTTGTTGAATCACGTGAATACACGGGATTCTTGGCCCCCGGAGGAGAAGAATTCAATCCGGGGCCAGAGACAAGGCTTGATCGCTCAGAGCTTTTGTGTAATAAAGTTTTATTAAAGTATAAAGGAGATAGAGAAAGCTTCTGACATAGGCATCAGAAGAGGGCAGAAAGAGTACCCGCTTGCTAGTGTTAAAAATGAAGTTATATAATCCAAAGAATATCTGGAGGTTGTCAAGACCTCATCAGACCTACTCCCATAATTTACATTTTAAGATAACACTGTCCTCAGGCAAGATACATCCTTGTAAAGACCAGGTCTACTCCCATAATTTACATTTTAAGATAACAGAAGGTTTAATCCAAAGACTGTCCTCAGGCAGGATACATTATTGTTATATAATCCTAAGGAATGTAGAGAAGGAAAAAAAGTTTGTCCTTTCTTCCTCCTTAAGAATTCCAGACCCCTCTCTCCTTGGGGACCCCTAGACTCCCTATCAACCTGCCTAGGAACTGACTCTCTCATCTCCCTATAAGGATATAAGCACCTTGTGGTCAAGAATGGATCTCTGTTATTTTCTGATGTGTCTCTAGCAACTAGACTGGGGCCTGAAATGTAATAAGTTCTCACTGAATACTTGTGGAGTCAGTGAATGATTGATTACATGCTTTTACCCACATAATCCCATTTAACCTTCACCTCAATCTTTCTTGAGACCATCATATTCCATTTATATATATGAAGATCTCTAAAATTTGAGGTGATTTTTCCCAGCTCACATAACATATAGTTAAACAATCTGAAGATTAAATGAGCTGTCTGACTCTAAAGCGGGGTACTTTCCATGACACTGGAATGCCTCCACCACTTGGGCCTGGTTACATCATGAAAACTGCCTCTAATCTGGCCTCCAGTTCTTAAGGGTAACTGAAAAATCAATCTTTCAAAAAACTTTATATGATCATGTAAACATGAGATATTTTTGTTATGAAAACAGAAAAATATAAAGATAAAAATAAGACATGACCCCCATACTCCATCAGCTAGGAATAGCCACTGTAATCAATTGGTGACAATCGATCTTATTGTGATGACTCTTAAAATCTGTTCCTTCTTCCCTTTTTAGTTTCCCCAAATTGGCAAATATTACCATGATTGACCCAATTCCTGACACCAAAACCTAGGACTCATCCACAAGTCCTCTCTTTATCTCATTCCCCATATCACCAAGTTATACAGACTGCTTTGAAAATATGTCTGGAAACTATTTCTCTCACCTTGATCGCTGTCATCTTAGTCCAGAGGACCATATATTTCTTGCTTAGATGGTAACGATTGCCCCATCATAAGTTTCTGATTTGGACAATGACAAAAGCCTCCTCAAATATTCCCCATTTCCAGTTGGCCCTACTAGTTTTATTCCCTACAAAGAAGCTTAAGTGTTTTAAAATATAAATTACTTTTGGAGTCAAAACATTTCAGTGATTTCCATGCTTAAAATATAAATTCTTACAATGGTATTAAGGCCCAGTAAGCAACAGTCCAAAAACCGTTCTATTTTCTTAAACATGCCAAGCTTATATCTAGCACAGGGCCTGTACACTTGCTATTTTTTCCGACTGGGATGCTCTTATCTTAAATGTTTGCATGCTCTTAACTTCCCTTTACATCACTTAAGTCCATACTCAAATACCACAGCCTTAGAGTGGCTGGCTCTGACCTTCCTACCCTGAACTAGTCCCTGACTGCTACCCCTTATCATTCTCTATTCCTTTACTTGATTATTCTTCATAATACTTATCCCTATCTAAAGGCAAACTATATAATTATTTGTTCCTTTTTGGGGGGTTGTATTCGCCACTAAAATGTAAGTTGCATGAAGCCAAAGATTACTGTCTTCTCTTGCTTTTTCCTCTGTGTGGCCTTTTTTTTTTTTCTCTTCTTTTCACTACCTTGCCCTCAATGCTTAACGTAATGTTTAACATTTACTAGGTGCTCACTAAATATTTGTAAAGAATGAATTTGCAGATAGGCAGACAAATAATTTACAAAAAAAGAGATCATAGTCTTTATGCTTTTAAAAGTAAAAATTACTACACAATATGTATTTAACAGAAGAAAAAGAAGTTGAAATAAAACTGAAGGAATCACTTACCTTTAGAAAAATGTTTCTTCATAAGATGCAATGTCGATGCTAGCTGTCAACTTTAATGGTTCTAGAGGGGAAAAAAACATAGAAATCATTAAGGGATGGTGATTATGTTGCTATGTTTTTTCAACCACATTTGTAGAGAAGGATAAAGAGCTTAACAGAAATATAACTGAAACGTAAATGAAATTTATTTTTTCAAGATATTAGGTTGATACCTTTTCAGAGAGCATTTATCTGGCCTTTGCAGTAGGTTTTGTGTACTTGTCAAAACCTGCCGCAAAACCAAAGCTGTCAGTGTCGCTTATAAAGAGCCATGCGCTCCTGCTGTTTCAAGGCTATCTTTGTAATGCTTTACCTTTTTTTTTTCTTTTTTCTTCCTGAACACTTCCTTTGGGCAGTTTCCTACTATTCTGCCTTCCTACATGGTTTTCTCTAAATTCTCTGATTTTCATGTGTGTTTCCTGCCCCCAACACCTTATATCCTTTAGGATTAGATAGAAAATGCCAAATGGTTGGAGCTTTACCTCTTTCTTACATAAATGGAGTTTGGAAGTGTTAGGGAGGAAGTTAGGCATGAGCTCCTTGGACCAATCTAGCCACTCCAGGACTCTTGCCTGGAAAATCCCATGGACAGAGGAGCCTGGTAGGCTGCAGTCCATGGGGTCACGAAGAGTCGGACATGACTGAGCGACTTCACTTTCACCTTTCACGTTCATGCATTGGAGAAGGAAATGGAAACCCACTCCAGTGTTCTTGTCTGGAGAATCCCAGGGACGGGGGAGCCTGGTGGGCTGCCATCTATGGGGTCGCACAGAGTCGGACACAACTGAAGCGACTTAGCAGCAGCAGCAGCATCAGCAGCAGACAGCATATTAAAAAGCAAAGACATTACTTTGCCAACAAAGCTCCGCCTAGTCAAGGCTATGGTTTTTCCAGTAGTCATGTATGGATGTGAGAGTTGGACTATAAAGAAAGCTGAGTGCCAAAGAATTGATGCTTTTGAACTGTGGTGTTGGAGAAGACTCTTGAGAGTCCCTTGGACTGCAAGGAGATCCATCCAGTCCATGCTAAAGGAAATCAGTCCTGAATATTCATTGGAAGGACTGATGCTGAAGCTGAAATTCCTATACTTTGGCCACCTGATGCGAAGAGCTGACTCATTTGAAAAGACTCTGATGCTAGGAAAGATTGAAGGCAGGAGGAGAAGGGGACAACAGAGGATGAGATGGTTGGATGGCATCACCGACTCTATGGGCATGAGTTTGAGTAAACTCCAGGAGTTTGTGATGGACAGGGAGGCCTGGAGTGCTGTAGTCCATGGGGTCACAAAGAGTCAGACAGGACTGAGAGACTGAACTGAACCGAACAAGGAATGAGCAGTGATGGCTGGCCTGGCCGAAAAGGATGCAACCTGATCTCTAAACCCCATCCCAGACACACCCAAGAGAGCTCACAGATATGCCACAAAAACAACCACAAAGACTTTTCCAACTCCTGCACATGCATCCTACCTAGGAACAGGGGTTTCTCCAACTCTGGCACATGTGCCCTTGATGCACAGCTGTGTCCTCAAGTAACCTTAGGCAGGTAGGCACCCATTGTGTGTGTGTGCTAAGTTGTTTCAGTCGTGTCCGACTCTTCGCGACCCCATGGACTGTAGCCCACCAGGCTCCTCTATCCATGGGATTCTTCAGTCAAGAGTACTGGAGTGGGTTGCTGTGCCCTCTCCAGGGGATCTTCCAGGCCCAGGCTTCGAACCTGTGTCTCTTACATCTCCTGCATTGGCAGGCGGGTTCTTTACCACCATAAGAGCCCATTAAGGGTTCAGAAATATTCTATACATACATACATCTGATTATAACAGACTGAATTATGGGAAAGACATGCACAATACAGCCTGTTGTATTGTCATATAACGTGAAACTGTCAACTGGCCTTGATGGTTTACCCATTTGCATTCCCTTTCCTGATTGGTGGCAGGTACAAGCCCTATTTTGCACAGGGCAGAACCAAGAGAAGGATACAGGGGAGTATAAAAAGGAAAGCCAAGCTGGGTCACTGCCACTCCTTTGGGGTTGGCCCACTCCCATATCTCGGGAGTGTACTATCCTCCGTCTGTTTAATAAAAGATCTGTCTGCTTGAGTGTAACTAAGGTATAACCAGTCTGTTTCAAATCCTTACTATGATAAGACAGTCAGTCATTCCAAGGGATAGAAGCAGTGACAAGACCAGTGTTGTGTTCATCAAATGGTCCAGGCTCCTTCTAGCTTGTTGCTCCACCTGTCTCAACACACACTTAACTTTTTGTACGGGCAGATCTTCCAGCCCCATGTTCACATTCACATTCCAGCCACCCTGCTGGTGGGAATGAGTAAATGGAATGTGCTAGATACATATTCAGCAGTAAAAAGAAGTGGAGTACTAATCCATGCTGAGACATAGACGAACCTTGAAAACATTATGTTAAATGAGAGAAACCAATCACAAAAACCCCCGCATATTGTATGATTCCATTTATATGTGGTATGTGCTTTATATCTCAAAAAAGCTCCTTAAAAAATGAAAACAAAAGCAAACCTCCCATAGTTTTACATGGCTCCCACTTATAGCTCATAGGCAGTCACGTGGTCATGCCCATTTGCAAGGGAATCTGACAAATGTGGTCTTTATCCCAGCCAGCCAGCCATGTGCTCAGCTAGAATTCAGAGGTCCTGGTATAGCACAGGGAACTATATTCACCATGTTGTAATAATCTATAATAGAAAAGAATCTGAAAAAGAATATACATATAAAACTGAATCACTTTGCTATACACAAGAAACTAACATACAATTGTAAATCAATTATACACCAATTTAAAGAAGTCAGAGGTTCTCTTACAATAAAAATAGGACATCTGTTGCAGAACACTGACCATCACTGACCCACCCTTGGTCAGACCTTAGACCCTGTCCATCTACGTGCAGAGAATCACTGCATGTACTTCTCAGGAATGCGACACTTAATTTTACATAAATCCATTTCTCTCTCAAAGTCTATGTAGGAATGTATTGGCTCTGCCTTCTCATATATTTTAGGTCAAAGTTCTCTTTATTTGGCACCTACACTTCACAGTGCTGTTTTATAACTTTTTCCTTGTTAATTGAAGGTGGAAATTTCTTCTTTACTTTTCCTTCTTTTATTTTGCTTTGGTTGGTTTCAAGAGTCGGAATTTTCCAGTTGAAGAAGAAATATTTTTGAATATTCTTACCTCTAAATGCAACCCTTCTGGGGTTTCTTTGAATTTTTGGATCTAGCGGGACCTCCAGGGTTGAATCTTCACTGCTCTCTATAAACAGGCTGTTCCTCCCAACCACATAAACTGCCCTAAGAATCCTGCCCCCCAACACACTGTCTGCTCCAGTCACATCTCACTTGTCGATAACAGTTTTGTGTAATCTGTAGAGTGTTGTGCACATGTCAGTTATTTCTCCTATTGCCTTGACTAGGACGCCTTCCCCCTTTGCCCCTTCCTCGGGGCCCTCAGGTGCAGCCCCTTGAATCTGAATGCCGCCTGTTTTCTTCCAGAGCAGTGCTTCTTGGGAAATGGCACCACCTGTTGCCCACGTTGAAAACACGGGAGCCGCTCTAAATTCTTCCTTCTCACTCACCTCCTGCGTTTACTCACCCTCGAAGCCCTCTCAGTTCTCTTTCCTGCCGATCCTCGCCACGCTTCCTGCTTCTCACACTGCCACTGCGGGGCTCGGCGTCCCTGCATCCCTGCCTGGACCAGCCTTGCTGCCTGGAGCTCTCCCTCGCCGGCCGCCCACTTCACATGGGAGCACGTGTGCTCCTCCTTCAATGCAGCCACGTCCCGTCTCCGGATCGCCCCTTACTTCTACCTTCAGACCCCTTATTAGTTTTCCATTCTCGTCGGTTAATTTCAAACATCTGTTCCGGAAACAAGGCCCTCCAGGACCTGGCTATCACTGCCTGTCCCACCTCTTTTCCCCAACACTCTTCTTTCCTGCTGGCTTTGCCAAACAAACAGCAGTCTTTCAAAAGACTGCATTTTTCCCTACCAATTTTTAAAAAATTATGGTAAAATCCACCAACATAAAAGAGTGTTTAAACAACTCTTGTCCCTCCGTTTGGAAAGTAACTGACTCCTGTTTATGTTTCAAAACCAAGTGCAGGCATCATTTTCTATAAAACTTTCCTATCACGTACCCCTGGTCTGATTTCTGTCGTTCCTTTCTTCTGTTTGCTTAGAGAGCTCTGCACACTTCTCTGCAAACATAGCATGATGCTGTCATTTTTGGTTTCTCTTCTACGATTAAAACATAAGGCCCTTAAGACCAAGGACAATATCTTATTTCTGGATTCCCAGTCCTTAGCCTATACTCTTGGTATGTAACAGGGATTAAACAAATATTGAAGAGCAATGACAAAAAATGAACTATCCTCTCTGTATTTACATTTTGTTGACAACGGGACAGAAAATGACTAACTGAAATTCCAGAAACCCAGGCTCTTCCCTATGCCCCCACTAACCCTGCTTGTCCCCACTAACCCTGCTTGTCCCCACTAATCCCGCTTGTCCCCACTAACTCTGCTTGTCCCCACTAACCCTGCTTCCAACAGGGCAATCGTTGGTTAGTGACATGTTGATTCGGATTGCCCTCAATCCGATGGAATGCATACATGGCGTGGACTCTGAATCCATTCTGTGTACCAGTGTTGCTTAATGTGTCAATAGGCTGTACCTGTGTAATCCTTACTGGTAGTAAAGAGGTTCTCTTTGAGTTTGAAAAAACTAATGTAACGTGTGTTTATTGATATGACATATTAGGTATGAGGGTATCAGGGTATTAGGTTAACTGGAAAATAGGAGCCTGACTCGAAGTGATCTGGTCATGTGGGATGAAGGGACTAATAAACATTAGGCTTTGAGCAGCCTGTTAACTGGACCAGTAACAGTTTGCGGGTCCAAATGTAGTAGAGGACAACTATATTTCATTGATTCTAAAATGCCCTTGGTTTCACATTTTAATGTCTCTGGAACTGAAAAGTATCTTAAAACACATGGCATCTAAGATTCAGAGAAATGCAATATTATAATAAGTGTAAGAGAAATCCATCATGTCACTATTATACCAGAGAAATATAATAACCATTATTAATTGATTGAATAGTAACTGAGCCTGGAATATCACACATTAAAACAGGAAACAGTGGAGGGGGGGGAAGCAATGAATTGCTAAAAACTTGAATTTGCATTGACTGTAGGAGAATTTTCAATGACTTGGTAATAAAAACCATCATTTATGAGGCCTTCCTAATTGCCAGGGAAAATACATACATTACCATTAATCCTTACCCTCCTAACCTGGAAAGTAGGTGTTGTTAGTTCTGTTTTTTAGACGAAGATCATATGAAGTCTGGACCTGCCCAAGGTCAAACAGCTAGAAAATGTAAGATATGTTCAGATTTCAGATCCTATTACCTTAATTTCATTCTATGTTCCCTCCTGAATCAAGAACTGACCCTAAAGATAAAATAATTGTTACCTAAGACCAAAAAAAATTGTTTTGGACTTCACTGATGGTCCAGTTATTAAGAGTCCACCTGTCAATGCAGGGGACACCAGTTTGATCCCTGGTCCTGGAAGATCCCACATGCCTTGGAGCAACTAAGCCTGTGTGCCACAGATACCCAACGCGTGCTCTAGAACCCACGTGCTGTACCTTAAGCCCGCCTGCCTAAAGCTCGTGCTCCACAACAAGAGAAGTCACCACAACGAAAAGCCTAGGCACTGCAACAAAACAGTATGACCGCAACTCGAGAAAGCCTGTATACAGCAATGAAGACCTAGAGCAGTCAAAAATAATAATAAATAAAAATTTAAAAAATTTTTTTTTTCGTTTGAATGATTGCATCATCACTGAGGAAACATACTCGTTATGTGTTTGAAACTAGTGGAGAAGATAAATAAGAAAGAGTCTTGAGCAAACTTCTTGGGTCTGGTTTATAAGGTCCCTGTGAATGGAAATTCATGGGTTATTTCATCCTGAATAACCATAAATATGAAGTTAAGTTCAGCTTCACTGAAAGTTCAGAGCTAGCTAGAACTGACCACCCAATATATGATAACTTTTTGTGCCAATTATGTAAAGGCCTTTGAGACTTAAAATTTGCTATCACTAAGGCTAAAGGCATTTTGTCCTAAACCTTTCCTGCTGTGATTTTAAATTTGTAGAAATACCAATAAAACAGCACCCTATGCATGAACTTGAATCTCTCTCTTCCATCTCTTCTTCCTACAACATAGGTCTCAATCTAGCTTGAGTTTATCAAGCTCCCTTGAGTGGCCCCGTGGCCTCCACTTCTGGTTGTGCCTGATACTAGGATGTTCCTTTTCCCCTTACTAGCCTGTTCTGATTCTACACTTATGTCCTAGCTTGCCTCGACCCAGAATATTGCCTTGAACCTGAGTTTTGACTGTTGCATGCCCTGAGGTAGGTTATAGAAGACATTTACGCACCATAAAGAAGTGAAAGTGAAAGTGTTCATCGCCCAGTCATTTCCAACTCTTTGCAACCTCCATGGAATTCTCCAGGCAAGAATACTGGAGCACGTTGCCATTTCCTTCTCCTCGGATCTTCCCAACCCAGGGATCAAACCAGGGTCCCTATATTGCAGGGAGATTCTTTACCACCTGCACCATGAGGACCACCAGCACCATAAAGTACTAACTAGTCATCATGTCTTTATTTTATCAGAAAAATTTATGCTAATTATTGATGTTTTTGTGCTTATGTATATGTTCTCTTTTTATTTTTTTTTATTTTTTTTTTAATTTATTTTATTTTTAAACTTTACATAATTGTATTAGTTTTGCCAAATATCATAATGAATCCGCCACAGGTATACATGTGTTCCCCATCCTGAACCCTCCTCCCTCCTCCCTCCCCATTCCATCCCCCTGGGTCGTCCCAGTGCACCAGCCCCAAGCATCCAGTATCGTGCATCGAACCTGGACTGGCAACTCGTTTCATACATGATATTTTACATGTTTCAATGCCATTCTCCCAAATCTTCCCACCCTCTCCCTCTCTCACAGAGTCCATAAGACTGTTCTATACATCAGTGTCTCTTTTGCTGTCTCGTACACAGGGTTATTGTTACCATCTTTCTAAATTCCATATATATGCGTTAGTATACTGTATTGGTGTTTTTCTTTCTGGCTTACTTCACTCTGTATAATAGGCTCCAGTTTCATCCACCTCATTAGAACTGATTCAAATGCATTCTTTTTAATGGCTGAGTAATACTCCATTGTGTATATGTACCACAGCTTTCTTATCCATTCATCTGCTGATGGACATCTAGGTTGCTTCCATGTCCTGGCTATTATAAACAGTGCTGTGATGAACATTGGGGTACACGTGTCTCTTTCCCTTCTGGTTTCCTCAGTGTGTATGCCCAGCAGTGGGATTGCTGGATCATAAGGCAGTTCTATTTCCAGTTTTTTTAGGAATCTCCACACTGTTCTCCATAGTGGCTGTACTAGTTTGCATTCCCACCAACAGTGTAAGAGGGTTCCCTTTTCTCCACACCCTCTCCAGCATTTATTACTTGTAGACTTTTGGATCGCAGCCATTCTGACTGGCGTGAAATGGTACCTCATAGTGGTTTTGATTTGCATTTCTCTGATAATGAATGGTGTTGAGCATCTTTTCATGTGTTTGTGAGCCATCTGTATGTCTTCTTTGGAGAAATGTCTATTTAGTTCTTTGGCCCATTTTCTGATTGGGTCATTTATTTTTCTGGAGTTGAGCTGTAGGAGTTGCTTGTATATTCTCGAGATTAGTTGTTTGTCAGTTGCTTCATTTGCTATTATCTTCTCCCATTCTGAAGGCTGTCTTTTCACCTTGCTAATAGTTTCCTTTGATGTGCAGAAGCTTTTAAGGTTAATTAGGCCCCATTTGTTTATTTTTGCTTTTATTTCCAATATTCTGGGAGGTGGATCATAGAGGATCCTGCTGTGATGTATGTCAGAGAGTGTTTTGCCTATGTTCTCCTCTAGGAGTTTTATAGTTTCTGGTCTTAGGTTTAGATCTTTAATCCATTTTGAGTTTATTTTTGTGTATGGTGTTAGAAAGTGTTCTAGTTTCATTCTTTTACAAGTGGTTGACCAGATTTCCCAGCACCACTTGTTAAAGAGATTGTCTTTAATCCATTGTATATTCTTGCCTCCTTTGTCAAAGATAAGGTGTCCATATGTATGTGGATTTATCTCTGGGCTTTCTATTTTGTTCCATTGATCTATATTTCTGTCTTTGTGCCAGTACCATACTGTCTTGATAACTGTGGCTTTGTAGTAGAGCCTGAAGTCAGGTAGGTTGATTCCTTCAGTTCCATTCTTCTTTCTCAAGATCGCTTTGGCTATTCGAGGTTTTTTGTATTTCCATACAAATTGTGAAATTATTTGTTCTAGCTCTGTGAAGAATGCTGTTGGTAGCTTGATAGGGATTGCATTGAATCTATAGATTGCTTTGGGTAGTATACTCATTTTCACTATATTGATTCTTCCAATCCATGAACATGGTATATTTCTCCATCTGTTAGTGTCCTCTTTGATTTCTTTCACCAGTGTTTTATAGTTTTCTATATATAGGTCTTCAGTTTCTTTAGGTAGATATATTCCTAAGTATTTTATTCTTTCCGTTGCAATGGTGAATGGAATTGTTTCCTTCATTTCTCTTTCTGTTTTCTCATTATTAGTGTATAGGAATGCAAGTGATTTCTGTGTGTTGATTTTATATCCTGCAACTTTACTATAGTCATTGATTAGTTCTAGTAATTTTCTGGTGGAGTCTTTAGGGTTTTCTATGTAGAGGATCATGTCATCTGCAAATAGTGAGAGTTTTACTTCTTCTTTTCCAATTTGGATTCCTTTTATTTCTTTTTCTGCTCTGATTGCTGTGGCCAAAACTTCCAAAACTATGTTGAATAGTAATGGTGAAAGTGGGCACCCTTGTCTTGTTCCTGACTTTAGAGGAAATGCTTGCAATTTTTCACCATTGAGGATAATGTTTGCTGTGGGTTTGTCATATATAGCTTTTATTATGTTGAGGCATGTTCCTTCTATTCCTGCTTTCTGGAGAGTTTTGATCATAAATGGATGTTGAATTTTGTCAAAGGCTTTCTCTGCATCTATTGAGATAATCATATGGTTTTTATTTTTCAATTTGTTAATGTGGTGTATTACATTGATTGATTTGCGGATATTGAAGAATCCTTGCATCCCTGGGATAAAGCCCACTTGGTCATGGTGTATGATCTTTTTAATGTGTTGTTGGATTCTGATTGCTAGAATTTTGTTAAGGATTTTTGCATCTATGTTCATCAGTGATATTGGCCTGTAGTTTTCTTTTTTTGTGGGATCTTTGTCAGGTTTTGGTATTAGGGTGATGGTGGCCTCATAGAATGAGTTTGGAAGTTTACCATCCTCTGCAATTTTCTGGAAGAGTTTGAGCAGGATAGGTGTTAGCTCTTCTCTAAATTTTTGGTAGAATTCAGCTGTGAAGCCGTCTGGACCTGGGCTTTTGTTTGCTGGAAGATTTTTGATTACAGTTTCAATTTCTGTGCTTGTGGTGAGTCTGTTAAGATTTTCTATTTCTTCCTGGTCCAGTTTTGGAAAGTTGTACTTTTCTAAGAATTTGTCCATTTCTTCCATGTTGTCCATTTTATTGGCATATAATTGTTGATAGTAGTCTCTTATGATCCTTTGTATTTCTGTGTTGTCTGTTGTGATCTCTCCATTTTCATTTCTAATTTTATTGATTTGATTTTTCTCCCTTTGTTTCTTGATGAGTCTGGCTAATGGTTTGTCAATTTTATTTATCCTTTCAAAAAACCAGCTTTTGGTTTTGTTGATTTTTGCTATGGTCTCTTTTGTTTCTTTTGCATTTATTTCTGCTCTAAGTTTTAAGATTTCTTTCCTTCTACTAACCCTAGGGTTCTTCATTTCTTCCTTTTCTAGTTGCTTTAGGTGTAGAGTTAGGTTATTTATTTGACTTTTTTCTTGTTTCTTGAGGTGTGCCTGTATTGCTATGAACTTTCCCCTTAGGACTGCTTTTACCGTGTCCCACAGGTTTTGGGTTGTTGTGTTTTCATTTTCATTCGTTTCTATGTAAATTTTGATTTCTTTTTTGATTTCTTCTGTGATTTGTTGGTTATTCAGCAGCGTGTTGTTCAGCCTCCATATGTTGGAATTTTTAATAGTTTTTCTCTTGTAATTGAGATCTAATCTTACTGCATTGTGGTCAGAAAAGATGCTTGGAATGATTTCTATTTTTTTGAATTTACCAAGGCTAGCTTTATGGCCCAGGATGTGATCTATCCTGGAGAAGGTTCCATGTGCGCTTGAGAAAAAGGTGAAATTCATTGTTTTGGGATGAAATGTCCTATAGATATCAATTAGGTCTAACTGGTCTATTGTATCATTTAAAGTTTGTGTTTCCTTGTTAATTTTCTGTTTAGTTGATCTATCCATAGATGTGAGTGGGGTATTAAAGTCTCCCACTATTATTGTGTTATTGTTAATTTCTCCTTTCATACTAGATAGCATTTGTCTTACATACTGCGGTGCTCCCGTGTTGGGTGCATATATATTTATAATTGTTATATCTTCTTCTTGGATTGATCCTTTGATCATTATGTAGTGACCATCTTTGTCTCTTTCACAGTCTTTGTTTTAAAGTCTATTTTATCTGATATGAGTATTGCTACTCCTGCTTTCTTTTGGTCCCTATTTACATGGAAAATCTTTTTCCAGCCCTTCACTTTCAGTCTGTATGTGTCCCCTGTTTTGAGGTGGGTCTCTTGTAGAAAACATATGTAGGGGTCTTGTTTTTGTATCCATTCAGCCAGTCTTTGTCTTTTGGTTGGGGCATTCAACCCATTTACGTTTAAGGTAATTACTGATAAGTATGATCCTGTTGCCATTTACTTTATTGTTTTGGGTTTGAATTTATACACCGTTTTTGTGTTTCCTGTCTAGAGAATATCCTTTAGTATTTGTTGGAGAGCTGGTTTGGTGGTGCAGAATTCTCTCAGCTTTTGCTTGTCTGAAAAGCTTTTGATTTCTCCTTCATACTTGAATGAGATCCTTGCTGGGTAGAATAATCTGGGCTGTAGGTTATTTTCTTTCATCATTTTAAGTATGTCCTGCCATTCCCTCCTGGCTTGAAGAGTTTCTATTGAAAAATCAGCTGTTATCCTTATGGGTATTCCCTTGTGTGTTATTTGTTGTTTTTCCCTTGCTGCTTTTAATATTTGTTCTTTGTGTTTGATCTTTGTTAATTTGATTAATATGTGTCTTGGGGTGTTTCGCCTTGGGTTTATCCTGTTTGGGACTCTCTGGGTTTCTTGGACTTGGGTGATTATTTCCTTCCCCATTTTAGGGAAGTTTTCAACTATTATCTCCTCGAGTATTTTCTCATGGTCTTTCTTTTTGTCTTCTTCTTCTGGGACCCCTATGATTCGAATGTTGTAGCGTTTAATATTGTCCTGGAGGTCTCTGACATTGTCCTCATTTCTTTTAATTCGTTTTTCTTTTATCCTCTCTGATTCATTTATTTCTACCATTCTATCTTCTAATTCACTAATCCTATCTTCTGCCTCTGTTATTCTACTATTTGTTGCCTCCAGAGTGTTTTTAATTTCACTTATTGCATTATTCATTATATATTGACTCTTTTTTATTTCTTCTAAGTCCTTGTTAAACCTTTCTTGCATCTTCTCAATCCTCACCTCCAGGCTATTTATCTGTGATTCCATTTTAATTTCAAGATTTTGGATCAATTCACTATCATTATTCGGAATTCTTTATCAGGTAGATTCCCTATCTCTTCCTCTTTTGTTTGGTTTGGTGGGCATTTATCCTGTTCCTTTATCTGCTGGCTATTCCTCTGTCTCCTCATCTTGTTTAAATTGCTGAGTTTGGGGTGTCCTTTCTGTATTCTGGCAGTTTGTGGAGTTCTCTTTATTGTGGCGTTTCCTCACTATGTGTGGGTTTGTACAGGTGGCTTGTCAAGGTTTCCTGGTTAGGGAAGCTTGTGTCGATGTTCTGGTGGATGGAGCTGTATTTCTTCTCTCTGGAGTGTAATGAAATGTCCAGTAATTAGTTATGAGATGTCTATGGTTTTGGGGTGACTTTGGGCAGCCTGTATCTTGAAGCTCAGGGCTGTGTTCCTTTGTTGCTGGAGAATTTGCTTGGTATGTCTTGCCCTGGAACTTGTTGGCCCTTGTGTGGTGCTTGGTTTCAGTGTCGGTATGGAGGCGTTTGATGAGCTCCTGTCAATTAATGTTCCTTGGAGTCAGGAGTTCCCTGGAGCCAGGGTTTGGACTTAAGCCTCCTACTTCCAGTTAACGGTCTTATTTTTACAGTAGTTTCAAAACTTCTCCTTCTATACAGCACCATTGATAACACATCTACATTAAAGATGAAAAGTTTCTCTACTGTGAGGGTCACTCAGAGAGGTTCACAGCGTTACTTGGAGAAGAGAAGTGGGAGGAGGGAGTTAGAGGTGACCCAAATGAGATGAGGTGGAATCAATAATGGAGAGAGTGGGCTAGCCAGTAGTCACTTCCTTATGTGCACTCCACAACTGGACCGCTCAGAGATGTTCACAGAGTTATACAGAGAAGAGAAGAAGGAGGCAGGAGACAGAGGTGGCCTGAAGGATAAAAGGGGGAAATGAAAAGGAGGGAGACAGATCCAGCCAGTAATCAGTTCCCTAAGTGTTCTCCACCGTCTGGAACACACAGAAATTCACAGAGTTGGGTAGAGTAGAGAGGGGTTAGGGAGGAGATACAGGCGACCTGGTGGAGAAAACGGAGAGTCCAAAGGGAGAGAGAGCAGTCAAGCCAGTAATCTCGTTCCCTAGTGAAAAATGGGTCCTGAGGATTGGGTTTTTTAAAGGTACAAAATTGGTAACAAATACATAAAAGCAAAAATTAAAAATCTAGAGTAGAGTTTGGAATTTCAAAAATGCAATGTTAATGAAAAGAAGAAGGAAAAGAAAGAGAGCAAAAACGAACCAAGAAAAACAAACAAGGTTGCGAAAATTATAAAGAAACTACAGGTACAAAATTGATAACTAATACCAAAAAGCAAAAGTTAAAAATCTAGAGTAGAGTTTGGAATTTCAAAAATACAATGTTAAAAAAAAGAAGAAAAATAAAGAGAGAAAACAAACAAACCAACAAAAACAATGTCGCTAAAATTATAAAGAAAATACAGGTACAAAATTGATATCAAATACCAAAAAGCATATATTAAAAATCTTGAGTAGAGTTTGGAATTGCAGATATACGATGTTATACAAAAGAAGAAGAGAAAGAAACAGAGGAAAAAAAAAAGTCACAGAAATTATGAAAAAAATTATAGGTATAAAATTGATAACATATACCAAAAGGCTAAAATTAAAAATCTAGAGTAGAGTTTGGAATTTCAAAAATACAATGTTAAAGAAAAGAAGAAAAAGAAAAAACAAAACAAAACAAAACACGGTCAAAAAATTATAAAATATATATATGAAGTTTGCTGAAGAAGAAAAAAAAATAGGGTCTTTTTTTTTTTTTTTTACAAAGTAATAGTTATAAAAGTGAAAATTAAAGGACAATAGAGAACTTAAAAATTTTTAAAAAAATTAAAAAAAAAGAAAGACAGAAAGATTGATCGTAAAAATAGTAAAAATATATCTAGGTCTTTCTCTGGTTTTGTTGTGAGTATTGTGGGTTCTGTTGATTTTTAGCTAGTTCCTTGGTCTGACTTATATTTCTCTAGATCTATAGGCCCCTTCCTATGTAGTCCATAGTAACCACAGGGCTATGGCTTGTAGCTTCCAAGGCGTTTCCCTCTGTTATAGCTTCTTCTGTTTGCTGGTCTCTTCAGTGTCTGGTTCGCGCCCTGACACAAAACGGACGGTGGTGGACACTATTTTTTTTATTTTATTTAGGCTCACTTGTTCAGCCGCGCTGTGGGGAGGGAGGGAGGGATGCTGCAAACAGATAACATTGGCGTGCGCTCACAGTGCCTCAGCTACACTGGGTCTGCCCCCGCTCACGGTGCATGTAGCCTCCCTGCCCACACTGCTCGGGCTCTAGGTTGTTCCACCGGGAACAGTCAGAGGCCGGCCCTGGGCTGAGCTCCCAGGTCCAAGCCGCTCAGGTTCAGGCACTCGGGTAGTCCTCAGAGGTGCAGACTCGGTTGGGCCTGTGTTTTGTGCTCTTCCCAGATCCGAGCAGCTCAGGTGATGTGTTTGGTGGGCGCCAATGCTGCGACCTATCGCCTCCCCGCCACTCGGTTATCTGGGTGTAAAACCAGCGCACCTTCTCATGCAGATGTTGACTGTCCAGACCCCCAAGAAGTTTTAGTTAGCAAAGAAGCCTGCTTACAGTTTTATAGATAATGTCTCTCTGGGGCTGCGATTGCCCCCTTCCGGCTCTGGCTGCCTGTCACCGGAGGGGGAAGGTCTGCACCCGGCTATCTCTGTTCAGTCCTTTGTTCCGTGCGCGGGCCTGGCAGTGTCTTAGGTTAGGGCTGGCTTTTCGTGTGGTAGATATCCCACAGTCTGGTTTGCTAGCCCAAATTATTTCGCTCAGATAGCGCTCAGGACATTCGGGGCGATTCTTACTCTAAGGGACACAGCCCGCGCCGCACTTCCCTGCCCAGCCCTCGCTTGCTAATGCCGTGTGCAGGCGTCTGCGCTGCTTCTCCGCTGGGGGAGTTACCGTAGGGCTCGCAATCTGCGATTTTTAATTGTTTTTTTTTTTTTTTTCTCCCTTTTATGTTGCCCTCTGTGCTTCCAAAGCTCGGCACAGATTCGGCAGTGAGAAGGTTTCCTGGTGTTTGGAAACTTCTCTCTTTTTAAGACTCCCTTCCCGGGACGGAACTCTGTCCCTCCCTCTTTTGTCTCTTTTTTTGTCTTTTATATTTTTTCCTACCTCCTTTCGAAGAGTTGGGTTGCTTTTCTGGGTGCCTGATGTCCTCTGCCGGCATTCAGAAGTTGTTTTGTGGAATCTACTCGACGTTTAAATGCTTTTTTGATGAATTTGTGGGGGAGAAAGTGTTCTCCCCGTCCTACTCCTCCGCCATCTTGGCTCCTCCTCCTATGTTCTTTTTTTTTAAAAAAAGACAGCTTTATGGGAATTCCCTGGTGGTCCAGTGTTTGGGACTTGACACTTTCACTCCAATACTTTGGCCACCTGATGCAAAGAGCTGACTCATTTGAAAAAACCCTGATGCTGGGAAAGATTGAAGACGAGAGAAGGGGGTGACAGAGGATGAGATAGTTGGATGACATCACCGACTCAATGGACACAAGTCTGAGTAAACTCTGGGAATTGGTGATGGACAGGGAGGCCTGGCGTGCTGCAGTCCATGGGGTCGCAAAGAGTTGGACACGACTGAGCAACTGAACTGAACTGAGGGGAACTAAGATCCCACAAGCTGAGCACCACAGTCAAAAACAAAAAGCAGCAACATCCTCCTCAGCTTTATTGAGATAAATTTACACACTATAAAATTCACCCATTTAAGTATACAGTTCAGTGGCTTTTAGAAATTACAGAGTTTTTGCAACCATCACTGCAATCTAACTTCAGAATATTTTCATGAGCTTCCAAGGAAACTCCATGCCCATTTGCAGTCATTTTTCAGCCCTAAGCAACCACTTTCTACTTTCTGTCTCTCTGGATTTGCCTATTCTGGACAATTCATATAAGTGGAATCATACAGTATGTGGTCTTTTGTGTCTGGCTGCTTTCAAAGTTCATCTATGCCATAGTTGTGTACTTCATTCCTTTTTTATGGCCAGAAAATATTCCTTTGTATGGGTATAACACCTTTTGTTTATCCATTCATCAGTTGATGGGCATCTGGGTTGTTTCCACTTCTCAATTATTATGAATAATTCTATGAACATTCTTGTGCAAGTTTTTGCATTTATATATATTTTCATTTCTCTTGGATAGATGCTTAGGTGAAAGTACTAGTTCATATGGTAGCATTATGCTTAATATTTTGAGGAACTGACAAATAATTTTCCAACAAGGCTGCACCATTTTACATTCACATCAGAAATATATGAAGATTCCAACTTCTCCATGTTCTTGAAAATACTTATCTTTTTAATTTCACCTTACTAGTTGGTGTGAAATTGTATGTCAATCTGGTTTTGACTTGCATTTCTCTGGTGACTAATGATATTGAGACTCTTTTCATGTGTTTATTGGCCATTAGTATAACTTCTTTGGAGAAGTGTTTATTCAGATCTTTTGCTCCTTCTTAAATTGGGTAGTACTCTTGCCTGGAAAATCCCATGGACTGAGGAGCCTGGTAGGCTGCAGTCCATGGGGTCTCGAAGAGTCAGACACGACTGAGCGACTTCACTTTCACTTTTCACTTTCATGCATTGGAGAAGGAAATGGCAACCCACTCCAGTGTTCTTGCCTGGAGAATCCCAGGGACGGGGGAGCCTGGTGGGCTGCCGTCTATGGGGTCACACAGAGTTGGACACTACTGAAGCGACTTAGCAGCAGCAGCAGCAGTCTTTTTATTGCTGACTTATATGAGATCTTTATGACCTAACTTTGTTAACATATGATGGGCCAACCATGCCCACAACCCAAAACTACCTGCTGGGAACCCCTTTAAGATATTACTCTCCCCTAGGTTAACATCTCACCTGTGGCAAACAGCCACACATCCTTTGACCTTAGGAATTCTGAGAAGCATATGCCATTCCCAATTAGCTGCAGCCATTGTCTCTCAGATTTCCCCAGTATATCTCAGACCTCAGTACTTTCAGTTCAGTTCAGTTCAGTCGCTTAGTCATGTCTGACTCTTTGCAACCCCATGGACTGCAGCATGCCAGGCTTCCCTGTCCATCATGAACTCCCGGAGTCCACCCAAACCCATGTCCATTGAGTCGGTGATGCCATCCAACCATCTCATCCTCTGTCATCCCCTTCTCCTCCTGCCCTCAATCTTTCCCAGCATCAGGGTCTTTTCCAATGAGTCAGTTATTCACATCAGGTAGCCAAAGTATTGGAGTTTCAGCTTCAGCATCAGTCCTTCTGATGAATATTCAGGACTGATTTTCTTTAGGATTGACTGGTTGGATCTCCCTGCAATCCAAGGGACTCTCAAGAGTCTTCTCCAACACCACAGTTCAAAAACATCGGTTCTTCAGTGCTCAGCTTTCTTTATGGTCCAACTTTATATCCATAAATGACTACTGGAAAAACCATAGCTTTGACTAGACGGGCCTTTGTCAGTAAAGTTATGTCTCTGCTCTGTAATATGCTCTCTAGGTTGGTCACAGCTTTTCTTCTGAGGAGCAAGTGTCTTTTAGTTTCATGGCTGCAGTCACCATCTCCAGTGATTTTGGAGCCCAAGAAAATAAAGTCTGTCCTGTTTCCATTGTTTCCCCATCTATTTGCCATGAAGTGATGGGGCTGGATGCCATGATCTTCATTTTCTGAATGTTGAGCTTTAAGCCAGATTTTTCATTCTCTTTCACTTTCATCAAGAGGCTCTTTAGTTCCTCTTCACTTTCGGCCATAAGGGTGGTGTCATCTGCATTTCTGAGGTTATAGATGTTTCTCCCAGTAGTCTTGATTCCAACTTGTGCTTCATCCAAGCCTGGCATTTCACATGATGTACTCTGCATATAAGTTAAACAAGCAGGGTGACAATATACAGCCTTGCCGTACTCTTTTCCCAATTGTGAACCAGTTCGTTGTTTTATGTTAACAGTTTTATGTTAACAGTTAGCTGTTGCTTCCTGACCTGCCTAGAGATTTCTCAGGAGGCAGGTAGGTGGTCTGGTATTCCCATCTCTTTCAGAATTTTCCACAGTTTGTTGTGACCCACACAGTCAAAGGCTTTAGTGTAGTCAATGAAGCAGAAGTAGATGCTTTTCTAGAATTCTCTTGCTTTTTCTACGATCCAATGGATGTTGGCAATTTGATCTCCGGTTCCTCTGCCTTTTCTAAATCCAGCTTGAATATGGAAGCTCTTGGTTCATGTACTGTTGAAGCCTAGCTTGGAGAATTTTGAGCATTACTTTGCTAGCGTGTGCTGCTGCTGCTGCTGCGTCGCTTCAGTCGTGTCCAACTCTGTGTGACCCCATAGACGGCAGCCCACCAGGCTCCCCCGTTCCTGGGATTCTCCAGGCAAGAACACTGGAGTGGGTTGCTAGCTTGTGGGATGAGTGCAATTGTGTGGTAGTTTGAACATTCTTTGGCCTTTCTTTGGGATTGGAATGAAAACTGACCTTTTCTAGTCCTGTGGCCACTGCTGAGTTTTCCAAATTTTCTGGCATTCATATTCAAGTGCAGCACTTTAACAGCATCATTGTTTAGGATTTGAAATAGCTCAGCTGGAATTCAGTTAGACTATAAGTCCTTCTTTTTTAAGGCTAAATAATACTCTACTGTATGTATATAATCACACTTTGTTTATCTGCTCTTCTGCCAATGGACATTTGGGTAGTTTCCACCTTTTTTGGCTATTGTGAATAATGCTACTAGGGACACGGGTGTGCAAATATCTGTTGGAGAACTCAAAAGAATCAATTCTTTTGAGTATATGCCCAGAAACTCAGCTCTACTTTTAAAGCTTCTTTCCCATACAAATTGTGAAATTATTTGTTCTAGCTCTGTGAAGAATGCTGTTGGTAGCTTGATAGGGATTGCATTGAATCTATAGATTGCTTTGGGTAGTATGCTCATTTTCACTATATTGATTCTTCCAACCCATGAACATGGTATATTTCTCCATCTGTTAGTGTCCTCTTTGATTTCTTTCACCAGTGTTTTATAGTTTTCTATATATAGGTCTTTAGTTTCTTTAGGTAGATATATTCCTAAGTATTTTATTCTTTCCGTTACAATGGTGAATGGAATTATTTCCTTAATTTCTCTTTCTGTTTTCTCATTATTAGTGTATAGGAATGCAAGTGATTTCTGTGTGTTGATTTTATATCCTGCAACTTTACTATAGTCATTGATTAGTTCTAGTAATTTTCTGGTGCAGTCTTTAGGGTTTTCTATGTAGAGGATTTCACAATTTGTATGGAAATACAAAAAACCTTGAATAGCCAAAGCGATCCTGAGAAAGAAGAAGGGAACTGGAGGAATCAACCTACCTGACTTCAGGCTCTACTACAAAGCCACAGTTATCAAGACAGTATGGTACTGGCACAAAGACAGAAATATAGATCAATGGAACAAAATAGAAAGCCCAGAGATAAATCCACGCACATATGGACACCTTATCTTTGACAAAGGAGGCAAGAATATACAATGGATTAAAGACAATCTCTTTAACAAGTGGTGCTGGGAAATCTGGTCAACCACTTGCAAAAGAATGAAACTAGAACACTTTCTAACACCATACACAAAAATAAACTCAAAATGGATTAAAGATCTAAACCTAAGACCAGAAACTATAAAACTCCTAGAGGAGAACATAGGCAAAACACTCTCTGACATACATCACAGCAGGATCCTCTATGATCCACCTCCCAGAATATTGGAAATAAAAGCAAAAATAAACAAATGGGACCTAATTAACCTTAAAAGCTTCTGCACATCAAAGGAAACTATTAGCAAGGTGAAAAGACAGCCTTCAGAATGGGAGAAGATAATAGCAAATGAAGCAACTGACAAACAACTAATCTCGAGAATATACAAGCAACTCCTACAGCTCAACTCCAGAAAAATAAATGACCCAATCAAAAAATGTGTCAAAGAACTAAATAGACATTTCTCCAAAGAAGACATACAGATGGCTCACAAACACATGAAAAGATGCTCAACATCACTCATTATCAGAGAAATGCAAATCAAAACCACTATGAGGTACCATTTCACGCCAGTCAGAATGGCTGCGATCCAAAAGTCTACAAGTAATAAATGCTGGAGAGGGTGTGGAGAAAAGGAACCCTCTTACACTGTTGGTGGGAATGCAAACTAGTACAGCCACTATGGAGAACAGTGTGGAGATTCCTAAAAAAACTGGAAATAGAACTGCCTTATGATCCAGCAATCCCACTGCTGGGCATACACACTGAGGAAACCAGAGGGAAAGAGACACGTGTACCCCAATGTTCATCACAGCCCTGTTTATAATAGCCAGGACATGGAAGCAACCTAGATGTCCATCAGCAGATGAATGGATAAGAAAGCTGTGGTACATATACACAATGAAGTATTACTCATCCATTAAAAAGAATACATTTGAATCAGTTCTAATGAGGTGAATGAAACTGGAGCCTATTATACAGAGTGAAGTAAGCCAGAAAGAAAAACAAACACCAATACAGTATACTAATGCATATATATGGAATTTAGAAAGATGGTAACAATAACCCTGTGTACGAGACAGCAAAAGAGACACTGATGTATAGAACAGTCTTATGGACTCTGAGAGAGAGGGAGAGGGTGGGAAGATTTGGGAGAATGGCATTGAAACATGTAAAATATCATGTATGAAACGAGTTGCCAGTCCAGGTTCGATGCACGATACTGGATGCTTGGGGCTGGTGCACTGGGACGACCCAGAGGGATGGAATGGGGAGGGAGGAGGGAGGAGGGTTCAGGATGGGGAACACACGTATACCTGTGGCGGATTCATTTTGATATTTGGTAAAACTAATACAATTATGTCAAGTTTAAAAATAAAATTAAAAAAAAAAAAAAAAAGCTTCTTTCCCTCCCAATGTCCTGGAGCCTGGGCTGCCTCATGACATTTGAACCATCCTTCTGAGGCAGCTGCTGCTCACAGCACTCCGCTGGGCCCCCACTAGGCAGTTGTTCTAGCTATTCTCTTCTGCATCACTATTCTCTTGGCAATAGCAGTCTTTTCTTGCAATTTACCCTCTTGCTCTCCAAACCCCAGTCCTGCCCCTCATTTTCTGAAGAAGATGCAGCTATGCATGTCTGAATCCTGCCTATGCACATGGTTTGACTTTTATCCAAGGTGGATTCTTGGCCTCCATGTAAAGCAATGGATGCAAACAGATGAGGTGGGGCAGGGAGAGATTTGTGACGGGGGTTACCATTTCATCTGTTTCAGTTCAGTTCAGTTCAGTCACTCAGTCGTGTCCGACTCTCTGCGACCCCATGAATCGCAGCACGCCAGGCCTCCCTGTCCATCACCAACTCCGGGAGTCCACTCAAACTCATGTCCATCGAGTTGGTGATGCCATCCAGCCATCTCATCCTCTGTCGTCCCCTCTTCCTCCTGCCCCCAATCCCTCCCAGCATTAGAGTCTTTTTCCAATGAGTCAACTCTTCGCATGAGGTGGCCAAAGTACTGGAGTTTCAGCTTCAGCATCATTCCTTCCAAAGAACACTCAGGACTGATCTCCTTTAGAATGGACTGGTTGGATCTCCTTGCAGTCCAAGGAACTCTCAAGAGTCTTCTCCAACACCACAGTTCAAAAGCATCAATTCTTCGGTGCTCAGTTTTCTTCACAGTCCTACTCTCACATCCATACATGACTACTGGAAAAACCATAGCCTTGACTAGACAGACCTTTGTTGGCAAAGTAATGTCTCTGCTTTTGAATATGCTGTCTAGGTTGGTCATAACTTTCCTTCCAAGGAGTAAGTGTCTTTTAATTTCATGGCTTCAATCGCCATCTGCAGTGATTTTGGAGCCCAAATAAACTCTGACAGTTTCCACTGTTTCCCCATCTATTTGCCATGAAGTGATGGAGCCAGATGCCATGATCTTTAGTTTCCTGAATGTTGAGCTTTAAGCCAACTTTTCCCTCTCCTCTTTCACTTTCCTCAAGAGGCTTTTTAGCTCCTCTTCACTTTCTGCCATAAGGGTGGTATCATCTGCATATCTCAGGTTATTGATATTTCTTCCAGCAATCTTGATTCCAGCTTGTGTTTCTTCCAGCCCAGCGTTTCTCATGATGTACTCTGCATATAAGATAAATAATCAGGGTGACAATATACAGCCTTGACGTACTCCTTTTCCTATTTGGAACCAGTCTGTTGTTCCATGTCCAGTTCTAACTGTTGCTTCCTGACCTGCATATAGGTTTCTCAAGAGGCAGGTCAGGTGGTCTGGTATTCCCATTTCCTTCAGAATTTTCCACAGTTTATTGTGATCCACACAAAGGCCTTGGCATAGTCAATAAAGCAGAAATAGATGTTTTTCTGGAAATCTCTTGGTTTTTAGATGATCCAGCAGATGTTGGCAATTTGATCTCTGGTTCCTCTGCCTTTTCTAAAACCAGCTTGAACATCTGGAAGTTCTATCTTATTCTAATTGTAGAGTGTCCATAATTCAAGGAAAGGGATATTTGAGACTTGAAATAAAGTCAAACATTCACAGAAAAGCTGCTGTGGAAAGAAAGGTTTTATTTTGTGAATATGGCAGAAATTATGTAAGTGCTTTCAAAGGGAAATAGGAAAAAATACACATAGGCCATTATATTCTCTATTTTGAAAATTATAGATTATCAGCCTGTCTCCAAAGGCACAGAAGAAGTGAAGGCTCCACCATTTGCTGATAAAGGCCTTCTGTGGGCCTGGGTTTGGTTTGGCTGGATCATGGTTTATAAAGTAATCTATAGGGTACAAGATATTATTTTACCCCTGGAGCTTTCAGGATCCAGCTCCTTTTTTCAAGGAATTTATAGATTTAAACAAAAGTCTATCAAGCTTTTAGTGAGTAGTGTTTCTGCCCTGCAGTACAGGTAGATTCTTTACCGACTGAGCTACGAGGGAAGCCCATGTTTCTGTCCTAGGCAGAATTTAAAATGAAAAGAGACTATTGGGGTGGGAGAAGTAGTGAGAAGAAAAAGCTATTACTTTCATTTAAATTGTTAAAAGAGAAAAGCTCTTCTTTTATCTGGGGATAAGGCATAGCTTGAAGGGTGGTGGCAGGTTGATCAGTCCAGTAACAATGGGTTTGGTCTCTATGTCCTTTGTCTCCCCCAGGGGTTTCAGGACAAAATTTTGTAGAATGGTGGTGAAGAACAGGAACAGCTCCATTTGGGCAAGGCCCTCTCCAACACAGGCCCGTTTCCCTGAAAGGAAGAGACAGTTCCATTAGCTTGTTCCACATTAAATATTACAATAGCTCATATTCAAATACTACATACTCCTGACAGCCACTGAAAACATTGTTCAGAAAAGGGACAGGTCAGAAACCGCTAGATGATGATCAACTGGTTCAGTTCAGCTGCTCAGTCGTGTCTGACTCTTTGTGCTCCCATGAATCGCAGCACGCCAGGCCTCCCTGTCCATCACCAACTGCTGGAGTCTACCCAAACCCATGTCCATTGAGTCGGTGATGCCATCCAACTATCTCATCTTCTGTCGTCCCCTTCTCCTCCTGCCTTCAATCTTTCCCAGCATCAGGGTCTTTTCCAATGAGTCAGCTCTTCTCATCAGGTAGCCAAAGCATTGGAGTTTCAGCTTCAACATCAGTCCTTCCGATGAACACCCAGGACTGATCTCCTTTAGGATGGACTGGTTGGATCTCCTTGCAGTCCAAGGGACTCTCAAGAGTCTTCTCCAACACCACAGTTCAAAAGCATCAATTCTATACCACTCAGCTTTCTTTATGGTCCAACTCTCACATCCATACACAACTACTGGAAAAACCATAGCTTTGACTAGATAGACCTTTGTTGGCAAAGTAATGTCTCTGTTTTTTAACAGGCTGTCTAGGTTGGTCATAACTTTCCTTCCAAGGAGTAAGTGTCTTTTAATTTCATGGCTGCAGTCACCATCTGCAGTGATTTTGGAGCCCCCCAAAATAAAGTCAGCTACTGTTTCCACTGTTTCCCCATCTATTTGCCATGAAGTGATGGGATTGGATGCCATGATCTTAGTTTTCTCAATGTTTAGCTTTAAACCAGCTTTTCACTTTCACTTTCTCACTCTTTCACTTTCATCAAGAGGCTCTTTAGTTCTGCACTTTCTGCCATAAGGGTGGTGTCATCTGCATATCTGAGGTTATTGATATTTCTCCCAGCAATCTTGATTCCAGCTTGTGCTTCTTCCAGGCCAGCATTTCTCATGATGTACTCTGCATATAAGATAAATAATCAGGGTGACAATATACAGCCTTGATGTACTCCTTTTCCTATTTGGAACCAGTCTGTTGTTCCATGTCCAGTTCTAACTGTTGCTTCCTGACCTGTGTACAGGTTTCTCAAGAGTCAGGTTAGGTGGTCTGGTGTTCCCATCTCCTTCAGAATTTTCCACAGTTTATTGTGATCCACATAGTCAGAGGCTTTGGCATAGTCAATAAAGCAGAAATAAATGTTTTTTCTGGAACTCTCATGCTTTCTTGATGACCCAGAAGATGTTGGCAACTTGATCTCTGGTTCCTCTGCCTTTTCTAAAACCAGCTTGAACATCTGGAAGTTCATGGTTCATATATTGCTGAAGCCTGGCTTGGAGAATTTTGAGCAGTACTTTACTAGTGTGTGAGATGACTGCAATTGTGCGGTAGTTTGAGCGTTCTTTGGCATTGCCTTTCTTTGGGATTGGAATGCAAACTGACCGTTCCCGGTCCTGTGGCCACTGCTCAGTTTTCCAAATTTGCTGATCAACTGGTACAGTTCCTCTAACAAACCAAAATCTCTCTAAAGAGATTTATGCTCTTAATTCAGTAGTTCTCCTGGAGATTTATCTGCAGGAACTAGAGATTCACCAACGAGGATGTCACTTGCATTATTATTTATGACTCCGATGAGTTAGATGAAAACTAGACATACACCTATATTAGATTAATTAAACAAGTCATTGTGCCGCTATCACACAATGCCACCTAAACATGTTTGTATGGAAGATTGTTTAATACCACAGGCTGTCTTTTAAAAATATATTAACTGTTATTTTTGAAAATACTAATCAAATAATTGACTAGGATAACAAAGAAAAAAAATATGTGCTGAGTGATCTTAAGTTGTCTTTATGACCTTATGAGAAATAGCAACTGGGAGCCAATCAGCTCTTGCAAAGAGGCAAGGGTATGTGGGGCTCTGGATTTCAGAGGGGAAGGAAGAGAATGAAATGACCAAAGTCCCTCTGATGGCCTCTGGCTCTAAGAATCAGAAAAGTATACAATAATGTTTAATCATTTTAAAAGAAGAAAGAAACCTGAACATTCTGTTTTAGAAAAGTTGTATATTACAAAAGGGAGATCAATAGGTAAGAGTCTACAAAAGGAGGTCCCTTTGTTATCTGATAATGTGTGACATCTGAATTGAATTGATTTGCCTTGATTTCTTTAAAAACTGGCATTGTACTTAGTCACCAGATAACAAAATAGTCCTTGAAAGACTTATCTGATCCTATTGGTATACAGACTTAAATGGCTCCATCTTGATTTAGAGGGTTATAGCAGACTGATTTGATTAACTTTGCGATCATTAGTGGATTACTTACGTACATTCAGTAAAGCTAAAAGTTGTTCAAAAGGTTCATGTGTATGGTTTGGATGGTATGTATCTATACTTACCAATGGAAAAAGCCACAAAGTATTTTGTTTTCCTGAAGCTGCCATTTTTATCCAAAAAATGGCCTGGGTCAAACTTCTCTGGGTTAGGAAACTCCTTGCAGTCGTACAAGATGGAAGACAGTAACGGCAATACAGTAGTACCCTGGAACCAAGAAAGAGAGAGTAGAATGGCATCTTACCATACTTATCTTTGGTTCATAAAAAGCCGGGGAACACATGTATACCTGTGGCGGATTCATTTTGATATTTGGCAAATCTAATACAGTTATGTTAAGTTTAAAAATAAAATAAAATTTAAAAAAAGAAAAAGTGAAACATAAAAGTTTAAAAAAAAAATAATAAATAAATAAATAAAACATCAAAAAAAAAAAAAAAAAGCCTAACACTTTTAATTATAGTGGATTAAACAGGACCGAGCACTCTTAAAGCTTGTATGAGAGCTTTCTCACTGTCTTGTGTGAGAGTTTTTTCACACCCACTATCATACAATACCTTTTATTGAATAATAAGATAGTTCTCTGGGGGAAGAGCAACTGTTACAGTCAATGTGCAACAAACAATTGTTCAAAAACTAAGATCTGCAGCTCGTATTGTTCAGACAAGTGCTTTACTAGAACCGCCACCTCAAATTGGAAGAGTTCACTTTTCACAATTTTTTTCTTTCTGAATTCAGGTGTGAATGTAAGAAAATAAGATATAGTACCTTGTAATCTACAAAATTTGTTGGCTCAAAGCCCACCTCCTCACTCCTAAAATGGCGTGCATGTGTGTATGTTTGTCGGTTAGTCATGTCCAGCTCTTTGTGACCCCATGAACTGAACTGTAGCCAGCCTGGTTCCTCTGTCCATGGAATTTTTCAGGCAGGAATACTGGAGGGGGTTGCCATTCCTTTCTCCAGGGGATCTTTCCAACCAAAGGATCAAACCTGTGTCTCCTGCGTTGCAGGCAGATTCTTTACTGTCTGAGCCACCATACACTTTCCTCTTTGCCCCATTAGAACTTGTGAGGTTTAAATGACAAAATGATAATGACCACTGATACAGGATGCTTCACATTTACCTGACACTGTGTTGAATTGTTTATAAATGTCATTTAATCCTCACTTCAACCATATTCACTAGGATCTTGGTTTTTTTTGGCTCATTGTATAAAGGCAGAAATTGAGATTCAGAGAGAAGAAACAATTTACTTGTGGTTATTAGCAAGTGGCATAATTAGAATTTGACCCAACTTCTATCTGATCATAAAGCACCCCTATTTAAGCGAAAGCCTCCTCTTTCCATTTTACTTCATTTTTTATTTCCTGAAACATTATTTCATAATTTTTGGAGTAGGTAATACATGTACATAGTATAAAAAAAAAGTCAAGTTGAAAACAAGTTTCTTTTTCCTATACTCAAGTTCCTTGGTTTCCTTCTTAATGTAATCACTGCTATCAGAAATTTATTCCTATTTTATTATAGGTGGGGCTTCCCTGGTAGTTCAGATGATAAAGAATCTGCCTGCAGTGCAGGAAACCCAGGTTCAATCCCTGGGTCTGGAAGATCTCCTGGTGAAGGAAATGGCAACCCACTCCAGTATTCTCGCCTAGAAAATTCTGTGGACAGAGGAGCCTGGTGGAGTCACAAAGAGTCAGACATGACTGAGCAACTAACAGAGCAGAAACTCTTTTTTTTTTTTTATGTATATTATTATTTTTTTTTAATTTTATTTTATTTTTAAACTTTACATAATTGTATTAGTTTTGCCAAATATCAAAATGAATCCGCCACAGGTATACATGTGTTCCCCATCCTGAACCCTCCTTCCTCCTCCCTCCCCATTCCATCCCTCTGGGTCGTCCCAGTGCACCAGCCCCAAGCATCCAGTATCGTGCATCGAACCTGGACTGGCAACTCGTTTCATACATGATATTTTACATGTTTCAATGCCATTCTCCCAAATCTTCCTACCCTCTCCCTCTCTCTCAGAGTCCATAAGACTGTTCTATACATCAGTGTCTCTTTTGCTGTCTCGTACACAGGGTTATTGTTACCATCTTTCTAAATTCCATATATATGCATTAGTATACTGTATTGGTGTTTGTTTTTCTTTCTGGCTTACTTCACTCTGTATAATAGGCTCCAGTTTCATCCACCTCATTAGAACTGATTCAAATGTATTCTTTTTAATGGCTGAGTAATACTCTGTTGTGTATATGTACCACAGCTTTCTCATCCATTCATCTGCTGATGGACATCTAGGTTGCTTCCATGTCCTGGCTATTATAAACAGTGCTGCGATGAACATTGGGGTACACAGAAACTCTTTAATATTATCAAAAGCACTTTCTGTATAAATGAGATTACCATGTGGTTTTTCTTTAAATTCTATTTCTATGGTGAATTTTATTAAACCAAATTTTCTGGTGTTAGAGTTTCCTGTGTTCCTGATTACCTTCACTTGCTGGTGGAATAGCATTTTTAATGTGATACTCGACTTATGTGTTAATAGACTTTTGCTCTGGGATTTGGCAGTAAGGCTGGGGGCTGCTTCAGTTTTGCAGTAGTCTGGTCAGGTTTGACACCTTTTCTTCTTCTTCTACACTCTCAAATGTAAAACCCAGCCCCTTAATCACTACAGAAGGCTGACTACATCCCGTGTCCATGTGAATGTTTTGATCATCATTAACTATTATGGGCAGCAATGCCCCAAATGTCTGGTACATGAGATCTCGGGAGGAGAGAATTGGGTTTAAGAAAGTTGACACTTGATTACTTTAGAGCTGCAGATACACTGTCCATCTCTTCCCCCTTTTTAAAATCTATCATGGAAAATCAGATTTCTGTTCCCACAAGATTCATACTAATGCCAATCACTTCTCCCTTAATATATCCTATTATATCTGAGAGTGTGAGGAGTGTTGGAAGCCCTGGGTTAGCTTCCCCATTCCAGGGAGGCAGAGGCAGAACCACAGAGGTGACACAATGGCCTGAGAGGACACTGCACAGCAGTGACAGATTTAAACCCAGGCCGTATGCCTCGTGTTCTTTCCACGTCTCTCAACCGCCTCTTCCTGAAACAGCTACGATGCCTCTAACAGGCCCCATCTGCCGTGGGGTGGGGTGGCACCATGTTGCACCATCTATCTCAGCCAGCTTTCCCAGCCACCTCTAACCTTGGGGATGACATATTGTCTGAATTTCGTGTCCCGGACCACAGTATGGGGTAAGTTAGAAGGAAGGAGGGTGATGTATCTTTGTATCTCATGCAACACAGCCTCTGTATAGGGCAGCTTCATCTTGTCCTTCATGCAGGGACTTCGGGTGCGTCCAATCACATGGTCAATTTCTTCATGAACTTTGGCTGCAGAGACATGAATCATGAATCCTACTTAAGAGATATGTTCCCTAGATACTTGGTAATGCTTACAACATATAAAGAAAGTGGCCTGGAAAAGGCTCCCAAGGTCAAAGACATGTTGCTAAACAACCCACAGCTCTGTTCTTCATAGAATTTCTATTTTTTCTTTCTTTTTTTAATTTTAGTATAAAATCTTTATTCTCAGAATATTCTTTTTTAAATTAATTTATTTATTTTAATTGGAGGCTAATTACTTTACAATATTGTAGTGGTTTTTGCCATACATGGACATGAATCAGCCATAGGTGTACATGTGTTCCCCATCCTGAACCCCCCTCCCACCTCCCTCCCAATCCCATCCCTCAGGGTCATCCCAGTGCTCTGGCCCTGAGCACCCTGTCTCATGCATCAAACCTGGACTGGTGATCTATTTCACATATAGTAATATACATATTTCAATGCTATTCTCTCAAATCATCCCACCCTCGCCTTCTCCCACAGAGTCCAAAAGTCTGTTCTTTACACTTGTGTCTATTTTGCTGTCTCGCATATAGGGTCATCGTATCATCTTTCTAAATTCCATATATATGCGTTAATATACTGTATTGGTGTTTTTCTTTCTAACTTACTTCACTCTGTATAATAGACTCCAGTTTCATCCACCTCATTAGAACTGATTCAAGTGCATTCTTTTTAATAGCTGAGTAATATTCCATTGTGTATATGTACCACAGCTTTCTTATCCATTCATCTGCTGATGGACATCTAGGTTGCTTCCATGTCCTGGCTATTGTAAACAGTGCTGCGATGAACATTGGGGTACACGTGTCTCTTTCAATTCTGGTTTCCTCAGTATGTATCCCCAGCATTGGGTTGCTGGGTCGGATGGCAGTTCTATTTCCAATTTTTTAAGGAATCTCCACACTGTTCTCCATAGTGGCTGTACTAGTTTGCATTCCCACCAACAGTGTAAGAGGTTTCCCTTTTCTCTGCATCCTCTCCAGCATTTATCATTTGTAGACTTTTTGATAGCAGCCATAGAATTTCTATTTTTTATATTGCTGCAAAGACCAGAGATTTCGCTTCAGGAAACATAAAAGCTGCATTAGGTATGTCTTTGGCCTCCTGCCTGAACTGGTTTGTCCTCCTGTACAGGTGAGGAGATGACCTCTGTGCAGGGATTAAGGTTTACCCCAGATTCCTGGCAAAGCAGCTGCAGAGGGGAAATGTTCAATCCTAACTCTAGTGGGAGCATCTCCTCTATCAGTATCATCCAGTCTCCTAACATTTTGTGGGAACAGTAAACACCATTTTGTTGAACAAAATAAACACTGGCTTTCTAAGACCTGTGCTCTGAGAACATGATTGAGAAAATCAAGCTAGTACAATTTCATTTTTGAATTTTAAATTATATTGGAGCTAAAAATCCCCTTTGGGGAGACTGATCCATTTTCAAGATGAAAAAACAAAGGCCTGTGAAGTGAAATAACTTGTTTGAGGTCACACAGTCAGGTATTGGCGGCTGAAAATGAGAGTCCAAAATAGGAACCCATGCATCCCTCATCTAAATTGGACTGACTCTTCAACATTATATCATATATAGAAGAGCTGGGATTCAGAAGCTCCTCTGCTTTTAAACTTAAAAAGTCTTTGATTCTTAAAGGTCTCTCTTCCTTATCAGCATCATTTGACAGAATTTTGATCTGTAAAACCAAACCACATGGGTGGCCCTATGCATGATGCTCGCCAAAGCTGTCCAGAGAAAGAGAAGTTGTCACAGACCGTAGTACCTTCCCACCTTCACGAGTGCCAGGAGCTCCTATTTTATCCTAAATAAATACCTAAGATATTTGCTGTACCTTGAACCTCAGGGTATTTCATTAGGAGCAGGAACCCATAACTCAGGGTGGCAGTGGTTGTCCCTATTCCTGCTGAAAACAGATTTGATCCACAGGTTGCTAAGTTTTCCAAGTGAAATTCAGACTCTGGGTTCTGTTTCTCCTGTAGATGGCAGAGTTAAAAAGAAGGCAACGGTTTATCAGAGCTCCATGATCACACCCCATCACTAGTAATAGGCTTCATTTTGTGCATGGTAGGGTTTAAAAATCAGTCATGGAATTGAAACTTCTGGTTCAAATCCCAGGTTAGTCAATGATCAGATATATGCCCTTGACAAGTTACCTTACCTCTTTACTCAACTTCATCATTTGTGAAACTGGGATATAGAACAGAATATACCTCATAGGGTTATTGTAAAGATGAAAAGAGATACTGAGTGGAAGGTCTTGGAACAATTCTTATATACAAACACTCAGTTAATGGAATCTTCTTTTATTATATTTAATGAAAAAGACTAGATGATAAATTCAATGTGAGCACAGTGTAGAGAAATCACTGGTTTGGAACTGGTCTGTTTCCTTCAGACCAGTGATACAAAGCATGGGAAATCGATACTACCCCAGCCCTTTAGAGTATTGTAGTGAAGTATATAGAGGTCAATTAAATATTTTGTTAAACTATGATAAGTGCTATGAAAGAAAATTTCAGGGTAATATTTGATTCATCATTTTACTCCTCTTACCAACAATCATGGACTGATAGAGAGTTGGTATGAAGGAAAATTTTTAAATGACTGAATTAAAAACCTAGCTATTTTTTTTTCTCTTTCTCAGACAAACATGTAGTCCTCTGAGGGCCAACAGCAAACTTTTCCATCAGAATGAAGAGGATATTTCAATGCACATTGTTGATAAATGGAGTGAGCTTGAATGTCTCTACTAACTCCAAGGAAATTTCTGAGAAGAAAAGAGAGCATCATCATGCCTTCCTTCAGCATTTTTTCTAAGGAAGTCAAGCTTTCTAAATCAGCCCTCCCAGAGATTAAGAAGACTAAACAGGTTATTAGTAATTAACCATTTGCTATAACTTGCACATTTATGATACAATTGCACAGTGTTTTTCCTTTGCTTATTTATGTATATTTGGGGAATTTTGGCATGAAATTCAAAGTATTAGTTGCTCAGTTGTGTCCAACTCTTTGCAGTCCTATGGACTGTAGCCTGCCACGTTCCTCTGTCCATGGAATTCTCCAGGCAAGAATACTGGAGTGAGCAGCTGTTCCCTCCTCCAGGGGATCTTCCCAACCCAGAGATCAAACCTGGGTTTGCCTGCTTTGCAGGCAGATTCTTTACCATCAGAAATAACGCTTTACTGGGGAAGCCGAACTTTGGCATAAACAAGGTTAATTTTACAGGGCTCAAAGAATTATTTTCAGATTTTAAGTTGTTACATATGTATATATATTGAAATATCCTTTTTTTCAGAAATACAAAAATTGAAATTATATTGGTTAAAAGTCTTGTGCACACACAAAAATACGGACCACTTCAGAAATTTGTGTGTCATCCTTGCACCGGGGCCATGCTAATCTTCTCCGTATCATTCCACTTTCAGTGTGCATGCTGCCAAAATGAGCACTGAGCAGCCTTTTGCAGTCTATTGTTTGTCACAGTTTGGACTGTTTTCCTACTGATGTTCTCATGGACATTGATGCTGGTATCTTAGCCAGTGATGTTCTAAGAGCTGGTGTCTGTGTGATACTTGCTATTCAATATGTTTAAGACCACCGATGGTTAATTATAATGTATTTCTTTAGAATCTTTTATCCATTGTTGGTTTTAATTAACGAAATTGTTCCATGGGAAAACACAATCCAGTGTTTATAATGTATTGGTCTATGACATACTCCCTGGGAAACACTATGGCAAACAATGGCAGACAATGGGTGTGCAAAGAAGATGTGTGTATCTTTTAGCCACATTAAGATAAATATATGCTCAGAAACATGCATAAATATACATATATGTAGCTCATCATAAATATATACTGAGAAGATTTCATTAAATGCTAGTGTCCAAGTATAGGAAGTAAATAGAAATAAAAGGAAATAATATGTATAATATATATTTTTTAGAAAACTTTTGAGTTTTTGCCCAACTAAAAAATTTATGACATTTTGATTCCACTTGTTTGACTTAGTATGAATAGAATACTAGATTTCTAATTTAGAAAAATAGATATGCAACAAGCAACAAAGGTTTATGTATAGCACAGGGAACTATAGTCAATCTCTTGAAATAACCTATAATGGGAAATAACTTTGAAAATAATATATGCGTATATGTACAACTGAATCACACACATACAAAAGAATTCTACTTTTTGAAATTTAGTAAAGTTTATCTTATTGCCAATTTTTCTAAATGTCCTATGGACATCTAATAACAACACACGAAATACAAAATTTAAATATATTTGTGTAGGATATGATTAATATAAATTAATTAAATACAAATGTATTACATTTATATTATTAATAACATCATTCAAGATGCTTCTATTCTGATTTTTTCTGCACTTGATAAAATATTCTCAGAGAAATGTTAATATTTTTCACTATGATTGTATATTTTTTCTTTTCCCTTATGTTTCTTCTGATTTTTGCTTTATGTATTTTTGTTTCTTTGTTGTTAAGTTGTCTAAAGGTTTATGATGTCTAAAGGGACGACAGAGGATGAGATGGCTGGATGGCATCACTGACTCAATGGATGTGAGTCCCAGTGAACTCCGGGAGTTGGTGATGGACAGGGAGGCCTGGCGTGCTGCGATTCATGGGGTCGCAAAGAGTCGGACACGACTGAGCGACTGATCTGATCTGATCTGATCTTCTTTTTGAATTGTACCCTTTATTGTTAAAAATATATATCTTTGTTTCATTTAAAATAAATAAATTTTAAAAAGAAAAAAAAAGAAATACAAAGGAAAAAGAGGGCTTTTCCTCTTTTAAAATTTCTGCACTATGAAAAATTTCTATGATTGTTAATAGCATACCCCACTGCCACAAGATATCAAAATATCAAGAATTACCTACATGGTATGTATGATTATGCTTTCCTGCATTCCCATGGACTGATAAAATATAGTATTGGGGAAAGATGTCATGTACAATACCTGCTCCATCCTGCTGAGGAAACAGTCAATGTAGTCTCGAAGGTTATTATGATTCAGGGACTTTTGATGCTCCTTCACTTTTTCCAGAACAAAGTAGTGAATATCCTTAAGCCTTTTTGAAAATGCTCTGTGCTCTCCAGGGAGAGGCTTTATGAGTTTTGGCCATAGATTGTAAATCTAAAATTAAAACAAAAAATACACAAGCAATTCAGTTTGTGAAGAGACACCAGGGTTTCTAAGTGGAGCACCAAACTCTCTGCAGGGTCTGGCCAGGGAGAATCCCTTCCTCCAGCTTTCAAGCTAAAGAGAAGGGAGGATGACCGTCACATACACAAGAGTCACCCCTTCTCATCTCCTGCTCAACCACCCTCAGCCAACCTCAGAGTAAGAGGGGGAGAATGAGCACAGGAGCCTTAAAAGAAATGCAGGGAACTGGGAACATGACGTCTTCTTTTGAGGGAATCACCTCACAGAAGCGAGCAGAAGACAGCCTCCACAGGTGCTGGTCTGAGTGACACTGTACTAATCCACTTGACATAAGCCACACATGAGGGACGGAGACAGTGCTTGCCTTGGCGCATGCTCATGGGACAAGGTGGGCAGCTTGCAGCTCTTTATCCTGCTTGTGGGTTCCCAGTGTGCCCAAGAGGTCAAGTGCAAGGTTAAATGGAGATTTGACCTTACCTGGTTCCAGAGAGAGTTTACTCGATTAAAATTTTTATTTAACAAATCCAGCAGGGAGTGAAGGGTCTTATCTTTGTAGTGGAAATGTTCATTGAAGAGGATGGAGCAGATCATGTTGCAGGTAGCACAGGACAGGGTGACAGCAGGGTTAAAGGGCTGAGCTGGTGTGAAGAAAAACAACTCTAACATTTAGAATCTTCATCAGCCTGCATTAGGGTTTCAAGAAGGTGGCCTCCCTCCTCCTCAGATGCTTACTTATATTTTATTTTCTCTAAACTTCTTCAAATTAGGATGTAAGCATCTTCTACTAATATTAACACTACATGCTCTATAGTATTATACTATGCTACCACTAGTTGTTATATTATTCAGTGAATATGGTGACAGTCATAAGAGGAGCAAGTAATATTATAGAATATTTACCATATACTGGATACTGTGTAAATGTTTTGCAAACTGTGTTATCCAACCCTCAATCTGAGGTTTGATTTTTAGCCGCATTTTTCAGATGAGGAAACTGCACCTTAGAGAAATTAAATAACTTGCCCAAATTTACACATCCAGTAAGTGCTGAAGTTGGAAGATGAATCCAAACAAAGGGATTCAAGGATCCTAAGTAACAGCTTTGAGTCATTTTCCTCCTGCCCTGCTTTTCCTTGCCAATGCCCTGGTTAATAGAGCAGATTGTGGACTGCTGAGCATCTCCTGAAGGAGGAGCTTTGGTGGGAAGGGCTGTGTGCGCAGTAGCCCCTTGGCCCAAAAGATGGTCCATGGAACACACCCTCTGATTTCCTGAACTCCTCCACCAGAAACTGGGCCTCCTCCTGGATCCTCTCCTCGAGGCTCCTCTTCCCCATCCCAAAGTTCCTTAGGGTCATAAGGGAGAAGCGTCGCATTTGCTTCCACGTGTCTCCATTGCTGAAAAGGAGTCCTAGGAAAAGAAGCAAAGAGCAGAAAAGTGGTTTTGCATCATAGAATCGGATGTCCCCAGAAGCTGATCTCGTGTCCACCCTGCGCTGTGGCCACTTCCCCTTATCAGGAATTTAGCAACTGGCCTTTGAAGAGCACAACGTATTCTTTGGTTTGGGTAAAATATTTGTCACAAAGAAAATAAAACCCAAGTTCTGGTCAACAGAGGACAAAGGTGATGGAGACAGGGGGCAGGATCATTGGCACATAGGGAACATTCCCAAGTGTGGGGAGGGCCATCTGTCTGGTTTTGTTAAAGATGGTAAAGACTGGCATGTGTTCCCACAAACCCCTCTCCTGAGTGTCTGTTTTTGCACTTAATATCCCTCTGACTTGTGGTTTAGTTCTACCCATGACTTCCTCTACTAGAGGATTTGCAACCCCACAGACTGTAGCCCACAGGGCTTCTCTGTCCATGGAATTCTCCAGGCAAGAATACTGGAGTGGGTAACTGTTCCCTTCTCCAGGGGATCTTCCCAACCTAGGGATCGAATCCAGGTCTCCTGCATTGCAGGTGGATTCTTTACCAGCTGAGCTACTAGAGTGGGTAGCCATTCCCTTCTCAAGGGGATCTTCCCAACTTGGGGGAACTAACCTAGGTCTCCTGCATTGCAGGCAGATTCTTTAAGGCCTGAGCCGCTAAGGAAGCCCGTATTAGAGGATAAGCAACTGCAAACAGAGTAATAGGGAATATGCATGTCTATTCACCTCCAAATTTACTACAGCTGTTAGCTAATCTGAATTAGAAGGAACTCAGAAACAAAGGAACTCAGTATGTTCACACCCAATGATTTTTCATTCCTTCCTCTGTATATGTCCTGAATTTCCTATTTCTCTCAATGTACCACCAGTTTCCTAGTACCCCAAACCCAAACCTCAGGGAATTTTTCACACCCCTCTTTCCCTATACAGCTGCATTTGGTAAATCCTGTCGATGCCACCTTCAAAATGTCTTTCTCATCTGTCCCTTCTTGTCAATTCAAACTACACTACCACACTTCAGCTTCTAAGGTTATGATCATCTTCAAACCAGTTTCCTAGATTTAGAGTTTCTAGGTTCCTCAAAATCAAATACGAGGACAATTTTTCTGGTGCTAAAAAGCATTCAATGGATTTCCCTATACCCACCTCTCACCATAAAGAAGGCTGAGTGCCAGAGAATCGATGCTTTTGAACTGTGGTGTTGGAAAAGACTCATGAGAGTCCCCTGGACAGCAAAGAAATCAAACCAGTCAATCTTAAAGGAAATCAGTCCTGAATATTCATTGGGAAGACTGGTGCTGAAGCTGAATCTCCAATACTTTGGCCACCTGATGCAAAGAGCTGACTCATTCGGAAAGACCCTAATGCTGGGAAAGACTGAGGGCAAAAGGAGAAGGGGATGACAGAGGATGAGATGGTTGGATGGCATCACTGACTCCATAGGCATGAGTTTGAGCAAACTCAGGGAGATAATGAAGCTCAGGGAAGCCTGGCGTGCTGCAGTCCATGGGGTCGCAGAGTCGAACACAACTTAGCGACTGAACAACAACAAAAACAACACCCTACCTCCCGACCCGGTCTCATTATGATACCTTTAAACTCCTCAAAACTTTCCATCATTGGCTCTAACTCTGAACCAAAAAAAAATTAAAACAGAGATTAGTGTATTAAGACTATGGACTATGGTTATTGGTTCTGGGCTCTAGAGTTAGGCAAACTGAATTCAAGTCTGCTCCAAAAGTTTCTAATTTTGATGAGCAATTAACTTCTGTTGCCTCAGCTTTTCATCTGTTGAATGGAAATAAAAAATATCCTCCTCATGGGGCCATCGTGGTAACTGAATACGGTAATACATGTGAAACCCCTAGCATGGTATCTGGCACACAAGAAGTATTTAATAAATATTAGCTATTATATCGGAGAAGGCAATGGTACCCTACTCCAGTACTCTTGCCTGGAAAATCTCATGGGTGGAGGAGCCTGGTAGGTTGCAGTCCATGGGGTCGCTAAGAGTTGGACACGACTGAGCGACTTCACTTTCACTCTTCACTTTCACGCATTGGAGAAGGAAATGGCAACCCACTCCAGTGTTCTTGCCTGGAGAATCCCAGGGACAGGGGAGCCTGGTGGGCTGCCCGTCTCTGGGGTCGCACAGAGTCGGACACGACTGAAGCGACTTAGCAGCAGCAGCTATTATATAATTATAGTTATTACAATAATAATTCAAGTCAATAATAATCCAATTATTATAATGTCTAACATTTGTTATTATTGTCTAACATTATTATAATGTCTAACATTATTATGTCTAACATTATTATTAGATAATAATGTTATTATTATCTAATGTTAGAGAATGTCTAACATTATTATTATTGAACTTTAGGAATATTTTCGTCTCTTCAAATTTTTAACTGTTTTTACATCATCTTTAAATCAAAAGGCAATCATAAATGTGGCAAAATTATTTATTTAATTCTTAATTAGACTTTCAAATATTGCTGTATCTTTTGCACTTCATTTATTCTTCCATTTATTTAATAAATTTTCATTACTTTCCTGTGCCAGCAAAGGCATTTTGCTCACCATCCCGCTCTACAAGGGTTAGATCATTAGCCACTGCAGTCACTGAAAAGCATTCAGGGTGGAGATCAGGGATGAGGTACCCTGTGCTCTGGGGAAACTGACAGAATGGGCCTTCATCTATTTTCAGGAGAAAATTTTATGAACTCAATTTCATTCATTTTCTCATCCTTAGAAAAGCACTAAATCACTTCAGGAGACATCTGATCCTTGTGACTAGGAGCAGCCTTCTACCAAGATGGGTGTTGATTGCAAGTACCCCCTTCACCAAATCATTTTATATACTGACTTCCCCGTCTCGCTCTTCAGAGTTCTTCAGAGGTATCTGAGGGGCTGTCTCCTGGGCTGTAGGCCTCAGGAAGTCCCCAAATAAAAGTGAACTCACAGCTCTCACGTTGTGTACTTTTTGTTTAGTTGACACCTGCTATGCATATAGCAGATGCTAAAAATATTACTACTGTGAACATTCATGTTTATATTTTCCCACATCTTGTATTATCTCTCAAGATAGTTTCTACAAACAAATTCCTCCATCATTGTGAATGTCTCTTTGGAGAAGTTTGGTTGTTAAGGGGCAAGAAACCTGGGACAGTAACTAATGGGGCTTGTGAGGTGAGTGCTATGGAATACTCACATGCTCCTGGGAATGGTCCAGTGGAGAGTGAGTTTATCAGTCACAGTCCAACCAAGAAAAGAGAAGCCTCTCTAAGTATTTTAAACAAAGGAAATTTAATCCAGGGAATTTGTTTTAGGGTGATGGAAACACTGAGATGTTAAACCAGGGACAGCCAGACAACTGATAATTATCAACAGCAGAAGACTGCTGCCATCTTCCCATGGAAGGGACAAAGGAGCTCAATGGCTGGGGTTACCTGGCCAGAACTGGAACCAGAATGGTCCTGTTCTGAAGGAGCTGGAGTTATGGGGGACATGCAGCTCTTGTAAGAGATGCTATCTGAGGCACAGACAGGGGGACCTCTGGCTCTCCTTCCATTCCCCAGCCTCTTTCCAGTGCTTCTCTTTGACTGATGCTATAGAGTGCAGATGCTATAACATTTTTGGAAAGTAATCTACTATATCTATGGACATATAAACTGTAGAGACCTACTGAGGAATCTAGTTTACATAAATCGGAGAAGGCAATGGCACCCCACTCCAGTACTCTTGCCTGGAAAATCCCATGGGCGGAGAAGGCTGGTAGGCTGCAGTCCACGAGGTCACTAAGAGTCAGACACGACTGAGTGACTTCACTTTCACTTTTCACTTTCATGCATTGGAGAAGGAAATGGCAACCCACTCCAGTGTTCTTGCCTGGAGAATCCCAGGTATGGGGGAGCCTGGTGGGCTGTCGTCTATGGGGTCACACAGAGTCGGACATGGCTGAAGTGACTTAGCAGCAGCAGCAGCAGGGAAAGAATGAATGGCTATTTAGCCATACCTTTAAGAGTACCAAGTTATTTTAAATTTTGTATTTTAGTGAGTGAACAATGGCATCTAAAACTGGTGTATAGATTGAATGAGTAAGGTAAAGTAAGGACTCGAGCTGTTGCAATCCATCAATGAGATAAATGTTTAAAGATTAAGATACTGGGTAAAATAGTGAGTTGATGGTTAACAGGAAATATTTCAACAACTTGATTAGTTAGACACAAAATCTGCAGTGCTGTACTACAGAGTTCAAAGATCACTAGGCCAGAAAGCTATCTAGCATTTTAGCAGATATTTCATTTACAAAGGTGTTATGGGTTGAATTGTTTCCCCTCAAAATACATTGATGTCCTGGTCCTGGTATCTATGAATTACAGCCTTATTTCTAAATAAGGTCATTACAGCCAATATAATGACCTTATTTGGAAATAGGATCTTTGCAGAGGTAATCAAGTTAAAACGAGATTAGTGAAAGTAAAAGTCACTCAGTCATATCTGACTCTTTGCAACCCCATGGACTGTATAGTCCATGGAATTCTCCAGGCCAGCATACTGGAGTGGGTAGCCTTTCCCTTCTCCAGGGGATCTTCCCAAACCAGGGATTGAACCCAGGTCTCCCGCATTGTGGGCGGATTCTTTACCAGCTGAGCCATAAGGGAAGCCCAAGAATATTGGAGAGGGCAGCCTATTCGCTCTCCAGCGGATACTCCCAACTCAGGAATCAAACTGGGGTCTCCTGCATTGCAGGCAGATTCTTTACCAACTGAGCTATGAGGGAAGCCAAATGAGATTAGGGTGGGTACAATCCAATATGACTGTTCAATTCAGTTCAGTTGCTCAGTTGTGTCTGACTCTTTGCAATCCATGGACTGCAGCATGCCAGGCTTCCCTGTCCATCACCAATTCCCAGAGCTTGCTCAAACTCACATCCATAGAGTGGGTGATGCCATCCAAACTTCTCATCCTCTGACATCCCCGTCTCCTCCTGCCTTCAATCTTTTCCAGCATCAGGGTCTTTTCAGATGACTCAGTTCTTCGCATTAGGTGGCCAAAGTATTGGAGTTTCAGCTTCAACATCAGTCCTTCCAATGAATATTCAGGACTGGTTTCCTTTAGCATGGACTGGTTGGATCTCCTTGCTGTCCAAGGGATTCTCAAGAGTCTTCTCCAACACCACAGTTCAAAAGCATCAATTCTATACCACTCAGCTTTCTTTATGGTCCAACTTTCACATTCATACACAACTACTGGAAAAACCATAGCTTTGACTAGATAGACCTTTGTTGGCAAAGTAATGTCTCTGCTTTTTAACAGGCTGTCTAGGTTGGTCATCACTACCTGCAGTGATTTTGGAGCCCCAAAAAATAAAGTCTGTCACTGTTTCCATTGTTTCCCCATCTATGCCATGAAGTGATGGAACCAAATGCCATGATCTTAGTTTTCTGAATGGTGAGCTTTAAGTTAACTTTTTCACTCTCCTCTTTCACTTTCATCAAGAGGCTCTTCAGTTCCTCTTCGCTTTCTGCCATAAGGGTGGTGTCATCTGCATATCTGAGGTTATTGATATTTTTCCCTGTAGTCTTGATTCTAGTTTGTGTTTCTTCCAGCCCAGTGTTTCTCATGATGTACTCTGCATAGAAGTTCAATAAGCAGAGTGACAATATACAGCCTTGACGTACTCCTTTCCCAATTTGGAACCAGTCTGTTGTTCCATGTCCAGTTCTAACTATTGCTTCTTGACCTTCATACAGATTTCTCAGGAGGCAGGTAAGGTGGTTTTGTATTCCCATCTCTTTAAGAATTTTCCACAGTTTGTTGTGATACACACAAAGGCTTTGGCATCATCAACAAAGTGGAAGTAGATGTTTTTCTGGAACTCTCTTTTTTGCTTTTTTGATGACCCAGTGGATGTTGGCAATTTGATCTCTGGTTCCTCTGCCTTTTCTAAATCCATTTTGAACATCTGAATGTTCACAGTTCACTTACTGGTCATAGTCAACCAAGAGAACCACTGGTCATAGCAAACACCCTCTTCTAACAACACAAGAGAAGACTACACAAGGACATTATCAGATGGTCAACACCAAAGTCAGATTGATTATATTCTTTGCAGCCAAAGATGGAGAAGCTCTATACAAACAGCAAAAACAAGACTGGGAGCTGACTGTGGCTCAGATCATGAACTCCTTATTGCCGAATTCAGACTTAAGTTGAAGACAGTAGGGAAAACCACTAGACCATTCAGGTATGACCTAAATTAAATCCCTTATGATTATACAGTGGAAGTGAAAAATAGAATCAAGGGATTAGATCTGATAGAGTACCTGAAGAACCATGGACAAAGGTTCATGACATTGTACAGGAGGCTGTGATCAAGACCATCCCCAAGGAAAAAAAAATGCAAAAAGGCAAAATGGCTGTCTGAGGAGGCCTTACAAAAAGCTGAAAAAAGAAAAGACACAAAAGGCAAAGGAGAAAAGGAAAGATATACCCATTTGAATTCAGAGTTCCAAAGAATAGCAGGGAGAATAAGAAAGCCTTCCTCGGTGATCAATGCAAAGAAATAGAGGAAAACAATAGGATGGGAAAGACTAGATATCTCTTCAAGAAAATTAGAGATACCAAGGGAAGATTTCATGCCAAGATGGGTACAATAAAAGACAGAAATGGTATGGATCTAACAGAAGCAGAAGACAGTTAGAAGAGGTGGCAAGGATACACAGAAGAACTATACAAAAAAGATCTTCACGACCCAGATAATCATGATGATGTGATCACTGACCTAGAGCCAGAAATCCTAGAATGCGAAGTCAAGTGGGCCTTAGGAAGCATCACTACAAACAAAGCTAGTGGAGGTGATGGAATTCCAGTTGAGCTATTTCAGATCCTAAAAGATGATGTTGTTACAGTGCTGCACTCAATATACCAGCAAACTTGGAAACTCAGCAGTGGTCACAGGACTTGAAAAGGTCAGTTTTCATTCCAATCCCAAAGAAAGGCAATGCCAAAGAATGCTTAAACATGACTGTATGCTTCTAGAAAGGGGAAACTTGGACACAGAGACATGCAAACAACAGAGAATGCCATGTGAACATGAATCAGAGATTAAGGCGATACATCTACAAGTCAAGGAACAAAAAAGGTTACCAGAAAAGCACAAGAAGCTAGGAGAGAAGCATGAAACCTTTTCTCCCTCACAGCTCTTAGAAGGAACCAACCTCACTAACGTCTTAATCTCAGATTTCTAGACTCCAAAACTGTAAGACAATAAAATTCTGTCATCCTAAGGTTTGTACCCAGTTTTTGGTACTTTATTATGACAGCCCTAGGAAACTAATGCAGAAGGAAAACTAAAATACCAGTGAATGGCTTTTCTCTTTGTTATTTTCCAGGATAGAAAGTTTTAGGAAAAGAAAAGCTGAATTAATGGCAACCCACTCCAGTATTCTTGCCTAGAGAATCCCATAGGCTAGGAGCCTGGCAGGCCACAGTCCATGGGGTCACAAGAGTTGGACACAAGTTAGTGACTAAACCAACCAATCACCATTACAGGCATTACAGGCAAGTGAGAAGCCTGTAACAATAATTTTATAGGAAGGTTGAAAAACCAAAATTCTCAGAGTTGTGAAAATGGCAATTTTTCCCCCTCTTGAGCTCAATCACACAATTGCACTCATCTCACATGCTAGGAAAGTAATGTTCAAAATTCTCCAAGCCAGGCTTCAGCAATATGTGAACCGTGAACTTCCTGATGTTCAAGCTGGTTTTAGAAAAGGCAGAGGAACCAGAGATCAAATTGCCAACATCAAATTGCCAGATCATCAAAAAAGCAAGAGATTTCCAGAAAAACTGACTATATATGCCAAAGCCTTTGACTGTGTGTATTGCAACAAACTGTGGAAAATTCTGAAGGAGACGGGAATACCAGACCACCTGACCTGCCTCTTGAGAAACCTGTATGCAGATCAAGAAGCAACAGTTAGAACCGGACATGGAACAACAGACTGGTTCCAAATAGGAAAAGGAGTACGTCAAGGCTGTATATTGTCACCCAGCTTATTTAACTTATATGCAGAGTACATCATGAGAAACGCTGGACTGGAAGAAACACAACCTGGAATCAAGATTGCTGGGAGAAATATCAATAACCTCAGAAAAGCAGATGACACCACCCTTATGGCAGAAAGTAAAGAGGAACTAAAGAGCCTCTTGATGAAAGTGAAAGAGGAGAGTGAAAAAGTTGGCTTAAAGCTCAACATTCAGAAAACTAAGATCATGGCACCCACTTCCATCACTTCATGGGAAATAGATGGGGAAACAGTGGAAACAGTGTCAGACTTTATTTTTCTAGGCTCCAAAATCACTGCAGATGGTGATTGCAGCCATGAAATTAAAAGACGCTTACTCCTTGGAAGGAAAGTTATGACCAACCTAGACAGCATATTAAAAAGCAGAGACATTACTTTGCCAACAAAGGTCTGTCTAGTCAAGGCTATGGTTTTTCCTGTGGTCATGTGTGGATGTGAGAGTTGGACTGTGAAGAAGGCTGAGCGCCGAAGAATTGATGCTTTTGAACTGTAGTGTTGGAGAAGACTCTCGAGAGTCCCTTGGACTGCAAGGAGATCCAACCAGTCCATCCTAAAGGAGATCAGTCCTGGGTGTTCATTGGGAGGACTGATGCTGAAGCTGAAACTCCAATACTTTGGCCACCTCATGCGAAGAGTTGACTCATTGGAAAAGACCCTGATGCTGGGAGGGATTGGGGGCAGGAGGAGAAGGGGACGACAAAGGATGAGATGGCTGGATGGCATCACCGACTCGATGGACATGAGTTTGAGTAAACTCCGGGAGTTGGTGATGGACAGGGAGGCCTGGTATGCTGCAGTTTATGGGGTTGCAAAGTGTTGGACACGACTGAGCAACCGAACTGAACTGAGCTCAATCCAGCCCAGTACCTTCTGCTCCAGTTAAAAATTAATTTCAGGGTTTCCCTTGTGGTAGTGGTAAAGAGTCTGCCTGCCAATGCTGGAGACATTGGTTCAATGCCTATCCGGAATATATCCCATATGCCACAGAGCGAAAAATCCCGTGCACCACAAGTATTGAGCCTGTGCCCTGAGACCAGGACCTGCAACTGCTAAGCCCACGGTGCAGCTACAGAAGTCCACGTGCCCCAGGGCCCGTGCTCCACAGCAAGAGAAGCCACTGCAGTGAGAAACCCACGCACCACAACGAGGAGCAGCCCCCACTCACTGCGACTAGGGAAAAGCCTGTACAGCAACGAAGATTCTGCAGATACAAATATAAACAGATAAAAAATTAATTCCAAACCTCACACAGCCAACGTAATCAACTTGTTTTTAAAAAAAAATGGGAAGAAATAGAGGGAAGGTTTGGTTGCTTCTTTAGGTAAGCATGTATATCTAATGTAAGAGAGATTAAAAATTGGTACTCTTTCATCACTTAGTACACTGCATAATATTTAATTAATTATTCATAAATATGCTTTGAAAAGAATTAAGTTTCTATTTCTTTGGGGCTTGCAATTTTACAATTTTTAAATGGATTAGAGGAGATTTTCAGGCTGTCCTAGGTTTTTTTTAATTGTGTAATACTTCATATGTCTAAGTTTTGAAACATAGTAAGAAAATAATTATCTGTGAGCCTGTTGTCCCACTGAAGAACCTGAACTTGACTAAGTACCATTGTAGCTCCCTGTGTGTTACCACTCTGATCTTACCACCCTCTCTCCACCCCCTCACTCCCACCTCTCCATCCCACCAGCCCCAAACCAGGAGCTGACATTGAAAACACAGTCATTTCTGAACCTAGTCATCTGTTGTTGCTGCCACTATGCCACTGCAATCTTTGTACCCCGTGAAATGACACCCCAAGCATGGCTCTCTAAATCGTACGACCTTTGGGTAACAACTTTTATTTTCAAAATGTTCCCAGATTGCTTTTTTAAAAATCACAATCATATTTGCAGATTCATCTTAAAGGGAACTTGGAGTCTGTTTTTGATGTTTATCTCAATAGAATTATCAGAGTATCTGTTGTACAATTTTTTTTTAAAAAATCTGTTTTTTGTCCCCATTCATGGGACACAGCTTCTAAATCCTTGGATTTTCCCATTTCTAACACAGAAGTTTGTTATTCATGCTGAGCCTCTGGGATCACACTTGAGTTTATGATAATGAGGTAACTCATGGTAGATTCCTAAACAGTGTCAAGATGGAGTTGGCCATGCCAGAAAGATGAACTTTGTATTTAGAGAACTGAAGCTTTCACCCAAGTGATATCAGCCCGACCTTAGGACTTTCAAGGAATGGAAGAAGCTAGAGACTGAGTTCTATCAGATGGTCAATCAATCAATCAACTGTGCTCAAGTAATGAAGTTCCAGTGAAAAACCTCCCGACACCGGAGCTCTGATGAGATTCTGGGTTGGTGAATATACCAACACATTGAATGGGCAATGCATTCTGATTCCTTGCAAGAGAATACAGAAGCTCTGCATCTGGGGCACTCCTAAACCTTGTCCAACAGGTCTCTCCATTTGTAGCTTTCATATGTAATAGAATTGTGATTGTAAGTATGGCATCTTCCTGAGTTCTGTGAGTCATTCCAGTAAATTATTGAACCTAGGTGGTCATGGAAACCCTGACATTTTAGCCAGCTGGTTATAAGTGTGGGTAATCTGGAGACCCCTGAACTTGTGGCTGACATCAGAAGCGAGGGTAGTCCTTTGGAGAATGATGCCCTTAACGTAAGGCTTACCAGGTGGTCACTAGTGGTGAAGAAACTAGAAAGCGGCTGGGAGGAGCAACCCACGCCCAAGGCCAGGGGCGGCGACGAGAGGAATTACCCCGTGTCCGAGGTCAGGGGCGGCTGGGGGGAGCTACCCCACGCCCCCACGCCCGAGGCCAGGGGCTGCAGCCAGGAGGAGCAACCCACGCCGGAGGCCAGGGGTGGTGTCGAGAGGAGTTACCCGGAGCAGTGGCTGCACAGGCGCAGGAGGGCCTAGAGGAGCTATCCCACATTGAAGGTCAGGAGGGGCGGTGGTGAGGAGATACCCCTCGTCCAAGGTAAGGTGCAATGGCTGCGCTTTGCTGGAGTAGCCGTGAAGAGATACCCCACGCCCAAGGTAAGAGAAACCCAATTAAGACGGTTGGTGTTGCAAGAGGGCATCAGAGGGCAAACACACTGAAACCATACTCACAGAAAACTAGTCAATCTAATCACACTAGGACCACAGCCTTGTCTAACTCAATGAAACTAAGCCATGTCATGTGGGGCCACCCAAGACACGTGGGTCATGGTAGAGAGATTTGACAGAATGTGGTCCACTGGAGAAGGGAATGGCAAACCACTTCAGTATTCTTGCCTTGAGAACCCCATGAACAGTATGAAAATGCAAAATGATAGGATACTGAAAGAGGAACTCCCCAGGTCAGTAGGTGCCCAATATGCTACTGGAGATCAGTGGAGAAATAACTCCAGAAAGAATGAAGGGATGGAGCCAAAGCAAAAATAATACCAAGCTGTGGATGTGACTGGTGATAGAAGCAAGGTCCGATGCTGTAAAGAGCAATATTGCATAGGAACCTGGAATGTCAGGTCCATGAATCAAGGCAAACTGGAAGTGGTCAAACAAGAGATGGCAAGAGTGAATGTCGACATTCTAGGAATCAGCGAACTGAAATGGACTGCAATGGGTGAATTTAACTCACATGACCATTATATCTACTACTGCGGGCAGGAATCCCTCAGAAGAAATGGAGTGGCCATCATGGTCAACAAGAGAGTCCAAAATGCAGTACTTGGATGCAATCTCAAAAACGACAGAATAATCTCTGTTCGTTTCCAAGGCAAACCATTCAATATCACAGTAATCCAAGTCTATGCCCCAACCAGTAATGCTGAAGAAGCTGAAGTTGAACAGTCCTATGAAGACCTACAAGACCTTTTAGAACTAACACCCAAAAAAGATGTCCTTTTCATTATAGGGGACTGGAATGCAAAAGTAGGAAGTCAAGAAACACCTGGAGTAACAGGCAAATTTGGCCTTGGAATACGGAATGAAGCAGGGCAAAGGCTAATAGAGTTTTGCCAAGAAAATGCACTGGTCATAACAAACACCCTCTTCCAACAACACAAGAGAAGACTCTCCACATGGACATCACCAGATGGTCAACACTGAAATCAGACTGATTATATTCTTTGCAGCCAAAGATGGAGAAGCTCTATACAGTCAGCAAAAACAAGACCAGGATCTGACTGTGGCTCAGACCATGAACTCCTTATTGCCAAATTCAGAATGAAATTGAAGAAAGTAGGGAAAACCACTAGACCATTCAGGTATGACCTAAATCAAATCCCTTATTATACAGTGGAAGTGAGACATAGATTTAAGTGCCTAGATCTGATAGATAGAGTGCCTGATGAACTATGGAATGAGGTTCGTGACATTGTACAGGAGACAGGGATCAAGACCATTCCCATAGAAAAGAAATGCAAAAAAGAAAAATGGCTCTCTGGGGAGGCCTTAAAAATAGCTGTGAAAAGAAGAGAAGTGAAAAGCAAAGGAGAAAAGGAAAGATATAAATATCTGAATGCAGAGTTCCAAAGAATAGCAAGGAGAGATAAGAAAGCCTTCCTCAGCGATCAATGTAAAGAAATAGAGGAAAACAACAGAATGGGAAAGACTAGAGATCTCTTCAAGAAAATCAGAGATACCAAAGGAACATTTCATGCAAAGATGGGCTCGATAAAGGACAGAAATGGTATGGACCTAACAGAAGCAGAAGATATTAAGAAGAGATGGCAAGAATACACAGAAGAACTGTACAAAAAAGATCTTCATGACCCAGATAATCACGATGGTGTGATCACTGACCTAGAGCCAGACATCCTGGAATGTGAAGTCAAGTGGGCCTTAGAAAGCATCACTACGAACAAAGCTAGTGGAGGTGATGGAATTCCAGTGGAGCTATTCCAAATCCTGAAAGATGATGCTGTGAAAGTGCTGCACTCAATATGCCAGCAAATTTGGAAAACTCAGCAGTGGCCACAAGACTGGAAAAGGTCCATTTTAATTCCAATCCCAAAGAAAGGCAATGACAAAGAATGCTCAAACTACCGCACAATTGCACTCATCTCACATGCTAGTAAAGTAATGCTCAAAATTCTCCAAGCCAGGCTTCAGCAATATGTGAACCGTGAACTTCCAGGTGTTCAAGCTGGTTTTAGAAAAGGCAGAGGAACCAGAGATCAAGTTGCCAACATCCGCTGGATCATGGAAAAAGCAAGAGAGTTCCAGAAAAACATCTATTTCTGCTTTATTGACTATGCCAAAGCCTTTGACTGTGTGGATCACAATAAACTGTGGAAAATTCTGAAAGAGATGGGAATACCAGACCACCTGATCTGCCTCTTGAGAAATCTGTATGGAGGTCAGGAAGCAACAGTTAGACCTGGACATGGAACAACAGACTGGTTCCAAATAGGAAAAGGAGTTCGTCAAGGCTGTATATTGTCACCCTGTTTATTTAACTTATATGCAGAGTACATCATGAGAAACGCTGGACTGGAAGAAACACAAGCTGGAATCAAGATTGCTGGGAGAAATATCAATAACCTCAGATATGCAGATGACACCACCCTTATGGCAGAAAGAGGAACTCAAAAGCCTCTTGATGAAAGTGAAAGAGGAGAGTGAAAAAGTTGGCTTAAAGCTCAACATTCAGAAAATGAAGATCATGGCATCTGGTCCCACCACTTCATGGGAAATAGATGGGGAAACAGTGGAAACAGTGTCATACTTTATTTTTCTAGGCTCCAAAATCACTGCAGATGGTGACTGCAGCCATGAAATTAAAAGACACTTACTCCTTGGAAGGAAAGTTATGACCAACCTAGATAGCATATTCAAAAGCAGAGACATTACTTTGCCAACAAAGGTCCATCTAGTCAAGGCTATGATTTTTCCTGTGGTCATGTATGGATGTGAGAGTTGGACTGTGAAGGCTGAGCGCCAAAGAATTGATGCTTTTGAACTGTGGTGTTGGAGAAGACTCTTGAGAGCCCCTTGGACTGCAAGGAGATCCAACCAGTCCATTCTGAAGAAGATCAGCCCTGGGATTTCTTTGGAAGGAATGATGCCGAAGCTGAAACTCCAATACTTTGGCCACCTCATGCGAAGAGTTGACTCATTGGAAAAGACCCTGATGCTGGGAGGGATTGGGGGCAGGAGGAAGAGGGGACGACAGAGGATGAGATGGGTGGATGGCATCACTGACTCGATGAACGTGAGTCTGAGTGAACTCTGGGAGTTGGTGATGGACAGGAGGCCTAGCGTGCTGTGATTCATGGGGTCGCAAAGAGTCGGACATGACTGAGCGACTGATCTGATCTGAATCTGGAAACCCCTGAACTTGTGGCTGATTCAGAAGCAAGGGTAGTCTTTTGGAGAATTATGCCCTTAACGTAAGGCTTACCAGGTGGTCACTAGTGGTGAAGGACTGCCTGCCATTGTAGGAGACACGAGACCTTGGTTTGATTCCTGTGTCGGGAAGATCCCCTGAAGAAGGGCATGGCAACCCACTCCAGTATTCTTGGCTGAGGAATTCCATGAACAGAAAAGTCTAGCAGGCCACAGTCCATAGGGTCACAAAGAATGGGACATGACTGAAGCGACTTAGCATGCGCGTGCACACACACACACACACAGAGACACACACATACTTAACATATGGAGTATGGATTAACTCTGAGTAGTTAGTATCTGAATTGCAGTGCAGTATTGCAGCATCTAATTTATCGCTTGTTGCAAAACAGATACTCATTAGGTTAATCACACGTTTTTGCTAAAAAGAATTAACTTGTATTTTGAAACATACCATATCCTCTCTGGGTATCGTCAATAATAGGTAAACGTGCTCTGCCAAGGAATTCATCAGCTTGGTCAATTAGAGCTTCCTTAACCGCTTCATATCCATGTAAGACCACAGTGGTCTGGGATCCAAGGTGCAGAGTGTAAACAGGGCCATATTGTTTGGCCAACTGTAAAGAGATGCAAACAACTATAAGGGCTATTGTGAAATCTCTCCATTGGAAGCTTCAGTGGGAATTAACTAATGATTCACACGTAGCTTAGACTTTGCTCCATTAAGTTCCTTTCAGTCATTTAACCTGGGCTACAGTCACGGATTCATTCTTTCCTTCATCTATACAGGCAACCATTGAGCAATATAAATATTCACTAAGCAATTATATTCTGTCAGACATTGTGCAGGGAACCCTCACGGAACTTAGAGTCTAGTGGAAGTAACAGGTGCAAAACAAACCACCTTTGCAATACAAGCTGCACATGATTCTATGAAAGTGGTAAAGAATGTACTTATGCTAGATGATAATGGGAAAACTTAACAAAATAGATGAGAATTCTATGAGGAGGTGACGTTTAAGATAAAACTAAAGATGAGAAGGAAGCAGCCATGACAAGACAAAGAGAGCTTACTTAGTAGGTATTAAAAAGAATGCAATTACATATTTATGATAGCGTTGTGTCAAGGGGAAAAATAGAGTACTAAAACAGCTGCCAGCTAGGGATTTGTTTTCAAATGTATTTTACATCCATGCATGTGAATTTAAAGTAGCCATTTGAAAGTACTTATGTGAAGATGTATGATGGCATGGAAACATGTTCATGTTCTAAATAGTTGAACAAAAATAAAATTACATTTAAAGATCCATATGCATATTACAATCCTCCATTTTTTTAAGTAAAATTCTTAAATGGCAAAACTTACTGAACTTGCCACCTCTTTTTTCTTTATGCCTTTCCTACAGTTTTTAAAACTTACACTTAAATGGTAGAGAATTTTGCTACTTTCTGTTTTCTCTGTCCAACGAAAATGAAACTACTTTCTTGGTTCCTCTGAAGGAGTGTCTCTCTGTATTTTGGGGCACAAAATATCAGGCCCTTCTCTTCCAACCTCACCCTCAGCTGATGATGTTGCTCCCTATTTCACAGAGATAACAGAAGGAAGAGAATGTCCACGTGCTGCTACCATAGCTTCTTGTTCACTTGAATCTGTACCCATATACATAGTTATCTGTTAATATAAATGACTCTCCATGCCCCGAAAAAGGCCCAATCCTCCAGCTTATGCACTGGATTCCATTCCCTTTTAGCTATGGCAACTTGACTTTCCTTTTTTTACAGCAATATTGAACATCACCCTATTTCTCTTCCTCTCCCAGTCCCTGGCAACCACCATTCTACTCCCTACTTCTATGACTCTAAATTTTAGAGTCCCCATGTGAGTGAGTTCATACAGTATTTGTCCTTCTGTGTCTGGCTTCTATAATTTAGGATATCCTCCAGGTTCATCCATGTTGCTGTCAGTGACAGGATTTCCTCCTTCATTAAGGGGAAATAATATTCGTGTGTGTGTGTGTGCACATTGTACTTTCTTTATTCATAGGTCAGATGATGGTAATTAGGGAATTTTTGGAGAATGTATACTTGTACAATGAACTCAAAGGAGTGAATGTCAGTTGGGGAGCAGAGCTGAGTTGTGTCAGAGAAAGGTGTGAGGATCACTCTTCAAAAGGAGGATCAAAAATTATCCCATAGATTAGTCTGAAATAGTAATAATAACATAAAAGGACATTATTTACATTTTTTTTTTTTTACATTTGCTTGTCTTTTGGTTAGTGTTATATGCAGAGAGGTTTAGAAGACTTTTGGTTAAAATATGTTCTGACTTCAGAATTTTCCCATTCACTAGAATTCAATCTGTATCTCAGGTCAGGTTAACACACTTCACTGTCACCTCTAAAGCGATCCAATTCAGAAAAAAATAAAGGGGGTGGGGGAGAACATCTGTCTTGTAATACAGAAATAGATACACCAAAGTGCCTTAGCAGTGAGTAAAACTATTAATAAGAAAAGTTAAAGATGACACAAAGATAATCTGAAGGTGACTCCCCTTTACCTGGAGATGACCAGCCCCTAATCAAACCCCCTTACCTTGGAAAGAGATGCAGGGATGTCCTTGAGGTTTAGTTGCATCAGATTCCCAATGATGGGAAGGGGAGTTGGACCAGGAGGGAGCTTTCCCAAACCTTTGTGACTTTTCTTCCACACAAAAAGAAAAACCAGGCAAGTGACACAAATCACAAGAGCAAGAGTAGTGATTTCCAGTCGTTCCATCTTGATTACTCGGTGTTAGTAACTGTTTGGGTTGCTTGTTAGCAAAGTCTCGTACACACCCGGGGTATGATCTCTAAGTCAAAGGCTGGTCTGAGTTCTTGGACTTAGGAACCAACCAACCTGGAACTGGTTTGGGTCGTATTTACCTTCCTGAAGCTTGAGATTGGGATGGATTCATATCTTTCCTACCTCTCATTCACAAAATCTGCTATTTTTGATTTTTTAAGCCTCTCCATTACATGTACTATTTCCTTTCAGCACTAACAATACATTAACTATAAAGCTGGGGGATTTCAAGGTACAAACTTTGAGGTATAAAATAAACTACAAGGACATATAGTACAACATGGAGAATATAGCCAATATTTTACATCTATAAAATGTATAACCCTTGAAATTTGCAAACCACTATATTGTATGCCTGTAATGTGTAGTATTGTATAGCAACTATACTTCAATAATTTTTAAAAAGCTAACCAAATTTTTAAATTGCTATCTGTAATGATTGTTTTTAAAAGTGTTAAACTAACCTTATATTCCTAGGATGGACATCTCTTCTTTCTCATAATGTAGTAAAACATTTTTGTTTTCTGAATTCGATTTGCCATTACTTTGTTATGGATTTTTGTACTTATGTACATGTAGAGTATTGGTTTGCAATTTTGTTCTCTGTAATGTGTTTGTCTGGTTTTAACATCAGATTTGATAGCCAGATAAAGTAATTTGGCAAATGTTTCATTTTTTTCTTTTTAATAAATGAGTTTTTAAAGTTTTAATTAAAAGATTCGTGTTATTTTTCCTAAAAAGTTTGATAAAATACTACAGTGAAACAATCTGGTGCTTTCTTTATGGGAATTTTTTTTTTTAAGAGAAAAATCCTTGACGCACGCCAGGTAAGAAAAAGAGGAATACTGCAGGATGATGGGAAGACTGGACCTTTCCCATTTTTGAGGTTGTAGCTGAACTTTCATTGGCGGTCCTAGTAAAATATATAACTCTCTCTTCTAGGTAAGTCCTTCTTTCAGGTTTCCTTCAAACAATACCTTTACTCTCCCATAAGAATATGAGGATTCAGAGATTTTGAATAGGAAGATTCTCGTTGGGTAGCAGTCTCTTTAAATCATAAGCTGGCTATGTAGAGGGAAAGTTATGGAAGACTGGCAGGAGAGGAGGGTGAGAGAAAGAGAAATGTGTCTTCTTCTCTGGGAACACTGGAAGAAAGCAAGTTTTCCAAAGTTGTTGCTGGTATCTCATGAAGGCCCAGGGTGCTACCGTGGTGAGGGCAAACAAAGGCACCAGCACCACAGTTAGGCTAATACCACTTGGCTCCCCTTCACTTTGAGGTCCTATGGGCCCATTCTGGTTCCAAATAGGAAAAGGAGTACATCAAGGCTGTATAATGTCATCCTGCTTATTTAACTTCTATGCAGAGTACATCATGAAAAACGCTGGGCTGGAAGAAGCACAAGCTGGAATCAAGATTATCAGGAGAAATATCAATAACCTCAGATATGCAGATGACACCAACCTTATGGCAGAAAGTGAAGAGGAACTAAAAAGCCTCTTGATCAAAGTGAAAGAGGAGACTGAAAAAGCTGGCTTAAAGCTCAACATTCAGAAAATGAAGATCATGGCATCTGGTCCCATCACTTCATGGGAAATAGATGGGGAAACAGTGGAAACAGTGTCAGACTTTATTTTGGGGGGCTCCAAAATCACTGCAGATGGTGACTGCTGCCATGAAATTAAAAGACACTTACTCCTTGGAAGGAAAGTTATGACCAACCTAGACAGCATATTCAAAAGCAGAGACATTACTTTGCCAACAAAGGTCCATCTAGTCAAGGCTATGGTTTTTCCAGTGGTCATGTATGGATGTGAGAGTTGGACTGTGAAGAAAGCTGAGCGCCGAAGAATTGATGCTTTTGAACTGTGGTGTTGGAGAAGACTCTTGAGAGTCCCTTGGACTGCAAAGAGATCCAACCAGTCCAGTCCTGGGTGTTCATTGGAAGGACTGATGCTGAGGCTGAAACTCCAATACTTTGGCCACCTCAAGTGAAGAGTTGACTCATCGGAAAAGACTCTGCTGCTGGGAGGGATTGGGGGCAGGAGGAGAAGGGGACGACAGAGGATGAGATGGCTGGATGGCATCACCGACTTGATGCACATGAGTTTGGGTGAACTCCAGGAGTTGGTGATGGACAGGGAGGCCTGGCATGCTGCGATTCACACGGTAGCAAAGAGTCGGACACGACTGAGTGACTGAACTCAACTGGCCCCATTCTGCACCTGTAACCTGTGCTGCACTCTCAGGGACACAGCATAGCCTGCATTACAGAAAAGGTCTAAGGCATCCTGGTGCAGCAGATTCTTTAGGTCTTGGCCATTGACCAAGCAGATCTTATCACCCTCCTGGAGCCACCCATCCAGGGCCACAGCCCTGTTCTCTTTGATGCGGCTGACGAAGATGCCACTGTCATTGGAGACATACTGCTGATCTGTCTCACCGATGATGTTGAAGCCCAGGTCTGATGGTCCTCTGGTGAGACTGATCTCTTCCTCAGTAACCAAGTAATCTGCTCTTCTGTTCATAGCGAGGACTGGCACAGGTGAAGGTGAGAATCACTCCTGGCAGCAGCCACAACACCGCACTTTCGGTTTCATCAGCCCACGAACCAGTAAAAGGCCTTGTGGAAAAACTTCTGTTAATATAGCGAATTTTTTAAAAAGTTCTAGAAATGGATAATGGTGATGATTGTACAAAGTTGTGATTGTGCTTAATGCCACTGACCAGTACATTTAAAAATGTTAAAATGATATACTTGATGTATATTTTACCATAATAAAGAAAACAATTACCTAGTTGGTATTTGATAAATGTTCTCGTTTGTATTTGCATTTAAGATAATTAATGCTTTTGCTGACTTATTCTTTGAGATAAATCTTACTATTAATAGTAATGTCTCAGAATCTAGACATTATTTTATGGCAAATTTGTTATAATAAATTTTTCAAAATCTAAAAAAACCTACTGTGGTTTCCTACTATTTATTATAGAAAACATTAGAACCATTTTATTCATTGCAAGTAATTCCCAAAAGCCAACCCCAATCCAAACGGACAGGAATTAGGTTTCCTTTCTTGATGGGGAAAGTGGTGGTGGGCACACTACAGAAGAGAATGAGGGGTGAGAGATATAGTTGTGGTTTGCTATGGGAAATGCAATCTGCCCTCAACAAGCAGGTGGAAGAGGAAAGTATCACCTTTGCACTGATGTAGGAAAACCTGAAGAAAAGAAGTGGGAGCCAAATTAGCACTAAAATTCATTGTTTCAACTTTACTATTTTTCACTAATTCCAGAACTCTCTGTATTTTTCCATAGCAGGCTATTTGCTTCCATTAAACAACCTTATTAGGCTGCATTCATATATGCATTAGATGTGGGGCTAATAAGCTGGCATGGAGCCACAGCCAGTGATAGGTTTGGGCATGAGGAACCTAGGTAGAGGTAATTAGCTCGAAGCGTGAAAGTTGCTCAGTCCTGTCCCACTCTTTGTGACCCCATGGACTATACAGTCCATGGAATTCTCCAGACCAAAATACTGGAGTGCGTAGCTATTCCCTTCTCCAGGGGATCTGCCCAACTCAGGGACTGAACCTAGGTCTCCTGCATTGGAAGTGGATTCTTTATTAGTTGAGCCACCAGGGAAGCCCATATACATATTTGTATACATATACATGGGCTTCCCTGGTGGCTCAAACAGTAAAAGAATCTGCCTACAATGTGGGAAACTCAGATTTGATCCCTGAGTTGGGAATATCCCCTGGAGAAGGAAACAGCTACCCACTCCAGTATTCTTGCCTGGGAATTCCATGGAGAGAGGAGCCTGGTGGGCTATAGTCGATGGGGTTGCAAAGAGTCAGACACAACTGAGCAACTAACACTTTCATATACATTGCTGTAGTCCTTCCAGAACCTTCTGTGAAATCAGCATCCACTGATGATTATCCTGAGTTGCTTGCAAACATTTGTTTGCAGACATTCCACAATGAGGTCAATTATGGACTTTGAAATGCCTGAAAACGTTGGACTGGTAAACATGTTCAGAAAGGGCAGTTTTCAAGTTACCTAATCAGTTTCCCTAATTAAAAACCTTAAAAGGTGCTTTTTTTTTTTTAATTCGTAGATTTTTCATAGACCTTTCATTACTAAGATTTTGTTTCTAGAGGTGTTTTATAGCAAAATTGAGCAGAAGATACAGAGTTCTCATATACTCCCTGCCTCTATTAAGTCCTGAACCAGAGTGGTATATTTGCATGCGTATGTCCAGTTATTCCAGCACAACTTGTTGAAGACTATTTTTTCTCCATTGCATTGCCTTTGTTCTGTGACAAAGACTGGCTGACTATATTTATGTGGGTCTATTTCTGGACTCTCTTTTCTGTCCCACCAATCTACTTGTCTCTGTACGGTTTTTTTTTTTTTTTTTTTTTTTTGCCAACAACAGACTGTCTTGATTACCGCAGTTTTAAATAAGTTTTGAACTTAGGTCATGGCCTCCAAATTGGTTCTTCACTATTATACCATCTATTCTACTTCTCCATATATGCTTTAGAATCATTGTCAATATTCATAAAATAACCTGTTGGGATTTTAACTGAGATTGCATTGAATCTACAGATCAAGTTAGAAAGAAGTTAACACGCTGGCAATATTGTCTTCCTATCCACAAACATGGAATGTCCTCATCTATATCAACTCTTCATTGATTTATTGAAGTTCTGTAGTTTTCCTTATGTAGATCTTAACAGACACATATTTTGTTAGATTTATACCTATTTCATAGTTTGGGGTGCTAATATAAATGTTATTGTGCTTTAAATTTCAAATCCTGAAATGTTTTGCTTGAAGGTTTATAACCTTTGGAAATATCACTGATATGTAACAAGGCTCAGAAGGCCCACCACATTCCTCTTCCCCTCTTGACACCCACCTTACCAGTCTCATTTTTTGGTGCTCCTACTCTTGCTAATGTTACACCTGTTATCAGACTTTGGTCTATTCCTGGAAGGTTCTTGAACTGAGATCTTCACATTATAAGGCTTCACATGTGAGCATTTTTAAAAATAACAGCTTTATTGAGATATAAGTCACATACAATTCACTCTTTTCAAGCACAGTTCACTTTGTGTGGCATGCTTTGATTCTTCTGGGTAGGTATCTAGAAGTGGAACTGCTGGGTCATATGGTTAATTCTATGTTTATCATTTTGAGGAACTGTCACCACATAGTCCAACCAGTTCACACTACTACTAGTAATGTATGCGGTCTCCAGTTTCTCCGCATCCTTGCCAATGCTCGTTATTGTCTTTTTTGTTACAGTTACTGTAATGGGTATAAAGTGCTATCTCATCAAGGTTTTGATCAACATTTCCCTAATGACTAATGATGTTAAACATCTTTCATGTTCATTTTAGCCATTTGAATATCTTCTCCGAAGAAACATCTAGAGATCCTTCGCCCAATAAAAAAATTTCGTTTTGTTAAAAATTTTTGTTGTTATTCCCTGATCTTTAACTGGCTAGCTACACTTTCTCATTCTTTATCTCCTCCTCCTTTTTTATACTCCTAGTACTACATTTCTCCCATTTATATAAACTTATCATAGTTGGAATTCTTTGATTAAAATCTACCTTTCCATGAGTCTGTTGATTCTAAGAGAACAAAGAATTTATGTCTTATTCACTACTGTTTTGTTCACTGTTGGTCTAATACTTAACACATTTAGTTTTCCTGGCACGTACCAGGCACTCAAACATTTGTTGTACTTTATTTGAAGCACATTGTTTCTCCTGTTGTGTCAGGAGGGTTGCTGTCTCCATCGAAAAGGTTTTAGGGGCCACCTCCTCTCTGAGCATTTGTGCTCCTCTCTTCCATTGGTTGAGGATTATCCCTCAGGATATGAATTCTTGTACATATCTGAGTTATGTGCAGAATGGCTGCAACTTCCAAAGTGTGGGAGGAACCCTGCAGTGAAAAACATGGTGACTGCATGCTTGGCACTGGAGACCCAGGGAATTGAATTTTAAAATAAAATAGCATCTGGTGCTCCTATTACCTGGAACACATTTCACCATCATCCTTCTCTTCAGTTGGCTGGCTGCCTCCTGTGTATCCTTAAAATATTTGGCTCAGACCCGACATTTCCTCCTAGAAACAATCAGGCTGTACTGACCCTCACCCTGCATCCAGTGACTAGCCTGCTATGGTGCTCACCACACTATTACAACTTGCCTATTAATTTGCTGAATCACCCTAATTGCCACTATAACAAAATACCAAAACTGGTGGCTTAAACAAACAACATTCATTTCTCACAGTTCTAGATACAGGGAAGTCCAAAACCAAAGTGGTAGCAGATTTGCTGTCTGGTGAGAACTCTTCCTGCCTTGTAGATGGCCTTCTTGCTATGTCCTCACATGGCCCAGCAAGACATCTTTCTTGTGTCTCTTCTTATAAAAGTACTAATTCATAAACAGAGTATCACCCTTTACAACTTAATTACCTTTCAAAGGTCCCACCTCCAAACACCATCACATGGGACATTAGAACTTCGACCTGACTTTTAGGGGGACACGTTCAGCCCATGGCAGATGGAAGATAGAAAAATGGATAGGAGATAATAGGAAAAAAAGATGAAAGGCACTAATTCCAAAGAAATATGGTTGGGAAAATAAGTAAAATGTCATTCTGAGTTATAGAATAATGGGCATTTTGGGGAGGTGAGCAATGAATTAACAATAAACTAACTTTAAATGCTTACACAAAGACAACAGACCAGAGGAAAGCTGAGAAGCTGGCCCAGCTTGCTGAGATGTTCCTGGAGGGCTATGGTTGAGGTTAAAATCCAGCTATCACTTAGGTCACTGATGCTGAAGACATAATTCAATCTGAGTTTTCTGATACACCTGTATCAGCACTGTGCTCTCTGTCCATCACAGGAACTTACAGTCTACTCAGAGGCAGAAACATATATTGACTCCAAAAGGCTGGGTGAAGTAGTGCACCCCAACAAACAGCACTGCAAATCACTATTCCAAGTGCATAAACAGATCTTGCTCAACCTACTGACAAGCTCCGTAAGGACATGTCAACAAGTTGGAACATTATGTAATTTTCCATCATCACACACTAAATCCTGACATGGACACTCTAGCTAACTTCTGTGTCCTTGTTTTCTCCCCCACTGCTCACTGACCTGCCTTTCACACTCATTCTTTTGTTCTTTCCGGCAACATAACAGACCAACTCATATGTGCCAAGCACTGTGCAAAGTATTAGCAACAGATATTATCCCAGGGAAAAGCGTGGCCACAGTCTCTGTACCCAGAGACCTAAACATTTGTGAGAACAGGTAATGTGAGGTTATGCAGTAAAAAACAGGGCAATGCGGGGTCTGACCTGAGCAGGCAGTTCCAGGAGCTCTCTCTGAAGAAGTGAAGACTCCATAGGAGTTAACAAGGTTAGAGCTATAAGGGAAAAAAAGTAGACCAGGTGGATGGAGTAATACATGCAAAGGGACAGAAGGTACATTCAAGCACCTGGGCTGAGAGCTCAGTGGGAGCAAATCCCAAAGAACCTTGCATGAAAACATCGCGGACTTAATCCCAAGGCAAGGAGAAGCCACAACATCTCATTCACAAAATTCCTTCCCCACAGAGAGTAGAAGAAATCACTTATATCTAAATCACTTCATTCTAAGCCTTACCAAAAGCCTACAGGATAATCAGTTTGAATTCAATTTCCCTGGTTTGTAGCCACAGATGTGGGATAGCATGGGGTGGATCCCATAAAGTTATGATGCACAGCTTGTCTTTCCCCACCTCAGGATAATGCCCCTCCCCTCCTTAGCTATGGGAGGGGCCTTGCGCCGTCCCTGAGGGGCATAATGCACCATCCTCCCCCTTCCCTTCTCTGCTGCTGGCTACATCCCACAAAGAATCGGAACGTCCCTTGTTAAATTCCATGAGTCAGCAAAGAATGGAAACCCTGCTTTCAAAATTCTTACATGAGGTTTCTGGGAAGAGTGTAAGAAGAGTGTCTACAGTAAGATAAACTAATAAATAAACTGGCCCCTGAGCTGAAACAGGCAGGACAGCTTGAGGAGCAAGATAAGCAACAGAGAAGAATGGAGACACATGGGAAAAAACACAAATCACTGATAGTAAAATAATTTTATTTAGTGTCTTTTTTTAAAAAGGTAGCATTTCACATATAAATTTAGACTTCAAGATTACCAAAAGGAACATCCCTGAAGGGGGGACAGACTGAGAGCTCCAGTGAGCACAGGGAAGCACACTCCATGGAGAGTTTAAACAAAAGTCCTTTCTCGAAAACTTCACAGTGCTACTTCCCTGTTCCTCAACTCTGCCACCACGGCTTGTGGCTTGTAAGAAAACCCACATCCACCACTTTGGGGCAATAGCTTTTAGCTCATAGGAATAGGAAACATCTCTAGGAATGAAAGCATGAAGGTCAATGATCCAGACTTCCCACAACAATCATTATTTATATGCAGCAACATATATGACAGTTTATTATATAGTTCCAAAGACCTTTTAAAGAGGGCTAAAGAATGTAAAATTCATTCATAAAGAGAATGTATATAATTAAATGAGCAAAAACAAAAATCCTTTCCATATTACGAATGCCTTTATAGGATAAGGCCTAGGGAAAAGACCCTGAATCTGGGATTCCTTTCCCACATTAAGTGTTTGGCACAACCCACAGGCTGTCATGAGACTGATAGTTAGCTTAAAGGTTTCTGGAAGTGGTCCCATGAATTTTCTGTCTGGCTTGAATGTAGCATACATAAAAGGTGTCTTAAAACTGCATAAACTCTGGCCTAATTATAGGGCACACTGATTCAGGAAACTTAATCTTAAGGTAAAAAAGGTCCAGATGAAATAGATCTCCCATAGCCACAGGCTCACTCTTACCAGCCTCCCATGGAAATTTAAATCCACTGGCTGCCCAGGAAGTCACTGGAATAATCCTGATCTCCTAGGTGAGGTAAAAGCTGGGGAACAACTTCGATTTTAGCATCTCTGGGCCAGGAGGGACAGAGACCAAGATGACCAAGGATGCTTTCTAGGTTACTCCTTGTTCCACCCTCTGTGGACTCCTGAACAATTTCAGAAGGAGAATCTGTGGGCTAGTAACCATGGCAGCCCCAGGATTTGACCTTTAGGCAGAGGTACTGGGGCAAATGAAAGCACCCCAAATCCAGTTTTAAAAATAAAAACTTCCTGCAGTTATGATACAATACTGTGCAGTGAACAGCTAGGAACTGGATACTGCTCCTATTTCTGGTTAAAGTCTTTGTTCCACTCTTGGTCAGAGCTGAGAGGTGACATATAAGGAGTTGTCTGTGGCTAAAAACCAGGCACCTTGTCACATATGGCCTGAGGCAGTGACACAGACATCCATCACCTAATGGAGGAGAATGCATGTCTCCCAGAGCTTTGGTTCAAAGCAAAGGTTTCATCCCACCCCAAACTTCAAACCAAGCTCTATCTCTGAGCTTACTAAAGCAATAAACTAATGATTAGGAATCTCTCTGAAGAATCTCTGATTGGGTGGCATGGTGCACATCCCAGCAGGCCACCATCTTGACTACTGGAAATCAAACAGGTGAGAATCTTATCAAGTAAATGGTTGCTCAAGCAGAAGATCATTTCCTAAAGAACTTCTGTGGACTAGATGCTAATCACAGGGATGAATGCCAGGACTGGACCCCAAAGAGAGAGCCTGGGTCCCAAAGCAATCAGTCTTCATTACACTTACCATATTATGGCCATCTTCTCTCTGGCCTCCAATTTCTTGAATGGCTGAACACACATTTCCCCAGGGACCAATGTAAACATTATTCAATAGATTTCAGCTTAGAAAAACACAGCTTATTATATATCTAGTGTTTAACATTCCAGTGCAGGCAGTATCTTAGCATCAGACTTTCTCTCATTCATGAGTACCAGTTTAGAAAGTAACACACTCAGGATAGTTGATAAAATGCGGCTGAAAAGACCATCTGGGTGCAGACAGCTAGTTCTATCCTGCAATCAGCTGATAAACCAGGACGACCGCAGGAGAGGCAGAACAGACAGAGCATGAGTTCTCTGTAAATCTGAAGAGTTGTATAACCATTGTTCCCACTTAACCCCTTGGGCCACATCTTGATACTGGAGAACATTTCCATCTGTTGCATCAACTTGTATTCTCCTTGTTTTGGATGGGGCTCTCTCCAGAGGGTTCAAGAGCCTCCTTAGAGGGCAGAGAACCTTTTCTTCCAGTCCTAGCATCTGAATATTTCAAAGCACAAGAGGAGTCCACAAACATGCTAGGGATGCTGTTGCCAAAGTAGATCTTACTGTTAGAAGCAATGGCCTGGTACCTTTTGAGCTCCAGATATTCCGGGGTCAATTTGTGCTGTGAGAGGCAAACAAGAGCACAGGCATCAGGACACTTTGGTGCAATACTCATCTCTCTCTTTCCTAACGCAGATTTTCCTGATTGCTCTCCTGAGTATCATTCCTCAACTCTGAATCATTACCAATGACGCTCTCTCATTTTGAAGTGTGGCTATCACATTAACAGCATTTTTCAAAATGATATAAACTACTGCCACTTTCAGCCTAAGGCTGACCTCAATGACAAAGTCTTGATACTTGTGTCTGGCCAGTTCTTCCCAAGACAGATTTGGATCACTGGTTTGGAAACTGAAATTTCTCATCTTGCCTTCATCTTGACCAAATTCTATTCTGTTTCTATAGAGCTGCATCCTCCAATCCAATATATTAAGTTTATTTCTAAATTTATATGGATTTCAAAGTACTAACAACTCTGTTCTGACAACCTATCATATCTTAAAATTTCTTCTGAATAGAGATTATTGTTGTTCCTTTCTAAAGAGAAAAAGTTAAAGCCCTGTCTATACTTTAAATCTTGATTCTAACCCTTCAAACTGCATCATATACTTTAGCAACCTCCTTCTCAACTTTTTCTCTGTTCCACTCTATTGTATAATTAATACTTTCTAAACCTTGGTCATATTCTTTCCTTCTCAGAATACTAGTGGTTCTAGATGACTTTTAATTAAATAAATCCTACTAACAGGTCTGTACTCTCTAGATTTAAACTCACCCCAGTCTCTATACAAAAACTGTTAACCCATACATCATCCAACCTCCTTTCTCAAGGTACACGTATGAAATTCCTCGTGGCTATAGCATTTTTAAAATCCAACAAACAAGCATTACTCAATTAGGGGTATTTGGAAATATGTGTGTGTGTGTGCGCTCTGTGTGTGTATTGTTAAAATAATTGGTGAGCAAAACTGATAGTTTAGTAGGAAAGGGCCAGCAAAGCAAAATATACCATAATGTATAAGATAAGTCTTCAACAATGAAAAAGTATCTCACCCCAAAATGCTAAGAATTTGTCTGATGAGAAGCGCTGCCTTGAACAAGCTCAGCATCTGCCCACCAGGGCTCCCTTATCTGGGAGGCAATTTCAAATGAACTTTACTCCTCTCCTGTCACTCTTGTCATTTCAGGAGAAGACCTTTAACTTTCCTGATTACTGAGCTCTTATGCAGCAGTATAAACGAATGCATTTATGGCACTTAACCTGGGCTTATATATCTGCTTGCCTTTTTCCTAGTTCCTCACTTTTATATGGAACCATACAGAGTTCTCTACTCATAGAATGTGCATTATATGCCTTTGGAAGTGAATGGCTGATTCTGTGATAGTAACCATCCTTTCTTGACACTGGATAAAATCACCTCTATCATGTTAGAACTCCCCACAAGGGAAAGGAAATACCCAAACTCTATTACTAGGACAGTGGCACAGAGAGCCAGTCACCTTGTTGGAGGTGGCATATTTGTGTGCGGCATAATACTCAGCATCTGCTTTCGCCTTCTCTCGGGCCAGGAATGCGGCATCTAGTAAGCAAAACAGTCAGGGTGTTTAAAACAGAGCAAAGGTGCAACCCATTTCCTCAGCTCTGGGCAAAAGTTCAGACTCTACCTGAAGTAGAAGCCCATTTATCCACTGCCTGATATTACAATCATTTACTTTACTTCTAAGGCATGTAACAGTGTTAACGGTTTTCAAATCCCAGTCTCCAGACAGCTCCTTCTCAAAGGGGGATACTCTTGACAATGTCAAGTTAAATAACTCAGTTCATCTGAACCCACTTCATTTTCAACCTGAAGCTGTTCCTTCTTTCCACCACCCCTCATCACTCAAAGCCTCATACCCCACCCAGGCTCTAGGCGTTAACTAAATAAGTTCAGACATGAGCGCCTGGCTCTATTTATTGCACTGTCTCCATCCCCTTCAAACTGGATCCAGAATCAGTTAATGCAGAATGATAGGAAGCAGCATCATATAAGCAAAAGAGGCTGAATATTTCATCTTTAAGACTGTGAACTAAGAACATCGACTTCTCACTATGTGTAATCAAGAGTTTGGAAGATTAAAAACTGGGGCTTCTTTTTTCCCCAACTAATTGTCTGGTTATTTTTTTGGTTGACAAGCAGAAAAGAAACTGGTGGTATATTCTTTAAAACTGATTACTTTGCCTGAGAACAAGTCCGTCCTAATTTAAGGATGGAAAATAAAAGGTTAACGTTTACCATAGTTACAAACCAAAGAACTAAATATGCAATGGCAATTTAAAAAATATTTGTCTAGAATATCAACTAGCTACTTCCTCCAGACCAGATTATTCTCTCTATGGCCCACCCACCATAACCCAGATCCAGTCCCTGAGACAGCGAAGCAGTTCAGGATGGTCAGAGTTTCTTTTCTCCCTGTGGTACCTTCAATTTCAGAAATGCGCTTTTCAGTTTCTTTCTCCATCACCTTCTGCTGAAACCGAATTTTTGCCACTTGTGCAATCTTCTCTGCTTCTATAATTATATACAAAACAAGATACCTTCAAAAACATTTCTCTAGTTCTGGAGCTACTTAGAAAACAGCAGCACATAGCTTACATTTAATTATATAACACTTTACAGCCTAATTGTTTCACTGTTTTATCTACCCAAACTATAAACAACTCATCAGAAAAAAGGAAATTTATTTCCTACTTCACTTTTATTTGGACAGTGTTTGTTTTGTGGGAAGGAGGAATACAAAACATAACAGTTTCAGTCCTTCATGGGATTAAATGGCAGTGATCCACAAGTTAATGGGGAAAACAAGAGACTTCGTGAAAGCACTCAAAACAAAAACAGAGCAACACAAGTGTATAGCAACATAGGACATTTATATATTGTGGCAGGAGAAAGAAAGGATGTGGAAGATAAGCCAAGGAAGGTCATCTAGAAGAAATCTTAAAAGAAAATAATACACAGAACTTAAGAGGACCTGGCAGAAAGTGTAAATGAAAACAAGAAGAAACAAATTAGCAAGTCACAGTGAAGAGGTGATAAGAGAGCCAGTTGACAAGAGAAGATAACAAAAACACTACAGAGAGGGCTAAAAGGCCCCTGTTTTGAGTGAAAGGCTAAGGAATTTAGCTTTAATATACACTCCAGATCAACTGTTAAGTAACTATCAGGGAAATGATGTGATGAAGAGTTACCAGAGGAGTATTCTGACTGCTACAGACATAAAGAGAAAAAGCAGGGTAATTCATCTGAGCATGTGAAAATGTGCTGGGAGTGAACAAGGTAGCCGCAGCAGGCAATTACGGGCAGGGAAAACAAAACATCCTTAGAACTCTCTGGTCTAACTAAAGGATCCAGAACCAGGGAAGAAAGACTCTAATGTTACACTTTCAATATAATCACTACAATTCTTGAAGAACATTCTCAATTCTCCTTTTGAGTCAAAGAAGTTGAGTATTTTAACAAATCTTCTCTTTGGCCTCTGGAGGAAGCCCATAATGGAAAGAACACTTCCAAGTGGTTTCTTCTTTCCAAAAGGCAGGATCCTTTACGAACTACTCCAGGGCATACTTCTCTATATCCCCAACAGCATAAAATCAATCTATCATCATACCATCCTAAAAACAGACTACTATGTTCAGCTGGGCTAAAAACTTAGCAATAAGCAGAAACTCAGTAAAATTCAAATAAAAGGTGAGGAATCTAGAGCCTGCAGCTAGAACCCAGAGAATGGTGTCTTAACATTGGGAAATGATGCAGTAATCCCATTTCACACTATTCTCTGACATGTGGGCATGAACCAACAAACAGCATGACCAGAGCTCTAGTTAAGAAAACTGGTGGAGCAGGCTAATGAGAGACCCTTCAGCTATCAACATCTTAAAATGCTAGACAAAACAGAACAAAATTGTTTCCTAATGTGTAACTGAGATCTTCAAGAGACACAAGTAAAGGGAGAGCTGACAGCCTGTATGACAGCAGCCCTGGGAGTGGATATTAGACAAGTAAGAGAGAGGGCCTTGGGTTACTGCCCATGCAGGGCTGGGAGATGACGTCTTGAGATGGCAGAACTGAAACCCCCATATAAAAACCAAGACCTTCTAAAGGGCTCCAACTCCAGTGAAACTAAAATGCTCTACCTTCCGTCCCAGTGACATATCATAGTGAAATTAGAGACAACCCCAAGATAGAAAATTCTTAAAAGTAAAGCAAGGAGAAGAGGCCAAACAAAACCAAAATACTACTGCCAAAGTTACACAGAAAAGGAAGCTGAGCTGGGGTTAGAACTATAGGTTAAATTACCATTCAAGAATGAAGTAAAACTATTTCAGACCAAGGAAGATTGAGTAAGTTTTCCATTTCTCAGCCTTCACTGAAAAAAGCTAGCAGAAAAAAAGAAATGAATTGCCAGAAGCAATGGAGAGGAAAAAAATTACACAATACATTTAAATAAAAATAAAATATTTTACTGTAAGAATCGATGATAATAATTAATGGGGGAATGAAAACAACATAAAGTAAAATATCAGGCAACAACAATATGTAAAACTGGAGGACAGTGATAGAGCTAAAGCATCCTAAGGTATTATTCAAGAAGAGTATGAAAAGAATGATTAAATCTAGAGTGTCTCAAGTCAGGTATGCTTGTAGCATTTTACAGGCAATGCCTAGTTATACATTCAAGAAATAGAACATAAAACTTCCAATCAAGTCAAAGGAGGAAAAGAATAAAGAAAAGATAATCAATTCAATATCAGTCAAAAAAGGGGGGAAAAGAAGCATGGTAAATGGCACAAAATTAAATGATAAAACAAGTCCAAATATAGCAGTAACCACAATAAATATAAAAAGACTAAACTCACCAGTTAAAAGACAGATTCTCACATTGGATAAGATAACAAAATCCAGCTATATGCTGTTTACAAGAGACACACCTAAAACATAATGACATAGAAAAGTTGAAAGTAAAAGGATGTGAAAATATACATCAAGAAAATAACTAACCAAGAAAAATCTGTCATAGCTATATTATCATCAGACAAAATAGACCTTAAGCCAACAAGCATGTCTGGCTATAAAAGAGGGTTATTACATAACAGCGCCAATTCTCCAGAGATGTAATAATGCAATTCTGGAACTGAACACTTTTAAAGATATAGTCCTAGATTACATGAAGAAAAAGTTACAAGTCAACAAATTCATGGTCATAGTGGGAGATTTTAACACACCATCTCAGTAACTGATAGCTCAAGAAGACAAAAACTAGAAGAGCACACAAGATGCGAACAATACAATTCATAATCCTGACATAATGAATATAAAGAGAAACCTGAATCCAACAAATAGCAAACAGACATTCAATCTCTTCGAGCACACACAGAACATTTACCAAAAAAGGACCATGTACTTGATAGTCCACAAAACAAACTTCAACAGATACTTAAGAATCCATATAACAGGTCATATTTTCTGATTACAATGCAGAAATCTACAATAAAAAAGTAGCTCCCTGAGAATCCACTCAATTAGAAATTGAAAATATACTATTAATAATTCATGAATAAAGCAGAAATAATGGAAATTAAAAACAAAACAAAAACCAAACACGAATAAATTAAATTACATTGAAAACTGGTGAGATGCACCTAAAAGCAGAACTTGGAAGAAAATGTCTCATTTTACACTTTTCCATTAGAAAAGATTAAAAACTAAAGAATTAAGTCACTCAAGAAACTAGAAAAGAACCAATAAGTAAATTCTAGGTAGAAAATTTAAAAAATAAGTGTAAAATAATAATTTAAAAGAAAGTAACAAAATTATCAACCAAATCAACATCTAGTTCTCTGAAAAGATGAAAAAAACCAATCTCTGATCCAGCAAAACAGAAGGCACAAATAAACAATATCAGGAATGACAAGGGGCACACAGACTTAGTAGAGGGTTTATTTTTAAAAAATCATGAGAACTTTACAAACAAATTTATGCCCTCAAATTTGAAGCAGCAGATAAAAACGTAACTACCAAAACTGACTTAAAAAAGAAACAAACACCTTACACAATACAGAAATTAAATCTGTAGATTAAATGTTGCCATAAAAATCAAATGAGCATACAAAAAAGCACAAACTCCACTTTACCACGATGGTTTTTATAACTGAATTCCAGCAAATCTACAAAGAGGAGATAATATATATTTTATACAAAATGCTCAGAACATGGAAAAAAGAAATGCCCTCTAACTCATTTTGAGGCTAGTGTAACCAGGATACAACAAACAAACAAAAACATACAACAGCCCCCAAAAACCTAAGAGTAAGAAATAAGAAAAAAAAAAAAGCAGCTGACCGTTTATGAAAATAAAAGTAAAAAAAAAAAATTAAAGCAAGTCATATAAAATGTATTAAGGTAAATTAACTGCCTACTTTATGAGCTAATGAATTTATCCCATGAATACAAAATAACTTTTAAGAGAAAATCTATTAATATAATCATATTAACTGCTTTAAAAGAAAAACCATATGGTCATCTTAACAGATTTAGAAAAAAACTGTAAAAGTTTTAGCAGTCATTCATGATAAAAACCCTGGGCAAGCAGAAACAGAAAGAAACTTCATCAACCCGATAAAAGTTTAGTATAGCAAACATCACTGGGACTCTGTTTTTAAAGTTAGAACAAGACAAGAATGCCTGTTTACCATCTTTCTTTTCAGCACTGTACTAGAAGTCATAGCCTAAAGCAGTGAGGAGAAGAACTAAAAACTGTAGAGTACAGCGAAAAACCAGAACTGTCCTGATCGCAAGACAATATGATTCCTTGAGAAATCCAAGAGAATATTATAAACAACAGCATTTTCAGGAAGACTGCTAAATGAAAAAATCAACAGCATACCTACAAAAGTAAAAAGCAGTTCAAAAATGTGTCTTGAAAAAAGAGCCTATCTGTACTAGCAAAATATTTGAGGAATATATAAAAATAAGTCTCTAACAAAGAGTGTGTAGGAACTATGAGAAGAAGATTATGATACCTTTTTTTGAAAGGTCATTCTTTCATTTTTCATTCTCATAAATGGAAAAATGCAATAGATTTATAAAATTCAATATTATAAATATAATTCTCTTCAAACTGATATACCATATACAAGTAATGTGATTACAATAAAAACTCAACAGTATTTTATAGAACTTGAGCTGGTTCTAAAATTTATATGGAGGAATTAGGGCTTAGAATAGTCCAATACAATTTTAGAAATAGGAACAGTTAAGAGGAATAGTGAAGAAGAAACAAACTTGCTCTACCAGATAGCAAGACTTAAAATAAAAGCTATAGTAATTAAAGCAAGGTATTACTGGAAAACAAAAGATAAAGAAATGGAAAGAAAACAGAAACCCAAGCAACAAAACAAATTATATATAGGATCTTATTATATGACAGATGTGGCATTATAAATAAATACAGGGAATAAGGAACTACTCAATAGTCTAAGATAGTTTGCCCTTTGGAAAAAGTTAAATGGATTAGATTTGATAGTGCCTAAAGAACTACGGACAGAGGTTTGTGACATTGTACAGGAGGCAGTGATCAAGACCATCCCCAAGAAAAAGAAATGCAAAAAGGACAAATGATTGTCTGAGGAGGCCTTACAAATAGCTGAGAAAAGAACAGAAGTTAAAGGCAAAGGAGAAAATGAAAGATATACCTGTTTGAATGCAGAGTTCCAAAGAATAGCAGGGAGAGATAAGAAAGCCCTCCTCAGTGATCAATGCAAAGAAATAGAGGAAAACAATAGGATGGGAAAGACTAGAGATCTCTTCAAGAAAACTAGAGATACCAAGGGAACACATTATGTAAAGATGGGCACAATAAAGGACAGAAATGGTATGGACCTAACAGAAGCAGAAGATATTAAGAAAAGACTATACAAAAGATATACAGAAGAACTATACAAAAAAGATCTTCATGACCCAGATAATCACAATGGTGTGATCACTCACCTAGGGCCACACGTCCTGGAGTCCGAAGTCAAGTGGGCCTTGGGGAAGCATCGCTACAAACAAAGCTAGTGGAGGTGATGGAATTTCAGTTGAATTATTTCAAATCCTAAAAGATGATGCTGTTAAAGTGTCACACTCAATATGCCAACAAATTTGGAAAACTCAGCAGTGGCCACAGGACTGGAAAAGGTCAGTTTTCAATCCAATCCCAAAGAAAGGCAATGGCCAAAGAATGCTCAAACTACTGCGTAATTGCACTCATCTCATATGCTAGCAAAGTAATGCTCAAAATTCTCCAAGTGAGGCTCCAACAGTACGTGAACCGAGAACTTTCAGATGTTCAAGCTAGATTTAGAAAAGGCAGAGGAACCAGAGATCAAATTGCCAACATCCACTGGATCATCAAAAAAGCAAAAGAGTTCCAGAGAAACATCTACTTCTGCTTTATTGACTACGTTAGAGCCTTTGACTATGTGGATCACAACGAACTGTGGGAAAAAAGAGACAGAACTACCAGAACACCTGACCTGCCTCCTAGAGAAATCTGTATGCAGGTCAAGAAGCAACAGTTAGAACCTGACATGGAACAAAGGACTGGTTCCAAATTGGGAAAGGAGTACATCAAGGCTGTATACTGTCACCCTGCTTATTTAACTTACATGCAGAGTACATCATGCAAAATGCTGGGCTTGGATGAAGCACAAGCTGGAATCAATAATGCCAGGAGAAATATCAATAACCTCAGACATGCAGATGACACCACCCTTATGGCAGAAATCGAAGAGGAACTGAAGAGCCTCTTGATGAAAGTCAAAGAGGAGAGTGAAAAAGTTGGCTTAAAACTCAACATTCAAAAAACAAAGATCATGGCACCCGGTTCCATCTCTTCATGGCAAATAGATGGGGAAACAATGGAAACAGTGACAGACTTTATTTTCTTGGACTCCAAAATCACTGGAGATGATGACTGCAGCCATGAAATCAAAAGACACTTGCTCCTTGGAAGAAAAGTTATTACCTAGACAGCATATTAAAAAGCAGAGACATTACTTTGCCAACAAAGGTCTGTCTAATCAAAGCTATGGTTTTTCCAGTAGTTGTATATGGATGTGAGAGTTGGACCATAAAGAAAGCTGAGTGGTGTAGAATTGACGCTTTTGAACTGTGGTGTTGGAGAAGACGCTTGACAGTTCCTTGGACTCCAAGGAGATCAAACCAGTCAATTCTAAAGGAAATCAGTCCTGAATATTTATTGGAAGGACTGATGCTGAAGCTCCAATACTTCGGCCACCTGATGCAAAGAACTGACTCCTGAAAAAAGACCCTGATGCTGGGAAAGAGTGAAGGCAGGAGGAGAAGGGGACGACAGAGGATGAGATGGTTGGAAAGCATCACTGACTCGATGGACATGAGTTTGACCAATCGCTGGGAGCTGGTGATGGACAGGGAAGCCTCTCTTGCTGCAGTTCATTGGGTTGCAAAGGGGCAGACTCACTAAGTGACTGAACTGAACTCAAACTGAATTTATATATCACACTAAACATTAAAATAAATTGCAGATGAGCTCAAGATCTATATACGAGAAGAAAAACTTTATATCTTTTAGAATAAAATTATTATTTTGGGGTTGGGAAAGAATTCTTAAACAAGATAGGAAAAGCACCAACTGGAACGGAAACGATCGATGAATCTGATTACATGAAAATGAAATATATACGTATGTCAAAGACATCATAAAGTTCAAAGACATGCCATAAATTGAGAGAAGATATCTGCAATGTATAAACCTGGGAAGGGATTAGTATCTAGAAGATATAAAGAATTTTTACAAATCAGTTTTAAAAAGTAATCAAATAACAGCCAAAGACTTTAACAGGCAATTACACATCAAAAAAAAGGGAAACTTGAATGTTCCATGAACAATACTCAACTTCACCAGTAACCGGGGAAACTCATCAAAACTGTGTGGTTTCATGTCCATCATCAAAATGGCATAAATTTTTAAAAATCTGGTAACTCCATGGGTAGAGGAGGATGTGTGGAAATTACAACTGAATAAGGCAGCAAAGAAATGGAAACTCAAACACTGCTGAAGAAAGGGTAAAATGGAGGAGTCACTTTGAAGAGCAACTTGGCAGTGTTTTTGTAACTTCAAGATGTGTGTACCCTATGACTCAGCAATTCTACTTCGAGATACGTATTCTAGAGCAGTGATTCTCAAACCAGCTGTGGGAAAGAATTTTTTTGTATTTTAATATTTAATAAAATATAATAGGGCACTGACCCACACCACATGTTAAGTAGCACTTCTCTAGAAAAACTCTTGCATGTAAGCACAGAGAGATATGAATAAGGGTTGTTGGGGGCCAGCGTGAGGCACTCCGCCCGTGGCAAAGGTCATGAGGAAGGAGGCTCGACATACGCAAAGGCGGGATCGAGCCTCAGGAGTCCCCTTGGAAATCCTCGAGCATCTACCCCCATAACTAGAGCCTGCCTACTTTACTACTTTGTGCTCTCACCTACACCTCTGACTTTACAGGGGGCTGTCCCCCACCACCTCTTTCGGAGAAGGAGTTAACTTAGAGCTCCAGTTAATAAAAACTCCTGGGCGTGACAAGAGTGTTCTAACCTACAAACTCCTCTGAAGGTTCTCTAGCCTGCCTGACAGGCTTGTCCAGCCACATGTGATTGCTCACAGCCTCCCAACCGTGAGAGGCATGAGATGCTTTAAACCTTCTAAAAACAGGTTCCTTAGAAAAGTTAGAAAACCATTAGTATAAGTATAGTGGGCTGATTAGAAATTGTATTGGTGAAGGGTTTTTCGTTTGTTCAGCCAATGTTTGTTGCTAAGTCTCCACATCCCCTGCCCTTACACACATTAATGAATATATAGAAGAAATAAGTATTAACCTTTGATACTAATCACATTAGACCTTAGGCTAAGTAAATTCTTCCCTTAATTAAAACCCACTACACCCTCACCCTATAGGAATGTAACCTTATCTGGTACCTTCGGAAGGTGGAGTCTTTTTTAAGAATAATCACCCCTGGAGAAATAAGTGTCCTGGTTGACTGACTGCTGTCACAAGGAGAGGGTCATAAATTGTCAACAGGCCCCCTGGCCAGAAGATGATGTAACACCCCTAAGACCTCTGTATACATTTGCATGAAGCACCTGACTTTGATAAAAGTCAGGACTGCTGACCCCACGTGACTTTTGCATAACATCTCAGTGTATAAAAGTAGAGCATGGAAAATAAAGAATTGGGATCAGTTTCTCGAAATACTGGTCTCCCCATGTCGCTCTCGCTCTCAAACTCTGGCTAAGTCTCCATCTGGAGCGCAGAACCCACCAAGCTTACTAATTTTGCCTGGGCTTCTAAGATCCGACTGGGGAGGCCTCAGTGTCTCTCCTTTGGGAGAACGGAAGGACGCCTGCGGCCTACGTAAGTGGTGCAAACGTCTTGTCTTGAAGTTTTATTGGTCTTCCGCGTAAACCAAGCTACTCAGCCTCTTTTCTCCACTGAATTTTCCTACTGAGCTATCCTCATTCTATTACTCTTTACATCTCTAATTAATATCTAATTGAAGCTATTGTATCCTGATCCTCGCCGACGCCGTCCCTGCTTCAAACTCCCTGGATCAGCCGGGGCTGGACCTCGGCAAGGGTATTACTGCAGAACAGTCTGTAATAAGGAAAAACCAGAAACTAGCTCTTCATTAGTAATCCATCAAATGAGGATCACTCACAGAATGAAATGTATACACAGCAGTTAAAAAAGAAACTAGATCTATATGTATCAATATGAATAAATCTCAGTGTTAGTTAAAAAAAAAAAAAAAAAAGGAAGTTGTAAATAAAAGGTGGAGTTTGATACCACTTCTGTAGTCAAACAATTCTGTGAATTGTTACATACTTAAAGTAATACGGACAGAAAAGATTTAGGTCAACTTCAGAACAGAAGCTACTCTGAGAAGACAGGTCAAGAAGTAAGACCAGGGAGGGGTACAAAGGGAGGCTTCATATAACATTTTCCTAAAAGAAAATGCAATCTGAAAGAAATATGGCAAAATGTTAAGCCTTCATTATATTGTTCTCTGTATGTTCCTATATATTTGAACTATTTTAATATAAAATAAAGTTTCAGCAAACCAAGGAACAAACAAGTGAGAACCTAAGGCAGCAGGTGACTAACAGCCTGCTGGGGTTTTAGGGAAGCCCCTGTGACTTAAAATTAGCTATAAGCAACCCTGCTGTACTTTCAGAGATGGCAATATCTATCCATGCAGATAAAACCAGGTTGCATGTCAACAGTAAGGATGCATACTATAATCCTGAGCTTTGGCAAAAAACCCTCCCTTATTCTGAATCTGTGTACACAAAACCTCTATTCCACCAGACACTAGAACTATTCCCAAACCCTATCCACTGTCCCTGTCCTAGAAAGACAACGGAGGGGGTTAACAACACAGTGGAGAGCCAAAGCACTTCATCAAGTACTGGCCTCATCTACGTTTAAAGGCTTTAGGACGTCTGAACATACAAAGGAATTTCCAGGATTCTCCATCATGTATGATGCAATCTTATCTAAGTCCCATCAATATCCAACATGAGGCTGACAAAGAACAGGACAAACTCACAGCACGTGTACTTAGAGACTTCCATTTCAGAAAGAAATCCAAGTACCTATAACAGCCTTTTTCCTCTCTGTCTCAGCTTCTTTCTCCACAACCTTTTGTTTCTGTGCAGCTATAAGAAGTTTTGTCTTCTCAGCCTCCCTGTGGGAAAAAAAATTACAAAAAATTAGAAATGATCTATAGTCATAGAAAGCCTCCTGATGAAAGTGAAAGTGGAGAGTGAAAAAGTTGGCTTAAAGCTCAACATTCAGAAAACGAAGATCAAGGCATCTGGTCCCATCACTTCATGGGAAATAGATGGGGAAACAGTAGAAACAGTGTCAGACTTTATTTTTTTGGGTTCCAGAATCACTGCAGATGGTGACTGCAGCCATGAAATTAAAAGACACTTACTCCTTGGAAGGAAAGTTATGTCCAACTTAGATAGCATATTGAAAATCAGAGACATTACTTTGCCAACAAAGGTCCATCTAGTCAAGGCTATGGTTTTTCCTGTGGTCATGTATGGATGTGAGAGTTGGACTATGAAGAAGGTTGAGTGCCGAAGAATTGATGCTTTTGAACTGTGGTGTTGGAGAAGACTCCTGAGAGTCCCTTGGACTGCAAGGAGATGCAACCAGTCCATTCTGAAGGAGATCAGCCCTGGGATTTCTTTGGAAGGAATGATGCTAAAGCTGAAACTCCAGTACTTTGGCCACCTCATGCGAAGAACTGACTCACTGGAAAAGACTCTGATGCTGGGAGGGATTGGGGGCAGGAGGAGAAGGGGACGACAGAGGATGAGATGGCTGGATGGCATCAGTGACTCGATGGACGTGAGTCTGAGTGAATTCTGGGAGTTGGTGATGGACAGGGAGGCCTGGCGTGCTATGATTCATGGGGTCGCAAAGAATCGGACATGACCGAGCGACTGAACTGAATAGTCATAGATAGTAATTCTGACACTACAGTGGTTCAGAGCATCATTTTCAATAAGAATTTTCTGACTCACTAAGGTAGGCAAGAGAGGTGTTATCCTATTTTACTGATAATAAACCTGAGGTTGAAAGGTTAAATGATTTGTCCAAAGTCACCCAGAAACAGGAATCAAATTTAATATATTTCAGTCTGACATATTCAGTTGCTCAGTCATGTCAAACTCTTTCTGACCTCATGGACTGTAGCCTGCCAGACTCCTCTGTCCATGAAATTATCCTGGCAAGATTACTAGAGTGGGTTGCCATTTCCTACTCCAGGGGATCTTCCCAACTCAGGGACTGAATCCATGCTTCCTGCGTCTCCTGCAATGGCAGGCAGACTTTCTACCACTGAACCACCTGGGAAGCCCGTAGACTGACCTTTTCCACAAACTGTATCAAGAAAAGGCCTGTGATCTGGAAGTGTCTGGAGTATATAAATGCTTCCTTTGCTATTAGGCCTCCAGCTAAACTGGACCAACTAGCAAAAGGCACTAACCTCTGGGAAGATGCAGCCCCTCAGGTGCATGGTTTGGCAAGCAGAAGGGGGCTGGATTTCAGGCTCTCTTCCAGCAGACACTCATGTAGTGGCCTTATTTGTTGTACAGAAGATAGAACTAGATGGCAGTTCTTAATTAGGTGGTGAACTGGGGCTCAATGTACGAAAGAACATTCTAAGAATTTGAGCTTCCTAATAATGGAAATAGGTGGACCGTCACTAAGCATGGACAAATGGCTACTAGGGGACCACATGGAAGGAAGGGTATTAAAAAAAAGATACCTATTAGGTGGGAGGTTAGACTGCATTATTCCACGGTAGCCTTTAATTGTGGAATTCCAACAGTCTTTAAACTTAGGAAAGATCCAGAATCCAGGCACTCCAATAGTTTCCCCAAACATCACCCTCGCCAACCTCTCTCCTTTCCTCCTGCTAACACTGATAAAAGATATAAAATAACATTCTGAATACTATGAGTTATTTGAGGGCAGAGAACACATAGTATTCATCTTTGCATCACCAGAAGCTATTATATTTAAAGTCTAAGACATCCTGAGCCTTCAAGAAATTTTTTCTTCTATAAATGGATCAGACCTCTGATCTACTCAGTCTAGCACTCTGTGCTTTATAGTTTTAAAAGAGTTCTTTTTCTACAATAAAAAAGGGGAAACAAAATTATGCATAATAGAAGGTATAGACTTGGGAACAATACGGACTCAGAAGTATATCCCTCTATAAAGTATTATTATTACTTTTTGGATGCCCTGTATTTATACATCTTTTGTATTCTTGCCTTTTGCAAAATTAGTTTTATAGCATTTCATATTTTGTCTCTTAACCTATCTTCCAAGTTTCCTAAAGACTTAAAAGTCAGACAGACAGAATAATAATACTTTAGTTTCCTAAAGACTCCAGTTTCTTCTTTTCAGTACCTGTCATGATACCCATTGTCAGAATCTGGCTTTCTGGACTGTGGACTTGTAAGCCCTTACATGGTTATATCTACTTGGGAAATCCAGATTCCGAAGGCTGACTTTTCTGTATCAAGGACTGTCTCTCTCAGAAGTGTCTGATATTACTAGTTAAACATCCTGTATACCACCCCACACTTGACTGCACACACACAAAAACATTTTGACTACAATAGGTAGTCCTTTAAAAGGAATCTTCTAAAGCACTCAGAAACTAATTTCATGTCAAGCAAGTAATTTCTTCATTCCCAGTCAGCCCTGGACACATAAAAGAAAAGACTACCAGGAGTCAAGGCAAGTAAAGCTTCCCTAAAGGCAAATTACAAAGATCAGATCTAATTTTAGATACACAATCACATACAATGGAAAAGCAAACTTGATACCAATGTATTTACTCTTACCATTTATAACACAGTAACAAAATATAGGCACTCTCTTCAACCTTAATAGCTAGGACTCTTTCTCTCCTCTATTAATATTTAATTCAAGGTATTATTCACATCCAAATTATAGCTCCTTAGGCTTCCAACAACAGTTCTACAGCAAACTGCCTCTTTAGCCACTGAAGCTGCTCCTGAAATGTCCATATATAAAGAGAAAACTAATAAGAGTCTAGTGGGAATTAAGACACCAGAATAGATAGTATTATTAGAATTAAAGTACAGAAGATAGACATATACCCCTCCCCAGTATAACTATCTCAAACATAATATTTTCCTCTAGACTGGCAAGATAAATATGTAGACAAGCCAAAATAAAAATATTGAGATCCCATGCATATTACTCACATTAACTCAAAATTTCTTCTTATGGCTTCTGGGATTTTGGGTTTTGTAACACGTACAGCCTAAAAAATAAAAGTGAAAAAGCCAAAGTATATTTGAAAAATAAATATTTAAATCTTGTGCAAAAGAGTGCCTCAAATGAAACTAATATTAAATAGCTATGACACAGCTGCCTACAAACACATGTAGGGATCCAGTAGAAAATCTATTTCTCCTGTCACCACACCAAAGTCAAAGATAAGCTGCTTGTTTCCTTAAAAAAATGCTTGGCTAATGGATTTCGACCTGCCTCTTGAGAAACCTATATGCAGGTCAGGAAGCAACAAACTGGACATGGAACAACAGACTGGTTCCAAATAGGAAAAGGAGTACGTCAAGGCTGTATATTGTCATCCTGCTTATTTAACTTACATGCAGAGTACATCATGAGAAACGCTGGACTGGAAGAAGCACAAGCTGGAATCAAGATTGCCGGAAGAAGTATCAATAACCTGAGATATGCAGATGACACCACCCTTATGGCAGAAAGTGAAGAGGAACTAAAGAACCTCTTGATGAAAGTGAAAGAGGAGAGTGAAAAGTTGGCTTAAAGCTCAACATTCAGAAAACGAAGATCATGGCATCTGGTCCCATCACTTCATGGGAAATAGATGGGGAAACAGTGGAAACAGTGTCAGACTTTATTTTTTTGGATCCAAGATCACTGTAGATGGTGATTGCAACCATGAAATTAAAAGACACTTACTCATTGGAAGGAAAGTTATGACCAACCTAGACAGCATATTCAAAAGCAGAGACATTACTTTGCCAACAAAGGTCCGTCTAGTCAAGGCTATGGTTTTTCCAGTGGTCATGTATGGATGTGAGAGTTGGACTGTGAAGAAAACTGAGCACCGAAGAATTGATGCTTTTGAACTGTGGTGTTGGAGAAGACTCTTGAGAGTCCCTTGGACTGCAAGGAGATCCAACCAGTCCATTCTGAAGCAGATCAGCCCTGGGATTTCTTTGGAAGGAATGATGCTAAAGCTGAAACTCCAGTACTTTGGCCACCTCATGCGAAGAGTTGACTCACTGGAAAAAGACTCTGATGCTGGGAGGGACTGGGGGCAGGAGAAGAAGGGGACGACAGAGGATGAGATGGCTGGATGCCATCACTGACTTGATGGATGTGGGTTTGAGTGAACTCCGGGAGTTGGTGATGGACAGGGAGGCCTAGTGTGCTGCGATTCATGGGGTCACAAAGAGTTGGACACGACTGAGCGACTGAACTGAATGGATTTCCTCTATTGAGGAAATAAATTTTTAGGGAAAAGAGTCTTCCTTAAAAGACCTTTCACAAAGCTCTTAAATGGAGTACTTTTGTTTCCTTTCAAACCTGAAAGTCAAAGAAACAGAAGAAAGGCAAAATTTCAAGATTTAAATTGTAAAGTAGGAAATAGTCAAAAACAAAAACAAACCCTGGTGGGTATATGCAACTTAATATAGTGGACAGTAAATGAATTTATCACTTCCTAAACCTGCAATCACTCAGTACTGATTACAAATAAACTGAGGAAAAACAAACACCAATTAATAATTAACAAACACCAATTAGCAGGTTACATTCTTTCTCCATAGAATCTTGCTTAGAACAAAATCTGCGTGCCTCTGCAAACATTGTTTACTACACAGCTTCCCTAATCATAGTGTACCTTGGCATAATTATCTATGAAACAGGATAGTTTTGGGGTGCAAAAGCCAGGTACAAAAGCTCCTCTGTGTTCTCTGTTTCTTTTTTGTACAAAAAGGCTTTAGTCTCCTGGGCCTTTCCTGTGTTCCAAAGAACAAACTCAAGCAGTCAAGAAACAATAATTTATAAAACAGGGTCAAGGAATATATATAACAACCTGATGCATATCTCTGACTCATTCTGCAGGAACTAAGGCCCTCACCCAGGTGGAGGATGGTGACTACATGCTAAGCATGAGCACACAGACCCCAGATTGGTTGGCACAAGAAGACTGATGATTAATATTTCTGGACTATTAACCAGAAAAAAGTCATGCCTCCTACAACCCTTACCTCAAATGTTGCCTTTAAGAACTTCCCTTAAAGCTACTGAGGAGTTTGGGTCCTCTGAGCATCAGCTGCCCACTCTCCTTGCTGGATCCTGCAACTAAATTTTTATTTTGCTGCAAACAACAACTGTCAGAGTTTGGCTTTCTGTGCCATGGACACACAAGCACTTACATGGTTACATCTACGTGGGAAATCCAGGTTCCGAAGGCTGATTTTTCTGTATTAAGGACTTGACCTCTCAGAAGTGTTTGATTTTACTAGCTAAACGTCCTGTACTACCCTCCACCTGACTGCACGTGCGCGCGGACACATACATATATATATACACACACACACACCACCTTGCTGATCTGAAGGAACTTTTAATTGCCCTCTGAAAATTGGTTGAACTTTTAAACAACAAGGCTTTTAGGCATGAAGCCTTCATTTAGGGCTTTTGAAAGAAAGCTTTTAAAACTTCTAAGCAACAAAGCCTCCCCTCCATAAAAAAGCTAGATCTGTGTGTAACTGAGGATGATCATAACTAAATATAAGAATTAGAGTGAAATGGAATAAGAAGCTGGGGACCATGGTAAAAAAAAACACCTCAATTTTCATGCTGAAGGTTGAAGCATGTGAGGTTATGAAGAACTCAAGGACATATCCAGAAGACAAACAAAAATTCAGAACCAGAATTGATTAGAGGTGCCCAATTTCCCTATGTGAGTACCAGAAAGACAGGTGACCTCCAGTATGATTCAGAGGGAAGCAATGGCCACGTGTTTTCCTAGTCTTAAAAAGTAGCATGAAATAGAACTGTCTTCTGAAGACTTCTATCTTGCAGGGTGAGGCTGAAGAATGTACTACACACATGTCAATCTTGGGAAATCTCATAATTTTCAAATATGTGAAATATAAGCACCTACTGATATAGAGACCATGAATAATTTGCTTCATAAAGAGATTTAAGAAATAAAATGTACCCCAAGCAATGGTCAAATACACAAACATACACAGTGAGTGACGAAAGGGAAAAAGGCTGATGAAATGAGTATGTCTATTGAAAGTGAACCCTGGGTCATAAGCACATACTTTAAACCAAAAGCCAGCATATAATATAATCATTGCCTTAAATAGCATAGGAAAAAAAAAATCAAGAATTTTTTCACCACTTTAATTTGCCACAGTAGTTGTTGAAGAAGAAAAAATGCAGGGCTTCCCTAGTGGCTCAGTGGTGAAGAATCTGCCTGACAATGCAGGAGACACAGGTTTGATCCCTTGGGAAGATTTCACATGTCACAGAGCAACTAAACCTGTGAGCCATAACTACTGAGCCTGTGCTCTATAGCCTGGAGCCACAATACTGAGCCCACATGCTGCAACATTGAAGCCTGCATGCTCTAGATCTCTTAATCCACAACAAGAGAAGCCATGGCCATGAGAAGCCTGTGCACAGCAACTAGAGAGAAGCCCCTGCTTATCACAGCTAGAGAAAGGCCCGCACAGCAACGAAGACCTAGCAAAGTCAAAAAATAAAATTTTTTAAAAAGAAAAGATGGGGTACAAATATAGAGAAGGGAAAAATTAAAACACTGAATGTTACAGAGAAGGTTCACTCAACAAGTATTAACTGGGTGCCTAGTCGAACCAAGTACTGTTTGTTTCAACCACTGTGGATACAGCAATAAACAAGGCAAGACTGCGCTCGTGGACTTTAAACTTTTAAAAGGACAAAAAGACAGTAAATAACAACAAAAAGCATATAAATAAAATTTCAGACAGTTATTAGTGTTATGTGGAAAATTAAAATACTAGATTGGGAGGAAAGCCAACATTTTTATTTTGGCATAATTACATACCTTAAAAAATTCTAGAGAAATTCATAAAGTTTTCATCAAGTAAAATAAATAGCTCCAGAGATCTACTGTACAGCATTGTACCTACAGTCAATAAAATGTACACTAAAAATTCTTTTTGTACACTTAAAATTTTAAGAGGGTAGATCTCAAGTTAAGTATTTACCACACATACACACACACACACACACACACACAGAAATCTAAGGAAATTAACCAAAAAAATTACTAAAGACAGTTTATTCAGCAAATCTGTGGATATACAATAAAGTCATCAAGAATTGTTTGCATTCCTCAATGCTTAAAAATAGACTACATATTTAATAGCATTCAGTTCAGTAGCTCAGTTGCATCCAACTCTTTGAGACCCCATGAATCGTAGCACACCAGGCCTCCCTGTCCATCACCAACTCCCAGAGTTCACTCAAACTCATGTCCATCGAGTTGGTGATGCCATCCAGCCATCCCATCCTCTGTCGTCCCCTTCTCCTCCTGCCCCCAATCCCTCCCAGCAGCAGAGTCTTTTCCAATGAGTCAACTCTTCGCATGAGGTGGTCAAAGTATTGGAGTTTCAGCTTCAGCATCAGTCCTTCCAATGAACACCCAGGACTGATCTCCTTTAGGATGGACTGGTTGGATCTCCTTGCAGTCCAAGGGACTCTCAAGAGTCTTCTCCAACACCACAGTTCAAAAGCATCAATTCTTTGGCGCTCAGCCTTCTTCACAGTCCAACTCTCACATCCATACATGACCACAGGAAAAACCATAGCCTTGACTAGACAGACCTTTGTTAGCAAAGTAATGTCTCTGCTTTTGAATATGCTATCTAGGCTGGTCATAACTTTCCTTCCAAGGAGTAAGTGTCTTTTAATTTCATGGCTGCAATCACCATCTGCAGTGATTTTGGAGCCCCCAAAAATAAAGTCTGACACTGTTTCCGCTGTTTCCCCATCTATTTCCCATGAAGTGATGGGACCAGATATCAATAGCATTAAAGTTCATTAACTTCATGAATATTAATTTAACTTGGTATATGGGTTTCTCACCTAAGTCAGAAATTCTAAAAGAAACAAAAATGGTAATATAAGTAAAGTCATAGACTATATTCCTAATTTTAAAATGTACAAGCCAATTTAGGTACCTGGTATGCCTTGAAAATATCAGTAATGAAAACTCATCATGTAGAGTTAACTGGCAGAAATATCCAAGGCCATTCTTAAAGACAATGTATCTTACCAGAATTTTTAAAGTGACTAAAAAGTTGAATTATCATAACCATAATGTAACATGTTAAAGATAGGAACACTGAAAAATAGCCTTTAAGTTTTAAAAATGCATTTCAACTATAAGTTATAAGTTATAAAATAATAAGAAGTTATTTTATAACAAGACTAAAGCAACCAAAAAATGGAGATCTTGATCTATCCGTTTAAAAACATGAATATAAAGTGATATTTTTTTCATTCAACAACTTTTAATAAAAATAACAAATAAATATACCTAAGTTTAAAAGATCCTTTTTCCTGCCATGCAGTAGACAAGTAAAAGTGAGAAAACAAGATAGGAGATTATTGCAGAAATTCAGGCAAAAGACAGTACTTGGTTTAAGGAGGTGGCAGAGACGCTTTAGGTGGATTCGGTAGAATCAGCAGGATCCAGGGACTGGATGTTAAGGGCAAGAGGGTTGTCAAAGATGCCTCCCATACATTTAGACTGGCCTGAGGCTAAGAGGGAACCATTTAGTAACTAGAAGTAAAAAACAGGAGAGCAGCAGATTGGATGGGAAAAGATGAAAGGCTCAGTAACTAATGAAAGAATAGGAAATAGAAAAAGCAATGGAACAGAACAAAGTCCAAAAAATGACTTTACCATATAACAAAATTTAGCATACAATACCATTGGCATTTCAAACAAGGAAGACAGAAGGGCATAAATTATTCAATAATTACTGTTGTTAATAATTGGGGGAGAAACTGAGTCCAACCTCACAACTAAAAATGAATTTCAGATGAATTAAAATTTTAAACCTAAAAATACAACTATAAAAGTAGAGAAAAAAATGTAATTTCTGATTTTATTTAGATTTTTATATTTTAAAGTTGGTGAAAGGTTCTTAAAAGCATGCTGCTGCTGCTAAGTCGTTTCAGTCGTGTCTGACTCTGCATGACCCCATAGACAGCAGCCCACCAGGCTCCCCCGTCCCTGGGATTCTCCAGGCAAGAACACTGGAGTGGGTCGCCATCTCCTTCTCCAATGCATGAAAGTGAAAAGTGAAATTGAGTATTTAAGAGTTACCATAATTAACATATCAAAAATAGTTTAAGTCAATGAGAAAAACAGATAAAAACCAAACAGTGAGCAAACATACATCCAAGGATATTCAATAATTAACATAAAATACCATACACATTTTCTCCAACAGGATTTAGAAACACATATCTGTTAATTATTTGGGTACAATCACACAATCGAATGTATAGAAAACAACAGCTCATGAACACTGCTGATGAGAGTGCAAGATGCTAAAATTTTCCTGAAATGCAGTTTGGCAATATGTACCAAAAAGTCCCCATACAGGGGATACACTTTGACTCATCAATCCTACAATGAAGAATTTATCCTGGACTTCCCTGGTGGCACAGTAGGAAAGAATCCGCCTGTCAATGCAGGGAACACTGGTTGGATCCCTGGTCTGGGAGATTCCCCATGCTGCAGAGCAATTAGGCCTGGGGGCCACAGCTATTGAGCCCGCAAGCCCTAGAGCTTGTGCTCCACAACAAGAGAAGCCACCGCAATGAGCAGCCCGCACACCGCGACAAAGAGCAGTCCTGGCTCACCGCAACTTAGAAAGTCTTTGCAATGAAATGAAGACCCAGCACAGCTTAGTCATCACAACATGTACGTAACAGTAAAAACTGGAAGCCACAGGGATTAAATTAAAAGGTTAAAAGTGATGATGTAGCAAATCTTACTTCTGACTTGAAAAGACACTTACATATTGTTGATGAAAAAAATGGTTAGGGTATGATTCCATTTTAGTCCAACACTGGGGCAAAGAATATGAATAGGCAATTGACAGAGAAGTGCAAATGGACAAAAATTAAATAAAAAGATGTCAACCTCATTAACAACTAATGAAATGCAAATCAAAGAGAGATATTCAATAACTTCATTTGTATCCATGCATCAAAAATCAGCATGTCTGATTGCTTCACATGTTGACGAGGTTGTGGAGAAACAAGTATTCACAAATACTGCTGGTAAGAATGTAGATTTATACAGCCACTTTGAAAGATAAATTGTACATACAAGGAGATGTGTCAGGAATATTCACTACACTATTGTTTATTAAAGGCAAATTGGAAACAATAGGGAAACAGTTATGTAATATAAGGCAAGGAACTATAAGGGGTTGTAAAGAAGAATGAGCTAGATCTCCTAGTAACAACTTGAGCAGAATGTAAGAATCTGTGACATTCACATTATCTTTAAAATTGAAAAGCTACTCCAGAACCACCAAAAGGGTTTTACAAAGTTAGCTCTGGACATTTCAAGAGACCCTGTAACTTGGGCAGCTTCCCCTCAGGCAGCCAGCAGAGATAATGACACAGCAAGGGGGAGGACAAGGGAAATAATACCCTCGGACTTGTTTATGAGATTGCTCCTGATCACTCAGAGTGAATGCACACTTCTTACAAGCAGTATCATCTAGAAACTGAGGAAGCGTATTAGAGAAGTCATATTCACCACTTCTCCGATAATCCAGATCCAGAGACACTGCTTTCCAGTGTTATTGAGCATGACTACAGTAGAAAAGGCATCTTACAGTGACACCCACAATAACACCTACCCCACACACTTACATCAAACAAACAAGTTTCACAGAATGATACTTAAAACTTACTACAAGCCATGTGCCCAGGTTTCTTTTCCTGTTCAATTCCATTTTATTTAAAGGCTAGTCATAACCCACTAAAACTGATTTTAGAACCTAATAACGGATTTCAACCCACTCTGAAAAAATACTGACCCCAAAAAGCAGTTTTTCTCACTATTCTATCTCCCAATGCCACTGCCACCATCACACCACCACTAAATTCATCTGTTACCTTGCTTTTACTCAGGTCATTCCATCCACTTGAAATACCTTCCTTATTCCTTTCCCTCATATAAATCCTATTAATTCTTCTAGACCTATCAAAATTCCAAGCCAGTCATTTCCAGGCAGACTTTCTTGAAATGTTCTTTTCACTCTTAGAGCAACAGTCATCCAGTCAATTCATCTGTCAATGAATACTTTGGGATATCTACTTTGTCTGGAATTATTGTTCGAATTTTATACTTGAAATTCTTTTTCATAATCTTACTGATGCCAAGGATCAGTCTTACACTGACTTAACACCATTACTGTATCTTAATAATGCCTCACACATAGCAGTATACAGATTTTATTTCCTGCAAGAACTTCAGCTTATCTGTTCCAAGAGTTCAGAAAAAAATGCTACCCATAACCTAAAGTTAAACTGAGACAGACAGACTATAAATTACCAAAGCACTTCAGTTGAATAACTGCTGAATAAACAGTCCTATTCAAGGACAATTAAATTCAAAGCTCTCAAAATTCCCAAAGAATTTCCCTAGGAGAAGGGCTTACCTGTATGGTGAGGCCTGGGGCCATGACGTTTAAATCTTTCTGCAGAGCTTGCTTGAGGTTTTCGTCTATTTGATCTGTTTTTGAAGCCAAGAACAAGAGCTCTCATGACACTCAAAAAAACAGTCTTAATACTGTGCTAGCACTAAAACAAAACTAATCATTATTAGATCTAAAGTTTCCATGGTATTATTCTTTTATAGAGCTTGAACCATGTCACACACATATGAAAACAAATAAATATATATATATATAAATGAGAAAAAGTGTGAGGAATTATTGGACAAAGAAATTGAGGAAAGACGATAAGCAGCCATTGATGTTTATCCAATAAGTGGAGGATCTAGGTTTCTAATGTCTTAATTCAGTATTGTGACTTAATATGTGTCTTAATTCTCTAAAAAAATAAATTTCTATCTTTAGTCAATCTTTATCCAAATTCTCATATAACTAAATTTCATTTCTATGGAACTCAGCTGATTATTTTAAATTTAGAAAGAGGGAGGGAGGGGGAAAGCCTCACGAGAAAGTTCTTAGAGCATACAAGAATAAAGATGTCACTTCACCTGAATTGATAATTCACAAATTTTTCTATCCACCTCCATCAGTACTTTCCTCATTATTAAATAACCAGTAATGTGACAAATAAGAAAAGGCAAAATTTTCTCAAACATCATTCCAACAGTTCATAATCATTAAAGAGGAATCAACTGATAGATTTCTACACTGATAAACCATTTCTATATCTGCCTCTAAGAAATTCACTAATAATTCCAGAAGAGAGAAGTAGGCAGCCAATAGCAGCAACCTAACCCCTGGCCAGAACTTTCACTATCACAAATGAAATGTAACTTGTACATAAGAGAATTAACATAGCAAGCCGGAAAACTACTATCCGAGAAAGGCCTATTTGCAATTTGGTCTCTGACTGTCACCTGGGGTTGTGGTTTTAGAGAGCATTTCATTTCCACAATCCCCAGGACTGGGAAGAATGACTTCACTGTGCCTAAACTGTTTATTCAAACTATGTATTTTATGCTGAGCATCTACTTTCCTTCTGGAATATTGGTATTGATACATGCTAGGCAGAGGGTACCTACATGAACAACTTTCAGAAAAAAGTTGAGCTTCTCCAGCAAACATCTAACATGTGTTGTCACATTTCAAAGCTGGAGTAATCAAGTGTATCCTGCGTGACTCGACTGGAGAAGACTCTTGCAAGCTTGTGCCTGATTTTCTTCAGACTTCACCATGTGCCTTTTACTTTTGCGATTTTGCTCTGTATCTTTTTGCTGTAGTACATCTCAGCTGTGAGTATAATTATATGGAGTCCTGCTAGTCCTCATCAAACGTGGAGGTGAGTCTTGGGAAACTGCAAGACCCAGGTTCTAAATTCCCCAAATTATCTACTATAATAGCAACAAAGCTTGGCTTCCCTGGTAGCTCAGCTGGTTAAGAATCCACCTGCAACGCAGGAGACCCTGTTTTGATTTCTGGGTCAGCAAGATCCTCTGGAGAAGGGACAGGCTACCCACAGCAGTATTCTTAGGCTTCCCTGGTGGTTCAGACGGTAAAGAATCTGCTTGCACTGCAGGAAACACAAGTTTGATCCCCGGGTTGGGAAGATCCCCTGGAGGAGGGCATGGCAACCCACTCCAGTATTCTTGCTTGGAGAATTCCATGGACAGAGAAGCCCACCGGGCTACAGTCCATGGGGCCCCACAGAGTCGGACGCAACTGAAGAGACTGAGAGCGCACAAGCAAAGCTAGTTTTTAGTAAATTATCATGGCATAAATAGAATATTGTTAAGAAATGAATCTTTTTCCAATCTGTACCAAGTTATACACTATACATTTCAGAAAATGGTTATCATTCTTAAAGTATCTTAAGTAACAATTTGCTTAATTTAAGCAATTTTAAGCAAAGAAATTTTAAACTTAAGATAAAGAATATTTTAAACACAACTGCTCTATTATAAATTCAGAAGAAATGCACAAATAACTCATTACTAATATTATTATAGCCTTCACAAACAAGTTGAACAAGATTTCTAATTGGTTATTCATATATTTAAAACAAATAAGACTCACCAAACAATTCAATGTAAACTTCTTGAAGTGTATGGGCACTGCAAAACTGGTTCAGTTCATGGTGGATTTTATTGAAGATTAAGGTCTTGTCATAATCTGCAGTGTAGTTCTTCACGATATCAAACACTGGAAGAAAGGTACAATTCATGTTTACCTGTGTATCCTCTAATTCAGCCAAGGAAAAAATTAGTTATAAAATATACACAAGAAGTGCCAATGAAACAGCAAAAACATGGAACACAACTCTTAAGCCTTGGTGTGTTCCTTAACATGCTTAATATTCCACATATTACTGCATTTGCAATTCTAGTAAGCAAACTTTGAGTTCCATACTAAGGAGAGTATATATTATCTTGAAAGTAATAAGGAACTGTCAAAGTTTTTGAGCAAGGGCATGACACTATCAGACTGTACTTTGGCAGCAGAGTGAAAAATGAACTGTAAGGCATAGAAATCAGAAGCAGGGAAAGTATAAAGAACCAATGATTGAAAAGCAAAAGTTTAGATAAACAGAACTGAACTAACTGAGGAACAGTGGAAATGAAAGAGGGAAGTAGCTCCAAAAGGCCATTTTCAAAAAGGCAGTTTTCAAAGGTTGGGGGAAAAAAAAAAGATGCTAGGCTAGAAGGGAAGGAAGCTAACATTTCTGGGCCAGGCTTTATGTCTGGCAATTTATATACTTCCTTAACACACAATTCTCACAAAAAATCTAATTTTGCATAGTATAAAACTGAGAAACAGAATTTCAGAAATGTGCCTAAGGGTATATATTATACCATGCCAGAACCTATGCCCTTATTAAAACATGCTGCTTTCTCCCTTCAAATCCAAGACGTGCTCTACTGGCCTTCCTATGGAGAAAACTAGAACTAGACTGCAAATCACAAACAGGTCATCAAATAACACTCAGTGACTAATTCATTCTCTTGGTCATTTACAAATGAGTCAGTGATGCAACAGTTTCGTCTTTATCTCTCGCCAGAAAACAAGCAATATCTCCCCTTCTTCTGTTTTTTTTCAATCATAGTCCATTCCACTGATCTGTGACCAGGGGAAATGAGAAAGTGAGGTCAAGTTAAAGTGTTAAGTTGCTTAGTCATGTCTGACTTTTTGCGACCCCATGGACTATAGCCCTCCAGACTCCTCTGTTCATGGAATTTTCCAAGCAAGAATACTGGAGTGGGGTGCCATTCCCTTCTACAGGGGATATTCCCAACCCAGGAATTGAACCCGAGTCTCCTGCATTGCAGGCAGATTCTTTACCATCTGAGCCTCCAGGAACACCCTTGTGACCAGGGAAACTAGATTATAAAAGACAGGAAAATACTTAGTTGCTGAAAAATATAATCCAAATCCACTTGATAGTAACACACCTTGCTCTCTGTTTTGAAATTCTTTTGCTATTTGTGCCTGTACCAGACATGAAATTCAGCAAGACCTTACATTCCTATATATATTTTTGTTTGTTTGTTTGTTTTAGGTCAGTATCATGCCTTCTCAAGTGGGGAAAAAAACCAAACAAACCCTTAAGGCAAAGGTCTAACTTCATGGCTTTGAATTGTTTTTGCTGAACACAGTATCCTGATATTGTATGTGTGCAAATTTCAGTAATAAGGATAATTATTAACAAATAATACTTAGTAAGGAAAAGTATTACTACTTACTTAGTAATAAGTAATAAGGATAATAAAATGACAGATTTTTTAAAAAATTTATTTTATTACAGTATAGTTGATTTATAATGTATTAATTTCTACTATATAGCAAAATGATTCAGTTATACATATATACACATTCTTTTTCATGTTTTCTTTCATTATGATTTATCACATAAGAGTGAATATAGTTCCCTGTGCTGTACAGTGGGGTCATACTGCTTATCCATCCTTTATGTAACAGTTTGCGTCCACTAATTCCAAACTGCCAACCCACCCTCCCGCGAGGCAACCATAAATCTGTTGTTTCATAATTTGTGTCATATTTTAGATTTCACATGTAATTGGTATCATACCATTATTTGCCTTTCTGACTTTACTTAGTATGATAATCTCTAATCCATCCATGCTGCTGAAAATTGGCATTACATCATTCTTTTTTATGCTGCATAGTATTCTATTATATGCATGTACCACATCTTTTTTAATCCATTCATCTGTCGATGGACATTTAGGTTGTTTCCATGTCTTGGCTATAGTTAATGGTGCTACAATGAACACTGGGGCATGTATCTTTTCAAATTAAAATTTGTCTACGTACATGCCCAAGAGTAGGATTGCTGGATCATATGACAGCTTTATTTCTGGTCTTTTGAGAAATCTCCATATTGTTTTCCATTGTGGCTGCACAGATTTACATTCCTACCAACAGCATAGGAGGGTTTCCTTTTCTCTACACCCTCTTCAGCATTTGTTATTTATAAGACTTTTAAACGATGGCCATTCTGATCAGTGTGAGGTGGTACCTCATTGTAGTTTTGATTTGCAGTTCTGTAGTAATTAGTGATGTTGAGCATCTTTTCACGTGCCTATTGAGCATCTGCACGTCTATTTTTGGAGAAATACTTATATAGGTTTTCTGAAAACAGCAGATCTTTTGATTCAAAGTAAGGTCTCAAAGAGACCCATGTATACCCATGGTCATAGCAGCATTATTCATAACAGCTAAAACATGGAAGTAACCTAAGTGTCCATCAGCGGATGAATGGATACTGTGGAATATTATTCAGCCTTAAAAAGAAAGGAAATTCTGACATGCTGCAACACAGATGAACCCTGAGGACATTATGTTAAGTGTTAAATAAGCCAGTACAAAAAGACAAACACTGTATGATTCCATTTATGAGGTACCTAAGAGTAGTCAAACTCAGAGAGAGAGAAAGTACACAGAAATGTCAGAAAGACAGAAACAGTGGTTGCCAGGGGCTAGGAGAGGGGGCGGATGGGAAGTTACTGTTTAATGGGTAGAAAGTTTCAGTTTTACAAGATGAAAACGAGTTATAGAGATGGATGTTGGTGATGACTGCATAACAATGTGAATGTATTTAATGCCCACTGAATATTTAAAAGTGGTAAAGATGGCAAATTCTGTTATATGTATTTTATCAAAATAAAAAAAAATTGGGAAAAAAAATCAAACATTAAAAAGAAGGCCAATCTTACTTCAGAAATTCTCATTCAGTTTTTTATTTGAACAGTACTCCATCTCTGGGGGTTTTCAACTATTACCAAGAAAATGTTTTCCCCACACTGAGGACTTTCAGATTGCAAATTAGCAAATCTCAGCTAAAAAAGATTTTTTGGTGGTCACAAATCAATGTGGTCAAGGAACTGATCAGTTATAGACTTTTAATGTGTAAGGAAATTATTTTTCATCCTGATTGGGTGAAATGCCACTTTCTAGGAATTCTAGAAATAATCAATGACTATCTTGCTAAATACACTCAGCTCAGAGTATCCCATACAGTTGCAGAAAGTCAAGTCTGTCCAGGATTTGTGACCTATCACTATCACCATTCCCTACGAATGGAAAATATTCCAATGATTATTTTATATAGAGAGAGATCAGAAATGAATGAAGTCATAAAACTTTCCTTAGGGAATCTCTTCTTATTCTTCAGGGACTCTCTCAGTTACAGACACTCTGATTATAACTCTAACAGAATAGATGGGTACCATACCTGCACAAGGGGCCAACATATTAACCACTTCTATTCGGTCAATATAGATCATGACCCCACCACTAAAAACAGAGAAATGGAAAAATGTGAGCCAAATACAAACTATTAGAGTCCCATATTAATCCCAAATCATCCAACAAATCCCACGTGATAGAAATTTAGAAGTAAAATCTAAAGATATACTACTGATTAGAACGACCTCATTAATCACTACTCAAATGACTCTTATACACACTCACCTGGCTCCTCTCATAACCAAAGGCTCTCCTTTGTAAATGCTGTTATCAGATGAGCTCAAAGGAAGACTTAGACCTAAAACCTAGAGCTGCTTAACACTCTGCCTTTATTAACTGAAGCCAACAGCTAAAGCAGTGCATTCCTCAAACTTCTCCAACAAGGAACAGATAAAATGGTTTCCCAAGAGGTAGAGGTCAGCCATGAACTGAAATTCTTTTGATTTCCTGCCCTATCTTAATCTACTTTTCATCTGTATTTATTCTAATATGAAAAAAAGAATTTTCCCCCAAAACGTGAAGTAAAACTGACACTTCAGAAAGATAGCTCTTGTTAATTAATGGTTTCCTATACTTCCTGGCCTACCAGCACACATCCTGAAGGACATGTGAACCTCAGTTTAAGATACTTGAAGTTAAGAGATTTTGAAACTATACAATTAAGCCCTTCTATCAACTTACAATAACATTTTTTTCTGATAAAAAAAAAACCATAATACCTGCTCACAGGCAAAAAATCTGACAAACATAGGAAAGCATGAAAATAAGAATAAAATTTACCCAACATCTCATCAGCTGCCAATTTTGAGTCCTCTCTGAAGGGAATCCATAAAAGAGAGTTACAGATAGACCTAGAGAACTTGGTATCAAATACCTTAACTTAAAACAGAGAGAATCTGCTCCCTTTTTAAGAGCATTCCTGTCCTTCCACAGATTTCAAAGCCTCTTTTATAGGCTTTAAAAGTGATATATTAGTCATTTAAAATACAGAATTTAAAACATACTTTGAGCTTTATACTCTTCCTTTTATACAATGCAATGTACTGATTATACTCTTTGGGCCTTGCCTTTCTTTCCTGCCCCAAAACTCTTTAGGGCAGTGATTTTCTAAATATGGTCTTTGGACCAGCAGTATTAGCATCACCTGGGAACTTCTGCTAGCAATGCAAATTCTTGGGTCTCATTCCAGACCTACTAAATCAGAAACTCTAAATTAGATGGCATTTAATACTATACTTGATATGGTGAGCTAATTCCATTTTAAGCTGTTACTATCAGTTTAAAATGACTCCTAAGATGGAAAGCTATTTGGAGGCAGGGCTTTTCTCAAATAATGCTCAGAAGAGAAATTCCCCTCGGTTACTATCACGCCTATCTGAAAGATGTTTAAGAGACTACAGCTTATGAACAGAAACTACATCTGAATCAAAGGGACACTGGTAAGCAAGGGGAATGCTTACCTTGTTCCACAAGGCACATTTTTAACTTCATCAGTTTGTAGTGTTGTCTGGGGAGGAAAAAATATCTCATCAATACTCAGCACACATATCATCAAGGAACCACTAGTGCTAAAGGAAAATCTCTACAGAACTGCTAAGAGATAAGTACAAGAGAACTCCATTACCATTTTAGCCCCCTAAATTTCTTTTTGTATCCTCGTTGTTCAGTTGCTAAGTTGTGTCTGACTCGTTGCAACCCCATGGACCTCAGCATGCAAGGCTTTCCTGTTCTACACTCTCTCTCGGAGTTTGCTCAAACTCATGTCCATTGAGTCAGTGATGCCATCCAACCGTTTCATCCTGTCATCCCCTTCTCCATCTGCCCTCAATCGTTCCCAGCATCAGGGTCTTTTTCAATGACTCAGCTCTTTGTATCAGGTGGCCAAAGTATTGGCGCTTCAGCATCAGTCCTTCCAATGAATATTCAGGGTTGATACCTTACAGGATTGGTTTGATCTCCTTGCTGTCCAAGGACTCTCAAGAGTCTTTTCCAGCAGCACAGTTCAAAACCATCAATTCTTCAGCACTCAGCCTTCTTTATGGTCCAACTCTCACATCCATGTGTGACTAGAAAAACCGTAACTTTGACTATATGGATCTTTGCTGGCAAAGTGATGTCTCTGCCTTCTAACATGCTGCCTAGGCTTGTCATAGATTTTTGTATCCGAACAGACATAAAAGACCAGAGACAAAATATTTTACAGTTAATGTTTGAGTCAAGACGCACCAGGAAAAGTTTCAATCTTCAATCTCTCACTCAGAGTCCTTTATTTGCCTGGGGTTGGCCTGGGATTGCAAACTACATGGAATACCCACGAGGATACTACTGCTAGGACTTGTGTTTTGAACTCTGATTCCACTGCTAATATTAATGTTTACAATGAAGGTAAAAGATAACTATTATATGCATACAAGTAGGCCTTTGAACTCAACAGCAACCTCTTCCTCTGAAGCTGTAGGCAGTATTTTAAGTCAGGTCCTAGTGATCTCTCAGATGGTCTATTCAATTTCCTTTTTAACAGAACTGCCACCATCAGCAGTGCTTCCTCCTAGTGAACCAACAATATGGTACTTAATTACTCTACCCTGTCATAACTTGATTTGGATCCGGAACGACTCCCTATTGCACTGGAAGGCATCCAGCAGGTGAGCACATAATGAGTGTATCCTGGACACAATGCACTGTATTAAGCCCACAGCAAGAGTACTTGACAGAATACAAAGGAGAAAGGATGCATGGCCCCTGTTTCCAAAGAGCTCACAATCCAACACAGGAGAGAAAATCATTACGAAGCAATCCATAACAGATACAAATTAGGTATTAACTGGCAGAGTTAAATAACCAGTCACACAAACTGTGTGTATAGGTTTCAGGAAGCAGTTGGCTTGCCTGGAGTAGGAAGGGCAATATAGATGAGGTTAGGCTCTGAGAAGAGAACACGATGATGTTAGGGAGAGGGCCTTGAATATTGGCTGGAGGGGAGGTGGGGGAGGTTGTGCTCTCCCTAATCCATCCTATCAACAGCCACAAAATGAACCTTTCAAAAATATGACTTTTTCTTCATTCCTTTGCTTATGTGTGATGTAGTTCTCATTATCTACCACATCCGCAGGCAAGACCACCAGCTGGGAAGCTTAAGTAGTAATTTATTTAGATTAACGTAGAAAAGGCCATGGAAACTGAAAGCTGTCAACCCAGGAGACTTAACAGAGGAGTCTGATAACTAGTTGCATATAAAATTCCAGGAGAGAGAAGAATAGACTATGAATTTTGGGGTTAAAAGGTTGATAATAAACATTAGTGACAGGTTCTGAGTAGAGAGAGGGAAGTTGATAAGAAAGGTGAGCTCAGTTTATTCCCTTCCAAACATTAACCAAATTCAACTTCCATATCAACTTTACATATACATTTCTATTTAAATCTAAAGGATAGACTTCAATTTTCAAACCAAGAACCAGCAAAGAGTTCAAAGGTTAAATCTTCAATTTAACATCCTATCTTCATGTACTTTTTTACTTCTTTTATATTATCTCAAAAATCATTTTCCCAGTATAAATATTTTAAAAGTCTTTGGTTTTGTTATATATATTTTAAAGGCTAAAAGTCTTCATATTTTTCTAAACATTTTTTTTTCCTTACATCATATATGGGGATATCACATTTCCCCAAGATGCTTCTTAAATATTCCTATCAAATGCTAAATCTGTTAAGCCATTTGTTTATATAAGCTATGTCCTCTAATGTGTTCCAAAAACTCCTAAAAATAAGTTTCTGCATCTCATTCCTACAAAAACTTCTTCTTAAGAGGGTTTTATTAATATAATTCTTTCCTAGAACATTGCTGTTTCACATATAAAGACCATTTCCATTTAGTCAAACTGACTCCAACATTTAATATTTTGTAGCTACAAAGTACATTAGTTCACAAAAATCTTTTTACAAATTTCATTTCTTATAATAGTTTATCACTCTATATGTGAATGTGTGTATATATAAAATATTCGTATGTAAATATATACACACATCCTGTATTTATCTCTTTTATATAAAAGAGTCATCAGTATGACTCAACATACTAATCTCCAAGAAGGCAGAGACAGACAGGTCTGGCACTGAACAAAATCTAAAAAAAAAGCCCCTGATCTCTAAGCGTCTGATGACGCCATTGACAACATCACTATAGAACATTTAAGCTGTTGGCTGTGGCTGTTGTTGTTCAATCGCTAAGTCATATCTGACTCTTTGCGACTCCACGGACTGCAGCACGCCAGGCTTCCCTGTCCTTTACTATCTCCTGGAGTTTGCTCAAACTGAATCAGTAATGCTATTTAACCATCTCATCCTGTTGCCCTCTTCTTGTGTGGCCTTCAATCTTTCCTAGAATCAGGGTCTTTTCAAATAAGTTATCTCTTCACATCACGTGGCCCATGTCGAAGTTTCAGCCATCAGTCCTTCCAATGAATATTCAGGGTTGATTTCTTCTAGGATTGACTGGTTTGATCTCTCCTTACAGTCCAAGGAACTCTCAAGAGTCTTCCCTAGCACCACAATTCAAAAGCATCAATTCTTCAGTACTCAGCCTTCCATATGGTCCAATTCTCACATCCATACATGATTAACTGAAAAACCACAGCTTTGACTACATAAAGCTTTGTTGGCCAAATGAGGGCTTTGCTTTTTAGCATACTGTCTAGGTTTGTCAGCTGTCCTTTCAAACAGCAAGTGTCTTTCAACTTCATGGCTGCAGTCACTATCCACAGTGATTCTGGAGCCCAAGAAAATAAAATCTGTCACGCTTCCACTTTTTCCCCTTCTATTTGCCATGAAGTGATGGGACCAGATGCTATGATCTTAGTTTTTCGAATGTTGAGCTTTAAGCTGTTGGTAGGTTCATGCAGTTAAAACCTCTTGATTCAGAGACTAACTGGAGTCTAGAATGGTTAGGTAATTTCTGCAAAGTCATGTAACCAATTGGTGGAGGAGCCAGGGTCAGAACCTCTTCTCCAGGTTTCTGGCCCCATGTTCACTACATTAGACCGCTTCCTGAGAAATCACTTCAATTTAACAACTTTCACCAAAAGTAGAAAGGCCAGAAATATAAATTGTGTTACAACCCCTGCCTTCAAGAAGTTATGAGACTTTCTGGAAAAAAATTCACACAAAAACTTAAGAGACTAATAACAAGACAACATTACTAAAGGAAATAAGACCAAGGGCTAAAATTTACAATATAGACTTAAAGGGCTATGGAACAAGAGTAGAATTTGTGATGAGCTCTAAAAAGGCTGGCAAGATTTAGACAAGAAATAAGGAATAAAGAGAGAGATGGTGAGATGGCATCAGCCAAGGCAAGAGTGAATAAAATATGGGAAAACAGTATGGAAATCAGTCTGACTAGGAGAACACTATATTTCATTTCAATAGACACGGTTCTTATCCCAAGTCATCTAAAAGGAAATTGGAAGGAAATCTGGAGGATTTAAGTATTCATAATGAATATCACATTTAGCAGAAAGCCTAGACTTTAAATTACAAGGCTAAACACATTAAATTTCCCTGAGTCCTGAAAAATCAGCAGCAGATAGTAGACCAACTTCTGAATCCAAAGATTTATAATCACACAGTGCTTGCAAAAGTAGTAACAATCTAATCCTGCTTTGTCATCTTGTCATGTCAAAAGATATTTACTAAGTGTCTCCTACAGCCAAGACAGTATTCTCAAGAACCAGATGCTTATTTCAGATATTCTGGGATACTGTCAAACTAGAACATTCAGTATGCTGCTGCTGCTGCTGCTGCTAAGTCGCTTCGGTCATGTCTGACTCTGTGCGACCCCCATAGACGGCAGCCCACCAGGCTCCCCCGTCCCTGGGATTCTCCAGGCAAGAACACTGGAGTGGGTTGCCATTTCCTTCTCCAATGCATGAAAGTGAAAAGTCAAAGTGAAGTCGCTCAGTCGTGTCCGAGTCTTAGTGACCTCATGGACTGCAGCCTACCAGGCTCCTCCGTCCATGGGATTTTCCAGGCAATAGTACTGGAGTGGGTTGCCATTGCCTTCTCCAGAACATTCAGTATGGCTCCACATAAAATTGTGCTTAATGTCCCAGGCAAAAATATGAGGCAGAGAAACTGTGTATAAAAACTGAGATCCTCCATGTTAACAGTAGCCCAGGAGATTGCCTCTATGGAAACCAAACACCATTCTAAACCAAGTAATCACTGGTTTATGTCTCTAGTTGTGTTTCAAAATCTTGCTTTTACTCTGACAGCAGCAACAGAAAACCTGCTGTATTCCACTATATAGATGGGAGAAGTCAGTCCTTAAAAGCTGCCTGGCTCATACTTCAAGACAGTGATGTCGTTCAAAGTCATAACTTACGCTGTGACAACTGTACTCTGAACTTTAGCTCCTACGTTGGTAGCATGCTATCATTTGCTTAAGCGATAAGGAAATCTATCTCCACCCATGAATGTGGTACCTGTTCCTGTCACACTTGTCTTTCAGTGTCAGGGCTTCCCTAGGAATCACTCACCTGCACGGATCTGAAGGTAGTAATAAAAGGCAACATGATATGATAGCCCGGTCCACTGGGGCTAGTTAGCAAAGCTCCTCCCCTGCAAAAAGATGTTTCAATTTGACAAGATTATAAAAAGAGAAATTCTCTTTCCAAATCTAAAATGCTGTAATAAACATTCACTCTTACTCATGCTATTGATCTACTAAAGCCTCACTACTATGAGTTACTCGTGATGAACAATTGCTGGTCTCTACAGTATCTGTCACACCTACAAAAGTGAAAAGATAAAATTAAACTGTTAACATTACACCTTGTTTCATAAGCTCTACCAACCACACCTCCGGGTCTCCAGCATACTCTCAGGTATAAAGAGAGTCTCTCTTTGGTCTTTAACCTTTTGAGAAATATTTGTGGAAAAAAAATTTAGCTGGCTCTCAGTTGATGTACTTTAATTGTACATAACACAAGCCAGATCAAAACATAATACATTCAATCACCGGGCTGGGAAAAAAAAAAAGATAACACAAACTTCCAAGTAAGGAGAAAATTTCTGATGCTCACGATTCTTTTAATCTACCTAGAAAGCAATTAAAATATTGGGGGCAATTAACATATACACAACACTATATATAAAATAGGTAAACAAGGACCTACTGTATAGTACAAGGAACTATACTCAGTATCTTGTAATAATCTATAAAAGAATCTGAAAAATATATAAACATATATAACAATCACTTTGCTGAACACTTAAAACACAACACTGCAAATTAACTATACTTCAAAATTTTTTTTAAAAAAAGAAAAAAAATACTGGGGCCATAAAGCCTCTATAAAATCAACAACAAAAAATTAGCATAGAAAGATGAAGAATAAAAAGATATAACTATAAATCAATATGTTATAAGCATAGACATGATCACCAAATTCTGAAATGTAAGAAACATGACACCATACCCTGGAAGTTATAAAAAGGAGGCAATTTGGAGGCAACTATAAAAATGAAATCCTGTTTTATATAGTTAATAGTAAATTCATAGAACTTAGCTTTCTATCTTGAAAATATAAACAATATATATGGAATTTGGAAAGATGGTAACAATAACCCTGTATACAAGACAGCAAAAGAGACACTGATGTATAGAACAGTCTTTTGGACTCTGTGGGAGAGGGTGGGATAATTTGGGAGAATGGCATTGAAACATGTATAATATCATATATGAAACGAGTCACCAGTCCAGGTTCGATGCAGGATACTGGATGCTTGGAGCTGGTGCACTGGGACGACCCAGAGGGATGGTATGGGGAGGGAGGATGGTTTAGGATGGGGAACACATTTATACCTGTGGCGGATTCATTTTGATATAAGGCAAAACCAATACAATATTGTAAAGTTAAATAATAAAATAAATTAAAAAAAAGAAAATATAAACAGATTTGCAAAGAATTCATAACAAATAACTAAGAAAAGATTAATTGTTTTAGGTCCATCCCTAACTCTTTGAAACCCACACCTTGAAATGTTCTTTCTTTGCCTTTACTATCACTTTTTTCCATTATTCCAACTTTTTTTTTTAATTTCAAATTCATTGAAAGAAAGTTATATGCTGAACTAGATGGATGGAAATACAGACTAATCTGTCATTTTTAAAACGCTCGACTCCCACCCCGACTTGCGAAGACTGTTTCTAAGACTCAAGGTGGATCTAAAAGTGGAAATATCAGGTTTTAGGGGAGGATGGGCGGAAGCCAGCAAAAAGTTGAAGCTCTTTCAAATACACCATTTCAAATTTCTCCAAACTGTCATCTGTCTATATTAAAAAAAACTGGTGGTAACTACGTTGAAGGAACAGCTATTCATCTTAGCTAGAGAGCAACTAACACACTTCACACCATTCCTTTCCACGTGAAAAGAAAGGGAAAGGTTGGGAGGATGTGTCTGTCACAATTCTGTGCTTGTCTCCCAAGGTCCAGGAATTTAACAACTGTCATGGTCTTCATGGCCTTACAAGCCCAAGCCAGACGCCAGAACCTTTTAAAGAAAACAACAAAAAGCTAAGAAACCACCACAAACAGGACTCAAGTTTCTAAATAGCATCTACAGCTGCAAACAAAGTCAGTAAAGCTGTATGCAATTTAACAATGATTTATCCACCTCCTCAGCTACAGGTGGAGTGACCACTGCCTTCCACCCTTCATTTTTTCCCTACAAATAAGTGGGTTTACTATTAGGAACAACTGTAGGGAGTCTTAATCTCTGCATAGCACTGAAACTGTCCATCTGTCTACAAAAGCCTGACACAGCCCCCAAACCTCCTGGGGATGCGACGAAAACCACTTTCTAGGACTAGAAAAAGTTCCCTGAGAACAATTTCCTAGACTCGAATAAAAGTCTTCCTCTAACTGCTCTAGAACCTGAGCTGACTGCACGTCCCGCTCACCTGTAGTACACGGCCAGGTGTCCTTCCTCGATCTTGTGGATGGAGGCGTAGAGGAGGACCACCACCAGACCCACCACTCCAGCCACCAGAACTCGGGCTTGAGTCATATTCATCTTAATTCCTCCTGGATGCGGATGGAACGCAGCCCCAGCCCCTTGAGTGACAGGCCCACTACCTCCGGTTTCCACCTTCCCCCTCGCGACCTGGCGCCGTCCCGCAGGCCGAGCTGAGGAGTCCTATGCCCCTTTTTCCTCCTCGCCAACCTCCTCCGCCAGAGCTGGCCCGTGAGTCGACACGGCTCGGCCTGACAACCCCCTCCCGACAACCGCTCCTGCCCGCCCAGCGGAAGGCACTACTGAGAAGGAAGCCAGCCGCAGACTTCGGACGGAGGCCGACCCCTCGGCCGGGCCTCACTAATCAGTGACGCATCGTCCCCGCCCGCACGTGGAGCCGCCACCAAGGCCGGGCCAACCGCCGCCAACAGCCGGCCCCGCCCACCCGCGGGGCAATGCGGCTGCGCGGACACGCACGCCGACGCCGCGCCCTGCGACTAGAGACCGGGGAGCGAATGGGACAAAATTCTCGAAGCCGCCCGCCGAGCGATTTCGCGCGAAGGTGCATAGGGTCTTGCCTGTGTGCTGTTGGTTTCCTGCCCTGGAAGAAAAGGGAAATGGGGTATCGGGAGTAAGCAAAGGGGCAGAGGAAAGAAGCCATCTGAGACAAGGGAGTGGTCAGTTTGTCCTTGTGCAAAGACATCTATTAACGTGCTAGAATGCTGATCCAGTGAGGGCTTTATGAAGGCCATCCAAGCAGTAAGAACGGAATGAACTAATAAGCATGCAAACATGGGTGTGTGTTGGGAGGGTCCTTCAAGACTACGAACAGTGAGCATTTGAACTTCCTTGAAGCCTCTGTGATGGAAAGGAGTGGGCTAGGCCCACTCCTATTAGGCTAGGCCCTGATTTTGAAAGGCTCAAATGTGCTTTTCTGCAGGGAGGGGAAATTGGATGGCTAGAGAATAAAGACAAACTTTGTTTTCACTAAATACTTTTCTGCCCTTTTAAGTTATTCATTGTTATTTAGTCACTAGGTAGTGTCTGACTCTGCGACCCCATGGACTGCAGGATGCCAGACTTCCCTGTCCTTCACTATATCCTGGAGCTTGCTCAAACTATTATTAAGTCAGTGATACTATCCGACCATCTCATCCTCTGTCGCCCCCTTCTCCTACCCTCAATCTTTCCCAGCATCAGGTCTTTTCCAATGAGCCAACTCTTCACATCAGGTGGCCAAAGCATTGGAGCTTCACCTTCAGCATAGTCCTTCCAATAAATATTCAGGGTTGATTTCCTTTAGGACTAGATTGTTTTGCTCTCCTTGTTGTCCAAGGGACTCTCAAGAGTGTCCTCCAGTACCGTAATTGAGAGCATCAGTTCTTTGATGCTCATCTTTATGGTCCAACTCTCACATTGGTACAAGACTACTGAAAAAACCATAGCTTTGACTACATGGACCTTTGTCAGCAAAGTGATGTCTCTGCTTTTAGTGAAAGAGTAAAGATAGGAGTGAGATAGATGAATATAAGGGAAATAAGGGCAGCATATTAGAAGAGGTTGGGCATTAGTCATGAAAGCTTTGAAAGACTAGCAGTGGGACCACAAATAGACTAAAGTTGGGGAGCTCTGTAACCTCTTGGGTAGGGAAGTATGAGAAAGCAGTGCTTCTGGGTCAGTGAGTCTACTGAATGGCTTGGAGTGGAGACAGGAGACAGGGAAGCCAAGTGGTTAGTAAACTGCAGGCCCAAAGTTTCAATAGTTGTAACTGGTGGAAATGGAAAGAGGTAATAGAATCAATTCAAATCTTCATTAAAGCAAGCCCTCCCAGACAACTGTACCTTTTTCCTTCAATAAATGCACTTACCTGGATCATCCCTTTGACTTTTACACCTAAGAATGTATGGGACCTTGTCTGTACTAGATAAATGTTACTTGCAGAGCTTAGCTATTTTGACCTACAAAAAGCAAAACGAATGAAAAATAACTTGTCTGCTTCTGTTTTCTGGATGAATTATTTTAGTTTTTCATAGTATTGCTTGAATGAAGTAGATATAATCCACAATTGAAATTCAACTCTGAAAACTTATCACCAAATAACAAATAGAGTGGTCAACTCATGTATCAAAAGCATATCTGAGGTGATCTCACTGTAACAGGCTGTTCTGATTCATACCACTTGCCTGTATCACACAGATCAGGCTCTCCTGAGGTCATATCAGCCACAAACCATAAAAATAGTCCCACCCTATACCAGGTCTTTTATCAGTTATTATAATGATATTTAGAAAATGCTCATTTCAAAAAGCCTTCAACAATAATTTCATTCCAAATAAACACTTATTGTACTGCCTGTGTTAATTTTTTTGATCTTCCCATTTTGCTCAATATCTTCCAGGCAACAGGCACCCAATGTATGTTTACTGATTAAAACCTTCTAGAACTGGAAGAAGAGAGAGACAGCCAGTTTTATCAGCTGGTAGTCAGAATGCCCATATTCAGAGAAACAGTAGTAGCAGTTGACTAAAAAGTTAGGTGAAGACAATCCCAAGGTCTCAAACTGAGATGACTGGGAAAAGGACACTATTAGCAAAAATGGGGATGGCGTAACTAAGACAGCAGTTTTTAGGACATGGTATAAGCATAGTTTTTAGAAACAGATAGTGATGACAGGCCATGTCAGGAGAAAAGACTACATTAAAGAAGCTACCCAATACTGCCTTTACCGTAAGTCTGTTTCATTCCTAAGTACACTAAAAGCCTGTTTTGTTACTCTGTGCTCCAACTCTGCTTCATGGAACCTTCACATTTTCTCAAAGCATATTCAATTATTCTGCTACAATCTGATTTTAATGAATAGAGATTCAAAAAGTAATTTAAAAATTGTTTAATACACAAAGTGAAAAACTGTCTAGAATACAAAAGCACTTCACATTTTTAAAACAAGTAATACCTTCTAAATTATTTAACAGACGATAGATCCACAATCCTTTATCTGAAACCCAGTCTGCGGCCATACCATCTTGAAGGCACCCAATCTAGTCTTGAAACCCTTGGGGCCAGATGCTTCAGAATTATGAAATTTTCAGATTTTAGAAAGGTAATTCAGTGCATATACCAAACTACATAAACCTCAGGCAGGGTCTGTGGCAGCACCCTTCCCCCAAACAATCAAATACAGTAATATTTCTGCAGCAAAAGAATATTCACACTAAATGGGATAAGTAGACTCAATGTCAGTTCTTGTTGGATGTGCAAGCAGATGAATTTTGTCATCAATCTTATGAAAAATCTTGTTTTCAAAGATTTTTTGATTTTGGAATTACAGATAAGGAATGCAGATCTTTATAAATTTGTATCACAAGACATGAAAGATTCCTTAAAAGACCCATTTTTACAAATGAAAACACAGATAAGCTTTCAAATACATTATAAATTAACAGTCATCTTCTCTTTGATATTATTAAATGTACATCTTAAATACATATACACAGAGCACACTTAACAAGATTTGGAAGAATCAACTGGTATTAAAGGCACAAATGCACAGTCCCTTTCATAGGAAAGGGATACAATCAAATGTGCAGTAAAATGGAAAATGGGATTAAACTCTTTTATGATGCTGGGAAGAGCACTGTTAAGTGCAACACAAGTACAACACAAGCAGTCTCTTCCACAGAAACACAGGCAAACACTTTTTTACTTAGAATACATGTTGAGATTTTCTTCTCTGTATACAATATTTTGGCCTTATGGCCAAAAGTTAAATGTTGAAAGAATCAGTTAAATAATTAATGTTTTACCAGGTTTGAAGACAAATGGATTTAAGTCCACTGACTCATAAAATTCTATCTGTTCAGAAGTTAAAATTACCCAGAGTCAAAATATTATGCTGTAAAATCATGTGGAGCTTCTGATCATAGTCATTTCTTCCATTGACTGGTATTTGAAGAATGGTTTCACAGGAGAAAAACAAATGTCCAACATGTACAGCAACAACTTCATAGGTTTCAGGAGAGTCTCTAAGTGGCAAGTCATTCTGTTAACCAACTCCAATCAAGACTCTAAAACCAGGCATGAAAAAGTTACCATTAGATGTAGACTCTAAGCGGTAGGTATGTGGGTGTTCATTTTTGCAAGTTTTATGTTTATTTGGAGATTTTATAATCAAAAGTTGAAAAACCAAAAGTACAAATAAGTTACAATTAAAGAGTTTAGTTTACCTTAATTTCTACTAACAACAAAAAAAAAAATTCAAAGAGTTTTCAGATATTTGAAGCAAATAATGAAAGAGGAAATAACAAAGAATTAATATCAAGACTAAATATAGTAAAAGTTAATTCAGTAAATATTTTATTGTAGTTTCTCCAAGTTTTAACAAATCAATAATTTATAGCAATCAAATCTTTATAAAAACACTTCTGTTAATAACCATATTAACATTATTCATTTTGCACACAACAGTTATGATATTTGAAATACAGTACAAATTATGCCCCATCTTACTGGGGAAAACTGACTGCAGAAGCAAAAAAGTACAGACCATTTGATTTCAGTGGTCACACTGTAAAGAAAGCTCACCAATCATTTAACTTGACCAAAAATGCTATTAAAGATTACTGATGGCATAATCCTAGTATATCCATGAGTAAGAGAAGATGGGGAGTTTGAGGTTAAGCATTCCTCAAATGCTCTTTCCTCTGAGTTCTATTCCCCAACTGAATGCCAAACACCAGATAAAGTCCAGCATGGAAAGTTAAACCCTTTGCACCCAACACACTTAAAACACATTCATATTCATATAAAACTTACCATCATACTGTTGCCCTGTTTTTCATTTGCTTCATGAATAATAGTGCTTATATGGCCAAGACAGTTCAAATTTTCTTCTATCATTTGTGCTAAAGTCTCCCTGTGGAATGAAAGCAAAGGGGCTTATGAATTTCCTCTACTTTCTGATCTTCAGGGTCAGGATGATACTGCTCTTCCTACACCACCACAACCCAGCAACCCAACGCAGCTGATTCCTGTTGTCTTCAGTTTGCTCATCCCTCCCACACAGAGGCAGAGTCCTGTTTGTTACTCCAGGCTGCTGCCTCTGCCCAGCTCTAAAGATAAGGAGTCCACTATAATGCCAATCTGATTTTCCTCTGAAATATAAGTGGCACTTTTTTACAACTTTTCCCCCCTGAAAATGCTCACTCGGGGAAAAAGAGATCCTGTGGCACAGCCAGAGGAAAGATCTCTTTTTGTTTCTGGAACATTTCCTTTCCTTGCAAGTAGTAAAAACATTAGCATGCTTACTTTTGAGACACAAATGTAGGGGAAGAGATAGAAAAGATAAACTATCTTTTCTGCAAAGATTAGGGAAGGTGAAAAAAACTGTGGAAAATATAGATGACAGCAATGAAAAAGAAAAGCAAGCTGATTCCTGATGACAGCAGAAGAAAACTGTGACAGGGGAGCTGCCAAGAACCAAGAAGTATCCTTGGAAATTTGAAGACAATCCTGAATCTGATTTCTATATTCGATACTTTTCTCTTCCATATGTCCTCCATCCTTACCTTTTACTAACCCTCAGTCCCTGCCCTAGTAGAACCAATTCCAGGCCATGGAAGATGGTCACTGTTAGCTTAGAACTAAATTCTCATTCAGCTTATTCAACAGATAGAAAAATTGAGGTCAACAGTCCCCAATCCTTGGTGGTTAAGTACCACAGGTATATTATTACTGAAACCAGTTTTCCTTTTGGAAAATATATTTTAAAATTCCTGGTGAATATATTTTTGCAAACAATCATAACCTCACACTGAAAATCATTTGTATAGAGGTAATATTTGCAACCATTTGCATTCTCTAATAAACCCAAGTATCTCTAATGAAAGCAAAAAGATATCAAACTTTATTTGTATCAATTCCGATTAATGAAATATTTCCTAATTGGCCCTGGATGTATTACCTTGGGCCAAATGTATAATGACCCTAAAATATACCCTAGAACTTGCTTTCTTTAAGAAGATAAAATACCTGGTATCAGCTTGCCTTCCTGCCATGTGCTTTTCTCTCATAAAAGCAGAGTACAGAATGTGCAGCTGCTGACCTCCTGAGCAGTGATGTTACACGGCTGCACCTCTGCAAAACTAATCATGGGCAGAGCTTCCAGGAAATGCTGGTACTGTAGAGATCTCCATGAGTTGTAAGAAAAGCGACAATACACAAGCTAGCAAAGAGCCACTGGCTCTGGATATGGCACATCTCATGCTGAGAAAAATAACAGAAATGGAGAGTCATTCAGCTTTCAGCAGAAGAGTAGGAATTAAAAGAAAATATAGGACTTCAAACTTGAGTTGTTTCCAAAAATGATTTAAGGCACTGAAAAAAGTCTGATTTTAAGAATACTAAGTTATAAAATGAGTACATTAAACTCAATTCCATTAGAGGGGTGATCAAAGGCCCTAAAATGACAACTGAAAAAAGATAGCATAAATTCTTAGAGATAAATGATAAATTTAGGAATAAAGTATGGCTACAAGGTTTAATCGGAGAAGGCAATGGCACCCCACTCCAGTACTCTTGCCTGGAAAATCCCATGGATGGAAGAGCCTGGTGGGCTGCAGTCCATGGGGTCACTAGAGTTGGACACGACTGAGCGACTTCCCTTTCACTTTTCACTTTCATGCATTGGAGAAGGAAATGGCAACCCACTCCAGTGTTCCTGCCTGGAGAATCCCAGGGACAGGGGAGCCTGGTGGGCTGCCATCTGTGGGGTTGCACAGAGTCAGACACGACTGAGGTGACTTAGCACAAGGTTTAGTAAGTCAATAATAAAAAAAGAACTTAGAACTTGGATTGAGCTAATAAGAAGTAACATTTGCTGAAGATTCACTTCCCAAGCATTTTATATATACTGTCTAGCTGAATTTTCATAGCACTTCCCATTTTACAGGTAAGGAAATGTGAACATTGAAACAGTTAATTGTGTAGGGTTATTACAAAGGGACAATCAGGATTCAATCCTGGTCTATAAGGCAGTGAAGACTACGTCTTAACCACTTCACTCTGCTGTCTCATTCCCACCACTGCTCTTGAACACACAACTATCTATTGTAACAAAGTGAACCCACCCATCTTGAGGAGTTACCACGCATGACAGAGGATGTTCACGTTCTGCTGAAGTTGGGGGCAGCTGAGGGGTTACACCTTCTAGACTGGATCCTCCAAGGGACCGAGCAGAACTCTGTGTCTGAAGGAAAAAAATAAAATTACAGGCAAGCACCTTCATGCATTCATATTCCTAAGACACATTTCTATCACTACTTTTATGTACAACCAGAGTATTTCTGTACAAAACTATCTCCACTGTTACACACCCTACTAATTATCCTGTCCTGGACCTCTTTCTTCATTGACTAAAATCAGATGTATCCATCCTTCCATTCTACTTTAGTTGGAGGAAAAAACTCCAGTTGAACAAAGGGCTGGTTTTTCAAATTAGCCAGGCACATCTATCCCCAAGTTGGGTTGGGTGACCACAGTGGTCTAGGGTTGGGAGGAGTATAAAAACAGGAGACTAGAAAGGAGAGAGAGAATGAAGGATGATCATGAAGTCCTATATCTGAATCACTAGTGAGACACCAAGCAAAGAACATGAACATCAACCCAACATAAAATACATATGTCTTCAAGAGGACAGAAATCATGCTGATAAACCCTTTTGTAGGGAATAACAACAAATTAGTGTCATATTAAATAATTCATATAAAAAATTACTTACACAGGCAATTTTAAGGAGATGCCATATTTCTTTCTGCCTCTTCCCCTGCATAAACATGACAGTACTGTCAGCTTCTTTGATGTTACTGAGGGCCATTTCCACCTTGGGCAGTAGATCAATAATCTTCTGCTTACAGCCCAACAACTTGCTGGAGAGGTAAAATCTGTGTCAGACACTTACATATCCCCCAAGACTGTACCACATACTCCCAAACCCAGCTGGGACAATGAGTCACAATCAGCACAGATTTAGTGACTGATCTGCAAAGCAGTGCACACAGAGAGGACACTAAATGCATGCAGCTGAGGCTAAGCTCTGCAGCATACTGCCAGTACTTTTCCTGGGTCTAGTATATTTACCAGAAAGGGGTATTACGTTTTAAAAGGAACCTGGCTCAAGTTCCCTGGCTTTTTAGTAGGAAATAAAACAATATTTCTACCTCAGATGACCAAACAGCTCCTTGAGAACCCGGTCCTGACTCTGCACAGTATGCACAATGATTTTCACCATCTCCGTGCTGTCGCTGTAGGAGTGATCTATAAAAGAACTCAGTCAGTAGGTATAATCTCTCTTCTGCGTGAAACAAACCAGCCCTAAACAAAAAATTCCTAAAAATCTGAAACTAGTTTTAAATAATTAACATCTCCATTTAATTTCAAAACTAAATTAGTATAAAAAGTTTTAAGATTATATATCTATAAATAATCATATAACTAAAAACAAAGTCTGTCTTTGTTTGTATATAATGCATACATGAAAGTCAAAGTGTTTGTTGCTCAGTCCTGTCTGACTCTGCAACCCCATGGACCATAGTGTGCCAGGCTCCTCTGTCCATGGATTTTCCAGGCAAGAAAACTGGAGTGGGTAGCCATTCCCTTCTCCAGGGGATCTTCCCAATCCAGGGATCAAACCCAGATGTCCTGCATTACAGGCAGATTCTTTACCATCTGAGTCATCAGGGAAGCCCCAGGTGGCAAGAATACACAGAATAACTATACAAAAAAGGTCTTCATGACCCAGAAAACCATGATATGTGGTCACTCACCTAGAACATCCTGGAGTGTGAAGTCAAATGGCCTTAGGAAGCATTACCAACAAGGCTAGTGGAGGTGATGGAATTCCAGCTGAGCTATTTAAAATCCTAAAAGATGCTACTGCTAAAGTGCTGCATCAATATGCTAGCAAATTTGGAAAGCAGAGCAGTGGCTGCAGAACTGGAATAGGTCAGTTTTCATTCCAATCCCAAAGAAAGGCAATGCCTCAAACTAATGTATAATTGTGCTCATTTCACATGTTGGCAAGGTAATACTCAAAATCCTTCAAGCTAGGCTTCAATAGTACATGAACTGAGAACTTCCAGATGTAAAAGTTGAATTTAGAAATGGCAGAGAGAACCAGAGATCAAATGGCAACATCCACTCATTCACAGAAAAAGCAATTCCCCCAAAAAATCTGCTTCGTTGACTATGCTAAAGCCTTTGACTGAGTGGATCACAACTGTGGAAAATTCTTCAAGAAATGGGAATATCAGACCATTACCTGTCTCCAGGCCAAGAAGCAACAGTTAGAACCGGACATGGAACAATGGACTGGTTCCAAATTGGGAAAGGAGTCACAGCTGTATATTGTCACCCTGCTTATTTAAATTATATGGAGAGTACATCATGCGAAATGCCAGGATGGATGACTCACAAGCTGGGATCAAGACTGCCAGGAGAAATATCAACAATCTCAGATATGCAGATGATGCCACTCTAATGACAAAGCAAAGAGGAATTAAAGAATTAGAGAGGATGAGGGTGAAAGAGGAAAGTGAAAAAGCTGACTTAAAACTCAACATTCAAAAAACTAAGATCATGGCATCCAGTACCATCACTTCATGGCAAATAGATGGGAAAACAATGGAAACAGTGACAGATTTTATTTTCATGGGCTCCAAAAATCACTGTGGATGGTGACTGTACCCATGAAATTAAAAGATGCTTGCTTCTTGGAAGAAACGCTATGACAAACCTAGACAGCATATTAAAAATCAGAGACATCACTTTGCCAAGAAAGGTCCATTATAGTCAAAGCTATAGTTTTTCCAGGAGTCATGTATGGATGTGAGAGTTAGACCATAAAGAAGGCTGAGCGCTGAAGAATTGATGCTTTAGAATTGTGGTGCTAGAGAAGACTCTTGAGAATCCTTTGGACAGCAAGGAGATGAAACCAGGCAATCCTAAAGGAAATCAACCCTGAATATTCATTGGAAGGACTAATGTTGGAGCTCCAATACTTTGGTCATCTGACACGAAGAACTGACTCATTAGAAAAGACCCTGATGCTGGGAAAGACTATAGGCAGCAGGAAAAGGGAGCGACAGAGGATGAGACGGTTGGATGGCATCACTGACTCAATGGACGTGAGTTTGAGCAAACTCCGGGAGATAGTGAAAGACAGGGAAGCCTGGTGTGAGGCACTCTGTGGGGTCACAAAGAGTCGGACAGGACTTAGAGACTGAACAACAACAATGTATACACAGATTTATCACTGTGTATTCAAAGACATTGTATCTTCTCTGTTTTTAGAAGAATTATCATGGCTAATTCAAGCCCCAGACATATATGCAGCTTGCTGGACATGAGATCAATTTTTCTTAGATGACTAACATAATTTATTTACAAGCAGTACGATAGTTCATCAAACTTTCACTGACTCAGGAGTTCCAGCTAGGTTGCTTGAAATTTCATGTTTATCCATCTGTTTATACCCATGAAAATACTGAAAAAAGCTGATCAACTTAAGCCAAATCTGATGCATAAAAGGACCTGCAGACATCTTGAAAGTTCAGTTTGAGGGCAGTATGACATCTCAAAGTAAACTGGCAGCTGACAAAGATCGTCAAATGGGATGGTGGTGGGATGGTGGTCACAGTGAGTTCTACCATTATAGGAGATGCTACCTTTTTAAATAAAGCAAACCCAAAAACTAGTATTAACTGTTATGTTTCAAAAAATGGCTATTTAAGTTTTAAAAAATTTGAAGTTTGGTCATGGATCATGCTGGCATTTCCCCAGACAATAATTAATCTTGAATACAAAAATATTATTATTATATGCTATTATCTACTTACAGTTTTCTCATTTAATACTCACAGGAGTCCCAAGAAATGGCTACTGATGCTACCCACATTTTACTATGAAAGGAATATCAAAAGAGATTTTTGAAAAGTTGTGTCCTGTGTTAGAACTGTGAAGACCTCCTCGAGTATTCAGCTTTAGTCCCCACACCTTTTTCTCTCTCTCTCCCTCAAAAACAACCAAAGACAGCGACTCTCAAAAGGCTTCTCTCCAAACAGCACTTGTTAACAAATCCCACAGATCAAGCCCAACAGCTTTGCCATATAACTATAAGGCATATAGCTCTTTTAGATGGTCAACGACCTCAGAACTTTAACCTACTCCAACATAAAGCATGGGGAAAGTTGGTTTTCACCATTTGCAGGTGAACAAGAATCTCAAGTCAACTCTGAACTGGAAAAGGCACCAAAGACCATATACCTCAAGTGTGATTATATTACCCAACAATAGACAAAACTTCTTGTCACAACTTGATTGTCAGTTGAGGTGACTATCAGTTCTTTGGATAACTTTGGATAGCAAATTTATTTCTAGGCCCTGTGATATGCTGATACCTGTGACTACCGCAAAGATTTTATAAGAATAACCCAAACAAATTTTATCAATGACTGTGGAAAGTTAGTTTGACTGAGTCAATGGATGGAATTTTATATATCTTCATCTACAATATCTGATTCATTGGTCAGGAGATGGAGAGTAATGAATACTAATTAAAGGAAAAAAGTTATCCTCGCTCTATTTGAAATCGTAAATTTCAGTATTTTACTCTAGCTTCTATCATTTTTTTGGTCATTATTTTCAACTTTTCTGTCCCCTTATTGTCAGCAACATCCTAACCCTAGATCAGACTAACCACTTGCTCTATCAGTTTTCTGTATCCAAGCTACTAAATATTAGCATCACAACAATTATACTTTCATTCTTTCTGCTGTCCTAACTAATTCACAGGTTTTCACTTCTGCTCTGGATTCTGAATAAATGTCCTGGACCAGCAACACCTATCACCGAACACACCAGCTTTCAAAAGCATACTCGTTTAGCCTACTCCTTAAATCTATGATGTCACATCTCTTCTATTACAGTTAACCCAACACCTTACTTTGGGATAGGAGACTGTAAAGCAGTAAGATTCTCACCTTTCACTCCCTATACCCACAGAAGTGTCTATATCCACACACAGCTCCCTCTCTAAGATCAGGAGCAACAAGCCCAATCCCTCCCCACTATTCTCTGGAGTCAGCCCCTCAAAGTTGTTCAGAGACTTCCCTCTCCACAGGCTTTTGGCCCCAAGTGCACAAACAAGCTTAAGTCTTTCTTCTGAAAATTGACTTCCCTTCATTCTTCAACCTCTCTGAGCTGCTCATCTATTTTTGTTCCTTAACAGCCAAGCTTCAGGAAAGAATAGCCTAGATAACCAGGTTTCAAACTTACTGGTGTCAGGACACCTACACTCAAAAATCCTTAAGAGCCCCAGGGTTTTTTAGGAATTAAACTGAGAAATATAAAGATATTTATTTATTCATTAAAAATAACAAATTCATTATTAAAACATTTTAATCCAAAATAACTGTATTTTCCTCAAAAAATTTACTGAGCGTATTGGCATTATTTTACATTTTTGCAAATCTTTTTAATAACACTACCAATCTTATCATAAAAGTATTTAAGTATTGAGAAGCTGACAAATTTTGGATGATGGATAGACGTTTTCCTACATTCTAATTTTTTGCTTGAAACATGGAATTTTATCATTGAGAACTAATATTGTTTTTTTTATCCTTGAAGTGACAGGTCATGCTCCATTAATTTTTAGAAAATATCTGCCACATACCCAAATCTGAAGAATCACAGTTTATCTGATAATCATTGTTCCAAGTAAAAATGGTGTTTGGTTAAACAGGCTGGTCCACAAGCAATGTCAACAATTGCTGATGTGGTTTTCCTTAGGACAACCATCATACTTCAGCAGGGCTTCCCTCATAGCTCAGTTGGTAAAGAATCCGCTTGCAGGAGACCAATTCGATTCCTGGGTCAGGAAGATCCCCTGGAGAAGGGATAGGCTACCCACTCCAGTAATCTTGGGCTTCCCTTGTGGCTCAGCTGGTGAAGAATCCGCCTGCAGTGCGTGAGACCTGTGTTTGATCCCTGGGTTGGGAAGATCCCCTGGGGAAGGGAAAGGCTACCCAACTCCAGTTTTCTGGCCTGGAGAATTCCATGGACTGTATAGTCCATGGGGTCACAGTCAGTCAGATACGACTGAGTGACTTTCACTTTCACATCTCAGCATGTAACAGAAGCACTTTATAAGTACTTTCCATTTTGTCACAGAGAATACTAAAAAGACATATACCCAAGGGTTGAGATTTCTTTAGAATTTTTATTGCCTTATCAAGGACACTTTTAAATAAAACTGGCTTTTTTTTAATTATGAACCCATATTGGTGAAAATCAGTGACTACTAGCACACTTTGGTGCTAGTGCCTTCATTCATGCCAAGCAAGGTGCAAGCTGTTTACCCACCAATGTTTTTGCAGCATCAGTGAAAAGATCAACATAGTTGAGAGGCAAATAACATTCTAGTATTGTGAAAACAGTTTTGACTTCACTGACTCCTCTTAAAAGGATCCTTTGCAGATCCTCAGGGGTTCATGAGCTACACTTTTGAGAACTGCTGATCTAGACTAACTTCTCCATTTCCTCCTATCCCACTCCGTCCTCAGCCCACTACAATCTAGTTCTGTTCCCAAAAGGCCATTCTTTTACCAAGATCACCAATCATGTACAAACTACCAAGTCCGATGGATATTTTCATTATCATTTTTATTACCCACATCTGTAGCATTTCACCCTGATCACTTTCTTCTTGAAACTCTCTGTCCTATTCCCATCGTATCATTCCTGCTACACATTCAAGTCATTCCTCAATCTTTTTGTACACTCTTCTGCTTCTAGCCATTTCTTGAATGTTGGTATTCTCTAGATCCATCCTTGGTTTTCTTATTCAACATTGTATACAAGATGATCACTTTATTCCTATGGCTTAATTACTCTCAAACCAGCTAAATATCTAGTCTGGACTTCTCCACTAAATCCATGTTCAATACATTCATATATATGTACACACAATACACATGTATATATGTATATGTATGTATGTATATATATACATATATATATACTATATATATATACTAGTTTTCCATCTTATTTAAATGTTCCACTGACACCTTAACATCAACATGTACAAAAATGAACCCATGTTCTTTTCCCATTAAGCCTGTCATCTTTCCTATACTTCCTATCATGGTGAGTGGTCCTCACCCACTAGAACTGGGTGCTAAGAGCACCTAACTGCTCTAGCCAGAAACTTAGCAGGCATCCATGACTCTCTGTCCCATCTCCTTCCACCATATACAATCCATTACCCAATATTATCAGTTCTACTTCCTAAATCTCTCTCTTGCCTTTATCCTCCTTTTCTTCACTGGCACTCCCCACTGCCACAGTTCAGGCTCTCTGCTTTAGTTCATGTCCTACCTTATCCTGTGCCACAATTACTCAACAACCTCATAACTGATGAATGCCTCTAACCCAGCCACACTTTAATCCATTATCCACAATGTTACCAACGCAGTATTTCTAAAACGCTAATCTGATCATGCCATTCTCCTGATTATATCTTTTTAGGGTTTCTCTTTGTCATCATGATAAAATCCAAAACTGTTACTATGACATGCCAGATCCTTTGCGATCCAGTCACATTTCTCCTTCTGAAACTCTATAATCCACTCACAATACATTTCCTCAAACATGCTAACTGCTACATGTATGTGTCTTTCCCTATTATACTTGCATATATAAGAGTATATATACTCTTTCATATATACCTTCTTTCACCAAGCTACTGCTACTTATCCTTTAAGGCTCATCTCAGATGTTGTCTCCTGCAGGAAACCTCCTCTAACCAACCATGACTCCCAATCAGGGTTAGATGCCTATTGTATATATATCTCATGCATGTTTGTAGAAATTAACTGAACAAATTCCACTACAATAAAAACCAATGTAGAGGAGATTTTATTATTTGTTACATACTATTTAAGATTTGCATATGTTTGTAATTTTAAGGTGTAAGAGTTATGGTTTTATTTGTTTACAATTTCGGTCTTTAACAAATCAGGGCACAGACGTCACCTTTTAGTTCTTCCCTAATTCTTCAAAACAGATCAGTTTTTAACTGAAGGATAATATCTTGCACATACATAATACTCTATAGTTTTCAGGCACTTTCACAAACATCCTGTCAAATATAATGCCATATATAGTCACTGAGTTAGGAAAGTTAGATTCCTACCCCATTTTGCAAAAGAGGGAAATGAGATACCAGGAAAAAAAGTTATTTGCTCAATAAAGTGCCCAATTTAGAATTAAAGCCTTCTAATTCTCAATCCAGGTGCTTCCCTGGTGGCTGAGCTGTAAAGAATTCTCCAGTAATGCAGGGGACGTAGGAGACATGGGTTCAATCCCTGGTTTGGAAGATCCCCTGTCCAGTATTCATTCTGGAAAAATCCCATGAACCAAAGGAGCATGGTGGGCTAGTCTGTGGGGTCAAAAAGAGCTGAACATGACTGAACATGCATGCCATTCTCAGTCCACTGCACTTACCATCAGAACATGCTCTGTATTCAGCAGATGTTCAACAGAAATGAACAGTTTTGTCAATGAAATAAGCAACCAGTGACCAGGTGCAGAAGAAGGCATCATTTTCAAAGTACACTGTTTTGGCTTAGCATATGGGCTTCCCTCTGACCATTCCACACCTGAACCCACAGCCTCAAATTATTTCCAATCTCTTTAATTTTAAGCTGCCTTTCTTTCTTTCTTTTTTTTTTTTACATCTTTCCACACATTTTCCTGCTTCCTCTTTCCCTTATTCCAAGTTCCTTTTTTCTCTTTCGTTCCTTCCTTTTACTTCCCTTTAAAATTTTCTTTATTTCAAAATAAACAAGTGGGACCTAATTAAACTTAAAAGCTTTTGCACAGCAAAAAACATAAACTATAAACATAAACAAGGTGAAACTATAAACAGGGTGAAAAGACAACCCTCAGAATGGGAAAAATAGCAAATGAAACAATTGACAAAGGACTAATTTCAAAAATATATAAGCAGCTCATACAAGTCAATACCAGAAAAACAAACAACCTAGTCAAAAAATGGGCAAAAGACCTAAAGAGGCATTTCTCCAAAGAAGACATACAGATGCTAATAAACACATGAAAAGATGCTCAACATCTCTCATTATTCAGTTCAGTTCAGTTCAGTCGCTCAGTTGTGTCCGACTCTTTGCGACCCCATGAATCACAGCACACCAGGCCTCCCTGTCCATCACCAATTCCCGGAGTTCACTCAGACTCACGTCCATCGAGTCAGTGATGCCATCCAGCCATCTCAGCCTCTGTCGTCCCCTTCTCCTCCTGTCCACAATCCCTCCCAGCATCAGGGTCTTTTCCAATGAGTCAACTCTTCCCATGAGGTGGCCAAAGTACTGGAGTTTCAGCTTTAGCATCATTCCTTCCAAAGAATACCCAGGACTGATCTCCTTTAGAATGGACTGGTTGCAGTCCAAGGGACTCTCAGGAGTCTTCTCCAACACCACAGTTCAAAAGCATCAATTTTTTGGCGCTCAGCCTTCTTCACCGTCTAACTCTCACATCCATACATGACCACTGGAAAAACCATAGCCTTGACTAGACGGACCTTTGTTGGCAAAGTAATGTCTCTGCTTTTGAATATGCTATCTAGGTTGGTCATAACTTTCCTTCCAAGGAGTAAGCGTCTTTTAATTTCATGGCTTCAATCACCATCTGCAGTGATTTTGGAGCTCCAAAAAATAAAGTCTGACACTGTTTCCACTGTTTCCCCATCTGTTTGCCATGAAATGATGGGACCAGATGCCATGATCTTCGTTTTCTGAATGTTGAGCTTTAAGCCAACTTTTTCACTCTTCACTTTCACTTTCATCAAGAGGCTTTTTAGTTCTTCTTCACTTTCTGCCATAAGGGGACTTTTCATTGTAGGGGACTGGAATGCAAAAGTAGGAAGTCAAGAAACACCTGGAGTAACAGGCAAATTTGGCCTTGGAGTACGGAATGAAGCAGGGCAAAGGCTAATAGAGTTTTGCCAAAAGAATGCACTGGTCATAGCAAACACCCTCTTCCAACAACACAAGAGAAGACTCTACACATGGACATCACCAGATGGTCAACACCGAAATCAGATTGGTTATATTCTTTGCAGCCAAAGATGGAGAAGCTCTATACTATCAGCAAAAACAAGACCGGGAGCTCACTGTGGCTCAGATCATGAACTCCTTATTGCCAAATTCAGACTTAAACTGAAATATCGCTCATTATTAGGGAAATGCAAATCAAAACTTCAATGAGATATCACCTCACTCTGGTCAGAATGGCCATCATCAAAAAATCAACAAACAATAAATGCTGGAGAGGGTGTGGAGAAAAGGGAACCCCCTTGCACTGCTGGTGGGAATGCAAATTGATACCGCCACTATGGAGAACAGTATGGAGATTCCTTATAAAACTAGGAATAAAGCCACCATATGACCCAGCAATTCCACTACTAGGCATGTACCCTGAGGAAATCAAAATTGAAAAAGACACATGTAACCCATGTTCATTGCAGCTCTATTTATAATAGCTAGGACATAGAAGCGATCCAATGTCCACTGACAGATGAATGGATAAAGAAGCTGTGATGTATATATACACAATGGAATATTACTCAGCCATAAAAAGGAACACATCTGAGTCAGTCCCAATGAGGTAGATGAACCTAGAGCCCATTATACAGAGTGAATTAAGTCAGAAACAGAAAACAATTATCATACACTAACATACATATCTACTTCTGCTTTACTGATTATGCTAAAGCCTTTGACTCTGTGGATCACAACAAACTGTGGAAAATTCTTTAAGAGATGGGAATACTAGACCACCTGACCTGCCTCTTGAGAAATCTGTATGCAGGTCAAGAAGCAACAGTTAGAACTGGACACAGAACAGACTGGTTCCAAATTGGGAAAGGAGTACATCAAGGCTGTATATTGTCACCCTATTTATTTAACTTATGTGCAGAGTACATACATCATGGGAAATACTGGGCTGGATGATGCACAAGCTAGAATCAAGACTGCCAGGAGAAATATCAATAACCTCAGATATGCAGATGATACCACCCTTATGGCAGAAAGTGAAGAAGAACTCAAGAACCTCTAGATGAAATTGAAAGTGGAGAGTGAAAAAACTGGCTTAAAACTCAACATTCAGGAAATTAAGATCATGGCATCTGGTTCCACCATTTCATGGGAAATAGATGGGGCAACAATGGAAACAGTGACAGACTTTATTTTGGGGGGCTCCAAAATCACTGCAGATGGTGACTGCAGCCATAATATTAAAAGATGCTTGCTCCCTGGAAGAAAAGTTATGACCAACCTAGACACCTTATTAAAAAGCAGAGACATCGCTTTGCCAACAAAGGTCCATCTAGTCAAAGCTGTGGTTTTTCCAGTAGTCACGCACAGATGTGAGAGTTGGACTATAAAGAAGGCTGAGCACCAAAGAATTGATTCTTTTGAACTGTGGTGTTGGAGAAGACTCTTGAGAGTCCTTTGGACTGCAAGGAGATCCAACCAGTCCATCCTAAAGGAGATCAGTTCTGAATATTCATTGGAAGGACTGATGCTGAAGCTGAAACTCTAATACTTTGGCCACCTGATGTGAAGAACTGACTCATTTGAAAAGATCCTGATGCTGGGAAAGATTGAAGGCGGGAGGAGAAGGGGACGACAGAGGATGAGATGGTTGGATGGCATCACCGACTCAATGGACCTGAGTTTGAGTAAACTCTGGGAGTTGGTGATGGACAGGGAGGCCTGGCATGCTGTAGTCCATGGTGTCACAAAGAGTCGGACATGACTGAGTGACTGAACTGAACACATATATATGGAATATAGAAAGATGGTACTGAAAAACCTATTTGCAAAGCAGCAATGGAGACACAGACATTATGAACAGACTTATGGACAAGGCTAGGTTGGCGGTGGGGGGGGGATGCGGAGAAGGAGTGGGTGGGAGGTATGGAGAGAGTAACATGGAAACATACATTACTATATGTCAAATAGATAACCAATGGGAATTTGCTGTATGACTCAGGAACTCAAACCAGAGCTCGGTAACAACCTAGAGAGGTTGGATGGGGAGGGAGGTGGGAGGGATGTTCAAGTGGGAGGGCACATGGGTAAGCCTATGGCTGTTTCATGTTAATGTTTGGTAGAAACCAATGCAATACTGTAAAGCAATTATCCTTCAATTAAAATAAATATATTAAAAATTTTTTTTCTATTTCAAACTTTATTACTTTGCCTTCCTAATTTCTTAAATTCTCACAGACTTAAATGCTGTTGTACCATAAACATCTCGATGTGAAGTTGAAGTGTCAGTTGCTCAATCATGTCCTACTCTGCCACTCCATGGACTGTAGCCCGCCAGGCTCCTCTGTCCATGGAATTCTCCAGGCAAGAATACTGGAGTGGTTTGTCACTCCCTTCTCCAGGGGAACTTCATGACCCAGGGACTGAACACAGGTCTCCTGCATTGCAGGCAGATTCTTTACCAACTGAGCCACTAAGGAAGCCCCTAAACATCTCAATGGCAATACCAAAACTGGAATTTATTCTGCAGCTTGCTTAAAATCCAGTTTCACAGATTTGTTAAGCTAGTGATGGTTTCCTAAAATGCCTTTGTATACTGTGAAAGTGTCTTACCTGAAGGTCTGTGCTTTAACTGCTTATATAGATCAATTGCGCGCTGTTCCCTATGGAAAAGAAAATATGTTTCTAAATGTGAAGACAGTTTAATGACTTTAATAATTTCCAACTTGAACAATATTATTTGAATAGAGTAATGACCCCATTTTCAAGTAATTATATACTGCCAACGAATATTTTACAGGGTGTTTCACTGGGTAATAAGCAAGATCTTAAGATGCAAAGTTTAATATACTAAGTATCTGCTCTGATCTACCATCACTTATATAGTATCTCTGCACCAGAAACACTTAAATGGGAAAAAATTATGTTCCGTGATTAAAGAAAAAAAAATGTGAAGTTTTTAATCCAAACACTTAGAAAGTTAACCTTATTTAGCGAATTTAATAAATGATACCTTCCTTAAACCAGAAGTGTGGTAAGTAGGGAAAGAGTTTGCAACTTAAAATACTTGAAAAATTATTAACACTCACATGAAAAGATGCTTCGATTTAAAAAGCAAAGGTCATGGAAAAGAATTTGAAAAAGAATAGGTGCATATATATACGGCTGAGTCCCTTCGCTATATACTTGAAACTATCACAACACTGGTAATCAACTATAATATAACCCCAATATAAAATAAAAAGTTTTTTAAAAAATAAATAAATAGTAAATGTCAACCCGAAGAGTTATTGTCAAAATTTCCTGTGATTAGGAAAAAACTTCCTTTTTAAATATGATGCTAATGTATTTGTGGAAAGAAAAACTATAGAAAAGAACCACATATAATCTTCCAGAAATACAATCAAAGAATAATCTGCTACCAAAAATTACAGACACCAACACTAAGAACATGACTTCACCCTTACAGAGATTCCATCAAGTCTCCCTGACGTCGTCCATAGGGGCTCTTCTGTAGCTCCATGATTTCAGTGTGCAGGGACATGATTTGATCCTCCAGGTATCCAATGACACCCACCTAAAATATGATGAAACACAAAAGAAGTGACAGGCTCACCACCACACAACACGAGGAACTCAGAGAATGACTTCTTACAGTAACAGAACAAAGCGATTGAATGTAAAACACTGATTTTGTTCAAGCCTTTTTGTCTCTCAGATCATGACATGTAACTTTCACATGAGAACCAACTTATTTCAGGCTTCTCTCCTGACAACAGTACACTACTAGCATTTTCTTTCTCCTCCTGAGAAGGAAAAAGACAGAAGTGTCACTAATAAGTAAAAGTGACCATCAATACCACTGCATCTCGGTTCTACAATTTTCAGTGTCTCTTGTTCCCAACTTGAATAAAGATGCAGAAAGATAAAGACACTGGATTTCCCAACCCAGGATACCAACTGCCACACTCATTCCTCAGGAAGTGCTGGCATCAAGGACAGCAACATTTTAATGGGACCACAGACAGATGTACCAGGTAAAGAAGGAATCTGCCACATACAGTGTGACCATAAAAAATTTACCGTCCAAACCAGCATAATTTTGAGAGTATTGATAATAAGAGCTTCCCTGATAGCTCAGTTGGTAAAGAATCTGCCTGTAATGCAGGAGACCCTGGTTCAATTCCTGGGTGGGAAAATCTCCTGGAGAAGGGATAGGTTACCCACTCCAGTATTCTTGGGCTTCCTTTGTGGCTCACCTGGTAAAGAATCCTCCTGCAATGTGGGAGACCTGGGTTCGATCCCTGGGTTGGGAAGATCCCCTGGAGAGGGGAAAAGCTACCCACTCCAGTATTCTGGCCTGGAGAATTCCATGTCCAGGGGTCACAAAGAGTCGGACACGACTGAGCGTTTTTCACTTAACTAACTTAACTAATTGATAATTAAGGCAAGAGAGGTAAACTGAAACTGTCCCGAGTACATCAGGATATCCAGCCGTCCTATCAAAACCAGTCTTAAAAATAACAGTGGTAAGTACCATTTCACTCCCACTTAAATCTGTATAACCCCACTAAAAAAGGTACAGTCCCCATAATATAACATGGAAACTGAGACTCAGTGAGGCTTCATTTTAGTCTCATTTACCCAAAGCTCTTGTTTTTATCCACTGTGGTACTTCCCTCTATATACACATAGTAGGTATCTGTCTGATATTCAGGATGATATGAGAAATACTCTACAAACCAAAACCAAAGAATTTCTAAGGGAGACCTCAGGAGTTAATAAGCACACAGAATAAGCTCAGTGATTTTACCTCAGCATAGTGGATAGCCTTTTCTTCCATTTCTTTCCATGCTTTTAACATTTTTTCTGAGGCTAAAAAAAAAGTCTTAATTGGTCATCTCAGAAATAGCCATAGGTTCAATTATTGACCTCCCCATCTCCTTGCCATATCAACATCAAAAACAGAGTTATGAGTTGAATTGTTCCCCCAAAAGATGGTGAAGCCCTAACCTTGTACTTCAGAATTTGACCTTATTTAGAAATAGCGTCAGGTGCAAATAGCTAAATTAAGGTTGAGTCTTAACCTAGTATGACTAGTGTCCTTTTAAGAAAAGAAGAAACACAGCAACAGACATATGAACGGGAAAGCTGCATTTCACAACAGAGGCAGAGACTAAAGTGCCACAGCTGCAAGCCAAGGAATGCCAAAGACTGCCGGCAAGTACCAGAAGAATCTAAGGAAGGATTCTTCTCCATAGGTTCCAGAGAGAGCATGGCCCTGACAACACATCGATTTTGGACTTTAAGCCTCTGAAGCTGTGAGGTAATAAATTTCTATTGTTTTAAGCCACCCAGTTCATAGCAATTTGTTATGGCAACCCTGGGAAACTAATACAGATGACTTTCTCTTAAAAAAAAAAAAAATTTTTTTTTAAGTAATACATGAACGTGATAATTAAAAAAAATCAAACACTATATAGGGATAGAAGAAGTCTCCTACCCTCCACTCTCCACCTTTTGCGATCCCAATGTTAATCATTTCTTACAGACACATATCCTTTCTCCCATAAATAGAATCATCTAGATATACTTTTCCTTCCTTGCTTTTTTCTCCAATTTAAAACACTGCTGCCTTAAAGATCAAGTGATCTTTTAATATCAGCACACATAGGTCTACCTCACTCTTTTTAAACAGTAGTCTAAGATATACAATTTAACAAGATAAGTCAAAGATAATCTGATGAAATAACTATGTTTTGCCATTCATCAGAATGCCTATAATACACAAACAGAAATAAAACATCAATCATGGAACCAGCTTTGGTTAGAAAACTTATTTACCCAGCTGGATACTGTTGATCATTTAATTCTGAAACACACACACCTTGCTCAAGATAAGTATACAAACAGAAATGCTGAAGGCAACTCTTTTGGTTTATTATTTGAATTTTAGCTCTGCTTTCTACATTTCCTTAGTACATCTGAAGGGAGATAAGCTTAGAATTAAATACCAAAAAATTGGAGGCTATGTACAATAAAAAACAGCGGGACTCCGCAGTAGGTTGTTTAGAAATTAAAAAAAAAAAAACCTCGAATTGCGTGTATTATTCTTTATAGAAGGATAAGTAATTTAAGACATCCCAGGCTAATAAGTCACCCTAATATAGACTTTGTATCTACTTTTTAAATGAGGTTTGACAATCAAATTCTTAAATCATTTTGCATTTTTCTAAAGGTGAACAATTTTAGTCCAACTGTGGGGGTAAGGGGTGGGTAGAGTAAAGCTGTTCAACTAAAGATTATAAAAATATATATATATATTCAAACCAAATACAGTTTACAATGATATGAGATGTCCTATCTTTTGTTCTAATATGAATGCAAGTGAAACAACTGGCTAACAGGTAAGAAGGTAACACAGCAGATGGCTTCAAGAGACAAGACACTTGTTGCAAATACATTATCCAACACTTACATATCCCATAAGTCATCTGCTCACTATATCTTTCCAAGTCAAGCTGAATGCTTTTGTGAAAAAACTCCAATTTAGCTTTCAGTTGCTGAGATGCTGAGATCAAAGTGTTTTTCATTTTTGTCAAGTTAGTATTATATCTTAGAAGACTTAACCTAAACCACAGCAAGAAAAAAACAAGATATAAGCATTTTAGAGACACTGGACAAAAGTTTAAAAACTCAAACTGCCATAAGCCCAAAGCCTATGTTTCTATTATCAATCTATGTGAAAGAGCTGATCTCTAAAATCTGATCTCTAAAGAATTTCTGCTTGTGATACTCTATGATAAAACAATCTTCTTATACTAGGGCCATTCAGGAACTACTGTCAGTCTACTGCAACTGGATGGTTTCAGACTGTTAGTAAGAATTCTACACGCCTGATCAGAATATTACATCACAAATTGGCCCAGTAATATATTTTTGCATGGGATACTGACTAGTGAAAAGTAGCAAAATTTAATTCTTGAGCATGAATGCACATGACACTGTGCCTATAAACAAGAGAATTCACTTACATGGCTGCTCTCTGCCCCTGAAAGAGCCTGCTGTAGTCTTCTTTCAGCCCAGACACATAGTGTACTGCTTCAGCCCACACTTTACGCAGCTGGATAATTGGAAGCTGTATTTTGCTGTCCTGTACTATGTGTAAGAAGATGGGGGAAAGGAGAGGGGAATTACTTTTTAAGATTCTAGTGTTCATTTATTATTCTTTGTGATTTTCTGTCCATACAAATATCATTCCTATAGATGCTAGAAAGAACCACTTGTTATAGTTCCATTCAGTCAGTGTAACTTTATTGAACACCTGCACACATACTTGAGCCCTGTTCCAGATACAAGGGGAAATAAAAATGAAGACATAATTACTACATAATCACAAAGCTTACAATTATTCCTGTATGTCTTTTTCTTCCTTGTTTCTCTCCAGTCTGGAATCCTTTTTTTTTTTCTCTCCAATAATCCAAATTCTTTATTCCTTTGAAGTTCTAAACTAAGTCCCAAGTACTCCACAATCTGCTATAATCTTTTTTGCTTCTGAATAACAAACTTCATCTCTTGAACTACCAACCCAGCTTCAGAAAAACACACTGGGTAAATATGCCTTTAAAAAAGATATGCCTTTCTCAATGTAAGACTTATGAAATTATCTATTTATGATAATCTCTTGTCTTTTCTTTGGTAAAGGGGATGTTTCTTTCTAAAACCATGGCAGGTAGATATTAAGTTTAATGAAATTTCATTTTAACATTATAAAATTCTCCAAGATTGAAGAGAGATTCATCTTTTACTTTAAGGTGGTGATTATATTCCGTTATTCTTTTCCAATGAAAATCTTCAGAGAAAGGGCGCTACACTAGGTTTCATATTGAGAAAACACATTATCTGAAACAGATGTCAAACAAATAAAGCTGTATATGTGGAAAAATCTTTGCCTCCCCTAATAATGATAAATAGCCTCAACTAACTTCTCTTTTATTTTTATATACCCACACTTAATCCTGAGGCTTCCTCTGACAGACCTAACAAACAAAACAAAATAAAAACTCACACACTTAAAAAAAAATAGTCTGGGGGAAGAGAGTCTAGAACAAAATTATATACTTAAAAAAAAAAATTCTGAAAGTGCCCAGAAATGATACCCCATAGCAGGAAGCATACCAAGTATCCAAATTTTGATTTCTAATGCTGTTCTCTATTAAAGGAACCAGGGCTCCTTGGAGAAATGGCCAATTCTAGGACTATGGTAGAAAATTTAAAAGATGGGCCTGGAATACTACATGGTACCTGAAAATAAGGAAATGTTTAAAAAAACAAAAGCAAAAACAAAAACACCCTCACTGAGGGGTCAAGTAGAAGAGGCATAGGAAGTCAACTGAAAGAGCTTCTAAGGTAAGCTGCAACAATTTGAATAACAAAATAAACTAGTATTGGATTATAATCTATAATATAAAATAAATATCCATGAATTCAAATTTATATCATAAATGATTAAATAAATTAATAAATGGGAGAGAAGAGATAATTCATGTAAGCAGGAGTATTTTCAATAAATTATATAGATATTTTACCCTAAAGGAGGAGGCATATGACTCCTACTCCTTAAGTGTGGATTCTTGCATAGTGCTTTCCTTCCACAGAGTATGGAAAGGAGGAGAGGGTGAGACTAAACTTTAAGAATGCTGACTACTTCAGCCATGTGAGCAAGGTAACACTAACAGCCATTAATTATGTTTACGGTATGTGCCCTTTATATAATGTTTCCAAAATGGTACTTGAATTCTTTGATCTTTCTCTCAAAAACCCATTATCCTAGCCTAGTCATAAGAAAAAAAATCAGGCAAATTGCAACAGAGGGGCATCCTACAACATATTTGATCTCAAGGTCATCAAAAATAAGGAAAATCTGAAAAACTGCAGACAGGACAACTAAATGTAACGTGGTATTCTGGATGGGATTCTGGAACAGAAAAAGGACACCAGATAAAAATTAAAAGAAATCTGAATGAAGTATGAACTTTAGATAATAACAATATATTGGTTCATTAGTTGTAACAAAATACCGTAATAACGTAAGATGTTAACAACAGGGGAAACTATATGTGTAGGGGAATAACATAAGAACTCTGTCCTATCTGCTCAATTTTTCTATAAATCTAGAACTTTTTTTTTTAAACTAATGAAAAGGAAAGATTACATAATTTCAGCCCTTGTGACCAATTTTGTCCTTGATTTTATAATATGCTTGTTTTTAGTTTAGGGTAGATAGAAATTAACCACTTAACTTCTTTAGTAGAAAACATTAATTCTCTGAGGAAAAATGAAATCATTTGAACATTAAGTAGTATTCATAGGATAAAATGAAGTATTTGAACATGCCTAAGTAGTGAAGAAGAAATTAAAAAGTGGCTTAATTAATAGTGAAGATTCAGTTTTTCATGTTGGAGTCATATTCATAGGAAAGTCGTCTTCTGCCAAATGAGGGGTCTGGTGGTGATTTAAAATCTACCTCTTTACCTTCCAAACCATACAAACCCATCTTTTAGCACATATAGAATCCTGAAGTATGACACAGAACAGAAACACCAAAGAACCATTTCTACTAATCATGTTGTGTTAAAATTATATTACTTCAGGTTTAAAGCTTAGTCAGTAAATGAACTATACTTACCAATATAATTTACACAGTCAGATAAACTTCTGGAAGCAAATGGTCCTTCATATACAGTCTTACTTTTATCAAACAAATAAACCATATAGCTATCACAGCCCCTCTGAAAAAAAAAACCAACAATTAAGAAGAAAAGATTCTTGAAAATTCTAGGTTCTCTAAGTACCTAACCACCAAATTTCCTACTTTGAAATGCCAACAGTGAAGTCAAGTTCATTAGCATACATCTCACAGACTTAAGGTCTAAATTTTTATTTGAGAAATATAAGTAACAGCAGTATGGACTAAAGTGAAAACAGTCACCAGACCCAAAAAGTTACAACAACATACAATGGGAATACTTTTTCAGTAATCAAAAGGAATGAAGTAATGATAAATGCTATGGCATGAATGAAATCTCAAAAACATAACAGTAAGTGAAAGAAATGAGACACAAGAGATTATATGATTCCACTTGTATGAAATGTTCAGAAAAGGCAAATCTATATAAGGTAGTAAGTAAATTAGTGATTTTCTGGGGTGGGCAGAATGGATACTAGTAGTTAAAGAACATAAAGACATGGAAATGTTTTAAAACTGATTTACGATGATGGCTGTGCAATTAGGGTGGTTTGCTAAAAAAAAACAACTGAATTGTACATTTGAAATGGTTAAATTGTATGATATATAAAATATGCCTCAACAAAGTTAAAAAAGGAAAATATGAAATGAGTCATGAGCAGAATCATTTATTACCATCCATCCATCCTCTGACAGGACCTATGAGACTGCTGGTCTAATTTCAAGGTTATAGGCTTCAGGACAAAAAGGGGGAAAAAAAGGATGGAAGTGGCACCAAAGAGAATGTCACATACAGTTTAAAATAACCAATGTTTCATTTCTATCTTTTCACCTTGCGAAGCAATAAGCATAATGAGTAGGATAAAACTAAAAGAATTATAAGATGTGAACCACTCCCCCAATGATTCCAAATAGACATCAAAAATGCAGGGCATGCAATCCCTCTATGCAAAGAGATTTCTTATACTCTAGGTATATAAGAATTGTCTTACAACTCCATCCAGAACACACTGAGAGGCTGGTTTCCGAGGATCCAGAGAAATTCCCATCTCTGAAAGAAGCTCTTGAGAACCAGTATTTATTCCAGTTTCCCGCTCAATACGAGACTGTAGTGAATGAAGACTTTCATCAGGTGGTAACAGAAAAGAAATTATCTTTGCAGAAGTCATATTTAGGATATGTACTATCTGTTTAAATAAGAAAAAAGAGAAATAACTTTGATTATTTGTTACATAAATGATTAAGTGCTAGCTACTTAAGAGCATTATCTCTGCATTAAACAAGATTCAATCATTTTCCAAAGTGAAATCTTCTATAATTATGACATTCTGAAAACTAAAGAGTAGAATTTACTTTTCTACTGCAACAGATGTTAGTTCCTAGGAATTAAGTGTGAAAATTCTAGGGATGTATAAAATCAAGAAAGAAAAACTCCAATTTAAATAAGCAACACTTACTTTTGAGAAACGTATCACTGACCTAGAAGGAAATGTTTATGAACTGCCTAACAGATGCCAGCCACAAGCTAATTGCTTTCATATAACGTCTTGTTAATCAGCTCTTCTACTCTCCTCTTTGGCAAAACAGAAACCAGAGCTCTGAGAACTTCTCACTTAAAAGTCCCACTGAAAGTAGCCAGATACAGGCCAAGTAAGTGTGAGACTGAGTCAGGCAGGGCGCTACTGAGGTAACCAAGGATAGTTACAGAGTTAGATGTCAGTCTTCTTAACACAATCTAATTTTAAATCTTTGTCCTTCTACTGCCCTTAGATAAGCCATACAAAATTAATACCTATGTTTTCCCAATGCCTTACACTGACTAGTGGATGCAAATGATTAGAATTATCAATAATACAAATGTTTATCACAGAGGTAAAGAACTAACTTCCTTTTAGTATATAATAACTTCTAAATTTAAAAAAGGTGAGGGAAGAGAAGGGAATCTTTCAGATTGACATGGATTACACTACAAGCATACCAGCTGAGACCTGCCATTCCTTCCCAGCCTAGGTAGATTTCATCCTGTGACAGTGGCCACTAAGATCAACAGCAGAAACACAGTACGAAAATCCTAAAGTGTACATTTACTTTTACAGAGGGCATATTTCAAACTAGCATGGGGTTCTCACAGCATCCCACTACCAAAGCCAAGATAGAAGGGAGCAAAACAAAGGGAGAGGAAATACAACCTAAATGAATTCTTTTGTTCATCTGAATATCTGCTAAGTATCTACTATGGTACAAACTATTAAGTGTGTTGTGCTAGTAGTGGATATGCAAGCTGAGTAACTTAATGATCCTTGCCCTCTATAGGATAACAGTCAAATAAAAGATATTAAGACACAATAAAAGAACTAAAAGACAAGGCAAAATGCAATAGGTACTGTAATGATATAAAGTATTTTGCAGATTCCAAAGAAGATTCTTTGGTGGGAGGAAAGGTGTGCTTTATAAGGAGGTACTATTTGAGCTGAACTTTGAAAAGGAAGAATGACTAGAACAAGAAAAGCCTGAAAGAAGAAAAGTTCTAGGCAAAAACCAACAAAGTAGGCAGAGAACTAGAAAGGGATGAGCATAATCAAAAGTACCTAAAATGAATCTACAAACTTTTCTTAAGGAAAGGAAATAATTCAGTAACTGTTTTACTGATTTCTTCTTTCTTTTTCCCTCCAGAAATACAGGATGAGCTTACTTTTTAAATTTATTTTTACCTGGAAGATAATTGCTTTGCCATGCTGTGTTGGTTTCTGCTGTTTAACAATGTGAATCAGCTGTAAGTACACATATATCCTGTCCCTCTTCAGTTTCCCTCCCTCCCCACCCCTCTAGGTCGTCACAGAGCATCAAGCTGAGCTCCCTGTGTTATACAGCACTTTCCCACTAGCTATGCTGATTTCTTCTTTAAAAATAAAACAGATGTCATTCCCTCCTTTAACAATAAATACCTTAGAAAAATGTCTTATAATAATAGCAACCTATTCTTCAGTTCATGCTTCTGTGCTCATGACATGCCTCTGCTTGCAAATCTTTCCCCCTACCCATTCCCCAGATTAACACTTCCTTATCCTTCGAAACTCAGTCTTATTATTATGCCTAGGAAGCAACCCTGAACTACTATGACTAGTACCCTACACACACCTTATTCTGAAACCTCACGGCAATACTGATCCTTTAAAGAAGATGTTACTGTACCTAAACTACAAATAAATATAAATATATATATATATTTTGCCTAGATTCACAGATATACAGTTCGGTGCTACAAACTGAACTAAAGTCTACAGAACACAAAACACATAAGGAGGACTCCTTACTCATGCTCTGTAAAACAAGCACATGCGCACAGACTCCTTACAAGTAGAAATGATGTTATGATTACCATGAAAAGACTGAAAAATATGAGGAAAAAAACAAAAATTTTTGAAACCAACAAAGAACTAAAAGGTGTCACCAAGTCCTGCTTGTCTAACATGCTGGGGGATGATTTATTCCTTGGCACAGTAGAAGAAAACCAAATCACAACACCAGCTGTCTTTTCAATGTGAGCCAAGAATGACATCAACATGGCCTCAAGTTCCTATTTAATGAAGTGTATCAAGATAAGAGTAAAACCTTACATTACTACTACTTTCTCATTTACATTTTAGAAACACAATCTACCTCAAGCAATCAACAAATATGAAAAGATCACAGATGAGTTATTTCTACATATACAGCATAATAGAACCTCTCGTTCATATCAATGGATATTTACTGAGAATCTGGTATGTGTCCAGCTTTGTACAGAATGCCAGCATAGGAACACTGTGGTGGTAGGATATATGACTGTTAATGAAAGTAAGAAAAACAATCTCAGCATTAAAGAAGACAATCTATATGGAGAGGCATGAATGGAAGATGAGAAAAAACTAGAGAATATAATAAAAATGGTTAAATGATGCACTGTGAGGTAGACACAGTTTGGAGAAAAGGAGAGTTGAATATGTGCCAGTACAGGTGAGGGGATATATAGCGATAGATATCAGTCTGGCAGAAGAACAACATCTGTCAACACAAAAATGGATAATGGGCTTGATGGCATAAGGTGCAATGACAAGCTGGTCCTAAGTGAAGTAAAGGGTTAAGAGAAATGAAACGAGCACTTGGATGAGGTAGACCTAAATGAAGAAAACCCCCACAAACCCAAGCAGGTCAGTTTAGACTTGATTTGGTAGGCAAGAAAAAACCGTTAGCTTCTTGGACTGGAGAATCAAAAAGCCTTTTCAAAAAATAAAATAGGCAGTTCATGCTGTACGGACTGTAGGATGGAAAGTAAGTATAGAGGCAAAAAGCCAGGTAGGAACCTTCCTCACCAAACCAAATCCAATATGATTAGACCTAAAGGAACGAGGTGAACTGGTACCAATATGAGAGAGGGGGAAAATCCAAAAGATACTTCAAAGGAGTGATCAATAAGACCACTTAGAAGTAAAACTGAGAAAGCTTACTAAAGAAATAGAAATGCACTATTAAAATATATTTATGTCCATTCTCCAATAGTTTGTTAACTTCAATGCAAGTCTTATGAAGTAGACCCCATTCAAACTAACCTTCAAATTCAGAATGTGATCCATTAATACAAAACATCTTGGCTGCTTCAAAGTAAGATCAACAGGTCCTCCTCTCTGCTGAGGATCCCAGTTTAGCATCAGCTGCAGCCAGTTTTCCATGGGTTCTACTATTAAACTAGAAAACATACAAAAATAGGATAAAAATCATTATACTCCAATTTTCTTTTAGTTTTGTAAAAAAAAAAAGTGGTTGTATAGGTTGTCCATATCCTTTTTCGCTATTTGTATGATATTATATCTTACTTCCAAATAATTCATGAAATGACAGGTGACAAGCTTTTTTCCATTAAAAAAAATCCCAAACCCACATGTGCAAGTTAGTTACGGGCAACTCCAACGGGTGAATTCAGTCCCATTTCCTAAGGAACCCATTCATCACAGTATTCTAAGAGTGTTCTTAGCACCTAAGCCAATCAGTTGAATGGCAGTTCTTATTTCCACTATCAACACAAATTGTGTTGGTAATCCGTATGGCTGTCCATACGGATGCCACTAATCACAGGTGGCTATTTGCATTTATACTTAATTAAATTTAAATAAATTTGAAATTCAGTTCTTCAGTCTTACCACCCACCTTTCAATTGCTCAGACAGACTCATGTGGCCAGCATACATATAAAACATTTCCATCATTACAAAAAGTTCCAGTGGATAATGCTACTTGAAGCAGACAACAACTTTACTGACATCCCTGAAGAAAATGAGACAAACTTCCTCAACTAAAATATACATACCTACAAAGGCTATTTGGTTGAGGTAAATGGCTACTAAACCGAACTTCTCCTGTCATTTCTTCACATGCAAATATACACTTTGGATCCTTCTTCTTAATCTTCTCATGCCTATAAAAACAAAAGCTACTTCAGTTGACAACCTGAGACATTTTTGCCTTTTAATTTTATTCAGTTGTGTTAAAAAGTAATTATACCATTTAAAGAAAGGCAGCCAGAGGAGTACTGAAAATTTCACTCCCATTAAGCATACCAAAGTTCTGTCTCATTTCTTACCAGGTAAATGGCTGCAGATGATGCAAAAAAGGCCTATATCCAGCAATACACTCAAACACCATGGTCCCAAAGCTCCAATAATCAACAGTGGCTGTATAAGGCTTATTCTCAAAGAGCTCTGGGGCCTTAAAAAGAAAAAAAAAATGCTTTAAACATCAAAACTATAAGAGAAAAGCTACTTGAGTTTTGAACTATTACATTCACAACCTTAAGAAATAAGAATAATCCTGTACACTTAAATTCAAAGAAACAATATGTGTCTTACCAGATACTGCAAAGTTCCCACAAAAGATGTACAAAGACTTCCTTGATCAACATCTTTGGCATATCCCAAATCAATTATTTTATGCATAATCTGCAAAACAGTAAGTATTAAATGGCTAAAAAACTTGAAAAGGAAAGGGAACAAGGTCCTTATAATGCTCTGGAGAGGGAGGTGGTGAAGAACATGGCTCTGGAATAAGACAAACATGTTTCAAGCCTAAGCTCCACCACGTAGATAAATAGTTATGTGACCCTGATCAAGTTATTCCTCTCAGTTTCCTATATAATGATATTCCTAACAATCCCTACTTCACAGAATTGCTATTAGGATTCAATGATAATGAAAATAATTTAACAGTGTCTGACATATAGTAAAAAACAAAATCAGTTCAGTTTAGTTGCTCAGTCGTGTCCAACACTTTGCGACCCCATGGACTATAGCACACCAGCCTTCCCTGTCCATCACCAACTCCTGTGCTTACTCAAACTAATGTCTGATAGACAGGTCAGGATGCCATCCAATCATCTCATCCTTTGTCATCCCCTTCTCCTCCTGCCTTCAATCTTTCCCAGCATCAGGGTCTTTTCCAATTAGTTAGTCCTTCGCATCAGGTGGCCAAAGGATTGGAGGTACAGCATCAGTCCTTCCAATGAATATTCAGGACTGATTTCCTTTAGGATTGACTGGTTTGATATTCTTGCAGTCCAAAGGACTCTCAAGAGACTTCTCCAACACCACCATTCAAAAGGCATCAATTCTTCGATGCTCAGTTTTCTTTATAGTCCAACTCTCACATCCATACATGACTACTGGAAAAACCATATCTTTGACTAGACAGACTTTTATTGTCAAAGTAATATCTCTGCTTTTTAATATGCTGATATAGACTGGTATTAATTTTTTATTTTGGTATATTCAGAATAAGCTTGATCCGTTAAACTGGAAGGCACAGGCAGGGTGACTTCCAAACTTATAAGAAGCATCATACCATCTTAAGAGTGGATCAACATGAGCTAAACACCTATCTAACTTCAAGAACATCCTGAAGTCTCAGGATACATACACAAACAAAAAGTGAATAGTCGGTGCAAAGCATACACAAAAGGTTCCTAAGAGAAGAAGCACCAAGGTTTCATCACTTCCAACTGATCATTATCTTCACAACCTAAGGCCATACAATCCAATTCAAGGTTCACATTCTTGGCTTTATGTCTTTATTGGAATGGAATTTGGGCACTAAAAGCAAGAAAACTGCTCAAATTACTTTGATAAAAATAAATATTCCAAGAATTAATTCACAATTTCTAGTTCTTCTCAAGATGACTCTTTCAGGAATCTGAGAAATCAAGGTTTTGAATTTTAATTAAGAATAAACTTAGGGCTTTGGGGAGGAGATTGACTTTGTTTTGTTTTTCTTAAATATGAAAACATACTTTAAACATATTTTTTTTCTTAAAGAAGACCAAGGGTATGTTTTTTGGATGTACTTCATAACATACAAATTAACAAATTACTTACTGCCTACTAGCTCTGCTAGATACTGTGCTGGAAAAATGAAATGAACAAGACAGATGTAGCTCCTTCTCTAATGGAGCTATTATGTTAGCAGAGGAGACGGACAAACAAAAAACCACAGTTCAGTATAGTGAGGCCTGAGATAAAGAAGTACAGAATGCTATGGTGGGCACCAAACCGCAAAGACTAACTACATCATGGAGACTCTATTCAATTAGCACAGAACATTTCTTCAGGGTTTACCTACCTTTCCACCAACATCCTGAAGAACTATGTTTTCAGGTTTTAGATCACGATGTATAATTTTGTTTTCATGCAAATATCGGATCCCAGATCCTAAATAAAGTTTAAAATGTATTTTGAGGTAATAAAAAAACACTGAAATAAAAAAAATTCAACTCATTTTGTACAGATCTGGTCTGATGCTCAATTTTATATGGACCATCATAACTACATGATTAATGATTTTATAGACACTTAAATTTTCTCCACAAAAATACAGTAACATTAATCAGACAGCAGAATTACAATATGTTCCCATTTAACTTATGAAAATTAATATTAAGAAGAAATGGAACAAGCAATTGAAAAAAATCCCAGTATTATCATTGGACTTCTGACCTAACTCAACCTCTTCAACTAGACTTTGGCCTCCATAACCTAAGAAAAGAAACAAAATCAAAATATATAGAGAAACATAATCTGGCCTTCTGAGCTCTCTCCAAGGGCCTATGTCCTGGTTATTTTAGAAATTTTTCAAGAAGAGATTTCACCTTAAGAATACCTATGCCTATGAGAAGCAATGTCCCTGGTAAATAAATTTACTATGTTAATCAGGGAGGAAGGAATACATAAGATAATTTCACAACCTTTTTTTTTTTTAGCAACTAGAATATCTATTAGTCAAATGGACACAGACAACACAAAAAATAAAAAACAAAATATCCTAGTTTTAAATTAGCATCAACAGTAATACTTGAATTTTTCTGATAATTTCTTAAAGATCAAAAATTTCTTATACTTAAAAACCTATGCTTTGTATAGTTTATCAACAATTCTAATTTCCAAGCAGTATACAGACTCATACAGACCAAATGGGCATTAAAATTATGATGGAATTTGCATACTGATTACATACCTATATCACTCAGTAAAGAAAGTATCTGGCTTTCTTTAAGTCCACAGCAATTTTCTGGTTTGTTGAGTAGCTAAAGGAAAAAAAAAAAATCTAAAAATGTATATTGCCAATATTGCTGGGCAGTAATACTGATACATTAACCATTATACTTTGAGAGAATAAGAAAATTAGTCATGATTAAGAAAACATAAGGGGGAAAAATGACCAAATCCACACAGAGGACATGTAAATTTCATGACAAAATTTATACAAGTAAAAATAATGGGAGAAGGTATTGAAATTTTACAAGGTTGAAAAATCTCACAGATAAATATATAAAAATAGTCATAGGATATTTAAAATAATAGCTATTTTAAATATATAAAAAGAGCTCCAAGGTGCTACAGCAGGAGCCATGGGTTTGATTACGATTACTGGATGGGGATGACCTCCTGGAGAAGGAAATGGCAACTTATTCCAGTATTCTTGCCTGGGAAATCCTATGGATGGCCCACGGGGTCACAAAAGAGTTGGACATGACTTAGCAACTGAACAACAACAACAACTGGTAGATTTAAAATGAGATGGGAAAGATTTGCAACAGAGAAACATCAACACTTTACACATTGACACTGTGATCTAAAACCATCAATACAGTCCCATCCTGCAAACACCACTACCACCAACAAAAATATTCATGTTCTAAAGCAGGGGTCAGCAAACATTACCTGTAAAGGGCCAAGAGAGTAAGTTCTTTAGGCTTGCAAGTCATGCAATCTCTGGCACCACTACTCGACTCTGCTACTATTGTAAGAAAGCAGCCACAAAAACAGACAACAGGCCATAGTTTACTGACTCTTACTCTAGATTATTGTACTGAGTGGGATTCAAATACTGCTAGAGTTCGTGATTTACTATCTCATCAAAACATCCACACTACCTTCCGGAGATCTCCTCCAGAACAATATTCCATTGCTAGCAGAGGCACATCGTTAATCAAAAAATTCAATTCCTCAGGAACGTCACAGGCCTTTACAACATTGGCGTGGTTCAACCTAACAAGGGGAAAGCATTATAATAAAAAATTTGTTTCCAGTGAAAAGGGACTGAGTTTGAAATTGTAGTTAATTGGGGGCAGTGAGGGGACGAAAGACTGACTTTATTTATAATGTTCTAATTTCTCATTTGTATAATTAAAAATTGATACTTGTGTAAAAGTTTTTAATTTGTGTACAAATACATGTTTTTCAATAAATATTGAATCACATTATATATTGTTTCCTAACATATTTTTTTAAACTTAGTAATATATCATACCACCATCATCATCACACAGTGGTCTCTAAACTGGAATAGATTCCCATGGCCCAGGGACCTAAAGAAACAGAATTTCCATGTGTAGAGCCTGAGGATTTGTATTATTAAAAGGTTTTTCTAGTGATTCTGCCACATAGCCAAGTTTGAGAACCATTAAAATGCATTGAGAACTCTGAAGTCAAAAAGTGCTTCTTTCAAATCCAGACTCTATTACCTATCAGTTATATGACTCTATAAGCTTCAACTTTTTCTTTAGCAAAGAGATAATGCCTAAACACAGGGTTGCTGTGACAAGGAGAAGATATGGGTAAGCCCTTATTAGCACTCTACCTGTGGATGTTTTAAAACATAGCCACTTCTCCCTTCAAGAGCTTAATTCTCTTTCCCTGAAGTAGAGGCTGTATTAAAGGACTGATTTCTAACAAATAGAAATTATTTGGAAACGATAGAGTGTAGCTTCTGAGGGAAGACCATAAAAATATGTCCACCTGCTCTCTCTCTCTCAGATCACTGACTTTGGGGAAAGTTAGCTGCTATGTTATGAAGACATTCAAACTTCCCTATGGAGAGAGAGGCACATGTGGTGGGGTACCAATGCCTCTAGCCAACAGACACTAAATGAGCTTTGAAGTGGATACTCCAGCCCCACTCAAGCCTTTGGATAACTGCAGCCCCAGTCAACATTTTGAGATGTTTCAGGAGGCATTGCTTGAGTCAAAACCACCTAAGTCACTCCCAAATTCCTAAACCACAGAAAGTGTGAGACACCAAACTTCTGTTGTTTTAACCCACTAAGCTTAAGGATAATTTTTTTACAAAGCAATAGATACACTGTTTAACAAAAGTAGGTGAGAGTAAAAAAAATTTTTTAATTAAAAGTAGTGATCGCTATTTAACTATAAAGTATAACAGATAAGCACTGCCTGAGACCCAAAGGAAACAGATTCTGCCCTCAGAAAGCTGAGTCTGATAATACCTAGCTGACATTTTATTTTATGTTTTTGGAGCATAGAAAGGTTTACAGCAAGGCCATGCAAGGAAATGGTGGCTCATGCTCTAAAAAACTCCAAGTTCCCTGAAGGGCTTTTTGTTTTTCTTCAATATTATACTATTATTACCTAGATAACTATTTAAACAAAACCTACTTAAGCATGATGTGATGTTATTATTTGAAATAAAACACACATATTTAATGAGGAGAAAAATATGCCCCCCAAAAGATTCAAAGAAGAATGGATTCCTAGCCTCCTTCCCTATGATGACATCTGGCTGGGCTACAAAACTGGGGAAACTTAAGTCATCAAGTACACTTACTTCTTCATGATCTGGATTTCATGGCACCACCGTTCTCTGTTTTTGGTACTTAGCTCTAGGCGACAAGACTTAATTGCTATTTTGAGATCAAGTTCCTGCCAAAATAGAAAATCAACAGAAGATTACAAATTAGGTTCTTGTGCAGATTTACTTGCTATCAAAGAAATGCCAACTTGGGGAAACAAAACTCTTTTAGCTTTACTAATTAAACAGAAGATTATAAATTAGGTTCTTGTGCAGATTTACTCAGAGAAGGCAATGGCACCCCACTCCAGTACTCTTGCCTGGAAAATCCCATGGATGGAGGAGCCTTGAAGGCTGCAGTCCATGGGTCGCTGAGGGTCGGACACAACTGAGCGACTTCACTTTCACTTTTCACTTTCATGCATTGGAGAAGGAAATGGCAACCCACTCCAGTGTTCTTGCCTGCAGAATTCCAGGGACGGCGGAGCCTGGTGGGCTGCCATCCATTGGGTCGCACAGAGTCGAACATGACTGAGGTGACTTAGCAGCAGCAGCAGCAGCAGCAGCAAATTTACTTACTATCAAACTAATGCCAACTTGGGGAAACAAAACTCTTTTAGCTTTACTAATTAAACATATTTATCCACAGTTCTCTTGAGCCAATGCTTCTGCCAAGTAAGCCATGAGACTATTATTTTTTATTTTTATTTTTTTTTCGTTTCATACATATTTTACATGTTTCAATGCCATTCTCCCAAATCTTCCCACCCTCTCCCTCTCCCACAGAGTCCATAAGACTGTTCTATACATCAGTGTCTCTTTTTCTGTCTCGTACACAGGGTTACTGTTACCATCTTTCTAAATTCCATATATATGCGTTAGTATATTGTATTGGTGTTTTTCTTTCTGGCTTACTTCACTCTGTATAATAGGCTCCAGTTTCATCCACCTCATTAGAACTGATTCAAATGTATTCTTTTTAATGGCTGAGTAATACTCCATTGTGTATATGTACCACAGCTTTCTTATCCATTCATCTGCTGATGGACATCTAGGTTGCTTCCATGTCCTGGCTATTATAAACACTGCTGCGATGAACATTGGGGTACACGTGTCTCTTTCCCTTCTGGTTTCCTCAGTGTGTATGCCCAGCAGTGGGATTGCTGGATCATAAGGCAGTTCTATTTCCAGTTTTTTAAGGAATCTCCACACTGTTCTCCATAGTGGCTGTACTAGTTTGCATTCCCACCAACAGTGTAAGAGGGTTCCCTTTTCTCCACACCCTCTCCAGCATTTATTACTTGTAGACTTTTGGATCGCAGCCATTCTGACTGGTGTGAAATGGTACCTCATAGTGGTTTTGATTTGCATTTCTCTGATAATGAGTGATGTTGAGCATCTTTTCATGTGTTTGTGAGCCATCTGTATGTCTTCTTTGGAGAAATGTCTATTTAGTTCTTTGGCCCATTTTTTGATTGGGTCATTTATTTTTCTGGAGTTGCGCTGTAGGAGTTGCTTGTATATTCTCGAGATTAGTTGTTTGTCAGTTGCTTCATTTGCTATTATTCTCTCCCATTCTGAAGGCTGTCTTTTCACCTTGCTAATAGTTTCCTTTGATGTGCAGAAGCTTTTAAGGTTAATTAGGTTCCATTTGTTTATTTTTGCTTTTATTTCCAATATTCTGGGAGGTGGGTCATAGAGGATCCTGCTGTGATGTATGTCAGAGAGTGTTTTGCCTATGTTCTCCTCTAGGAGTTTTATAGTTTCTGGTCTTAGGTTTAGATCTTTAATCCATTTTGAGTTTATTTTTGTGTATGGTGCTAGAAAGTGTTCTAGTTTCATTCTTTTACAAGTGGTTGACCAGATTTCCCAGCACCACTTGTTAAAGAGATTGTCTTTAATCCATTGTATATTCTTGCCTCTTTTGTCAAAGATAAGGTGTCCATATGTGCGTGGATTTATCTCTGGGCTTTCTATTTTGTTCCATTGATCTATATTTCTGTCTTTGTGCCAGTACCATACTGTCTTGATGACTGTGGCTTTGTAGTAGAGCCTGAAGTCAGGTAGGTTGATTCCTCCAGTTCCATTCTTCTTTCTCAAGATCGCTTTGGCTATTCGAGGTTTTTTGTATTTCCATACAAATTGTGAAATTATTTGTTCTAGCTCTGTGAAGAATACTGTTGGTAGCTTGATAGGGATTGCATTGAATCTATAAATTGCTTTGGGTAGTATACTCATTTTCACTATACTGATTCTTCCAATCCATGAACATGGTATATTTCTCCATCTATTAGTGTCCTCTTTGATTTCTTTCACCAGTGTTTTATAGTTTTCTATATATAGGTCTTTAGTTTCTTTAGGTAGATATATTCCTAAGTATTTTATTCTTTCCGTTGCAATGGTGAATAGAATTGTTTCCTTAATTTCTCTTTCTGTTTTCTCATTATTAGTGTATAGGAATGCAAGGGATTTCTGTGTGTTGATTTTATATCCTGCAACTTTACTATAGCCATTGATTAGTTCTAGTAGTTTTCTGGTGGAGTCTTTAGGGTTTTCTATGTAGAGGATCATGTCATCTGCAAATAGTGAGAGTTTTACTTCTTCTTTTCCAATTTGGATTCCTTTTATTTCTTTTTCTGCTCTGATTGCTGTGGCCAAAACTTCCAAAACTATGTTGAATAGTAATGGTGAAAGTGGGCAGCCTTGTCTTGTTCCTGACTTTAGAGGAAATGCTTTCAATTTTTCACCATTGAGGATAATGTTTGCTGTGGGTTTGTCATATATAGCTTTTATTATGTTGAGGTATGTTCCTTCTATTCCTGCTTTCTGGAGAGTTTTGATCATAAATGGATGTTGAATTTTGTCAAAGGCTTTCTCTGCATCTATTGAGATAATCATATGGTTTTTATTTTTCAATTTGTTAATGTGGTGTATTACATTGATTGATTTGCGGATATTGAAGAATCCTTGCATCCCTGGGATAAAGCCCACTTGGTCATGGTGTATGATCTTTTTAATGTGTTGTTGGATTCTGATTGCTAGAATTTTGTTAAGGATTTTTGCATCTATGCTCATCAGTGATATTGGCCTGTAGTTTTCTTTTTTTGTGGGATCTTTGTCAGGTCTTGGTATTAGGGTGATGGTGGCCTCATAGAATGAGTTTGGAAGTTTACCTTGCTCTGCAATTTTCTGGAAGAGTTTGAGCAGGATAGGTGTTAGCTCTTCTCTAAATTTTTGGTAGAATTCAGCTGTGAAGCCATCTGAACTTGGGCTTTTGTTTGCTGGAAGATTTTTGATTACCGTTTCAATTTCCGTGCTTGTGATGGGTCTGTTAAGGTTTTCTATTTCTTCCTGGTCAAGTTTTGGAGAGACTATTAAACTGATGCTTTTAAACTGACCTTCAAACACCAAAGCACACAAGCAAAAAGTTACTGAGGCTGATCCTGTAACAGATCTCTTCAGAACACCATCAAATACATGCTGCTAGAATATAAAAAGACTCTGTCTCCCCAACAACCCCTTTCTGAATTTAGTCAAGGCAGCTAAAAAGGGTTCCAGGTTCCCGCATAACTAGAATGCGGAGAATAATTCAGGGCTCCCTGCCTCAACAGTAAGAAATAGTTTTAATATGACCAAATCTAATACAAAAAAACTCCAAAACTATTTCCTAATTTTTGCATTTCAAATGACATTAAAAGACTCCTAACAATGGTTGTATATTTCCATGTCTAGAAAACGGACCTAACAGCTTTTGCCTCTATGACTAGTAATTTAGCCAATTCTAACTGAAATTAAACCCAACCTGATGTACATTACAGGAAGTAGCCAAACCTCATCACATTCTGGCAACAGTAATAATGCAGCCCAGGAACAGGAAGCAAGACACAACTTGTATAGGATGGTCTGAAATGGGGGCCGGCAAGAAATGAGATAACTGATGTATAGAGCGAGAGTAAGGAACTAGGCCAGACTACAGCCCAACCTAACCAGTGTCCTGCCTCCCTTCAGCCTCTCGTTATGAGTAGATGCTGGGCTGCTGCTAGGTCCTGTGTACGTTTTTACCACTATGCAGTCAATCTGGCACAACCATGAACAACATTAAGTCCTAAATTCTCATATGAGTAAGGCAGAAAGCTATCTACTTCAAAAAGATTTCATCCTAAAGTATCCTTCAACCTCTCAGTTTATATTTCAGCTACTCTCTGAAGGTCTTCCTCACTTTTCACGGAGAATGCTCTGTGGAAAGTTTATACATGTCCAGCAAAACAAAAAAAGAAGAGTTTGGTGCTTTAAAAAAACAAAAAAAGGTAATAGTAATAGGCAGGAGATGAATGGTGGTGATGGCTGCACAAAATGTGAATGTACTTAATGCCACAGAACTGTACACCTAAAGATGGCTAAATGGCAAATGTTATGTATATTTTACCACAATAAAAAATTGGAAAATACTAAGCCAAATTATGGAGAAGGCAATGGCACCCCACTCCAGTACTCTTGCCTGGAAAATCCCATGGATGAAGGAGCCTGGTAGGCTGCAGTCCATAGGGTCGCTGAGGGTCGGACACGACTGAGCGACTTCACTTTGACTTTTCACTTTCATGCATTGGAGAAGGAAATGGGAACCACTCCAGTGTTCTTGCCTAGAGAATCCCAGGGACGGCAGAGCCCGGTGGGCTGCCGTCTATGGGGTCGCGCAGAGTCGGACACGACTGAAGTGACTTAGCAGCAGCAGCAGGAAGCTAAATTAGTTTCTATTAGTTTCTTTACTACAGGACTTCACAGAGCTTTTAATATGCTATTGTGGGTTATGACTCTCCAAATGAAGAAATATTAGATGCATCATTTATAGAATGTATTCAGAGAAGGCAATGACACCCCACTCCAGTACTCTTGCCTGGAAAATCCCATGAGCGGAGGAGCCTGGTGGGCTGCAGTCCATGGGGTCGCTAAGAATCGGACACGGCTGAGCGACTTGACTTTCATTTTTCACTTTCATGCACTGGAGAAGGAAATGGCAACCCACTCCAGTGTTCTTGCCTAGAGAATCCCAGGGATGGGGGAGCCTGGTGGGCTGCCGTTTATGGGGTCGCACAGAGTCGGACAAGACTGAAGCGACTTAGCAGCAACAGCATAGAATGTATTGACCACAGTATCCTTTTTTCAAAGCATTTTACAAGATTAGTTTTTCCAAACACATTGTGAGAAGTGCCACCCTATATCCTAGGAAGAGTTCTTTGGTTATTTAACCATGCTTCGACATCACTTTACAAATACCTTCATTATATAGGTTACCACATTGTACTTAAAGTGTTTCTGTGTCTACTTCTCTCACTAGACTTGAAATTCTTTGAGGGAAGAAAATACTGTTTTTGTTGATTCTGGTACCATCAGCTGTCAGCTACCCAATAATCAGTTAAATAAACCATATCACATCCTTTTCTCTTTCTCGTTGTGATTTAAGAGGGGGTAGATGAAATATTGAAATGTGGCTTCCACCAAAACACAAGGATTTGAAAGCCAAACTCAAAGCTCTAATTGGAAAAGTAATGATACTGTTTGTAAGTCTTACCACAGAGTATCCTCTTCTCACTACAGACTCAGTTGTCAAATGTCCCAGTTCTGGGGAAGGGCCACTGTGAATATCTGGAAAGTTCCCAAGAGATTTCTAAGATTCTAGAGGAAGCTAAATCTCTTCCATTTAAACAGTGATGAATTCCAAAGACACATCCTCTGGTAACACATCCTCTGGTATGTCGGGAGAAAATTAGGCAGGAATTATTGTTTAAAGACTCATGTCCTGGAGGCTCAGATGGTAAAGAATCTGCCTGTAATGTAGGAGACCCAGGTTCAATCCCTGGGTCGGGAAGATCCCCTGGAGAAGGGAATGGCAACCCACTCCAGTATTCCTGCCTAGAGAATTCCATGGACAGAGGAGCCTGGCGAGCTACAGTCCGTGGGATCGCAAAGAGTCAGACAGGACTGAGCAACTGACACTTGCTCTTTCTTTCATTGTTTAAAGGGTACAGAGTTTCAATTTGGGAAGATGAAAAAATTCTGGAAATAGATGGTGATGGCTGTTGCACAACAATGTAAACATACAATGTCACTGAACAGTACACTTTAAAATGATCAAAATGGTAACTTTTATGTTATATATACTCCATCACAATTTTTTTTTAATTTGATGTATTCATTCATCCCCAGCCAGGAACCAAGCAAAGCAGTCACATAAACAGGCGAGCATGCAAACTTCTTTTTCTTATGACCAGACTGACGGGCAGGTTGATAACAAAGCCACAGGCAAAATTCTGCTGGAAGTACTTGGCCCCCTCTCTTTACTCTTTGAATGCCTTGTGTCTGATGGTGAAAATTATTAAATTTACTACTTGTCTGACTGTCAAAGTACTTAATGCCTGGTCCTTCACCTTCCTTTCTCCCTCTCTCCAAGACTCTCTCCTTATGCTCTACTAGAAACATGCTTCACAAAATTTCCTGTTATATCAGTGACATTTGTCATTGTATAACTGCCACACAAACAGACCTAATCCTCCCAGGTAGACTCCCATCTACCCTACTTCCCTCCCTATGCTGTGAGCTCTCTACTCACATTCATACTTCTTAGGACAGCAAATCATGATTCCCCCTCTTGAATCCACTTCTTAGGTCATAGGCCAATACATTTTAGTAACAGCTTAACTGTTCATCTTGTCTTATATGTTTTTCCACAAAGATTTACCTTTTACAAAAAATCTTCGAGAACACCACTTTTATCTTGACATTTCCTTTTTTTAACATCAGTTAATGATGATGAAGATGATGACACCAGCAACAACATAGCAGCAGCAGGAGCTAACATCTGAGAGCTTACCATGGGTGTGGCACTTATAAACATCTTTTTTAACTCTCAGACTCATGATGTATATACATTATTATAACCCTTTTACATATGATAAAATAAAAGCTATACTGCAGGGAATATTGTTCCAGGGTCTATAAAGCTAATGGGTCTGAAAATGTCCTTCAAGAGAGCATGTGCTATGCTAAGTCTCTTCAATTGTGTCCAACTCTTTGCCACCCTATGGACTACAGCCCACTAGGCTCCTCTGTCCCTGGGATTCTCCAGGCAAGAACACTGGAGTGGGTTGCCATTTCCTCCTCCAAGGGATTTTTCCGACCCAGTGGTCAAACCGTGCCTCTTCTGTCTCCTGCATTGGCAGGCGTGTTCTTTACCACTAGCTCCACCTGGGAAGCCCTCAAGAGAGCACGGATCCCCTCAAAGGCAATGCATAAGGCTCTATGCATGTGCATCTGTGCATTTGTCTGGGGGAAAGGTTCATAGCTTTTATTGGTATATGAAAAGACTGGCTCACACATGATCGTTAGATGCTGCTACAATGGTTAAATATTTTCAGTTAAATCGAAGCACAATTTCCGAGTCTAATGTTAACTGTCTTCACCTGCTAGAGGACCTCACCCTCTATCTCCTCCCCTTGTGAATCCACGATCATTTTCACCAGGTGTTCCCTACTTAGAAAGCATCCCCAGTTCCAAAGCCCCAACACCCAATGAAACCAAAAGCTTGACTGAGGACCCACTACGACACCGTCCTTGTCTACTCCAGGCCCTACAGATATCACAAGGCCTGCAAGCACACACAAAAAACACACACATTCCAACAGGCAGCCCCGACCCAGCCCCATCTTCTCACCCACTTGTGCTCACAATATGTGCACACTCTGATATGTGTGTACCTCCCACACCCTGACTGTATATTCAGAGGGACACGTACGTGCCAGCACGCTCGGTAAACACATCTTGACAGTCATAACAAAAGTTCTCCCTAATAGCTCTCTCTCACACACTGCCCAGAACTCAGATAAACCTCGGACTCAATCCCAGGCTCACAAGTACAATCGGTCCTCTGTCCTTTCTCTCTCTCTCTCACACACACACATACTGAGGCTCACTGGCCCACGACACTGCCCCACGGACAATCTCTCACGTACTGACAGGCACTGTGTCCCACAGGCGCCCTGACAAACACCCACCGCCGCTCCCTTGCGCGCCCCGCCTCACCCGATGTTGATACAGGCAGACGTTCCCGAAGCCGCCGGTGCCCAGCCGCTCCCGCATCTCCCAGGGCCCGCCCGCGCCCGGCCGCAGCCCCGGGGGCCGCTCCATGGGGCGGGAGGGCTAGCGGCCTGAGGCTCCGCCACTGTTTCGAGGCCGGTTCCGGGCCGCAGAGGCTCGCGCGTCTTTCTTCTCGCGAGAAGCAAGCGTCATTTCCGGTAACTGCGGCAGCGAAAAAGCCCGCCCCGAGCCCCGCCGGCGAAACGGTAGGGACGAGGGTGGGTGCTTTCAATCCCCTCTTTCAAAAAGTTCCCTAGGCATCTTCGTAGCTGAGAAAACCCACATGTGTTTTCCAAATCTTCAAAAATATAAGCTCTCCAAACCATTCCCTTAAAATCACTTTCCAAATCAGTCTTTGCCGTATTCGTCTTTTCTAAACTTAAGGTTGTCCCCACCCCTGTCTACGCTTCACCTTATTTCAGACCTTCCTCCAGCCCCACCACCCGCTGAGCTGCCACTGGTAAAGGCCACCGAGGATTTAAATATTGCGAAATAAGAACTAGAAAGAATTCTGCGCTAACAGGTCCGCTGATGCATTAGGCTTCATAGTTCATTTTTCTTTTCTTCTCTTCAGTGACTTCGTATGCACCTGTTCTAGGATCTCCCCTATAACCCCAAACAACTCAAGGATGTGACGCTGTTCCGGAGTAAAGAATGCTCCGCCTGACTTCGGGAGCTTTTCCCTAAAAGCCTCACGGAGCTTGCTGTCAGGCGTACCTCCAGTTGTGGGTTTGCCAGCACTGTAGTTCCTCATTGTGGGGTTGTTTCCGACACGCAAGGCAGAGCTGCAGAGGCAAGCTTCCGATAGCTATTGGTGCAACAGTAATTAAGTGCGTCCGAGTGGCAGACTGCCTTAGAATAGGGGTGCCAACTCCCCATTCTCGCTTTGAGTGTTGTACGCTTCATGTAAGTTGATCTCATCAGTCACTCCAAGGTTTATCAGCATGGAATCAAATTCTCTAAGTGAGAGTTTCCTTAAGCCTGGTCATTTGACCCTCCTTTGAGATTATGTGCACTTGGACCATCATTTGAGCAGCCTGGGTTGTGAACTTAGAATTCAGCTAACATTTTGTGACATGACTGCCACTAAAGATGTAGCATGTTGATACTTCTAAGGTGGATACAGTAGGTGCACCACAGTAGTGTTGCTTTTTGAAAGCACTGAATGGACATTGTTATAGCAAATGTCTGTTGTCCCCCAGATCCCTGAATATTGCAGCCAGGATGTTGAACACTGTAAGATACAAACCATGTTGTACAGTAGTTCACCAGTAACCTGTGTGTAGTATCCAAAATTCTGATTCCCATATATGCTTGCTAGCCATGGAGCTGGAGCATCAGTCTTGAAGGTGGCACACAGTTCCACCAAAAGCATGTCCCTTCTAGCTGGGCAGACTACACAGATTGTGGCAGACTGTTCAAACAGAATGAAGTCCTCATTTGCTAAGTGGGCAGCATCTGGCTCTGGAGTGTATCTGATAGGCATAGGTAGGGCCCAAATCCCTAATTCTTACTTGGAAGAGCTACAAAGGGATGCTGAAGACCCTTAAGTGGCCATCTTTGCAGGAACTGGGTTGTTTCCCATAGTTCACTTTTTGAGGTTTTTCTGAATTAAAAAAAAAAAAAATCCTGGCTGGTTACCTTCAGGCTCTATCATCTTGCAGCTTGCCAGCTTGTTTTTTCATGTGTAAAACAGAGGTAATAATACCTACCTCATAGCTATCTTATGAGGATTAAGTAAGAGTGTCTTGGCCGTAAGTGCCCAGTGTATAGGAGCAGTTATTTTTCTTTGGCTTCTAAGATAAGACATTCTCTTGTGATCACTCTCTCTCTGCTCTTTTTCCATGTACTTCTTGGATGACTCGATTTCCAGGCACTCCTTAAATACTGATATTTCTCTGGTAGTCTTCTTCGGCTTACAACTGTATTCATCCTACTTTCATCCATTCTCTTAACCTCACCTGTGGCCTATATCCTGATGAGCCCCCAAACCCTATCAGCAATCCAGAGCACCTTGAATTTGTAACTATCAAACAGTAACTAAAGCTCACTTCTCGGTAAAGGAGAACTCATCTTTTTAAAAATCTTGCCCCTTCTCTTCCCAATTAGACTGTAAACTATGGGACAACAGGAAATCATGTTGGGACATGGCTATACTCCTGGAGTCTAGAAAAATGTCTAGTACAGAGGAGTTAAGTATTTGCTGAAGGACTGAATGAGCTCTTTTCTATCAGTAAGATGAATTCTATAAGGGAAAAATGGCTAAGGCCTTGGGTCCCTTCTCCATCCTGGATTGCTCAGTAAGAAGCCACCTGTGAGATCCTGGGATAACAGCTGGGCCTAAAGCCCTGGCTCCTCCTACTATATACACACACACACTACTTCATTTCGATAGTTACAGGTAACATGAACACAAGACACTTCCCAACCATGAAAAAGCATTTGGATTTTATAAGTTTAAATATTTTTGAAAATGTTGACAAACATAAGCTCTACTTGGAACTGGATGACAGATATGCTTTTAACGTAAGATCTTCATCCTAAAATATGACTTTTCCAAAAAAATATTCAATCTTAGGCCTCTTGCTACAGGCAGGTTCCATGGGAATACACAAAAAGAGGCAGGGAAACAGTCCCCATGGGAGACTGTTGTTTCCTAAAAAGCAGGCTGCTATTATACCCTGTGAAGTTCATCAAGTGCTTTTTCCCTTTACTCAGTCATCATCCACGGTGAAGTCAAAGGGCTCAAAGTCTTTCCGGAAGCGGCGAGCTAGAGTCTCCTCCTCTTCCTTACTCATCTGACACTTCCTCCAGTCAGACTTGTCAGGAATATTAAGGATAGCTTCACTAGCCAGGACCTCCCTGCAAAAAGAGAACAAAGAAGTCAAAATGGACACTATCAGCCCAAAACTTTCGATTCCTCTCCAGCCAGAGACCTCTGCTCAGCATCACCCAAAAAAGGCATGCAAATTCCTCTAACTTTGCTCACACCATGTTCTCTTCCCTGAGGGCTATCTCTGCCATTCTATCTATCAAAATCACATCTGTTTTAAACTGACCAGCCCAGGTCTTAGCTCTTCTCTAACTCCTCAAATTCCATTTACTCCTCTGAACAACCTGGAACTACGTTACTGCTACCTAGAGAATCAACATGACATAGTAGAAAGAGGGCAGGCCCTGCAATCAGAAAGAGACGAGACTGGATTCCATTCCTAGCTCTGCCGTTTGCTGTCTAAGAACAGATTACTTCATCTCTGTGTCTTGATTTCCTCGCCTATGACATGCAAAATAAGGGTTTTCTAATGTATGAAGATAACACAATCAAAGCACCAAACTAGTTGTAATTACATCCTGCCTTAAACTCTAGTTTCGTTATCTCAGGCCATTAATGGGCTGAGGGCACGGTGAAAAGTCAGGCACCTAGTATCATACCCCGATCTGACTTTCTGCCCTTTTTTAGTGCCCTCAAGTCTATACAGGCACAATACCGCATGCTCAATGTCAACAAAATCACCTCTCACACAAGCTATCTTCTAAATGCCACTGCTTTCTATTTTTACTTATTTTGATATATTAGAAATAACCCTATTTGTACATTTGTTTGGTTCATTTTCCACTTTGAAGCTACAGCAAATAGAAAGGCTAAAAACAAATCACAGAATCTTCTAAAAGTCAAAGGACCTAAGCTCAAGTTCTTATTCTCTGGGCAAACTATGAGCCTACCTCTTCATCTGTAGAATGAAGATAGACCCATCCTTCTTGTACAGCAGGAAAAAAAAGATGTCTTCTCAAGTATTTTGTTAATTATAAAATGCTATGTTCCCTGGTGGTTCAGATGGTAACAAATCTGCCTGCTAATGCAAGAGACACAGGAGACGCAGGTTTGATCCCTGGGTTGCGAAGATCCCCTGGAGAAGGAAACGGCAACCCACTCCAATATTCTTGCCTGGAAAATCCCAAAGACAGAGGAACCTGGCAGGCTACAGTCCATAGGGTGGCCAAGAGTCGAACATGACTGAGTGACTAACACTTTCACTATCACCTGTAATTTACTACTTTGAAAAATACTCAGTGTTGAAAATATAACCAAATATCAAGAGCATAAAATCATTCAAAGAATCTCTCCTTTATAAGCTTACATGCATGTGCCCTCAGTATCTAAACCTGTGTCTGCTGCTGAATCAACAACACAAAAGATAGTATCAGATGTCTGAAGCTCCTAATACATTTTTTTCTCATTTATTATCTTCTTTGAAAATGTAGACAACTACATTTACTAGACTTATCTACTGGTGGCAGTCTCTTAGAGGCTTTCCAAATTGGCCCCAAAATGGTTCAAAGTTGATTCAAAGCTCAGTTCTAACTAGGGAAAAAAAACCACTGCATAACACAAGACACCAGCACCAGATAATCTGTCCTGCACATTTTTCCAACTACCCTCCATAATCTCTTCTTACCAGCGAACTCCTGCTTTCAGTCTCTGCCTAATTTATACCACTCCCTGTACAGTTGTACAGTCATGTTCTCCATGATGTGAGGAACAGAAATGAAGCCTCATCCAAATCTTTAGGACACTTCAGAGTACTGAGTTAAGACCTCAATTTTGGGGTCCAGCAGGCCAGGTCACTGTGACCATGGACAAGCTACCTCACCACTCTAGAGCCACACACTGTCCACTACTAAAGCCACCAGCATGCTCGGTCATGTCCAACTCTTTGCAACCTCACGGACTGTAGTCCACCAGACTCTTACGTCCATGGGGTTTCCCAGGGAAGAATACTGGAGTGGGTTGCCTTTTCCTCCTCCAGGGGATCAAACCCACGTCTCCTGCAACTCCTGCATAGGCAGATTCTTTACCACTGAGTCACCTGGGAACCCCAATGAAGGCAGTAGCCTAATAAATTTAATCATAATTAATTAAATGAAATTAAAAATTGAGTTTCTCAGTCACATTAGCCACATTTCAAGTGCTCGGTAATCACCAGTAATGGGACTGGGGATTACTGTGTAGGACAGTGTAGATTTATAGAATATGTCTATCATCATGGAAAGTTCTACTGGGCACTCCTCCAGAGTCTCATTCTCCAGACTGGTAAACTGGGATGACAGTACCTACCACACAGAGTTTAGAAGATTAAATGAGGCAATGCATGCAAAGTTCTTGGCACAGTGCCTGGCACAGAGCACATGTTCATAGTAGCATTTCAGCTAGAATGCCCAGGCACCAGGTTTACCCTCTAAATCTCTCTCTCAGGCTCAACTTCAGCCCTTTCATGATGCCTTCCATCAAGCAGAAATGGCTCTCCCTTCTCTGGATTTCTAAAGTACATTGTTCCTCAAAATTTTTTATGGTACTTTCCACATTCTACATTACATTACTGTCATATACGTTAAGTATCTGACTTGCCCTAAGATTATTTGTTCCTTAGGGCAAGGACTATTTCTTGTTTGGCTTTTTATTTAACTCGTCATGCAGCCCACTACTTTATCCAGAGTAGGTCTAGTGAAAACACATTTAAAATAAGAAAAATATACAAACCTTCCAAACTGCAAAGGAAAATTCTTTTTAATTCTGTGGAAAAGTTTCTCTCCTGTGTCAAGTTCAACATAAAAATATGCTGCTCCTGGCTGTGCAATCTACAGTAAACAGAGTCATATGAGGACATGTAATAGTACTTTAAACACTGAAAATCCCAGCCCATCTCTTAAGAGCTTTAATTTGGCAAAGAATTTAGAAGTACAAGAACTTTAATACAACAAAAGTTTAAAAAGACACTGGCAGATATTACAACGATCCTCCCAGTGGCATCTACCTTCCTAAGTTCCTGCCTTAGGAAATTTCTGATTTCTTGCCCGTCCCAGGAAAGCACTAAGGAACTGCTATAATATAACCTTCATCTCTAGTTTAATCAATACCCCATGCTCAAGTACCAAATTGTCACCTGCCTATTTAACATTTGTTGAATGCCTCTGAGTACCTCAGGTTCTATAGGCTAGAAACCCAATACTTGTCCTGGAATATCACCTTCCTCTCCTATTTTACCTGCTTGATGTCTGAGTGCTCTGGGATTTCCAGGAGCTCTATCTGCTGCTCCTGTGCCTGAGTGATGAAGGCGTCTTTAATGTCATCAGTAGCACAGCTGCTGAGCGGCACAGGAATAACCTGGGGGGGGGGGGGGGGGGGGGGGGGGGAGAGACAGGAAAAATTCTTTGTGCAGGTCTCAGGGAGGTTGTGCCTCCCGCACAGTCTCTAAGATATAACAAATCCATCACAGGGGTGGAGGAACACCCCTCAGCAGACATTTTCCTCAGGCCAGACAGGTCTATGTCATCCTGTCTATAAGGACTTAAACTTATGAGACAGCCTTTCACATGTGGGAGGCCATCTCTGATGCAGAAAAGGCTAGAAAGAGATCTCTTTGTCATCAAGCCTTTTCCAGCTCCTATATAATATATGTGGCAGAGTCAGGCCCATTTGAAAACTTAACAAATGTGCCAGAAAGAAAACCACCACAATGACAATCAAATTACCCATAACAGTCTCTGAATTTCTGAGCTGGTAGCCCCGGGCAAGACCTGAGACTGCTTCCTACCTGTGAACTGTCACTCATGCTAAGCTTCACACAAAATAGCCACTCTCTTCCCCAACTCTTACCTGTCAAGCCCACATCTTTCCTGGGACCTCCCTGAACTATCCATTTCTTTTCTCGGCAGGCACTTACCACCTGTGCTATTCAGTTGTGCTGACTATGCACTTCCCTGGAGCGCCCTGGAGTTACACCAGAAACTATAACCTTCTAGATGAATAGTATTTAAATATTAATATGAAAGTTCATACTGAATTTTTTAAAGTATTAAGTCAACTATTCAAATACTTAATCTTATATTAGAATCAAACACTTAAATATTTATTAAAATTAACATTTGTTGATAGGCACTTGGATTGTTTCTATGTCTTAGCTGTTGTAATAGTGCTGCTATGAAAACTGGGGTGCATGCATCTTTTTGAATTAAGGGTTTTCGTCTTTTCTGGATATATACCCAGGACTGAGACTGCTGGATCATAGGATCTATCTTTAGTTTTTTGAGAAACCTCTATACTGTTTTCCATAACGGCTGCACCAATTTACAGTACAACCCAAGTGTCCATCAACAGACGACTGCCTTAAGAAAATGTTGTATATACACACAATGGAATATGAAAAATAATGAACTGTTGCCATTTGCAGCAGCATAAATAGGTGAACTTAGTAGAGGGAATTATATTCAACATCTTGTAATAACCTATAAATAGAAAATAATATTTTATATATATATACAAGAACTGAATCACTTTGCTGTACATCTGAAACTAATACAATATTGTAAGTCAACTATACTTCAAAAAAATTAACATTATTTAAATATTTATCAATATCTAGGCCCTTCCAAGCTCTTGGACAGAGATCACATACCTGTAGCTGCAGGTGATGGCTTTTATAATTCCTCTCAAATAGAACACAGCGTTTGCCTCGACTCCTAAAGAACCTCCTCAATGTAGCCTTGTACTTCTCCACCTCTTCTACCACCTCTGCTGAAAGCTCCACCACTGACTGGTAGTGTCCAATGGGCAGAATGAGGACATGGTCATCAGATAAGCCTCCTTTGGCCAGGGCAAGGTAGCACTGAAGAGGAAGCACACAGAAGTGAGACTTCAGTCCTGCATGTGTGATTCTTTGGAGAAAAGCCTCTACTAAGCGTGAGCTGCTAGGGTGTGGGGCAAGTGCGCCAGAGGCTACCGGCAGAACTTCTCCTAAAAAAAAAATCTGATTTTAGAGGTTATGACAACATTGTTGTCAAGTACCTGCTAAAGAATGAGGTTAGATCCAACAAATTTCTATGCAACTATCAAATGAACTGGGGAAAAATGAGCAGCACACAGCCTGGCTTTTGGCTACAAACACACCAGAGCTGAAGGAGACTAGAACAACAAACTTGGTTTTTCCTCCCAGGCTCCAAACTTGAAACAATTTAACAATTTTGCAGTGACTATCACTCAGCCACAGGAAGATACCACTTCTGATTTCAAAGAACCACTTCTGATTTCAAATGAACTACTTCCCCTACAGTGACACCTAATTCCACCCCTAAATATACTTCCTGGGTTCACGAAAAAGGCTAAGATGATATGATTATCATCATCATCACCAATGTCCCTACAGCCTTAAGCTGCTGACTGACCTTTACAAAATGAAAGCAAACATAACCTAATGGAGAAGGAAGAAGAAGAAACTTCAAACTCAGGTACATCCAAAGAAAACGAGGGTTCCCAGCAATGGCTGTGGACAGCTAAACAGCAACTAAAAATATTTCTGTCAAAACCCAAACACACAAGACTGCTCTGCCACTCAGACATACTTTGAAGGGAAGAGAGCAGAGAAAGGGCCAGGCAAATGAAGGTACCAGAGCTTTAGAAAAACAATCCGAAGTATACTTTTAGTGTGGTGCCTTCAAAGTTAAGACTGAAGGAAAGAGTCATTTATTTTTCATCTACACTGAGAAAGCCCAACAGAAAGACAAGATAGGTAACAGCAACAAACTAAAGCATTATCATCCTTGATCTCCTTGGCAAAGAGGACTGAACACATCTACAGAGTTAATATTCCAGATGACTAAAGTTCATCAAAACCTCATAAGCACTAAAACAGTAAAAAAAAAAAAAAGTATAGTAACCAATGTGATTGTGTTTGTTTTAAAAGGTTACTCTAGAAAATTACATTTTCTAGCCTTTATGTCAGAGGGTTGCTGCCATAAATGGCCGTTTTTTATATTGTGATGTGCCTTGAAGCTACTGAAGGCTTCTAGTCTAGACTAAACAGCACCCCTAAGGCAGTACCTTCTAGTTTTTGTGACGTTTCAAACTTGCCCAGTCTCCTCCCTACTTTTCAAACTCTCAACTTCTAATCTGTGCTGTACTTGAATTCATCTCTAATTTTATCTATGTAAGTAGGACCTGAATGAGTATTTCTCCCATAAATGCATGGATTTTGCAGTACTTATTCTGGACTCGTAGCAGCCTGCAACTGTTTTTACCAACTTAAACCTATGGGTCATTAGCATACTTCTATGCATACCCCTTGAAGAAGGCGTGGCTGCTGCTGCTGCTGCTAAGTCGCTTCAGTCGTGTCCGACTCTGTGCAACCCCATAGACGGCAGCCCACCAGGCTCCTCTGTCCCTGGGATTCTCCAGGCAAGAATACTGTAGTGGGTTGCCATTTCCTTCTCCAAGGCACGCATGCATGTGAAATCACTTCAGTCATGTCTGACTCTGTGCGACTCTATGGACAGCAGCCCACCAGGCTCCTCCGTCCACAGGATTCTCTAGGCAAGAAGACTGGAGTGGGTTGCCATTTCCTTCTCTGGGAAGGCATGGCAATGACAGAGAAAAGCCAGGGGAGAAAAGAAAAAAGAAAAAAGCCAAGGGGATCAAAAGGAGTGGTTGCAGAGACGGGACTCCAAGTCCTCAGCCAGATACCCACAGGTGACCAGACATTTGTAAGAGATTTCTACCAACAAAGGACAGTGCAGGTAAGGGTAAACTTGATTGGTAGGTAAGCTACCAATCAAGTAGCTTTGGTAGGTAAGTACCAATTGGTAGGTAAGCCAAAATCATCATGTGACCTCCTATCTGTCCACAATCAAAATCTGATATGCTTTTTGCCCCTCTAACTTCAGGTCAAGATAAGAAGCAAAGAGTTTTCCTTGAAATTCCCCTAGGCTCATACCCCAGTAAAAGGCCCTCATTATCAGGATAAGCTGAGGAAAAAAAGGTCATCCCCAGGAAACAAAATCAGAATAAATCAATGAAAAATGGAATAAAGTATCTGCCTACAAAAGCATCACACACTACGAAATGATCTGTATATATTATCCTCAGGAGCCTTGGAAAATAGCCATTTCTAGTATGGGTGACTAGGGTGCAACTGTAACTCTGAAAATTAAGCTTCTTTTCACTCTAAGTGAATGAAAAAGAAGGATAATGGTCTGTATGGATCCCAGAAGAATGAGGGTCAAAAATGGGTATTAATATAATATCTAAGCAAGTCGTGCCCAAGGAAAAGCATTTGGGGAAGTCTGAAATAGGATGACTTTACAGTGAGATACATGTATTCCATCAGAACTTTTCATAGCCTGAATAAAATCCTTCTCAAGATCATCCAGTTGTCACAGTCTGATTGCTTACCCAGCAATCTTATAATTATCATCTTGGGTTCCCAGATACCCAGACCAGAAATGTGGATGTGAGTCTTCCTGTCATTAGGAAGCTATATGCTCTACTACTAGGCAAAGCTGAGAACTTATCACTTTAGTCTTTTATAATTAGTGTAAATCAGTTCCCAACACTACATAGTTACTATAGATAAAAATTAATAAACTCAAGTTTTAAAATCTGAAGATACAAAAAAAGAATATTAACATTTTTAGCCAAATATGAGTGTATAGGCAACAGAGGACTCCTTTTCAGGGACAAAGAAAATCATTGTTTCAAATGGTAATTCAAAAAAGCAAATCATCATCCCCAAATAGTATGGAATAAAAACATATAAAGTTCAAGAATTTCATAAAAGCATCACCCTAGGAAAGCCATACCTGTTTGTCAGAGAGGAGGGAAAGAAAGAGGAATCTTGTGAAACTGATTCTACTAAACCACAAGAGAACTGCTATAGTTGCCACGGTCAAGATAGACAATATCAAATGTTGGGGAGGATGTAGAAAAACAAGAACCCTCATATATTGCTGGTGGGAAAACAAGATGGTGCAGCTATTTTGAAAAATAGTTTGGCAGTTTCTTAAAAAGGTAAACATAAAATTACAAACAACTCCACTTCTTAGGTTAGGGCTATTCAAGAGAAAAAACATATGTTCACACAAAGACATGTATGCAAATGTTCACTAATAGCCATAAAGGGGAAACAACTCAAATGTCCACTTAGTGAATAAATAGAAAAAATGTAGTTTATCCATACAATGGAATACCATTTGACAAGGAGGAATAGAAAACTGATACAGGCTACAACATGAATAAGAAGAATATTATGCTAAGTAAAAGGAGCCAGACGCAAAGATGTACAATTCCATTTATATGAAATATCCAGACGGGCAAAGTAGATGAGTGGTTTCCTGGAACTGAGGGTGGGTGTGGGGATTAACTGGAAATGGGCATGAGGACTCTTACTGAAGTGATGAACATGTTCTAAAACTGTATTATGTGATGGTTGTACAATCAGTAAGCTTACTAAAAGTCACTGAATTGCACACTTAAAGTAGGTAAATTTTATATGTAAACCATGACTCTATAAAGTCAACAGAAAAGAAACAGGTGTCTTCCTCTCTGCAAGAGGTTCATGGAAGTAACTCACATGTGTGCCAATGTTGACCACCAAATGCTTTTCCACTTCAGGGCTGGCAAGGCAAAACCAGCAGGGTCCTGGAGGCTGAGCTTCACGTGGAAGAAAGACAAGTGTTACCATGGTCCAAGCACTACAGCATATAACCACCAAAAGAACGCAGCCTTGTCTGATCTTTGTGTCCGGCAAACACTGTATGTACACGCTACTGCCACAGTGGGTCTGCTGTGCTCCCACTATGACCCCCGCCCCCATCGCCATTATCAATGAAACTAAATGTCTACAGATGTTCTGAATTTGTAACCAGTCCAAAGGTAGGTGATCTACAAGTGATAGCCATAGCATGTAACTGGCAATTGACTGCAATAAGAGAACATTCAACTGGGTGTCTGGAGCCCCATTTCTAGTTCCAGTCATGCCACCAGCTAGTCACATGACGCCAGGAGTTACAAAGTCAACTTCTTCATCTTTGAAACAAGCGGGTGGAAAAGAAGATCTCAATGTATTAACAGCTATCTTTGCTAACATTTTGATTATTATTTTATAAACCTGCACTGGTTTTGTAGGCTCTTAACCTTCTGTTTTACAGACATGAAGGAAAGGAACTTTTTCCATAGTTCTTACAGAAATAGCCTCAGACAGTGTCAAAGTCAGGCCATCTTTGCATCCTTTTGTTTTTATTATTGATCTTCTGCCAGAAGAGGCCCTTTGAGCAATGCTGCTTCCCAAACAAGACCCAAAATAACCATTATTGCCCACCGAAGAGACCTCTGGAGCCAAGGTACTTACGAGGTTTGCGAGGCTGCTTTGGGTGAGGAGAAGACTTGCTGTCTCTGCCTGTAGATGAACGCTTCCTTCCCTGCTTTTCATTTAAATCAAAGAAAAACTGGCAGGCTGATTCTTCCTAGAACAGCCAATAGAAGAGTAAATGTTATTAAACTAACCTTTAAGCAAGTAGCCAACCATCACACACAAGGGAACATTGCTACCTTCCTCCCAGCCCTTTCTGCCTAATCTAGAGAAGCAAAATAGTTTCCCAGTCCTGATGCCTGGACTCAGTCACACCTCTCAACACTTATATAACTAAGCTACCAAATTCATCCCTTTGGAAAAGCAAATTAAAATGTAAGTTATACAGCAATTCTTGCCTAAAACACAATAGCATGATCCCACCCAAATCCCTTTCCCTCTCTCAGTAGGGCTGTAGTAGTCTTACAATTTCACAGATCAAACGACTTTAACTGAGTTTTAATTTAAAAAAATAAAAGGCTGCTCATTAAGAAAGTCTAAGAAAGCAGACCATTCATACTAGTAAGGGAACTTGACATTCCTTGCTTGAGTGAAGGGAAAATGAATTTCCGAAAAGTCTATTTAAGAAATCTCTTCAGAGTAAATCTTATTGACCTACTACCACTCATTCAGTTCAATTCAGTTCCAGTTGCTCAGTCGTGTCTGACTGTTTGCGACCCCATGGACTGCAGCACGCCAGGCCTCCCTGTCCATCACCAACTCCCAGAGTTTACTCAAACTCATGTTCATTGAGTTGGTGATGCCATCTAACCATCTCATCCTCTGTTGTCCCCTTCTCCTCCTGCCTTCAATCTTTCCCAGCATCGGGGTGTTTTCAAATGCGTCAGTTCTTCGCATCAGGTGGCCAAAGTATTGGAGTTTCAGCTTCAGCATCAGTCCTTCCAATGAATATTCAGGACTGATTTCCTTTAGGATGGACTGGTTGATCTCCTTGCTATCCAAAAGACTCTCAAGAGTCTTCTCCAACACCAGTTCAAAAGCATCAATTCTTCTGTACTCAGCCTTCTCTATAGTCTAACTCTCACATCCATACATGGCATGACTACTGGAAAAACCATAGTTTTGACTAAACGGACCTCTGTTAACAAAGAAGTGTCTCTGCTTTTTAATATGCTGTCTAGGTTGGTCATAACTTTTCTTCCAAGGGGCAAGCATCTTTTAATTTCATGACTGCAGTCACCATCTGCAGTGATTTTGGAGCCCCCCAAAATAAAGTCTGACACTGTTTCCACATCTATTTCCCATGAAGTGATGGGACCGGATGCCATGATCTTTGTTTTCTGAATGTTGAGCTTTAAGCCAACTTCTTCACTCTCCTCTTTCACTTTCATCAAGAGGCTTTTTAGTTCCTCTTCACTTTCTGCCATAAGGGTGGTGTCATCTGCATATCTGAGGTTATTGATATTTCTCCTGGAAATCTTGATTCTGGCTTATGCTTCATCCAGCCCAGTGTTTCTCATGATGTACTCTGCATATAAGTTAAATAAGCAGGGTGACAACATACAGCCTTGACATACTCCTTTCCTGATTTGGAACCAGTTTGTTGTTCCATGACCAGTTCTAACTGTTGCTTCCTGACCTACCACTCATTATAAAATAACAAATTACATTGCTACCAAGCACTTGGATCCTTGCCTGAAAAGTTAGGAACAGGGAATTAACTTTAGACAGGAAAGACTTTATATGTGTAACCCCAATATTCGAACCAACTTTAGACAATGAAAGACTTAAAATATAAAACGGTTAACCCCAAACTACAATTAAATGTACACACACACATTGATCCTACTGGAAATCTACTAAGGCTTCCTAATCACCACCACAATTTCCCAAAGGAGAAAAAAAAGAGATTAAGGTTCTAGGGATTAAACTTGCCTTATGAACTAAACTATAACCAGGGAAAAGACACCTATAATGGGTAATCATGCCCAGAAAATGTCACCTCTCAATCAGAACCCACCTCAGGGGCAGGAGTTTGCTTTCCTGTGGATGCTTCCTTCCCAGATTTTCTGTACGGGTTTTCAGTGACATCTGGTGGCTGTTTTACCAGTTCTGCTGCATCCATTAGTTTCATAGGAACAATACTGAATGCATAAAGATACTTTGGAAAAAGAATAATATTATTATTTGCATTTATGCAAATATATTTATTTATGCAAATATAACCAACCTCCTGGATGTAAAATTCCACAAAAATCTTCAGAAACTGAGTAAAACTAAAGAGCAGCAACCAGCCTATCTGTAGTTCAGAGAATCCGTAACAATGCCATTTTGGTGATCTTCGCAAGGGCTAACCAAGGGCTGATAAAGTAACAAGCAACTAATCAAAGCCCAGCCCTTACACAAAACAACTAGCACTACAAGGCCTAGAGGGATTTGCTCCATAACCCTTGAAGACAAATTGCTTTTGTCTCTCAGTCCTTTATCTTTACGTGTTGTAGTCCTTTAAAGGACTGGAACCTGGTGGTCCGGAGTGGATGATAAAAAAGTGAAAGAGAGAGCCGGAGGGAAGGAGGGAGAGAGAGAGAAAGAAAGAAAGACACGGGGACCCAAGCTCTGATGGAGCAAAGGTGCTTTAATGATCTTTTGGTGAGTATATATAGGCTGTTGTACAAGAAATTTCTTTCGACAATGATAAAGATCAGAAAACCAAATGTACAGCAATCTGTTCCAAGGGAACAAGGGATGAATAATGGTCACAAGGTCAGGAGACAATCCATATCTCAAGAAAGAGGATCGAGACTAAGCAGTTTTGTCATAAGGAGAATGTTTACGGAAGGAGATTCAAGCCTGTCTCATCCTATGTCCTCAGTCCTGGGAGCGGTGTGCCCTTCCACCTGTTTCTGGCAACAGAAACTGATAAGGAACAGGGGATTTATGAGAAACAGCACATAGGAATCCTGTTAAACATTCCCTGACATTTGTGTACTTTGTCAATAGTCACTGTACTGCCCTTGTTTTTTTCCAATGAAAAACAACTTAGTGTTTTCCTTTGATTTTATACAATTTCTGCTATTTATGCAGATAAATTTTCTTAGGGATTAGTAGCAAGGAACTAAATATATAAATATCTAGAATCTTGGACAGACAGCACAAATATTGAAAACTTTATGTGAGATATGAATAGATGCTTAACCTCACTACTGATCAGGGAAATACAACCGATTAACACTGACACACAACCTTCTTCTGTCAGGATGGCAAAAATGTCAATAAAAACTTGACACTACCCATTGAGAATGTAGACAGAAAACAGTCTCATACACTGCCGGTGGGGGTATAAACTGGAACAAAATTTTGAGATAATTTAATAATACTTGCAGATTTCAAAATGCGCATATTCTGAGTGAAGTATGCGTTGCTTAGGGCTAAGGCTAACAGGTCCCTAAAAGTAAAACAACAGACTAAAAATACTGTAAGTGATACTAAGTCTTAAAAGGGCAGTTTAAAAAAAGGAAGAAAGGAAGAAGGGAGGAAAGGCAGATAAGTTGTTAATAAAAAAGAAATTACAAATCAAAACTTGCTAAGAATGCCCTGGGCCCCAAAGTTTGAGCTATTATGGAAAAAACAAAACAGGTATTTGCTTATCTTTTGCATGTACACTGTTCATGGCCTATTAAAGTGAGAAAATCTTCAGATAATTTATCTGTTTTCCCACTTGACTTACTGTTCTAATCTTTAGCTGTCCCAATCCACAATATCCTGGCTTTTGGCCTTAAAGAATCAGAAATGCTCTCAAGGAAGTGAGAAAACCAATATATATACTTTTCTGGTATATTCTCTTTCATTCACTTGCACAGTTTTCTCGTATAAAGCCAGATTCCAGGTATCACTAAGACTGCCCAAAGCCAAGGAGAGCTTAGTCAAACCCTTGAAAAATACCCATGGAAACAACCACATGGATGTGGGAAGAAAGGAACATAACTCATTTGAAAATATGCCTTTGTTCCACTGGGCCTATTCTCCCAAACCCTTCCCTAAAATCTCCTACAAAGGACCCAAGGAAACTGACCTTTCATTACCATATTATTACAAAGAGTAAAGTCGCTCAAGTACTGGGACATTACAGTTGGGAAGAAGAGAAGATCTGAATCCTAAACTGGGCAAGAGGAACATTTATCAGGCAGACAATGAATACTAACCAATCACCAAACACTCAACATTTACCTTTTTCTTTTCTGGATTTCCAACATTTGCCAGAGCTATAAACCTGGTGGCATGCTGTGCATTTTCCTGTAGAACAATGTGATTTCTGTAATATATTTGAAAGATAATAGGTTATCAACAAACTTTACCTTTTTTTGGCCATGGCTCGAGGCTTGCTCATTCTTACTTCCCTGACTAGGGAGCCAACCCAGCAATGAAAGCACTGAGGCCTAACCACTAGACTGCCAATGAATTCCCAACAACAAACTTTACTTTTGATCTGCAATTATGAGATATGTAGACTCCAAGGGTCCATGAAAAGAGCACAGGCCTAAGTCCATCACTACATCACCACCAATAATATCTCAGATGTTACCCATCCATTCAGTAGAATAATCATGCCTACTTCCCAGGGCTGCCGTTAGGAAAAAATGAGATCACGAATCTGAAAAGCACAAAAAACTCTGATTTTAAAAGAGCTGGGCAACTGGCAAAATGTTAATAATTGCTAATGTAGGTTATGGGTTCAGGAGGGTTCATTATACTATTCTCTCTTCTTTTGTGTAATAATATAATAGAATACCCTAATGGCTAATGATGTGAGAGCATCTTTTCACGCAGCTATTGGCCACTGGTTTATGTTCTTCAGAGAAATATATATTTGCATCCTTAAAGGTTGAGCTGCCTTTGAGTGGCTTGTTCCAATAACCTTTTTTAGTGTATGGTTTCAGAGAAGAAGAGGTTTTTCCAGATGGCATATATGGAGATATAAAACAAAAATCTGTAATATCTATGTTTATACCTTAGGCTGTGGGATTTATAGGGAAAGAGCAGGTTATATTCTTCTTTTGCTCACCTATATTTTTTGAACTTTCAACACATATATTGCTTTTGAATAAAAAAAAAAAAAGTACAAATTGTTTAGGGATTATCCACGCCCTTTACAGTGACAATCATTCACAATAAATTTTACTTAACTCTATAACTTATAAAACACTGGTTTTATTTTTTCTGCAATATATGCTTTAAAAACTCCACCTCCAACCTATACTGAAAAAAAGAAGAAAAAAAATTGATACAAGTTTTTGATTCCTAACTTGAAATGTTTCTTATGTAATTACCCTGAGTTTAAGACTATACAAGGACCACTGTTTAACCTGATCAAAACAGGACTTGCTATACATCAAGCTATGATGATTAAACAGCACTGTGATGTCAGACACTTAAGCCTACAAGGGGCTCTGTATTGGCAAATCCTTTGTATTTCAGATTAGGAAACCAAACTCAGAGAAGTGGAATGGTTTGAGAGTCACTTATTTCATGCCTGAGAAACTAAAAGAAACCAAGATGTAATATGGCTGAAATAAAAGGGAGAAGTTTACAGAGAAAATCCAAGCAAATTCTTCAAAAAACCAAAAAGAATGGAATGCTACTCACCGATATGGAAGCCTCTCATAATAGGTCTTTTCCAAAGAAGCAAAATGATATCTTGGTTTCAAGCCTGTGGCAAGACTGGAGATCAAAGCAGAGCCACATTTTTTGGTATCCACTTCTCCCTAGTAAACAGAAATTTAGTCATCATTAACAGATCTACGAGTTATCATGAAATGCAGAGATATAACAAGACACTTTGAAATGTCTTTGAAATTTTTATGTGGCTACAATGTGGCAGTAGAATTTGCATCATGAATTCTACTCTATGGCAATCAGAGAAACTCAAACACATAAGGGGAAATGGGCTAATTACAAATGCAGAAATAAGAACAACAGCCAGAAGTTAAGGAGGAAGGTTACTCCTCCATACAAACACCCAAAACAAGATTTATTAAAATCTCATTTGGGAAGGTAAGTATTTATTTTCTCTCTGGAGCCCACAGACTGTGTGTCTATAATTCGCTTTGCTGTGCTCCTGTAGTTCTGATAATGTAGAAAGTAACAATCACTACAGAAGATTAAAATCAAAAGCTAGCTTTCAGGGCCCCTAGGATCCACAGAATATTTGCCATAGAACATTCAGGGACTTCATCATATAAGCATACAACCCTCTATTTTGCTTAAGTCAAGGAAAGCATGGCTTGCAGAAGGGCACAATCATGCCCCTGGTTCAGTCTGTCAAAATTTAGGCTTATTCCCAGAGCTTCCATTAACAACAAATTATGTGACCTCTCACCCATAAACCAGTTCATACTTTCTCTTAGAATGAAGATCTAAGAGAAAAGTATGAACTGGTAAGAGAGAAATTATCAGAGTTAATTTTCCACTAAGTAAAGCAACACTTTCCTTTTGTCTTATGCTTGCCTCCTTCAGCTGTCTGCTGAAGGGCAGGGAATTGGCCTTGAGGCTAGTATCTTAGGGACTGGTGTTTTTCCCCCTAAAAATATGTGATTATTCATTTTCACCAAAGTCAACTTTAATCAAAAATTATAAACTTTTTTTTAGTACCCCTTTTCATTCTTCCTTATAGAGTATCACTTGTCTTCCTCCCATCATCACTTTAGTAGTCTTTCTCTGAATCTACTGCCTCTTATGTTCTAGTGGCAGAATAACCATGGGTGTTTGGAAGGGGAAGAGCATGGCCCTTCTACATTCAATATCCTGACAATGCCTGGTATTTTGTTGGCCTTTTTGGTCACAGACATATTGTGCTGAAGCTGACAGAGTAGTCTACAAGGCCCTTTTCTGGATCATCACTGATAACTCTGCATCTAGGAACTGATATTTTTTCCCTACTCTTTACATTTTCCTTCACTGAACCTCAGTGGATGCTTTCTGCCCTCACAGACAATCTTTCAAGGGCTTCCTTAGGCTTATTTTCCACCAGAGTAGCTCCCCATGATAGCCATCACTCACCAACCTGGTGTACATCTTCTTCTTATAAATAATATATTTAGATCAAATCCAACGACACAGTCCAATACATTCCAACATTAAAGCTTTCCCATCAAAGAAGTACTAAGTTTTCAACATACTGTGTCCCAACTTTAGATTGCTATCTTCACTCCCATAATGATTCCATCTTTTAAAATATTTTAATAGCCAAAAATATATAATCTGGAATGGAAAGGGATAAATAAAACTGCAGAGCTGCCACTACCTACGAATATTTCACTGAATATTAGTGACTCCTCAAAACATCTTAAGAAGGCTAAGAAAGGATACTTGAGGCAGAGACTACAATTCTTAAAAAACTTTCATTTATAATTAAGACTTCAGCAATTTCATTGGTGAACTGTGTTTTCACAAGATCAACTTGTTTTCATCAGCCAATAGGCTTTAAGTATCCCAAAAAAATTCACACAAGGTTTCTACTGAAAGGAACTAAGAACTGAAACACTCAAAGAGCAAAAAAAAAAAAAAAAAAAAGCTCAAATTAAGCCACTGCAGTTTGCTTTTAGAAATTCCAACTGAACAAACACTACTCACAGAAGAATTCCCAAAGTTCCCCACATACTTGGGCCACGGGGATGTGAGCAAGATATCAACACCCTTAAACTGGGGTGTTGAACGCAGCATTGTCCTTAGGGAAGACACATCCTTGGGACTGAAACTGTAACCTGGGACAGGCTCATTTAAGGACTCTGTCCCACTGAGGTACACAATCTGTAGTCCTGAACTTCCAGTGAAGACACCTTTACGACCTAGGTTCAAAGAAAAATGGAAAAGTTTTAGTCAAACTGCAGAAGGAAATGTCACGCTGGTGATGAATCTCTTTCATGCCCCAACTCTCTTAAAGCCCACTTCTGGCTGCCAGGTCTCAACGTTGGATGGCTACAACAGTATTCCTGTTCAGTACACAAGAGCTGTCTTTATGAGGAAGCTACTGGATCCCACAGTCTGACTGCTCTAGGTGCCTCACAACTGAAAAAACTTTGGAAGCACTGATTAAGAAAAAGGCTTTCTGCCTTCTAGAGACTCCATAGGGACTAAAAGAAATCTAGACACCTGGAGTGGCACTGAGAAGAAAAAAAATAATTGCAGGTTTGAGTAAGCTCTAGTCTAGAACAGATGTACACTTTATGAAGGCAGATACTTCCAAATGAAGGAACACATTAGGAAAGAGCAATTATTTAGGAAAAGTTAAGAGACTCTGCCATCTTCTCAATTTATTCCTGGCTTGTGCCCTTGATTCTCTTCCTTTGTGTTGCCTCCAGAACCTTGTTCCATCAGCTTTCACCTCCCTTTCATCTACTGAATCTCACATGGCTCTTTCCACATACTGACTCATTATGGAACACATATACTGACTAACAAGAATAACGAAGTAATAAAGAACACACATACTAATTAAAAAAAAAACTATAAAGGAGCATTTATAGCAAAGGAAATGTGGAAGCTTTCTAAAGAAAAGAGAGACCGAGAGAGAGGAAATGTGAAGAGTGGTTGAGCCATTTTAGAAAAAACTTAGTTGAATGATGCAAGAAGCAGTAGTGGTAGAAGGAGGGGAGCAGGGGAAGAAGAAAAACAAAATTTGACAGTGTTTTTTTTTTGTTTTTTTTTTTTAAAAACAAAACAAAAAAACAGCCAGACACTGAAAGGACCCACTATAAGAGTTTCAGGGGGTTGCAGAGGAACAACTTTAACCTGGAATTGAAGAGTGGACCTTGAATTGGAAAAAGGACAAGAAAGTAGTGAAAAACCCAAGGACCAGCATTAAAAACTTGAGTTTTTTAAAACCTCAGTGAAACCTAGAGCTATAGGAATTAGGAGTCTAATTAACAAATAAGCTGTATGTATCTAGCAATGTTACACGGTGAGACACACACACGGAGTTAAAAAAAACACACACACACACACAATTTATACTTTAGGTACTGCAAACATTATAGTCAAACAGTTTACTCCTCAAGTTGGCTGAAACAGTATATATTGGGTTGTGGAAGTACAAGGAGATTGGGGAGAGGTGTGAGACACCAGAGACAACAGAGGAAAAACGACATAGTCTTAAACATATGGACACTGACTTTAGAAAAGAAGCCCCTGATCCCCATTCTCTCAGGCAGTAATGGCAGATGAATCCAGCCACAAATTTCCTGGAAGACTAATTCCTGGGACACATTATGTTCATTACAAACATACAAAATATCCACTTACCCAGATAAGTAATGTTTTCAGCTAATTCACACCCATCAACATCTTGGAAATATTTCACTGTTTCCTGGTTATTGGCACCCAGCACATATGTCTGAATAGGAGCTAGTAAGAGAAACAGACATGACACTAGCTAGTTAGCAGATCTGCTTGGGGACCTGAGAACTGCTTCCCCATAGGAAAAACATTCATAGTGAAGGTAGAGCCTGCAATCCTCCACAGCCTGCAATCCTCCACATGGAACATGCTCACCACAGAAGACATCCTATAGCCAACCTTGTGGCTTGATTATTAAATGGTATCATTAGGCTTATCACATCTTAGAAGGAATGATCAATGTACAGTTAGGAAAGCAGACCCAAAAGAGCTTCATAAAAAAACATCAAAACTGAAAAAAAGGGAAGAACACATACAGTTGCATTATTCAATTCCTTCCTACTGAGAAGAGAATTCTTTTCCTGGAACTAAATCCAACCAAATTAAAAAACTGAACATTCAGATGCATAGACATTCTTCCCAGATCAATGCAAAACTCAAAGGCAAACTTTTAAATCACTAATATGTAAAAAACAACTTGGCAAGAACCAGGGAGCCTTAAAACTTTGTTAGAAATCATGTTAAAAATAAGTTCTGGGGACTTCCCTGGTGGTCCGGTAGCCAAGACTCCACACTCCCAAAGCAGAGGGCCTGGGTTCATTGCCTGGTTGGGGAACTAGATCCCACACACTGCAACTAAAACTTGGCACAGCCAAATAAATAAAATATTAAAAAGAAAAATAAGTTCATACCTTTCTTGACACCAGTTTTATATTCTTCCCATTCAGCATCTGGAGTAGAGCCAAAGAAATTTCCTACACACAACAGCAGCTAAAATGAGTTTTTTAAACAGATATGAGATTTTTTTAAAAACTATCAAATAGTATATAATTAATTGACAGTAACATTATATGGCTAACTGTCCTATTTAATTATCTCTAACCAAATTTTCAGAGAAGGCAATGGCAACCCACTCCAGTACCCACTAATCAGAATCACTAAGGGAGGTTTTTCCAGTAGTCATGTATGGATGTGAGAGTTGGACTATAAAGAAAGCTGAGCGCCAAAGAATTGATGCTTTTGAACTGTGGTGTGGGAGAAGAGACTCTTGAGAGTCCCTTGGACTGCAAGGAGATCCAACCAGTCCATCCTAAAGGAGATCAGTCCTGGGTGTTCATTGGAAGGACTGACATTGAAGCTGAAACTCCAATACTTTGGCCACTTGATGCGAAGAGCTGATTCATTTGAAAAGACCCTCACGCTGGGAAAGATTGAAGGCAGGAGGAGAAGGGGATGACAGAGGATGAGATGGTTGAATAGCATCACCGGCTCAATGGACATGAGTTTGGGTAGGCTCCGGGGGTTGGTGATGGACAGGGAGGCCTGGCGTGCTGCAGTTCATGGGGTAGCAAAGATTCGGACACTACTGAGCAACTGAACTGAACTGAAGGGAGGTTTTGCTAGTCTGTTTTCAGTTTTGTGTAAAATAATAAAGTAACAAAACTCAAATTCAAGAGTATAAAAAAGTGTACAGTCAACACATCCCCTTTCCCATACCACTCTTCAGCTACTAAATTTCTATGCTCACAATAGAAACTCAGTCTAACAAGAGAGTAGGTGTTCCAGAAATGTATAAAGAAGCCCAAACTTTAATATGTTTGATTACAACAATCAAATTTTTAAATGCAGTACAAAGAAACATCTTACATCAAAGTTTCCACTTTTCTTCTGAATCGCTCGAACTCTATTGAATAAAGCATCAAACTTTCCTTCGACATCTCCACATGCCAAGCTGCAAATAATATATAAATGTTAAAGCAGTTCAGGATACACAAATGGGCCTGCCAGGTTTGGTCCATATACTAGTCTTCCTGGATCAGGGAGATTTGTGTTCCAGTCTCTCTGAGGTTACCTGAGAGGTTCAAGGCATGTGAACTATTAGTGACTGCTGGGTGGCTCCACCTGAAGGTCTCACCAGTTATCTTCACCATATCTAAAATTTAGCTTATCATTTCCTTCAAAATTGAACCAGTTTCTTCTCACTTGCCAAGTTTTGTACATAAGTCTACTGCCAATCGGAGAAGGCAATGGCACCCCACTCCAGTACTCTTGCCTGGAAAATCCCATGGACGGAGGAGCCTGGTGGGCTCCAGTCCATGGGGTCATTAAGAGTCGGACATGACTGAGTGACTTCACTTTGACTTTTCCCTTTCATGCATTGGAGAAGGAAATGGCAATCCACTCCAGTGTTCTTGCCTGGAGAATCCCAGGGACAGAGGAGCCAAGTGGGCTTCCGTCTATGGGGTCGCACAGAGTCGGACACGACCGAAGCAACGTAGCAGCAGCAGCAGCTACTGCCAATTTGATTACCAAGAGGCAAAAATCCCCCATGCAGTCATCTAGTCTCTTCAATTCCTTTTACAAGCATCTTTTGTGACCTCTTGTAGCTTTTATTTCCACTGCCACTATCTTAGCACAGGATTTCAGCCATCCATTCAACACACACTGAGCACCTACAATATGCTTTGCTAAGTGCAGTATGCCAAGTACTATGCTGAGGACATGTTAAGGAATATAAAGAAGAGGGATTTTCTTTATATTCTCTGCCTCAGGACAATTATGAGGCAGAGCAACTGAGAGTCCTGTAGTTACTGAAGAGGCAGAAATAGAGAGAAATATAATGAATCTGATATTGGCTACAACATAGGGAATATACTTACATTTCCTCTAATTCCTTCCCTTCTTCCTGTCCATCCTACATAAAGCCAACAGTTTAATGTTCTTTCCTCAAAAACATTAAGACAACTCCATAGCCAGAGAGATGACAGCTTTTCACAAGTCTCTGATCTCTTTCCCCAACGCTTTCTCCAAGTTCCAAAACAGAAACCTCCTCTACTGTCAATCTGATCACTCTCTCTGTCTCTGCCATTCCCTTGGGGTGGTGACATCTCCTAACAGTCCCACTCTACCCATCTTGAATCTAAAAGATTTCCCATCTTTCAAGGCCGAGCACATCTCTAAAGCCTTCCTGACCAGCTCAGAAAGTCCTCTTCTCAAAACTTTAGAAACCCAAATAGCTTTTCAGAGCAAACTCTGTAATAAATTATTTGGCATGTTCATTTGTCTTCGGAGCACCACCTCCTCTAGGAAGCCCTCCAGTCCCTATCCATCACCAGTTCCTAGTGCTCCCACAGGACCCTGCACTTCCTCTTTCATAGCAGTTGTCACATGGAATTACCATTGTTTGGGGGACAGCCATTGTCCAGTCTGTACATCATAAGACACCTCAAAACTCATCATCTCCTCATCTGGGCCCTTTGCCACGGTTTCCAATCCTACTGAAGAAAAACAGAAATCTAGGATCCAGACAATGCTGACTAATTTGCACTCATAACCAAATATCTCCAAGCTGTGTTGATGTCCTGTCTTTAACAGACCTTGAATTCCTGCACTTTTCTTCTTCATTTACCTAGTCTTAGCTGTCTTCTACTTGGACTCCAATTTTTTTTTTCACACTGCAGCCAGAATCGCTTTCCAAAATGAAAATTTGATCATGTCAAGGTGTTCGTAAATATTCCAGTGACTTTTTTGAAATAAAGACCAAAAAAAAAAAAAAGACTATTAATCAAAGTTCAATCCTCACTTCCTTGATTTCTCACATTAATCCAAATATCCTATATAAATCCTCCCAGAACCGTGAACCTTTTCCTCCTGACATTTACCAGGACCATAATTTAACATTTATCTGGTTTCCTGATTAATATTTGTTCCCCTAAACTATAAGATCCATTAGGGCAGGAATTCCATCTGTGCAACGCCTAGCACCAGTGCCTGGCGCACTGCAACTGTTCAATCAATGCTGTTGAATGAATGGATGAATGGAAGGCTTCTCCTCACCACCCCCCTGAAAAAACGCGCCAGGGCAAAGGCCCTCTCTCTCTCTTCAGTCGAACCCTGCCCAGGGCCCATAAGTGGGCCCATGCCTACGATTTTTGGCTAATAAATGTACTGCAAGGAGAAACAAAGGGGAAATTGATATATATCAGAGGCCAGGAAGGCCTAACATGAAGGCCTGACTCTGACAGCTTCCTCTTCTCTCTGCGACTGTAGACAATAGTCTCCCGCTTCAGAAGCGAAAACAATCGGGAGAAGAGGCCTGCTTGCCGTGGCCAGGCAAAGACGCGATAGGAGCTCACCAGCAGGCTCCGGGGCTTCCACCCCGGGCTTTTCCTTTCTTCACGTCTTTAGAAAAACCCTCTGCAGCAGACACAAACACACAGAGACACACACAGAGACACACAGGCTTCGGACTCAGGTTCACTTACAGGCGCAGCGGTTTCTGAGCCATCTGCGTTAACAACCTGGGTTGGACCCACCAAGCAAAACTGGAACTGCGAACCCACGCGCCTCCGGAAATCTCGGCCTCACTGAGCTAAGACGACAACGCGCCCAACCAATGAAAACTCAGTAACCTACGGGGAGCGCCGAGGGACAAAGTTCTCTCCGAGATGGTTTCGCCTCGCGGAGGAATCACAAAAGGAGCGTAGAAGAGATAACGAAGGAAAACATTCCGACTGTAATTTTTTTATTTGGCGGCAGTTGAAATTAGTGAGCTGTTAGAAAGCTGTCTGCACAGTGTTGGCCCCAACCTAATCATGTCACTCTGGTGGGCAAGACAGACGCCCTGCACACATGCTTTTTATAAGTTTTCAGTTCAGTTCAGTTCAGTCGGTCAGTCGTATCCGACTCTTTGTGACCCCATGAATCGCAGCACGCCAGGCTTCCCTGTCCATCACCAACTCCCGGAGTTCACTCAGACTCACGTCCGTCGAGTCGGTGATGCCATCAGCCATCTCATCCTCTGTCGTCCCCTTCTCCTCCTGCCCCCAATCCCTCCCAGCATCAGAGTCTTTTACAATGAGTCAACTCTTTGCATGAGGTGGCCAAAGTACTGGAGTTTCAGCTTTAGCATCATTCCTTCCAAAGAATACCCAGGACTGATCTCCTTTAGAATGGACTGGTTGGATCTCTTTGCAGTCCAAGGGACTCTCAAGAGTCTTCTCCAACACCGCAGTTCAAAAGCATCAATTCTTCAGCGCTCAGCCTTCTTCACAGTCCAACTCGCACATCCATACATGACCACTGGAAAAACCATAGCCTTGACTAGACGGACCTTTGTTGGCAAAGTAATGTCTCTGCTTTTCAATATGCTATCCAGGTTGGTCATAACTTTTTTTCCAAGGAGTAAGCGTCTTTTAATTTCATGGCTGCAGTCACTATCTGCAGTGATTTTGGAGCCCAAAAAAGTCTGACACTGTTTCCACTGTTTCCCCATCTATTTCCCATGAAGTGATGGGACCAGATGCCATGATCTTAGTTTTCTGAATGCTGAGCTTTATTTTTTTTTTTGGAATGTTGAGCTTTAAGCCAACTTTTTCACTCTCCTCTTTCACTTTCATCAAAAGGCTTTTTAGTTCCTCTTCACTTTCTGCCGTAAGGGTGGTGTCATCTGCATATCTGAGGTTATTGATATTTCTCCCAGAAATCTTGATTCCAGCTTGTGCTTCTTCCAGCCCAGCGTTTCTCATGATGTACTCTGCATATAAGTTAAATAAACAGGGTAACAAGATACAGCCTTGATGTACTCCTTTTCCTATTTGGAACCATTCTGTTGTTCCATGTCCAGTTCTAACTGTTGCTTCCTGACCTGCATATAGGTTTCTCAAGAGGCAGGTCAGGTGGTCTGATATTCCCATCTCTTGAAGAATTTTCCACAGTTTATTGTGATCTACACAGTCAAAGGCTTTGGCGTAGTCCATAAATAAAGCAAAAATAGATGTTTTTCTGGAATTCTCTTGCTTTTTCAATGATCCAGCGGATGTTGGCAATTTGATCTCTGGTTCCTCTGCCTTTTCTAAAACCAGCTTGAACGTCTGGAAGTTCACGGTTCATGTACTGCTGAAGCCTGGCTTGGAGAATTTTGAGCATTACTTTACTAGTGTGTGAGATGAATTGGAAGTTTTAAACCTATCAAAAAGTTGAAAGAACAATGGCCATCCCCTAGATTCATGTGTCAACAAGTTGCCAAATTTACTCCTCCCTTCCTCTTCTTTCCTTCAAGGTGCATAGTATTAATACTTTTATTCCCAGAGTCATTTGAAAGTAAATTGAAGACAGCAGAATACCTCAGCATGTATTTCTCAAGAAGGACAGTTCAGTTCAGTCGCTCAGTCATGTCCAGCTCTTTGTGACACCATGGACTGCAGTACGCCAGGCCTCCCTGTCCATCACCAACTCCCAGCGTTTATTCAAACTCATGTCCACTGAGTTGGTGATGCCATCCAGCCAATCGCATCCTTTGTTGTCCCCTTATCCTCCCGCCTTCAATCTTTCCCAGCATCAGTCTTTTCCAACGAGTCAGTTCTTCACGTCAGGTGGCCAAAGTATTGGAGTTTCCGCTTCAGCATCAGTTCTTCCAATGAGTATTCAAGACTGATTTCCTTTAGGATGGGCTGGTTGGATCTCCTTGCAGTCCAAGGGACTCTCAAGAGTCTTCTCAAACACCACAGTTCAAAAATCCAGCTGGAATGTCTGGAAGAAGGACACCCTCCTACAAAACCACAACACCATTAGCACACCTAAGAAAATTAACCTTAATTCAAAATTATCCACCTAACACACATTTAAAGTTCTTGTGTCCTCCCAAATTTTATACTTTTGTTTTCATTCATGATCCAATCACATTTCACACCTGGATTCAGCTCTCTCTCATCTCCTTTAATCCACAATAGCCTACCTACCTTTTTAGTTTTGTTTTTCATGATAATGACTTTTTTGAGCATTCAGTCTTACTGGTTGGAGACAACAGTGTTTAGTGAAATGGAAACAAGGGTTCCTGATAACTCAGGTGCATGGAAGACTCATCAAAGGCAACCTAAGCAATTCAAAATTAACTAAAACTTAAAATAAAGAACAACAAAAACTCTGATTTTCCTCACAATTCCTACAATGTTGTTTTTTTTTTTTTAAATCAAATTACCTGCCTCATAAACATCAACGTATTGCTGGCACACTAACATGTTTTTTCTACTTTTGGCGCAATACAGCATAGCCCAGGAGTGAAGATCAAGACTGAATCTTAAATAAGAGAAGTTTGTCAAGCATGGGCAGGTAATCATTTCAGGAAGAGGAAACATGGTTGAGATGTGAAAGCTCAACCATGAAATTCTGTTATCCTTTTTTGTTTTCAATTTAGGTGTATGGAATTCTGTGTTACCTTTATAACTTTCCAGCAAATCTAAATCTGTTGTAAAGTAGAAAGTTTATGAAAGAAAAAAAAAAAAAAGACAACTTATCCATGGGAATTTAAGGTAGCTCATAACAGCTGAAAACAGTGTTAAGTCTCGGATTAATAGGAAGTACAATTTAAAAAAGGAATGACATAGGGGCCTTGTATGCATGCTAAGAAATATGGATTTAGAAAACACATTCTTGCCAACTGCACATGAACATTTTCCAAGCTAGATCATGTATTTGGCTGCAAGTCTCAACAAATTCAAAAAGATAGAAACTATATCAAGTATCTTTTCTAAATACAATGTCACAAAACTAGAATCCAGTAACAGGAGAAAAATTGGAAATTCACAAATGCATGAAAAGCATACTCTTGAACAACAAAAGAACAAAAACAGAAATCAAAAGGAAAATCAGATGAAACATGAAACTGAAAACACAACATACCAAAATTTATGGATGTTGCAAAATAAGAGGGAAGTTTACAGCTATAAATGCCTATATCAAGAAAAAAGAGAGATCTCAAAAAGCCTAACATTACACCTTAAGGAACTAGAAAAAGAAAAACAAAGTAAGCCCAAGGTTAGTAGAAAGCAGGTAAAAATAGAGTAGAAATAAATGAAATAAAGAGCAGGACAACAATAGAAAAAATCAATGAAATTAAGTTGGTTTTGGGAAAGATAAACAAAACTGACAAACCTTTAGCTGGGCTAACCAAGACAAAAAGAGATAGGTCTCAAATAAATAAAGTTAATGAAAGAGGAAGTCTACTGAAATACAAAGACTGTATAAGCAATTATCTGCCAACAAATTGGAGAACCTGAAGAAATGGATAAATTGCTAGAAACATATGCCTTACCAAGATTGAGTCAGGAAGAAATGGAAAAATCTGAACAAATCAATAAAGGGTAAAGATTTTGAATCAGTAATCAAAATCTCCCAACAAAGAAAAGCCCAGGATCAGATGGTTTCACTGGTGAATTCTACTAAACAAAGAAGTAATGCCAATCTTTCTCAAACTCTTCCCAAAAATCTGAAGAGAAAACACTCCTAAACTCATGAGGTGAGCATTACCCTGATACCAAAGCCAGATTAGGATACTACAAAAAAACTGCAGGCCAATATCCTTGATGAATACAGATGTAAAGCTTCTTAACAAAATACTAGCAAACCAAATTCAATAGCACGTTAAGACTCATACACATGATCAAATGGGATTTATCCCTGGGATACAAAGATGGTTGCTGTTGTGAAAGTCGCTCAGTTGTTTGACTCTTTGTGACCCAGTCCATGGAATTCTCCAGGCCAGAATACTGGAGTGGGTAGCCTTTCCCTTCTCCAGGGGATCTTCCCAACCCAGGGATCAAGCCCAGGTCTCCTGCATTGCACGCGGATTCTTTATCAGGTGAGCCACAAGGGAAGCCCAAGAATACTGGAGTGGGTAGCCTATCCCTTCTCCAGTGGATCTTCCCGACCCAAGAATTCAACCAGGGTCTCCTGCATTGCAGGTGGATTCTTTACCGACTGGGCTATCAGGGAAGCCCACAAAGATGGTTCAACACGCACAAATCAATAAATGTAATACATTAATAGAATGAAAGATTAAAACTATGGTATTTTCAACTTTACCTTAGGAGAACCCTGAATAGAATTGGGGATGTTGTTGCCTCTATATATTGATACCAATTTCAAAATGCGAGTTTGTGTCAGGGTGTGTATCTGGCCAAATGCTTTGAATCTTATATGAAAAAGTTACAAAAAGTTTAATAAAGAACCACATTTGACTACTTCCTCAGAAACACAAAAGTAATACAAAATACTTATTAAAATGTTGGTTTCTAAGTTAAAAAAAAAAGAGTCTGGCTTTTTCAAAGACACCATGAGAAGTCATGAAACAATTCCAAGCAGGAGTAATGTGGCCAGTTTACATTTTAGAAAGACTGATCTGCCAGCAGCATAGACTACAGGTTAGAGGCATAGTTAAGATGAGAAGAGACCACAGCAACAGTTCAGAGAAGCAGAGGATCATGGAGGACTTCTAGAACTTAAATGGTGGGAAATTACAGAGTTAAGAACTCTTTTGGAAATGGAATTGGGGACCTCAGGCACCTTCGTAACTGCTGATACCCCACTCTGGATATGACTGACTGTCTTCCAGACTGGTTAGTTAGTACCCTCTGATGTCTATAGTCTGAAAGGAATACAGCCAGGTTCCCGGAAGCTCCCCTGACGCTGCAGACACAAGTAGGAAGATATTTTATAAAATGCTTTACTTATTGAGTAGCCTGGGTGGCAGCCCCACCTCCCCACCTAACATGCACACACACACACATCCTGTTATATTTCCAAAAGCGAGCACACATGCCAAGTGTCATCCGTCTCTAGCCATCTGACTCAGAAAGAGGAGACAGGAGGGGCCCATCACATACACCAAGCTATCACAACACTCCTTCCACTGTTTCTGTTCAGTCTAGAAGACTTGGCCTGAGACGGTTTTAAGATTTTCTGTTATTTGCAATGTATGGAAAAGTAAATTACTGACATTCACAAGGTAATAAACTGACAAGAACAAGACTGCTTTGTTTTCCTTTTTTAATTTAGAATCTTGTTAGCAATACATTACATCCTTGATAGAAAAAAACCACCTTTTACACAGTAACTCAAAAACCAACCATTTAAGAAAATAATACAGTAATTAACTGCTACTCATTTGATTCTACTGGCAGGCCCAGGTTTATCTGAACTTTGAGAAACTCTTTGTCCTGAATGGATGATGAAGCATTCAAGTAAAAGCTAAGGAGTTATAAGTGTTGAGTTTCTGAGGATTCTGCCTCAAAAGAAGTTCCTCCAGGGATAGCCACAGTTCTCCAGTTTACTCCAATGTTGCGATGTTTCTTGGACGACCAGCATAGTTGCCTTTTGAGGAGTTTTGACAATTCATCAACCTGAAGATTCAGGTCTTATAAAACATTCTTTCCACATTAAAAAAGACTTTGTCCCCACAGTTGTTTTTCATCGCTTCTCCAGCTTCTTGTACTTGGCTTCTGCAGTGGGGAGAGGGAGAGGAAGAGTTATATCTTTTAAAATGGGCTCTTATAAAAAAAGAGAGAGAGGGAGAAAGAAAGAAAAAAATAAAAAAGACTTCCCCCGTGGCCCAGTAATTAAGATTTCACCTCCCAATGCAGAGGGCGCAGGCTTGATCCCTGGTCGGGGAACTAAGATCCCACATGCCTGTGCAATGTGGCCAAAAATTGAAACATTAAAACAACAAAATCAGCTCTTACAAAGATACTCTTTAGTTAGCATTTCCAAGCAAATTCAAAAATGTCTATTACATTTTTAAACATATCTATTAACTTCAGTCCTTGTAGCTGTCCAAACTGTATCCAAATTACGGGTACACCATAAATGCTAACTATCATTATTATCTACGGACAGATATTTGGATAATCAGTGTGCACAACTTAAGATAAGGAGTCAAATATCCATACACATAACCAAGAATCTAAAATGAGTTCCCTACATTCTAGCCCTGTCAACAGCACCTGCTCAGACACTCTAGCAGGGTTAAGCAAACGTATTAGCACTGGAGCCACCAGGAGCCTTAGAAAAGCATAGGAAGCACTTGCCCCTCCAGGCTCTGTCCCAGGCACCCTCTGAGAGCCAGACTGAAATCTCAAGTACATTTCTCCTTTTATTTTCTTATTCCTATCCCTCATACACACTAGGAAAACAATTTTGAAAGATACAGGAATTTAAAAGACCATCAAGTAAACCCCTTAATGTTTAGATTCCCTCTTTCTTTAAAACCCTGAAAGCATCTGGCACAATGCTTTCTAAAGTTCACAGTCACCACTTAGTAAATTTAATTGTGGACAGTGTTAACTACCACCCATGTCAAATCTCAGTCTGCTACAAACCAATCGCTTGAAGTAGTCAACAACTGTCAATGATTAAAAACAACATGTAAATTATATCTAGGGTAAAAACAACGTGGTTTTTTTTTTTTGTAACAACTGTGTTATTTTTAATCATGGATATAAGAGCCAGAGTCAGGTAGCAAGGCATCAACACTAGTACCAGTTTCTTCCTTAAAGGAAAAGTAACTCCTTAAGAAAGCCTTGATTGGACTGCCTACTCTATTTCTGAGATGTGCATCTACATTATTAAAGATGCTTTAGCCTGCTGAACCACAATTAAACACTTGAGCTTTGAAATCAATCATAGTTTGGAATACAGCTCTTCTATATACTAACTTTGTGTCCTTAAGCACTTTCACTGTGCAACTCTGCTGTCCTTAAGCCAGTTATAACTCCTTCAACCACAGCTTCCTCTTCAATAGAATGGGGCTAAAAATCATGTACTTACCTCAGAGATCAAAGGATTAAAAAAAATGATAGGCACAAAATATTAAGAACAGTGCCTGATACGTTATTAAGCACTCAGGAAATGTTATTTTATTACTACTAGTCATAAAAAGTTACTCTCCAGAGGTTTTGTGACGATTAAAATAGATCACTATAGGCATACCATAAATGTTAACTATCATATGGTCATACTGGGAGGAGGGTGCTCTTATCAAATCAAAACAAATAAAAATGGTTACCCAGTTTTTTTGAATATGCATCCAACTTGTAGGCTGCCTGCTCAAGAGCTGCTACTTGCTCCTCAATTATGTTGATCTGATCCAGATAAGGCTGCAGTCCAGCATCTTTGAAAACAAAGACAGACCAGGGTTTATACAGCATCAACAAGGAATGCAGAAAAAGGTGGAAAGTAAGCATGCTAGTGTCTCGTCAGCTCTGCTTACGACAGAGTAGGTGGAGTGACATGATTCTGATCACTGGCAGGGCACATGCCTTAGAAGACAGTAGCTAGCTGATCAGGTATGACTGGTGACCTAAACAAAGTTAAGTCTCTCTCATCTACTAGTTTTCCTCTTTTAAATTCCTTGCTCCTCAAGCAATCTTTCCATTACTGACTCAGTTTCTTAGGTACTCCCAGACCAAGAAGGAGAGCCCTATAGACAGGGAACACAAATATAAGTAAACAGGAAAATATATTCTGCCAACTAAAGCAGCATTTTATGATTATATATGTTATGGTTTTCTGTTTATAAAGTAGTCCTTTACGGATTTCATTGTTAATTCACTAGAATCTGGCCACCTTTCCTCTGCCCCATTTTTCTGGAAATAAATGGATCAACTCAAGATTCAGAAGCAGAAATAACTGTACCACCAAAGCACACTAATCCTCAGAGTGGAAAAAATTCACTTTAACTTTGTAATTCACTTTTAGAAAATGAGCTACCTGAGGACAGAGACCATGTTCCCTTCCCTTCTCCACTCCCTCAAGCACAAATGAACATTAAATACAAACAAACATGTTTAATTGTAAAATTATTACTTACACTTCTGGTTTAAGTCCTTTAAGTTTCTACTAATGTTTATAGCAATATCTTTCATTTCAAGATACTTCAGGCTGGTTAGTTTATTCATATTTTCCAGGAGCTTATAGTCTTCACTGGTGGCTTTAAAACAAACACAGAAGATGTGATACCTTTAAGATTTGTGTAGATGACTAGAATGTGGAATTAAAGACCAAATGGCAGTTCAAGGCAGGATCTAGGGAATGTCAAAGAAGCAGGCCCCTTCTGATCTATGACATTTATACTCAGCCTATGTACTCTAGGGCTTCCCTGGTGGCTCAGCAGTAAAGAATCTGCCTGCAGTGCAGAAGCTGCAGGAGCTGTGGGTTTGATCCCTGGGTTGGGAAGATCACCTGAAGGAGGGCGTGGCAATTCACTCCAGAATTCTTGCCTGGAGAATCCCATGGACAAAGAAGCCTGGAGGGCTACAGTCCATAGGGTTGCAAAGAGTAGGACACGAGTGAAGCAACTTATGCACACACATATGTATTCTAAATGTCTAAGTAGGAATTCAGGCAACAACTGGCAAACTATTCAAACCAAATAAAATCCAGAAGCTTCAGGATCGTAGTTAGAAAGGGAAAAGATAAACTCATGTACCAGAAAAAGGGAGGTGAAGCAAGCAGTCTTGGTTTCCCTAATATGACATCATATAACTGGGTAGACTGCACCATAAATACAGATACATATGCTAAGTCACTTCAGTCATTTCCGACTCTGTGCGACCCCATAGATGGCAGCCCACCAGGCTCCCACATCCCTGGGATTCTCTAGGCAAGAACACTGGAGTGGGTTGCCATTTCCTTCTCCAATGCATGAAAGTGAAAAGTGAAAGTGAAGTCACTCAGTTGTGTCTGACTCTTAGCGACCCCATGAACTGCAGCCTACCAGGCTCCTCCACCCATGGGATTCTCCAGGCAAGAATACTGGAGTGGGGTGCCAGTGCCTTCTCCATCGCTCATTACTAGAGAAATGCAAATCACAACTACAATGGGGTCATCACCTCAACACTGGTCAAAATGGCCATCATCAAAAAAAATCTACAAATGGGGCTCCCTTGGTGATTCAGTGGTAAAGAATCCACCTGCCAATTCAAGAGATAGGGGTTCAACTCCTGATCCAGGAAGATCCTACATGCTGCAGAGCAACTAAGCCCGTGAGCCCCAACTCTGAGCCTGTATTCTGCAACTACTGAAGCCCGAGTGCCCTAAAGCCCATGCTCCACAACAAAGAGAAGCCACTACAATGAGAAGCCTGTGCACTGCAACAAGAGAGTGGCACCCACCCGCCACAACTAGAGAAAAGCCCGGGCAGCAATGAAGACTCAGCACAGCCAAAGCTAAGTAAATAAATAATTTTTTTAAAACTCTACAAACAATAAATGCTGCAGAGGATGTGGAGAAAAGGGACCCCTCTTGCACTGTTGGTGGGAATGTAACTTGATACTGCCACTATGGAGAACAGTATTGAGATTCCTTAAAAAACAAAAAATAAAACTACCATATGACCCAGCAGTCCCACTACTGGGCATATACCCTGAGAAAAGCATAATTCAAAAAGACACTTTGGCCACCTGATGCAAAGAGCTGACTCATTTGAAAAGACCCTGATGCTGGGAAAGATTGAGGACAGGAGGAGAAGGGGACGACAGAGGATGAGATGGTTGGATGGCATCACCAACTCAATGGACATGGATATGGGTGGACTCTGGGAGTTGGTGATGGACAGGGAGGCCTGGCGTGCTGCAGTTCATGGGGTCGCAAAGAGTCGGACACGACTGAACGACTGAACTGAACTGAACTGACCCTAATGTACATTACAACACTATTTACAATAGCCAAGAAATGGAAGCCACTTAGATGTCCACCAACAGATGAAGGGATAAAGAAGTTGTGGTGCATATATATATATATATATATATATATATATATATATAATGGAATATTAGTCATTGAAAGGAATGAGCTTGAGTCAGTCCTATTGAGATAGATGAACCTAGAGCCTGCTACATAGACTGAAGTTAAGTCAGAAAGAGAAAAACAAATAGTGTTTATTAACACATACATATGGAATCTAGGGAGAAGGAAATGGCAATCCACTCCAGTGTTCTTGCCTGGAGAATCCCAAGGACGGGGGAGCCTGGTGGGCTGCTGTCTATGGGGTCGCACAGATTCGGACACAACTGAAGCGACTTAGCATAGCATGGAATCTAGAAAAATCGTACTGATGAACCTATTTGTAGGCCAGGAATAGAGACATAGAAAACAGACTTGTGGACACATGGGGGAAGGAGAGGGTGGGACAAATTGAGAGAGCAGCACTGAGACATATACATTACCATACATAAAACAGATAGCTAGTGGGATGTTGCTGTAACACAGGGAACTTCAACCCAGTGCTCTGTGACAACCTGGGGGTGAGGGGAGAGGGGAAGGTTCAAGAGGGATGGAACCTATGAATACTTAGAGCTGATTCACACTGTTGTATGGCAGAAGCTAACACAACATAGTAAAGCAATTGCCATCAATTGAAAATAAGGAAAAAAACAGCTTTGCAAATAAATGTAGAAGAGATGGGGAAAAGATATATCTCTATCTCTCTCTCTCTCTCTCTCTCTCTCTCAAAATATATATAAAGTCAACTAGGACCTCAACCGGAGAAGGCAATGGCACCCCACTCCAGTGCTCTTGCCTGGAGAATCCCAGGGACGGGGGAGCCTGGTGGGCTGCCATCCATTGGGTCGCACAGAGTCGGACACGACTGAAGCGACTTAGCAGCAGCAGCAGGACCTCAACACTTCTTAGTAACTCATTTACTACTTGTGATTCTGTATTCCATTTTATGCACTGAGTTTTCCAAACTATTTGCCTGCTTCTCACATCCTTGGTTCCCTTCCCCATCCCTACTCAAAGCAAATGGCATTTACTCCAACTTTCCCAAAAGTCAAGCCCACTTACATAAACTGCCTCAATCTTTCTGCCTCACTTCTAAACTTCTCTGAACCTTAATATATTTTCAAGAGGCAGAAGTGTTCCTATTCTTGCCAAGACAGCTCCTTCTCCTCCTGTGTGCCTGATCCCAATCCTTCTACCTCTTCAGAGCCTCTCTTCAACCATCTCCTTTCCCTTGCCTTTCCAAATTCTCTCTCCATCCTGGCACCTTCCTCTCTATCTATATTCCAGTTTCTCCAGCCCCAAAGCACTCCGTCTATTCTACACCTACATCATTCACTCAGTAAAGCAAAGGAGCTTCACTGTTAACCCTTTTCAAAGAGTAACTTACACTCACTGCTTCCTTCTCACCACCACTCTCTGGTATAAACCGTTCCTGTCTGGTCTCTGTCCCCAACACCCAGAGAAATCACATGCTCCAAGGTTGTCAGTGCTCTCCTAATTACCAAATCCTTGGCCTTTTCTCAGTTATTATCCTCCTGGGCCTCTCCATAGTATCTGACATTACTGATTTCCCTCTCTCCATGAACTGCTCCTTTCCTTGGCTGCTATAGCATTTTCTAATCTAACTGCTCTTTTTGAGTGTCTATGCCAGATCTCTTCTCATCCAACTCCCTTAACTATCAGGTCTCAGCTCTTCCTCAGCTGTGACTCATGGCTGATGTTTACATAGGTGGCACATTCCTATGGCACTCCCAGAGTTTTTGAGTTTCAAACTCAAAAAAGTATCCGTATAGATAAGAATGACAATCATAGGGAAATTACAATCCACTTTAATTTTATAATAAATCATTTGTAAATCTAGGTACTTTAAGTACTGTTAATAAAAACTAATTGCCCAATACAGGCATTCCCTGAGATTTCAGTCCAGGTCTTCTTATCTACCTCTAAGGTCTTCCTTGGCAATCTCTTCCTACACATCCTAAACTCACACTACTAGGCAGGTGACTCCCAAATCTGTTTCTCCTGCTCTGATCACTCTGAGCTCTGGACTCACATATTCAAGTCACTTGAATGTCTTGGGAACAGTCACCCGAGTATCCCAGTAATACCTAAAATCAGCAAAACCCAAGCTGAAAATATTATTTTCACACTAAACATGGTTCCTCTTTCCAACTTGCTTATTTTGGCTGATGGCACCACTGGCTTAAAACCTCAGACATGTCTTTAGCTGCTCCCATCCCTCAATATCCACTTCAACAAGTCTTATAAATTCCTCTTCCGTAATGATCTTGGGTCCATGCTCCTCTCTCCACTCCTTTTACCATCACTCTGTCACAGACCATATCTTTTCATCTGAGATATTGTTATTCCATCTCTCCTCCATATCCACACTCTCACTGCTATCACACTTGTCTCTTTCAAACAACGGTGACACACTCAAATACCCAGGAACCAGCAATATTATGTAAATGAGTGAAGCAAGCCAGGTGTTTGCATATTAAACACAAGATTATTCACTTCTACAAAGAAATACACTCTCATTTCTTGGAACAGTATGATCTTCTTAGTCTTAGTCTATCATTTACTTTATAAATTTTGATAGACATTGGTACAGAAAACTATTTCTGTACCACTACTAAAAAACAATATAAGAAGAGTAATAAATGGCAACTGACATCGGGTCTCAGTAAAAGGGAGAAAACAGGGAGTAGTAGGAACAAACTGCACCATGCTGGTCCGTTTAGAGGAGACAATGCCCAACTCTAGTCAACTAGAGCTCTGCGAGAATGCGAGCACTGCCAAGTCCTTGGAATTTTTAAAGAAAAGCCAAAATAAATAAATAAATAAAATCTACATTTTGTTGCTTGGTTTCTCTTGCTCAGAAATAAACAAATAAATAGGCTGTTGGAGACTCACAACCCCTCCTATTCTACATCAAGCATTTTCTCATACGTTCTGGTTCACAAATTTAGCTCACAGCAACTTCCTGGGGAAGTGAAACAATGTAACAGACCCTTATGAAAAGCTACACTTGACCCAGACTTGATTTTTTGGACCTTCCTCCACACATGGCTCATGCTTCACTTGGAAATACACACTGGACCAAAAAATTAATCATGTCTCAAAGAGTGGGTCATCAAATTCTCAGACCAACCTAATAGACCCCAAATTTTGCTGGTCACTCCCCAGTTCCCTTTAACCTAATAAGTACATCTCTTTAGCCAAACAAACAGCTTGCTTATACTATCTCACTCACTAGTCATTTCCCACTTTTCTGCCAATGAATTCTTATATTCTTTACAACCCCGTTCAAAATACACTTCCCCCAAGAAAGCACTTCTTGATTAATTCTTTTTCGTTTTCTCAGGCTCAGTCTACACTATGGAGACCTGCAGGGTTGTACTAAGTATTCTTACGTGTTTCTGCACCAAATTTTTTTTTTTGAAGTACAGTTGATTTACAATGCTGTGTTAATTACTGCTGTACAGCAAAGTGACTCAGCCATATATATACACACACACACACACACACACACATATTCTTTTTTCCTTACATTCTTTTCCATTATGGTTTATCATAGGACATTAAATATAGTTCTCTGTGCTACATAGTAGGCCCTTGCTGTTTATCCTGTGTTTCTGAAAGTAGTTTCTGAATTTCTCCAGGGAAGGGAGGGACTTCTTTCCTACACTTTCTTGACCTCCCCAAACTTCCAACAGGCATGTTTTAAGGTTTATGGGGTTAGGGAGGGAGCCGCACACTGACTCTGCTAAAGCACCTCACGGGTTTGCCGGTGCCAAACGCCAAACCACTTCAGCGGGTGGTGCCCGGCACTACCCGCATCCATCCGGACCGCGCCTCACCCGTCAGTTCCCCAGTCAGGTAAGTTGCCATTTTGGAGAACATGTCCCGGCAGAGCTCATTTATGTCAGCCTCAGCAGGCTCCTTTGCTTCCTCAGCAGTCTCCACAGCGACATCATCTGAATCAAAGGAGAATGAGTAAGTGCCCCGCCCTGCCCCGGTCCTAATCCAGACACAGCAGCTTCTCCCCACACCCCTCCACCTGACCTCATTCCATCAAATCGGCTCCATTCTCAAGTGCCGCAATTCCAAGTCCCTCACTTCGTTCCTGCCTCACCCTGCCTCACCCGCCTCTGCTTCAGGCCTCTGCTCCCTTGCACCGGCCTCAGGCCACACTTGACCTCGGGGCCACTCTTTCTCAGTAGCCCTGACAGGACAAACACGCTCACACACAGGCGCGCCCCTCCGATCTGCCCGCTCCCGCCAGGTGAGCCCCGGCATCTCGGGCCCGTACCCGGAGACTCAGGCCTCCCCATCGGACACTTCATCCCCGTCCACTCCGCATACCTCGAACTGGCTCCTCGCGGTGGATCGCGGGGACACCCTCGGCCGCCGCCGCCGCCGCCGCCATGCCCTGCCCCCGCGCTGCTTCCGGTTGTGAGGTGCTGCGCATGCGCGCTGGGCGTGCCCCGCCCTCCCCGCCCTGGGTTCAATGTCCAGTGATTCTGCGCTTGTGGGCTAAATTATGTCTCAAGTAATGAATAATAACCAAGCGTAAGCACTAAGCCAAATTTAAAGCTAAAATAGTCTTCGTGAGTGAATGCGCTGCCAAGGGTCCGACATCTGGAACGAAGGATGCACTCAATCCCGCGGCCACTCCCTGGAAGTATCGTTAGCCTAGTAACAGACCCACGACCTCTTGGATGGGTCGAGCCCAGTGTAGCCTGCTGACTATAAAGTGGTAAAGAGACAAGTTAGCCCCTCCTCAGAGAATCCTCACTCTGGCCGGTATTAGTCGTTGAAAGACTGCTCAGGAAATCCATGCTTTTGAAGATAGTCTCATCCAGGCTCTGGGAAACCTTCAGGCCGTTACACTTGAGCCAAAATACTCTCTCTTCCGCTTCCCTGATAGCTCAGTTGGTAAAGAATCCGCCTGCAATGCAGGAGACCACGGTTCGTATTCCTGGATCGGGAAGTTCCCCTGGAGAAGGGATAGGCTACCCACTCCAGTATTCTTGGGCTTCCCTTGTGGCTCAGCTGGTTAAGAATCCACTCGCAATGCGGGAGACCTGATTTTGATCCCTGGGTTGGGAAGATCCCCTGGAGAAGGGAAAGGCTACCCACCCCAGTGTTCAAGCCTGGAGACTTCCATGGACTGTATAGTCCATGGGGTCGCAGAGAGTCGGACAGTACTGAGTGACTTTTACTTCACTTCCGATGTCCTAGATTAAGGTCAACTCACTGGGCGTTTTTTTTCAAACAGCAGAGTGGCACCTGTTTCTCTTCCGTTGCTATAACCTTTCTTGAAGAAAGCTTAGATCATAATTTTTTTTTTTTCCTGGTCACACCACCTGGCATGTGGGATCTTAGTTACCCCGACCCTGTAGGGGATGGAACCCATGTGTCCACATTGGGAGTACAGAGTCTTAACCACCAGGGAAGTCCAGTTATAATTTTTCAGAACTGAGGATACAGTCTGGTGTTCTTAATTGCATTCAGCTGTTTCAAATACAAATAGAATGTATTTGATGGGATGGAAGAACAGGGATGGGTGAAGGGAATGGATGAAAAACGAAAGTGGGGAGCAGTGGAATGTGCAAAATGAGGGAAGAATAAAGATCACAAGGGAAGAGAGAGGGGATATAGCAGGTGTCAAGATGCAGGCCTATACTCTCGAAATCTTGGTGTAGGAGCTTTTTTGTCTTATCTCTGGTTATTCTCCATCTGCACTCTCACTGCCCACACCCAACAGTGTGCGCGTGCACACACACACAAACACACACACACCCCTTCTAAGGACCAGAACACCCTAGATTACCACCTCCACTTCCTCCAATAGGACAATCATCAGATCAGATCAGATCAGTTGCTCAGTCGTGTCCGACTCGTTGCGACCCCATGAATCGCAGCACGCCAGGCCTCCCTGTCCATCACCAACTCCCGGAGTTCACTCAGACTCACGTCCATCGAATCAGTGATGCCATCCAGCCATCTCATCCTCTGTCGTCCCCTTCTCCTCTTGCCCCCAATCCCTCCCAGCATCAGAGTCTTTTCCAACGAGTCAACTTTCGCATGAGGTGGCCAAAGTACTGGAGTTTCAGCTTTAGCATCATTCCTTCCAAAGTGTCCACCATTTCAAACCATTCCTATGAGTCAGAAGTTTTTCCTTCAGGACTCCTGGGGAAGCCCAGCTTCTTCACACTGTCACTGCCCCAGCTCTACACTTCCCAGGAGGGGTGAGCTTTCTCCAGCCCTAGTATTAATACAAGGATGGGTCACAGTTCCAGCCCCTCTTCTTTCTCCTGCCATCCCCAAAGCAAGTGCAAAGTCCTGGTTTTCCTAAGGATTTTTTTTTATTGATAATCACCAGGCAAACCCACAATGTCCTGTGGAAGGAGAAAATCAGAGTCCCCCACATTTTATCCAAAGATCCTAGAATCCGGAGGTCGTTTCTTGGCCAGCTTCTCCTCAGGCTTCAGCTTTGTTCTGGTTTACACCCCCCTCCCTGTTCAGGGGCACGCCTGGAGGCAGGCTTGCCACTGAGCCTTCCTGGACTTTGCTGGGGAAGGTTGAGGGAGGTCACCAATCTAACTCCTCTACCACACTGTACTCTCCCCACGCAAGAAAGTGTCCCCTCCTTTCTGGCTTCCCCTTCTCTTTCACATGGAATCCCAATGGGGAAGAAGTGAACCCCATGGTTGCCAGCAGTTGTCCTCAAGACACACAGAGGAAAAGTTTCACTGGCAAGTAAGAAGACATCTAGATATTGCTCTTCTCTCAGCTTCTTTTTTCACAAATCATGGCTATCCAGATGCTCAGGAAAGTTATTACCCTTCTTTCCTTTATTGTTTTTGACTTTAAAAAAAAAAATTATCACAGCAGAATTCAGAGCCCACAGGGGTGAGAGGCCCAGCAGGAAATATTTCAGAGAGCTATACAGCTACACACAGAAACCTTGGCTCAAAAGGCCAGGCACGGGGTGGGGCTTGGCAGCAGCAGTGGTAGCACCCACTGCCCTAGAAGAGGAGGGCGTGTGCTGGGGGAGCTTCTGGGGAGGCGGTGACAGACGAACCTGCTGTCTGAAGCTTTAGGACCCCTCCCCCACTACTCTCCTGCCTGCCCTAGAGTCCCCAGGGGGCTGGAGTCACAGCCGGGGATGCCTGCAGGTGCTCCCAAATGCCTTGTTCCCCCTGTTGGAAGAAAAAAAGGACAGGTCACGTGGAGGAGGAGTTTGTGTCCCACTTTCCTTTTACCTGGATCTGTTTCTCCAACCCCAGACCCTCTCCTGGAGGCTAAGGCCACCCTCAGGCCAGAGAAACAACTTCAGTTCTTCTTTCCACCCCCTGACCTCCACTGACTGACTACCGGGAACATGTTGCCCCAGGAGACTGAAATGCTGGTCTTTCAAAAATGTTTTGCCTCCATCCACTGAGTAGAAAAGATGGTAGAGATCAGCTGTGGGGAGCCAAGAAGAGCCAGGTGAAGGACCACTCACTGCGCCCGGAAGAGGAGCCAGCCACCCCTTCCTCTCCACCATCGTCAACTTTGACCTCATGGCATCAACCTGGGTCATGACTCCTTCCAGGACAGTCTCCAGCTGCAAAACTCTCCTTGTGAGCCTGTGCAGGATTTGAGAGAGAGCAAAGGAGCAGAAATGTGTGTCTGGAGAGCTGGGTGACTCCAGGGGAAGGGGGTACAGAACAGGGGATGCTTGGATGGGAGCAAAGAACATAAGGCCCAGTGGTGCTGGGAGAATTAAAGGGGGACAGGGGTTTTCCCTGGGGTAGGATAGGGAGTTGGAAGGTTGTGGAAAGAAGCTCAAGGTAGAATGACATAAACACAGTCAGCCCTGGGCCCCCTGGCTGCACGTACGTGTAGAATTCTTCTCCCGAAACCCAGCCACCTGCTTTGGCAGCCTGCTTTGGACTCGACTCGCCTGGTGGGCTCCTCACAATGGACCAGCCCAAGTTCTCAATCTCAGCATGGACGGCCACCTGATCAGGAAGTCAGAGGTCATGGAGAAGATGACTCTGGGAAGTCATCAGCTCCTGCTCCATCACTTGCTCTAATGGGCTCTCAGGACCAGGCCTTGGGCTATAGTTATTGCTATTCCCTTTTCCCCTCAAACTCTAGAGACAACAGAATCAGAGTGGTGGTGCTAGACACGAAGCTGGCCTAACCTCTGGGAGAGAATCACCTCCCCAAGAAACAAAACACAAGCTCCTTGAAGCACTGATGAATGGGGCACTCACTAGAAGCCAACTCTGTTGAGGGAGAGGAGGGACAGTGTCCTGGCACTGCTCCTTTAGCCCTTGGCTTTTTAGTCTATGCAGGCTAGGGATGAAGAGGCATAGGAGGGGCAGCTAAGGGTCAGAGTTTGAGAATTCCAAGGAGAGGGCAAGTGCTCTGAAGGAATTGTCAGAGATTCCTCGGCAATTGGTCCTTTTCTCCCTGAGGCTGTGTTTTAGAGCAATGATGATCAACCTTGGCTATGCACTGGAGTCACCTGGGGAGCTTTAAAAACGACTGATGAGGCTTCCCTGGTGGTTCAGTGGTAAAGAATCCACCTGCCAATGCAGGAGACGTGGATCCAGTCCCTGATAGGGGAAGATCCCACTATGCCATGGACCAACTAAGCCCATGCACCACAACTACTGAGCCTGTGCTCTAGAGCCCAGGAGCCGCGACTACTGAGCCCACATACGACAGCTACTGAGGCTCACATGTCCTAGAGCCCATACTCTACAATAAGAGAAGCCACCGCAATGAGAAGCCTGCACACCACAACTAGAGAAAGCCTACAACAGAGATCCAGTACAGCCATGAATAAATAAATTGATTAATTTTAAAAAACCAGCCAGTGTCCAATTCTGGCAGAACCACATTGAAAACAAATGATGGCTGACCCCCACTGACTCTCCCAGAGATTCTGGTCTGGAGTGTGTGGCCTGAGCATGAGGATGTTTTAAAACTCTCCAGGGGGTTCTACCACACAGCAGTTTGAGAACCACTATTCTAGAGAGCTCTTTCCCGCCCATCCATTGGAGGATTTCCAAGTTGGTTAGTGTTCCGGGTGTGCTGCAGGAAGAGGAGGATGAGCAGTTTCCTTGTAGCCTCTCCACCAGCCGCCCGGGCTCACCCTTTCCCCTTCCAGCTTCTGCTGAGTCTCCTTCTGCTCCTTCTCGTCTAGGACGCAGTTCCCATCTTGGTCAAACCTAGTGAAGGCAGCCGTAAGCTTGGTCGTCTCATGCTCTGTGTGCTCCAGCCTGAAGAGAACAGGGGGATGAAATGACCTCTGACCTGCCATGGCTGTGAGCTCTCCATTATGGACTCCTCACTCTTTTTTTTTGCTAGACTCTGGCAAGGGTCTTGCTCTCTAGAGACAAAGGGGGCCACATGAGAAAGCCAGGATGTCAAGGTCTAGTGGTTTGAAACCCCTCACACAATCCCTTGAATCTATTTCTTCCTTCCCTGACTCCTGCTGACTAGGTTCAGGCCCTCAGGATCTCCTAAAAGAATTACTGCAAAATCTCTTTGCCTCCAAATAACCCACCCTCTACCTGCTCCCTACCCTCTGCCCTGTGGCCTTCCCTTCATTACCTACCCCTGAAATCCATCCTTCATAATGCAACTAGAGTTACATTATTCTAAAGTACAAGCCTATGGAATTTCCTGGCAGTCCAGTGGTTAGGACTTGCACTTTCACTGCCAAGGGCCCAGGTTTGATCCCTGGTCAGGGAACTAAAATCCCAAAAGCTGCATTGCATGCCCCTCCCCTGCTGCTGCTGCTGCTAAGTCGCTTCAGTCGTGTCTGACTCTGTGCGACCCCATAGACGGCAGCCCACCAGGCTCCCCCGTTCCTGGGATTCTCCAGGCAAGAACACTGGAGTGGGTTGCCATTTCCTTCTCCAATGCGTGAAAGTGAAGTCGCTCAGTCGTGTCTGACTCAGCGACCCCATGGACAGCCCACCAGGCTCCTCCGTCCATGGGCTTTTCCAGGCAAGAGTACTGGAGTGGGGTGCCATTGCCTTCTCCGGCCCCTCCCCTATCCCCACCCGAAAAAAAAGAGTACAAGACTAACTATACTCCTTCCCTGCTTAAAACCTCTCCTGGGCACCCTATTCTTTAGATAGAGAAGTGGTGTTCAGGGCTTTTCCCAATGTGGCCTTAGCCCATTTCTCCGCCTCGTCTGCATTGCCCAACCTTTCATTTACTGCCTTACAATGCTCAGTTACTTATTACTCCTGTGCATGTGGCTCAGTTTCAGACCTCTTTGCCTTTGTATGTGCTTTTATACCTCCATGCTCCCTTGCTTTTAGTTATTTCTGTTGTGGAACAGAATCACTGTTCTGTGATTTCTGTTTATTTGCTTACATGTCTGTGAATTCCTGGAAGACAAAGATTATCTCATTTAATTATATGCCTGGCCCACAGCTGGTACTCACAATATATCTGATCAATGTTTATTAATATGTTTAACTGAGAAGCGGGGAGAGGATGGCTAAGGAAATAATCCTGTGTTTGTGAGGGAGCATTGAATTAAGCTCCGAGTTCTGTGGGAGTGAGGGATGTATAAAATGATTAGGGAATCATGGTATTACACTAGTGCTAAGGGTTGTTCAGCAAGGTCCAGAATAGAACATGGTCAGAGTCCTTTAAACCAGGGGCACAGTGCTGAAGGTCAGGAGAAGAGACCTATAAGCCAAGGTTGCTGCTGCTGCTGCTGCTAAGTCACTTCAGTTGTGTCCGACTCTGTGTGACCCCATAAACGGCAGTCCACCAGGCTCCCCCGTCCCTGGGACTCTCCAGGCAAGAACACTGGAGTGGGTTGCCATTTCCTTCTCCAACGCATGAAAGTGAAAAGTGAAAGGGAAGTCGCTCAGTCGTGTCTGACTCTTCGCGACCCCATGGACTGCAGCCCACCAGGCTCCTCTGTCCATGGGATTTTCCAGGCAAGAGTACTGGAGTGGGGTGCCATGCCTTCTCCAATAAGCCAAGGTTAAAGGCCTGTAAAACAAGGTCAGAGGCCCATGGGCCAAGATTGGAGGGTTATAGGCAAAGGGCATATGCTTGAGGGTCAAGGACTTATAGATCAATGTCAGAGAAGGTTGGATCTCTGCTTGCTCACTCCCTCAAGGTGTTGGTGAGGTCCTCAAACTGGATCTCCTGCTCCCCAGCCTGCAGGACCTTCTGCACATCTGAAACCTGCTCCTTCCTCAGACGCAGCCTCCGTAGGGTCTTGTTGTAGCCCTGGACAGGGAAAAGAAACAGGCCTGGTTCCTGCCTGCAACCTCCTCCTCATCTCTTGTCCCCACCTGCACTCACAGGGTGACAGGATCCCAGGGATAAGCTGAAGGCACACGAGAGCACAGGCCCCTAACCCATCAGGCGCAGACCAGGACACAGAGCCTTGACCTGGGCCCCGATGCACATGTGCGGCTCAAGGAGACTGAGTAGTCACCTGTCTCAGGAGGTCTGAAAGCTGTAGCTCATCCTTTTGTCCAGCCAGCTCCTCCTTGACCTCTGAGTATGTGTCATTGATGATGGCCAGGAACATGTTCTGGAGGAGAAAGCAGGGACCAGAGTCCTCACTTCCAGATCCACTGACAGCATCAAGCCCACAGACCCTATGAACATCCCAACATGTGTTCCAAAAAGGCCAATACCTCCAGCGCCATCTCTGCAGCCCACTAATCCCCACATCTCAGGGTCCCCAGGGCCCAGGCTTTCAGCACAGTTCTGTTGTGGGGGTGGGAGTGGGGGTCATGCCCCTTCATCAACCTGATGTCCTCCCTTACTGCTGCAGTAATCTGGCCACGAAGATACCCCAACATACGCCACAGGCCCCCTTCATGGAAGGGTCTGCTTGTCACTGAAGCCAGAAACTTTCCAAGGTGAGAGTAAAATTGTGCTCTCTTCACCATCTATCCCCAAATCCATATCTGTATCCCTGTCCACCAATCAAATAAAGAAACCTGCTGGCTTTTCTAACAAAAATCAAACACAGATCTTTCATGGTTGGCAGGGAGAGGGAGCAAATACAAAACAATGGTAGTAGAAAGAGCCAGAGAGCCCCAGGGGAAAGGGGGTCTTAGAAAATAGGCAGAAAAGCTTCCAAGGGCAGGCCTTTCTCCCCATGAAGTAGCCTTCCTTCTCTTTCCATCCTTGGAGGACAGGGGTTTGATTTTAGGGAGGGAGCCTGCAGATTCCTTTATACTCTGCAAACTGCCTAACTGTGCTGACCACACACTGGCCAACCTTCAGAAAATGCAAAGGTTCTCCTCGCCCCCCACCTCTCCATCCTTGGTTTGAGAAACCCTCTCTAATTATTAGTGTAGAACATGGGTGGAGTGGGGGACAAAACCCCACCCTGCAGGCCATTCACATCTCCACTCCTCATGTTCCCAAATCCCCATCCCTCAGTGGGACCCTCACCAGGAGCACGAAGAAGACGAAGAAGACGTAGGTGACAAAGTAAACAGGTCCCAGGATGCGGTTGGCGTTGTCAATAGCATTGTAGTCAAAGTCCCCAAGGATGATCCGGAACTGAGTGAAGCTGAGACACCATGGCCTGGGCTTCACCCTGAGCCCAACCATAACCTTGACGCCATCCCACTTCCCTCCCTACTGCTCTTCAGTGAACTCAGACCCCTGACCCAATCTGATGCAGACAGAACAAGGTCAGAGATGCTGAGCACACATACTAGGGCTTCTGGGGACTCATCCAGATGCTTTAAGCACAGAGACACCCATATCCACATCCACCCAAATTCCCCAAGGATACACACACCCCTAGAGCCAGAGGGTGAGGGGCCAGGGAGGCGTGGAGGGGGAAGGACACACACATGCACTTGATGAAAGTGCTAAAGTTTTCCACTTGGGTCCCGAAAAGCAGGTAGCCCAGCTGGGCATAGGCGAAAAACACAAGGAAGAACATGACGGCAAAGCCCAGGATGTCCTTGGCACAGCGGGCCAGCGTGGAGGAGAGCTGGGTCATAGTCTTGTTGAAGCTGATGTACTTGAATATCTGAAAGGGCCATATTGAACCAAGTAATTAGGGAAGAAAGAGGAAAGCCTGAAACAGTCCACTCCGGGGGCCTAGGGAGGCCACAGGAGTTGCCAAAACCAGACAAGGAAAATGAGACAAGTCCTAGGGAAGGGAGAATGCGTGCCCTGAGGTGCTGCTGAGGGTGCGGAGCCCCAAGGTACCTTGATCCAGGCAAAGAAGAGGTTGACGGCGTTCATGTTGTTGTACTGTGTCTGCCAGAAGGCGAGGAACTCAAAGTCAGCATACATGTTTGGCTGCTGTAAAAGCTTCCCCATCAGCCGATTCACCTCGAGGGTTCGGAATACGTGGAAGCCCACAGCCAGAATGGAGAGCTGTCACAACGGGGGTTGGGGGGTGTCAGAGTCAAGAGAATCTCAAGGGAAGTCCAACCATGAAGTCCCAGGGGAGACCTGGGGTGGGTAAGACAGGTAGGTAGAAAAACACCTCTTTCCCTGCTGAGTGGTTGACTATCTTAGGTTCAAGTGGAACTGGATAGGCTGATTGGGGGAACAGCTCAAAGTCCAAGAGAAGGCTGTGAGGCCAGTGGTAACTATGTAGATTGTAAAGGACCATGGAGAGATGGAGCCAAGCAATTTTATTTCCCCCACCTCTTTCCAGCCTTGGTCGGACATGCATGTGTCCTGTTAATAGGAAGGAAATGAAGATGAAGAGGCAGAAAATTTTAATAGAAGAGAAAAGGCAGGAGTTTCAAGGGGACAGGTCATGAGGGGGAGAGACAGAAGAGGAACATAACATCAGGTACAAAAAAGAAGCAGGGCCTGGATCACAGGCCAGAGGGAGAGGAAACATGGAGATAGGATTCTTCCAGGGCCGAGCCTGGGGCACATCAGCCTCTGGATTAGGGAGCTGTTACACAGTGATTTGACCAGAAGTCCCAAAGACTTGGGACGCCAGAAGGAAGAACTGGGAGCCCCTCTCAGGGTAGACCTCCCTGCACCACCCCAGGTGTCCCAAGTCTAGGACATCTGTCCCTCACCAAGATGACCACCAGGTCCAGAATGTTCCAGATGCTGCTGAGGTAACGAAGCCTGTGGATGCGGAGCTCTAGGATCTCCTCCACTATGTAGTAGAAGATGAAGATGCAGAAGGCAATCTCACAGCCAACGATAAAGAAGTCCCAGTTGCTGACATAGCGGATCAGCTTAACCGTGCGGATTTGCCAGGATGGGATGGCACCTCCTGTAGCTGGAAACTCCACCACCAGTCTGTGGGAGGAGGGGGGTGTCTGGTGGGGCCTGTGTTGGGACAGTTCCTCCCATCCTCTCCCCTCCCCCACCACAGGGAACACATTTAAGGAAGGGTCTCTAGCAGAGGAGAAGTGAACCAGGAACCATGGGTGACAGAGGGAAGGCAGGGAAAGGGGACCTACCTCAGAACACAGAAAAGATTGATGTTCGCATTGTAGACTGAGAAGTCGATGAAGACCACCCGAGTGCCCCTGTCCAGCCACAGGCCCTCCTTAAGGTGCTTGAGTGCCTCTTCACAGGCCCGTCGCGATCCTGGAAGGTCCAGGTAGTAGCCACCTCCACTGTAGCTTGTGAGCTGGCCCCAGTGAGAGGAGCCCCCCAGCTCACCCTGCGAGTGGTAGGTCCATCTGTCACAGAAGAAGCCACCTGAGTGGAGAGGTCTGAGCCAGGCCCAGAAGCTGGACTCCCAAGGCAATGGCAGCATTTCATAACCGTCTGGGCTTTATCGTTTCATATATATTACCTATACATATCACATATACATTTTACATATATTATCTTGTTTAACCTAACTATTTGAGAAGGAAGGAAAAATATTATTCGCATTTTACAGAGGATGAAACTAATACTCAGATGTCTGAGATAATCCAGCTAGTTAGTGGCTGAAGTGAAGTTCATATGTAAATCTCCTGATATTTTACAATGTCACCCAAGTCTACAGATAATAAACCCAAGTCCACTTTTGACTCCAGCCTGAGTAGTCCCCATGAGGAAAGCATGTAGCCCAGAAAAGACCCTTTCTTCTCATGTGCACCTGGCTACTTAGCCCCATGATTCTCTGTTTTGTCCACAAACTTTCCTCCCTGAACCCTTCTTTCTTTCCTCTTCTTTCCTGCCCTATTCACCCTTTCCCCTTTCTTCCCTAATTCCTCATCCATCCTTGGCCCCTTGCTGCCTTCCCCTATTAGCTCCAAGGATCAGACTTTTCCAGCCATGACTTGTGTGGATCCATTCTCCATACCCAGAAGGGTCTTCTGGGCAAGAAAGGATGCTTCCTCTGGCAAGACTGCCTCCAGAGTCGGGCAGCTGTGACAGGGACCTGTGTGTGAAGACAACTCTGAAGGCTATGGCTCTGTCTGCTAACATACCTTTTCTGTTCCTCAATGACCCAGACCAGGGTCTCCAGTCACAGATGGGTCTCAGAGAGATGCCTCTCACCTCCCCACCAAGTACCCCCAAGGCTCTTTAAGTCTGAATGGAAATAGTTCCCAAACCTGGGATGGCATCAGGCTCAGAGGGGCAAGCCCTGCGACACTGGTTGGGGGACTCACTCACGCTGTGCCATTGAGGGGCCCAAAGGGGAGTTGCTCTTCCTTGTCTGGGGAGTAGACATCGTAGCAGCTCAGAATGTCCTCGCGGAAGTCCTCATGCACCACGCAGGAGTCATTGCGGACCCGCAGCTGCCGCAGCCTCGGAACCCCCAGCAGCAGGTTCTCATAGTAGATGAAGGAGTGGGAGCCGTGGCCCAGGCTCTGGTTGTTGTACCATTTGGTCCAATACAAGCTGTCCAGTAATGGGCCCTGGGCAAACTAGATCACGAACTGGGTTGAACCTGACCCAGACTCTGCTGACTCTTACCCTTAGAATTCCCTTTTCCCATACTCACTGACCCCCTCCAGCTTGTCTCCAGTCTGCTTCTGTTGGGCTCTTCAGCCTACCCATGAACTCTGGCCAAATCTCAGCCTGATGTGGCCTTACTCTTTACTTAAAATACATTTTGAAGTTCTGCTTTACCTCTGACTCTCAATACTAGTTTAAGCACTGACTTGACTCTCTGATTATCATCCCGATCTCTAACCTATCACCACCTGAACTCTGTCTAGTCTGACCCATTAATTCTTGCCTGACCCCATGACTCAGCCTAATGCTGGAATGCCCTGTCTCTGGATATGGCCTTATCTACCATTTGACAGCCCTGAAACCTGGCCCATGGCCTCAGGCTTTAGGCCACTGTGAAGAAGAGGGGAGGGGTAGAGGAGATCTCATACTCACATCCCAGAAGTCCTCCATGCTGCTGATGGCCTGGAAGGAGATTCCAGTGTCCGATGGGGTATGTAAGAAGAGCTCAGACATCACTTTGGTGTAGTAATAGGCACTGGAGCTTGTCATTCCATAGGTCACTAGAAACCAACCCAAGAGGCTGTGTCCTGAACACTGTTTCCCTCTCCATTATCCGGAAGAGAGAAGATAGCTACTGCCTGAGGTCAAAGATGCTACCTGGATGGGATCTATCCCTCTAGAGTTGGCTAAGGGGCTGACAGTGGCATTGGGAAACCAGGGAATTAAGGGAAAGCTGGAGTTATAGCTCTCCTCCTCTCTTCCCAACTCACCTCAGAAAGACTAAACTCCACTGTGACTGTCTCTTGACATTGTCATTCTAAATAGTCACTTTTCTCTTCCTGAGCCAGCTTAACTTCCTAGTTCTTACTCCCCAGAGCCAAAAAATTTCTACATTCTGCATCAGGTAGTGTTTCCCTTTATTCGTCCTATATTAATGACCTTGGAAAAATGCCTCCAAACTCGAGTATGCCAAAGCCATGGCCAAATGCCTTGCCATGGAGATGGGCATCCTGGACCTTGGAGTCAGTGACTCTGCAGCCATGGGAGTAGGAGCTAGGCATGGCACCTTTGGCCCTAGTGCAATCTGCTGGGCACAGCTGTTCTGAGAGAGGGACTCAGAGCATTCCAAGATCAAAATAAAAACTGGCCTTTGTCCTGAAGACCCAGATCCCCCTTGACCACCTTGACACACACATCTAGACCAAAGTAGGGCTGTCAAGTGAAGTTACAAATTTTCTGATTAACTGGCAGAATTTGAAGAGTATAAGCTATTTACTTTATAGATTGCCCCTCAGATGAGATTTGTCTGGTGTTCCCTTGTGTTTAAATTCAGGTTATGCATGTTTGATCAGGAATACCAGAGTGAGACTGCCCTTTTCAGTGCATGATATCAGGAGGCACAAATTGTCTAACTGCATATTACTGGTGACACTAGCTTTGATCCCTTGTTAAGATGGTGTCTTCCAGCTTTCTTCAATATACATATATTATTTTTCTCTTTGTAACAAACACATATTTTGTGGGAAAATACTTTGAAACTATGCAAATATCCTTTATTCATCAATGTTTCACCTGCAAGTTTTAACACCCATTGATGACTTTTGCCTAATTATTATTATTCCAGTTGTCAAGCTGTGATTTGCTCATTCTATCATTCCTTCTGTGTTTATTAGCTGGCATTCTCTCCAGGAAAAGCTTTTTCTACTTCCTCACTAATTTATTATTTATGTTATTCAGTATGAAACTCTTTAATACTTCTATAATTCTGTAAAATTTTTATAATATGTCAATTATTTTTAGACAGGTCATGAAAAACAAAGAAATTGTCCTAAAATACTTTTAAAGTATTTAAATCTTTTAAAGATTAAGAGAGACCAAAGAATCATGAAAATGAAATGCAATATGAACATCTAGTTAGGATTATATTCTGGGCCATACTTTTTCCTTTTTCTATAAAGGCTATTAGTAGAATAACTGGTGAGACTGTAGTAAGGTATGTTCATTAGATAATAGCACTGAATCATTTATAATTTCCTGACTTTGATCATTTACTTATTTTTAGGAATAACAGGGCATTATGTCTGCAATTTACTCTCAAATGGTTTTGTGTGTGTGTGTGTGTATGTGTGTGTGTGTGTGTAGAAGGGGGACAAAAAGAGAGTGATAAAGGAAAAGCAACCACAGTGAAATATTCACATTTGAGACATTTGGGTGAAATACATATAAGAACTCTTTCTATTATTCTTGTAACTTTTCTGTACATCTGAAATTAAAGTTTTTAAAATTAAAGTAAGATTGTCAGCCTCTTGTGAGCAACTCGCTTTAAGAATTTTCATTTTCAAATCTTGGAACCTATTTTCTTCCAGTACCCCACCTGGAAAGGAAATGCCCTGGGATGGACTGAAGTTCACTCGCAATTTGGGAGGAAAGAGAGGCCGATGAGTGGTCTCAGATTAGGCACAAGCAACATCATTCACTTCCAGGGAGAAATCAGCAAAAAGAAAGCATTATTATTTCACATTTCCCCATTCCACTCTACTGATTCCAAGAGATGACTTGACTTCTCTCTAAATAAAATCTGTGATTACCCTTATTTTCTGGAGGACTCAGACTCAACTCATCTGGATCTGGAAAACGGGTTGGAAATCAAACTCTTCTGTCTGCTGAGAGCCTACCACAGTTAGAACTGATGGTCAGTGAGCTGAACTTTTCCTAAATACTGCTGCTGTGCTGTGCTCGGTCATATCCGACTCTGCGGCCCCCCTGGACTGTAGCCCACCAGGCTCCTTTGTCCATGGAATTTTCCTGGCAAGAAAACTGGAGTGGGTTGCCATTTCCTTCTCCAAGGGATCTTCTGACCCAGAGATCGAAGTCGCATCTCTGGCGTCTCCTGCATTGGCAGGCGGATTCATTTACCACTGTGCCACCTGACATTGCTGATTAAATTGTTATACCTCTAGAAGGCCACTAGGTGGTACTCACAGCTATATCTTTTTCTCTTCAATTCTAAATTACCCCTCAGAATTAGTATTGCTCTGAACTGGTTCTCAACCCTTTATGGAGGAAGCATAACATCTCTGATTATTATCCAAGACAGTTAAGACTATATATTCTGAGAAAAATGGTTTCACCTAGTCAAACGCCCACTGATACTCAGAACACCTATTATATGCTCTATGTTAAATGCTTGACATGACTATTTCATTTAATCCTACAACAACCCAATGTATTAGGTGCTATTATTTCCCCTACTTTCCACTCTCAGAGGGCTGGAGTCACTTGCCCAGGGTAAATAACCTAAGGGAGCCAGGAATCAAGGATGGCACTATATCCAAGAGGTAGAAGTTATAGAAGGAAAAACTTAAGTTCCATAAATGGTAGAACTTCCAATCCATGAGTGCTTCCTATTAAGAAATAGGCCACTTCACAAACATGCATTTCACCTCTGACAGTGTCAGCAAAGGACCACTTCTGAGGATCACATTGAGGGGGTTTCTGCAGTGGGCAGTGGCTGGCCTTTCCAGTTCCTTCCTTTAAGATCCAGTGAAGGAGTGGAACGGCTTCATATGTTTCAAAAGATAACACTAAGGCAGAGAAAGACAAGCAACGGGGAGGAATTCGAATTTGTCGGTATGTCAAATGTCAGTGCTAAACCACCTTCTGGTGTAGTGAGGGCCTCATTCCAGGAAATTTTCAGATACTGGACAATGACTGCATGAGAATGCTATGAAAGGGATTCAGAGACCAGGCGGCCATCCAGTACAGAGAATCTGATTTTTTTTTTTCTCTTGCTGCTGCTGTTGCTAAGTCACTTCAGTCATGTCCAACTTTGTGCGACCCCATAGATGGCAGCCCACCAGGCTCCCCTTTCCCTGGGATTCTCCAGGCAAGAACACTGGAGTGGGTTGCCATTTCCTTCTCCAATGTGTGAAAGTGAAAAGTGAAAGTGAAGTCGCTCAGTCGTGCCTGACTCTTGGTGACCCCATGGACTGCAGCCCACCAGGCTCCTCCATCCATGGGATTTTCCAGGCAAGAGTACTGGAGTGGGGTGCCATTGCCTTCTCTGAATAATCGCCATTACTGACTCATTATTCACCAGGCTTTGCATACATTGTCTCCCATAATCCTGAAAAAAAAAAAAACCTCATAAAGTAGGAGCTATCTGTATTTTATGTAGATAACAGAAATCCAAAATGTTATTAAATAACTTGTCCAAAGATCAGACAGCAAGCACGTAGAATTTGGATTTAAACTCAAGTCTGACTTACTCTAAGGACCACAAATTTAGCCATTGCTCTACATTATACATACTATATCGCTGTACTACTCAACATCTTTATAATAACAGACCCTGGCTCTCCTTCCAAAAGTCAACACAAATGATTAGGATGGTGCAGGTTTATAAGGTGTCCTTATAAGAAAACTATTTGAAGAGTTTGACATTTGACCCAGGAGGCAAACTATGAAAGCAGTTGGTAAACTCAAAATAGCAACACCTTAAAAGAAACTTCAAATTTCTTCATTCTGGTATAAATGGAAAATGTACACAAATCTGTATCAAGAATCACATTCTGACATAGATGTCCCAAAGAAGGGGAAAAATCACATGCATAAAATTGTTACCTGGGTTATTCACAATATCAAAAAATTACAAACAACCTAAATGTCCTACAGAGAGGCAATAGTTAAGTAAATTATATCACTGAGACACTTAATGGAGTATGACAGCCATTGAAATGCTAGTAAAAGCAGAATGCAAAATTGTTTCCCTGCTATCACTACATTTAAATATTTTTGAAATGTTAAGCATGTAAAAATTTAAAGGAAAAATGAACTTTTAATGAAAAGTATAATAGACTCAATTAATGCTATAATAATAATAATAGAATAGAAACTCATTTTAAAAAATCTTCCCACATTTTTGTTTTCAAGTCATGAGTTGAAATTTCCGGGTGCTGGATGCTCTACTGGGCTTTGTGACTGCTTCCCTAAGATCCTCTTGGTTCATACCATGATTTTATTTGAGGTATCACATCTCTCCTGATCATCTCACCTATGTTACCAGATGCTGAACCCACCCCTAGCTCTAGGACTTGGACAGGGGGCTCAGGGCTAAGCTGTTCCACAAATACCTCTCCCTTGGTACCATTATTGGTTCAGAGATGAGCATCTAATACATTTCAGATCAAAGACTCATGGAGAGAGATTTCTGGAACCTTTGGGGATCTCCTCTGTCTTGCTAGATATGAATAAGACAGCCCCAGATGATCCAGACGAAGGATGAGACTGATCGTGCAGCTGACAAACGGAGTAACAGAAATAAGTAATGATGTCATTAAGTCATGAAGCAACTAGATTGATCAACCCTGAACCTTGCCCTCCTTTGGATCTTCATCTGGACAAAAAGTGCCATTCAGGTGTAAGCCTGTTTTCACTGGATTTTATTTTATTGTAACAGTCCTTACTTATATGGAAATCAAGACATTTTCAAAAAGATTGCATTATTTCGGAGGAAAATGGAGCTAAAAAAGCTTCTGCTACTGTCTGAACATCTCTAGAAAGCAGTGGATGACTAGCATATCTGTGCCAAAGTTTACATTAATTAAAATACATTACAGCCCTATATGAAAGAGGGCTTGGTGACCAAGCCAACTGATGATGAGGATATTCTAGGAACACACCCATCATTCATTTTGCAAAACTTTCTGAACTTTATTTATTAAAGTCACGTTTCTAGAATAATATGTAATTTACTTATATCCCTACTCCTAAAACTTGCCTTTATAGAATAAGGATATTATACAGATTTTAAGAAAGGCAGATATAAAAAACAATCAAAAGTAGCATAAATTTTTAATATTGCCTTTATCCATTACAAATAGCTGTGAAAAGAGAAGTGAAAAGCAAAGGAGAAAAGGAAAAATATAAGCATCTGAATGCAGAGTTCCAAAGAATAGCAAGAAGAGATAAGAAAGCCTTCCTCAGCAATCAATGCAAAGAAATAGAGGAAACCAACAGAATGGGAAAAACTAGAGAGCTCTTCAAGAAAATTAGAGATACCAAGGGAACATTTCATGCAAAGATGGGCTCGATAAAGGACAGAAATGGTATGGACCTAACAGAAGCAGAAGATATTAAGAAGAGGTGGCAAGAATACACAGAAGAACTGTACAAAAAAGATTTTCACGACCCAGATAATCACAATGGTGTGATCACTGACCTAGAGCCAGACATCCTGGAATGTGAAGTCAAGTGGGCCTTAGAAAGCATCACTACGAACAAAGCTAGTGGAGGTGATGGAATTCCAGTTGAGTTATTTCAAATCCTGAAAGATGATGCTGTGAAAGTGCTGCACTCAATATGCCAGCAAATTTGGAAAACTCAGCAGTGGCCACAGGACTGGAAAAGGTCAGTTTTTATTCCAATCCCAAAGAAAGGCAATGCCAAAGAATGCCCAAACTACCGCACAATTGCACTCATCTCACATGCTAGTAAAGTAATGCTCAAAATTCTCCAAGCCAGGCTTCAGCAATACATGAACCGTGAACTCCCTGATGTTCAAGCTGGTTTTAGAAAAGGCAGAGAAACCAGAGATCAAATTGCCAACATCTTCTGGATCATCAAAAAAGCAAGAGAGTTACAGAAAAACATCTATTTCTGCTTTATTGACTATGCCAAAGCCTTTGAGTGTGTGGATCACAATAAACTGTGGAAAATTCTGAAAGAGATGGGAATATCAGACCACCTGACCTGCCTCTTGAGAAATCTGTATGCAGGTCAGGAAGCAACAGTTAGAACTGCACATGGAACAACAGACTGGTTCCAAATAGGAAAAGGAGTACGTCAAGGTTGTATATTGTCACCCTGCTTATTTAACTTCTATGCAGAGTACATCATGAGAAACGCTGGGCTGGAAGAAACACAAGCTGGAATCAAGATTGCCAGGAGAAATATCAATAACCTCAGATATGCAGATGACACCACCCTTATGGCAGAAAGTGAAGAGGAACTAAAAAGCCTCTTGATGAAAGTGAAAGAGGAGAGTGAAAAAGTTGACTTAAAGCTCAACATTCAGAAAACAAAGATCATGGCATCCGGTCCCATCACTTCATAGGAAATAGATGGGGAAACAGTGGAAACAGTGTCAGACTTTATTTTGGGGGGCTCCAAAATCACTGCAGATGGTGACTGCAGCCATGAAATTAAAAGACGCTTACTCCTTGGAAGGAAAGTTATGACCAACCTAGATAGCATATTGAAAAGCAGAGACATTACTTTGCCAACAAAGGTCCATCTAGTCAAGGCTATGGTTTTTCCCGTGGTCATGTATGGATGTGAGAGTTGGACGGTGAAGAAGGCTGAGCGCCAAAGAATTGATGCTTTCGAACTGTGGTGTTGGAGAAGACTCTTGAGAGTCCCTTGGACTGCAAGGAGATCCAACCAGTCCATTCTGAAGGAGATCAGCCCTGGGATTTCTTTGGAAGGAATGATGCTGAAGCTGAAACTCCAGTACTTTGGTCACCTCATGTGAAGAACTGACTCATTGGAAAAGACTCTGATGCTGGGAGGGATTGGGGGCAGAAGGAGAAAGGGACGACAGAGGATGAGATGGCTGGATGGCATCACTGACTCGATGGACATAAGTTTGAGTGAACTCTGGGAGTTGGTGATGGACAGGGAGGCCTGGCATGCTGCAATTCATGGGGTCGCAAAGAGTCGGACACGACTGAGTGACTGAACTGAACTGAACTGAACTTATCCATTATGATATTTCATGTCCCTTATATACAAAATCCAACAAAGCCAATTCTTCCACAGTAAGCATCTTCTTATTAACTGGTGTTCTCTTTCTTACAATGAGAAATCCATTTGTGTTACTCAATCCATTTGTGTTTTCTTTGCTTTAGTTGCCAGGAACCTCAGGCTTTGCTCTCATTTGTAGTGCCTTTGTTCATTTTATCTTCCTCCCCTTCTCTCTCTTCTTTTGCCAGGTCTTTTTATTACAGTTTTAAAGGGTTATATTTTATTGTATCTGTGCTTCTTAATGTAAATTGGCTCAGATTCCTTTTGGACATAGGTAGGGCACAAATATATATTATTAAGTAAGTATGACTGTAATAATTATTATTAATCATCATGAGCTTGGGTAATAACTTGATTTTCCCATTCCAGTGTTCATAGTAGAGACTGAATGTTCTTGTCCTCTTTTTTGAATTGCTGGAGGACCTTTCCAACTCAGAGCAATTAGTCAGAAGTTGCTTTGGTCTTTTCCTTTCCCAGGTGATCGTCATATAGTTCATCATCACCCACCTCAGAGCTCCTTCCCTGTCCCTAATTACTATTTAAGGGAACATAGCGACTTCACTTTCACTTTTCACGCATTGGAGAAGGAAATGGCAACCCGACTCCAGTGTTCTTGCCTGGAGAATCCCAGGGATGGGGGAGCCTGGTGGGCTGCCGTCTATGGGGTTGCACAGAGTCAGACACGACTGAAGTGACTTAGCAGCAGCAGCAGCCATCCTTTTCTAACAGCATTCTCCTTGGGCAGGAATGAGATCCTTTCTCTCAACTAACTGACAAAGTAGCTTGAAGAGCTGAGGTGCTTCCACCAGCAAGTATATAATTCCTTTATGTGTCTACACTACTCCTCTGCTGGAAAATCTGTGTCTTCAAGTTTTTGACACTTAAAAGCCAGTTACTCTTTCCTAAGCTGGCTGGCTCTGAGGAAAAGCACTGCAGATGCTTCTCTAGAAAACTGCAGGTCTCTTTCACTCCAGTTCCGGCCCTGGCAGTCATCATGTGGATAGAACTTCCACTGTTCTATCCATCCTCCAATTGCAGAAGAACTGGAAGTTCCTTGGGCTTTACCAGTTCTATATATTTAACCTATAGCTCCTCTGATGGCCTTTTCCTGAGCCTCTCTTATCAGCTGGCTTGCTGAGAAGCTCTCTGAAATATCTCTACCTATTAATTAGAACACTGGATCCCTTTTGGCTTTGGTCACATAAATAATTTGAAGGGAAATAGGGTTTATGATTGGCTTCCCAGGTGGCTCAGTGGTAAAGAATTTGCCTGCCAATGCAGGAGATGTGAGTTTGATTTCTGGGTTGGGGAGATTTCCTGGAGTAGGAAATGGCAACCCACTCCAGTATTCTGCCTGGAAAATTCTATGGACAGAGGAGCCTGGAGGGCTGAAGTACATGGGGTGGCAAAGAGTCGGACAAGACTGAGCAACTGAGCATGTGAACAAGGTCTAGGGTTGTCCCTAAAGGACAATTCTACTTTCTTGTGAAATAAAATACAGTGCCCTGAAACTCACCCTTCTTTAATGTCTCCCCAACAATCTCTAAAATAGTTTCACAAGAGCTTAAATAAACATTTGAATACTCCTGCTGGAAAAAAATCAGATCTAATCAGCCTCCTGAGAGGGTAACAGGCAGGGAGGCCAGGGGTCTCCAAATGGAGGACATAGCCTGCAAGTGTCAGACATTTTTATCTCTCTTAAGCGGCAGGAGGAAACAAACTAGCAATATTTTTTTCCTTCTCTATACAAATTTAAAGAGAGGTTTCTCTTAAAATACTGTGTTGCCATAATGACACCTGGTTTCGCCTGAAGTTAGCTATTCTTGAGCCTAGAGATAACCAATGCCTTTTTCTTATGGAAATGTTTGTCTTAAGCTATGCTAATGTACTACGCCTTTACCCCAAACTCTGTCTCCAAGTCAGTTCCGCCTCTTGGCCCAAAACCTACTTGACAAACCACTATGTTATACTCAGATATTGTTCCCCTAATCTATGTAAATGAAACTATTTGTATGGTGGTCTGCCCTTCTTTAAGATTCAAGTTAATTATTTTATGGCCCAAGATTATCCCAAAATGCATCTTATGGGTGAGGGGCCTGGTGCTATTCTGAATTAAAAGACATTCCTTTCTTTCATTAACAGACTGCTAGTGACTATATAACATCCAGCTGAAGACTAGCAGGGGGGTACTCTTTCTGCCCCCTTCTGATGCCTATGTCAGAAGCTTTCTCTATCTCCTTTATACTTTAATAAAACTTTATTACACAAAAGCTCTGAGCGATCAAGCCTCGTCTCTGGCCCCGGATTGAATTCTTCTCCTCCGGGGGCCAAGAATCCCGGTGTATTCACGTGATTCAACAACAACCTTTCACTCCATTATGATTTATGTCAGGGATTTCTCTAGGTTCCATTAGCTGTTGCTGTTCTCCTGCCAAACTATGAAGAAGATTTATTCTCCCCTTACCTGGGATAGACTATTAGCTATTCCCCAGTATATCTCCTTTCCTTTCTGTATAGTAACATAATTTTATCTAGGTGCACATGACTGCTAAACTAAATACCACATTGCCCAGCTTCCCTTGCAGCTAGGTATAGTGGCCATTTGAGTAAATTTTGGCCAATGGAATAAAAGTGAAGTGATAGGTTTCCATGTATAGCTCTGACTTATGTCCTTAAAAAGAAGTAAAATGTTTTCCCTTTCTACTTTCCTACTTCCTTCTGCCTAGAGCATGGACATAAAAGCAGGAGCTAGAGCATGAGACAGATGCCATATGTTGAGGATGGCAAAGCAATATGGTAGAATGAGCCTGGGCCCCACATGATTATGGAGCCCCACATTAGTCCAGGGCTGCTTATACCTCAGATTATTACATGAGAGAGAAACAAGCTTCTGTCTTATTAAAGCCACTGTTATTGCAGCTAAACTAATATCCCAACAGAAGCAATTCATATGAATATATCCATATCAGAAGGGTACTTTCCAAAAGGAGTTTTTCTAAGAAAATTAGGATAGGCATTGAGGGAAAAAGATAGAGTTGAAATCAGCAAGCTGTTAGCCACAAAATTCCTGTCCTAAGAAAAGTCAGCTCTAATCACAGATCTCTTGTTAAAATCATTTACTGGATACACAGAACATTTTTCCTTCTCTTAGTAAGACATTCCCTATTAAGAAATTTTTTGTTGTTCTTCTTGGGCAGTTCCTCCCTTCATTCTTTTCTTTACCTGCCATCCTACTCACACATTCTGATTCATGCTACTAGATTATCCAAAGTTGGATTCCAAACACTTTATGTTTCTTAAGATGGACTGTAGGCAGAAGAAAGTTGGGATCTGGAAATGAAGGAAGTGTTAAGTCCTCAGAGTGTTGACTGAAGGATTTCACATCGGTGTATCTAAGAGGACACAGCTGAGAGAACTAGATCAGTCACAGCTGCTTTGGTAACTAAGTCCATGAGCATTTTTAAGCCTTTCAGGAGTTAAAAAGATTAAAGTTCTAGAGCAACGTATGACTACATATAGTCAGTTTCTTCTTAGGAAATCAGATTCAAGGCCAAAGGGTGATGAGTTGCTTTTGAAGGAATTCAATAAGGCTAAAGGTGATCATTCTGAGAAAATGAATCCAAAAACTAACCAGTGATCTCCCTAAAGTTTCTGGTAGCTCTGAGATCTTAGGACAGGGGTAAGAAAGACTTATAAGTGTCTTTCCATCCTGAATCAATGTAACAGATTGTCTCAGGAGATGAAATACTGAAATAAGATACCTAGATGATTATCATGCTAAGTGAAGTAAATCAGACAAAGTCAAATATCATATGATTATCACTGTATGTGAAATCTTAAAAAAAATTATACAAGTGAACTTATTCACAAAACAGAAACAGACTCACAGATTTAGAGAATGAATTTATGGTTACTAGGGTAAAAGGGTTGATGGGAGGGATAGATTAAGCATTTGGGACTGACATGTACACACTGTGTTATATATAAAATAGATAACCAATAAGGACCTACTGTATAGCACAGAAAACTCTGCTCAATATTCAGTAATAACCTAAATGGGAAAAGAATTTTAAATAGAATGAAGTGAAGTGAAGTGAAAGTCGCTCAGTTGTGTCCAACTCTTTGCAACACCATGGACTATACAATCCATGGAATTCTCTAGGCCAGAATACTGGAATGTATACCTTTTCCCGTCTCAAGGGGATCTTCCCAACACAGGGATTGAACCCAGGTCTCCCGCATTGCAGGCAGATTCTTTACCAGCTGAGCCACGAGGGAAGCCCTTAATAGAATAGATATATGTTTATGTAGAATTGAGTCACTTTGCTGTACATGTGAAACTAACAACACTGTTAATCAACTATGCCCCAACACAAAATAATAAAAGTTTTTTAAAACTAAAAATTTTGAGCATTACTTTACTAGCGTGTGAGATGAGTGCAATTGTGTGGTAGTTTGAGCAGTCTTTGGCATTGCCTTTCTTTGGGATTGGAATAAAAACTGACCTTTTCCAGTCCTGTGGCCACTGCTGAGTTTTCCAAATTTGCTGGCATATTGAGGGCAGCACTTTCACAGCATCATCTTTCAGGATTTGGAATAGCTCAACTGGAATTCCATTACCTCCACTAGCTTTGTTCGTAGTGATGCTTTCTAAGGCCCACTTGACTTCACATTCCAGGATGTCTGGCTCTAGGTGTGATCACACCATCATGCTTATCTTGGTCATGAAGATCTTTTTTGTACAGTTCTTCTGTGTATTCTTGCCACCTCTTCTTAATATCTTCTGCTTCTGTTAGGTCCATACCATTTCTGTCCTTTATCGAGCCCATCTTTGCATGAAATGTTCCCTTGGTATCTCTAATTTTCTTGAAGAGATCTCTAGTCTTTCCCATTCTGTTGTTTTCCTCTATTTCTTTGCATTCATCGCTGAGGAAGGCTTTCTTATCTCTTCTTGCTATTCTTTGGAACTCTGCATTCAGATGCTTATATCTTTCCTTTTCTCCTTTGCTTTTCGGTTCTCTTCTTTTCACAGCAATTTGTAAGCCCTCTTCAGACAGCCATTTTGCTTTTTTGCATTTCTTTTCCATGGGGATGGTCTTGGTCCCTGTCTCCTGTACAATGTCACGAACCTCCGTCCATAGTTCATCAGGCACTAGTAAAGTAATGCTCAAAATTCTCCAAGCCAGGCTTCAGCAATACGTGAACCATGAACTTCCAGGTGTTCAAGCTGGTTTTAGAAAAGGCAGAGGAACCAAAGATCAAATTGCCAAAATCCGCTGGATCATGGAAAAAGCAAGAGAGTTCCAGAAAAACATCTATTTCTGCTTTATTGACTATGCCAAAGCCTTTGACTGTGTGGATCAAAATAAACTGTGGAAAATTCTGAAAGAGATGGGAATATCAGACCACCTGACCTGCCTCTTGAGAAATCTGTATGCAGGTCAGGAAGCAACAGTTAGAACTGGACATGGAACAATAGACTGGTTCCAAATAGGAAAAGGAGTATGTCAAGGCTGTATATTGTCACCCTGCTTATTTAACTTCTATGCAGAGTACATCATGAGAAATGCTGGGCTGGAAGAAGCACAAGCTGGAATCAAGATTGCCAGGAGAAATATCAATAACCTCAGATATGCAGATGACACCATCCTTATGGCAGAAAGTGAAGAGGAACTAAAAAGCCTCTTGATGAAAGTGAAAGAGGAGAGTGAAAAAGTTGGCTTAAAGCTCAACATTCAGAAAACGAAGATCATGGTGTCTGGTCCCATCACTTCATGGCAAATAGATGGGGAAACAGTGGAAACAGTGTCAGACTTTATTTTTTTGGTCTCCAAAATCACTGCAGATGGTGATTGCAGCCATGAAATTAAAGGACGCTTACTCCTCGGAAAGAAAGTTATGACCAACCTAGACAGCATATTCCAGAGAAGGCAACGGCACCCCACTCCAGTACTCTTGCCTGGAAAATTCCATGGATGGAGGAGCCTGGTGGGCTGCAGTCCATGGGGTCGCTAATCAGACACGACTGAGTGACTTCCCTTTCACTTTTCACTTTCCTGCATTGGAGAAGGAAATGGCAACCCACTCCAGTGTTCTTGCCTGGAGAATCCCAGGGATGGGGGAGCCTGGTGGGCTGCCGTCTCTGGCGTCGCACAGAGTCGGACATGACTGAAGCGACTTAGCAGCAGCAGCAGCAGACAGCATATTCAAAAGCAGAGGCATTACTTTGCCAACAAAGGTCCGTCTAGTTAAGGCTATGGTTTTTCCAGTGGTCATGTATGGATGTGAGAGTTGGACTGTGAAGAAAGCCGAGCGCTGACGAATTGATGCTTTTGAACTGTAGTGTTGGAGAGGACTCTTGAGAGTCCCTTGGACTGCAAGGAGATCCAACCAGTCCATTCTAAAGGAGATCAGTCCTGGGTGTTCTTTGGAAGGAATGATGCTAAAGCTGAAACTCCAATACTTTGGCCACCTCATGCGAAGAGTTGACTCATTGGAAAAGACTCTGATGCTGGGAGGGATTGGGGGCAGGAGAAGAAGGGGACAACAGAGGATGAGATGGCTGGATGGCATCACCGACTCAATGGACATGAGTTTGAGTGAACTCCGGGAGTTGGTGATGGACAGGGAGGCCTGGCATGCTGCAATTCGTGGGGTCACAGAGTCGGACACGACTTAGAGACTGAACTGAACTGAACTGAAAAATAAAAATTATATCAATTGCAAAAAGTGATACCTAGATGATTGGAGATGAGACTAGGGAACAGGCCACAAGAATACACTTATGATTAGTTGCTGGAACTTCTCTGTTCTATTCAATTTTTCAGTGCAGATGCAAGGGAGAGCAAAAACAATTGATTCTTACAAATTTAATACAAACTTAGCTGATGGGTAGTAAACTGTTACATCATTTCAGAACCCAAACAGCATAGTTCTTTTGTTATCCAGAACCCTCAAGACATAAAATGAATTTCAGCAATGTCATGAGAGATATATAAGACATATAGAGCTTTGGTCTCTAAGAAGAAGGGCACACTGTTTCAAGAGAAGATGCCAACTGGGGTATAACATAAGAGACCTGCCTTAGTATGGGGTTTTTTCCTAGCTGATATGTCCGAAGTGGTTTTTACACATATTTTCCTAGAAGGTTACAGAATAAGACTGTGCTTGCTCTTATCTGTGTTTCCTTCAGTGATTTTGCCTGAGATCTCCCAAAGACTAATCATGGAAAAAAAAAAAAAAGGCGGGGGGCATAGAGAGGAGTATACACCTGAGGTTTAAAGACTTTACAGCCTATAGCTATACCAAAGAGCTATTTCATGTTAAATCTGAGGAAGCATTAAGAGAAGAGCCCTTTAAGTTACAGGGTACCACGGTTAGAATTCTTGAAAATTTGGACCCAAGCAAGTTGAAAATGAGGCAAAACAGATAAATGACATATATAGGGGCTCCCCCAATTATGACGCCACCATTTCATGCTCTATCCTTACAAAATATCACAGAAATGTGACTAAGGTAGCAACATTGGTAAGGAGTGATTTCACGACATAGAAGTCATCCAATGCCAAGAACGGATTCTGTCTGGAGTTATTGGGTCTGTTAAGGGTAGTCTCATCATTGATTGGCTCATGAAATATTGCAAAATTAAAGCAGTTCAGAAAAAATGTATGAATATAGCTTCAGACACATCACAAAAGTACATCACCTCCTTTACTATAGGGCATGCTCACTCAGTACACAACAAGAGGCTCTCAAATGGTTCTACAGAAAGGAAAGACATGTTTAAGTAATTAACATACGAACTGAGTTTAAAATAATTTAAATAGAGACATGTCATTATCACTTGGAAGGGCCTGAATGCCTTGAAACACATTATCAAACTTTCCCTATGTAAGTTGGTACAGCCACTATGGAAAATAGTATGGAGGTTCCTCAAAAAAACTAAAAATAGAATTATCATATGATCCGGCAATCCCACTCCTGTGACTATATCCAGACAAAAGTAATCAAAAAAGATACATGCACACTATGTTCACAGCAGCACTAATCACAATAGCCAAGACATGGAAGCAGCCCAAACATTCACCAACAGATGAATGGATAAAGAAGATATGGTGAGTATGCTACTAAGTGAAGCAACTCAGAAAGAAAAGGACAAATACCATATGATATCACTTATATGTGGAATCTAAAAATGACACAAATGAACCTATCTATGAAACAGAAACAGACTCATGGACATAGACAACAGACTGGTGGTTGCCAAGGGGGAAGGGGTTGGAGAAGGATGGAGTTGGAGATTGGAGTTAGCAGATATCAGCTATTATTTATGGAATGGATAAACAACAAGGTCCTACTGTATACCACAGAGAACCATATTCAGTATCCTATGATAAATCAAAAGGAAAAGAATGTTTTAATGTACATATATGTATAACTGAATTACTTTGCTGTACAGCAGAAATTAGCACAACACTGTAAATCAACTATATTTCAAATAAAAATGTTTAAAAATTAAAAACAAAGCAAACTTTCCTTGGGGCTTGTCAACTTTAAAAAATATTCACAATCTAAAAGTTGAGAGTTAATGGTTTATTTGGTGCAGATTTTTAGGATTTCAAGTCTGGCAGGCAACATCTCAAGTAACCCTAAGAGAACTGCTCTGAGGAGGAGAGGGGGAAGCCAGATTATACAGAAGTTTTGCAACAAAGGGCAAGTAGTCGGAACATCAAAAGATTATTATAAATGACAGAAAACCAAATATCCCAAGTTAAGGAATTTAGTGCTTTTACGTGTATGGGAAGATGCAAGAGCCTGGACTCCCTGAAATCATTCCTTTGACATGCACTTCAGCTATGTGGGGCCAGTATTCCGTGTTTTGACATCCTGAGTTTCCTCAGGGTTACCATAGGGAGTGGCTGCAGTCTGATGGCTGCTAGATAGCAGGTATTCTTGCATTCCTGAGTTTTCTCAGGACTCACCAGCTCCTGTTGGAGGGCTGCAATTGCTGATAGCTACAACATCGTTTGTTTACTGATATGGCAGGCAATAATGGCACCCTACTCCAGTACTCTTGCCTGGAAAATCCCATGGATGGAGGAGCCTGGTAGGCTGCAGTCCATGGGGTCGCTAAGAGTCAGACACGACTGAGCGACTTCACTTTCACTTTTCACTTTCATACATTGGAGAAGGAAATGGCAGCCCACTCCAGTGTTCTTGCCTGGAGAATCCCAGGGAAGGGGGAGCCTGGTGGGCTGCCATCTATGGGGTCGCACAGAGTCAGACATGACTGAAGTGACTTAGCAGTAGCAGTAGCAGTATTCCATTTCTCAGGTTCAAGAATCAAAAGTGAACAATATTTTCCTGGAGTTCCCATCAGAGATAGCCTTTCACAGAAATCTCAAGAAGCTGTATCAGGGACAGAGGACAGGGAAAAGGCTATGGACAGTGGAACAGAGAAAGAAGTCAAAAAAAAAGAAAGTTCCAGCTCAAGATGGCAAAGTATAAGGACATATCTCCTCCTGTGAGAACACCAAAATTGCAACTAGTTGTTGAACAACCATTAACAGGAGGACATTGGAATCCACCAAAAAAAGATACTGCACGTCCAAAGACAAAGAAGAAGTCACAATGAGAAGCTATGAGGGGAGCAATTATGATAAAATCAAATCCTATACCTGACACCACCCTCATGGTAGAAAGTGAAGATGAAATAAAAAGCTTCTTGATGAAAATGAAAGAGGAGAGTGAAAAAACTGGCTTAAAACTCAACATTCAAAAAATGAAGATCATGGCATCTGGTCCCATAACTTCATGGCAAATAGATGGGGAAACAATGGAAACAGTGACAGATTTTATTTTCTTGGGCTCCAAAATCACTGCAGACAGCGACTGTAGCCATGAAATTAAAAGACACTTGCTCCTTGGAAGAAAAGCTATGACCAACCTAGACAGCATATTAAAAATCAGAGATATTACTTTGTCAACAAACGTCCATATAGTCAAAGGTAAGTTCTTTCAGGAGTTATGTATGGATGTTAGAGTTGGACCATAAAGAAAGCTGAGTGCCAAAGATATGATGCTTTTGAACTGTGGTGTTAGAGAAGACTCTTGAGGGTCCGTTGGACAGCAAGGAGATCAAACCAGTCAATCATAAAGGAAATCTACCCTGAATATTCATTGGAAGGACTGATACTGAAGCTGAAGCTCTAGTACTTTGGTCACCTGATGAGAAGAACTGACTCCTTAGTAAAGATCCTGATGCTGGGAAAGATTGAAGGCAGAGGGAGAAGGGGATGACAGAGGATGAGACGGTTGGATGTCATCACCAACACGATGCACATGAGTTTGAGCAAGCTCTGGGAGTGGTGATGGACAGGGAGACCTAGCATGCTGCAGTCCATAAGGCTGGAAAGAATCGGGCATGACCAAGCAACTTAACTGATATCTGCTGGGTGGGCAACCCACAACTGGAGAATGATAATACCCAAGAAATTCTCCCACCGTTCTGAATATTCTGAGCCCCACGTCAGGCTTCTCATCCTGGGGATCCAGCAAAAGGACTGGGAATCCCCAGAATATCTGACTTTGAAGGCCAGCGGGATTTGATTACAGGATTTCCACAGGAGTAGGGGACCCACGTCCGAGGTCAGGGGTGGCGGCTGAGAGGAGCTACCCTGCGTTCGAGGTCAGGGATGGTGGCCGAGAGGAGCTACACCTCATCTGAGGTCAGGGGCGGCGGCCGGGAGGACCAACCCCACACCCGAGGCCAGCGGCAGTGGCCAGGAGGGCCAACCCCACGTCCAGTGAGCGGTGGCTGCGCGGGCAAAAGAGGGCCTAGAGAAGCTATCCCATGTTGAAGGTCAGGAAGGGCGGCGGTGAGGAGATACCCCTTGTCCAAGGTAAGGAGCAGCGGCTGCACTTTGCTGGAGCAGCCGCGAAGAGATAACCCATGCCCAAGGTAAGAGAAACCCAAGTAAGATGGTAGGTGTTGCAAGAGGGCATCAGAGGACAGACACACTGAAACCATACTCACAGAAAACTAGTCAATCTAATCACACTAGGGCCACAGCCTTGTCTAACTCAATGAAACTAAGCCATGCCCATGGGGCAAGCCAGGATGGGCGGGTCATGGTGGAGAGATCTGACAGAATGTGGTCCACTGGAGAAGGGAATGGCAAACCACTTCAGTATTCTTGCCTTGAGAACCCCATGAACAGTATGAAACGGCAAAATGATAGGATACTGAAAGAGGAACTCCCCAGGTCAGTAGGTATCCAATATGCTACTGGAGATCAGTGGAGAAATAACTCCAGAAAGAATGAAGGGATGGAGCCAAAGCAAAAACAATACCCAGCTGTGGATGTGACTGGTGATGGAAGCAAGCTCCAATGCTGTAAAGAGCAATATTGCATAGGAACCTGGAATGTCAGGTCCATGAATCAAGGCAAATTGGAAGTGGTCAAACAAGAGATGGCAAGAGTGAATGTGGACATTCTAGGAATCAGCAAACTAAAATAGACTGCAATGGGTGAATTTAACTCAGATGACCATTATATCTACTACTGCGGGCAGGAATCCCTCAGAAGAAATGGAGTAGCCATCATGGTCAACAAAAGAGTCCAAAATGCAGTACTTGGATGCAATCTCAAAAACCACAGAATGATCTCTGTTCATTTCCAAGGCAAACCATTCAATATCACAGTAATCCAAGTCTATGCCCCAACCAGTAACACTGAAGAAGCTGAAGTGGAATGGTTAAATGAAGACCAACAAGACCTTTTAGAACTAACACCCCAAAAAAGATGTCCTTTTCATTATAGGGGACTGGAGTGCAAAAGTAGGAAGTCAAGAAACACCTGTTGCCTGAGTAACAGGCAAATTTGGCCTTGGAATACGGAATGAAGCAGGGCAAAGGCTAATAGAGTTTTGCCAAGAAAATGCACTGATCATAGCAAACACCCTCTTCCAACAACACAAGAGAAGACTCTATACATGGACATCACCACATGGTCAACACCGAAATCAGATTGATTATATTCTTTGCAGCCAAAGATGGAGAAGCTCTATACAGTCAACAAAAACAAGACCAGGAGCTGACTGTGGCTCAGATCATGAACTCCTTATTACCAAATTCAGACTGAAATTGAAGAAAGTAGGGAAAACCACTAGACCATTCAGGTATGACCTAAATCAAATCCCTTATGATTATACAGTGGAAGTGAGAAATAGATTTAAGGGCCTAGATCTGATAGATAGAGTGCCTGATGAACTACGGAATGACATTGAACATGACCTTGTACAGGAGACAGGGATCAAGACCATCCCCATGGAAAAGAAATGGAAAAAAGCAAAATGGTTGTCTGAGGAGGCCTTACAAATAGCTGTGAAAAGAAGAGAAGTGAAAAGCAAAGGAGAAAAGGAAAAATATAAGCATCTGAATGCAGAGTTCCAAAGAATAGCAAGAAGAGATAAGAAAGCCTTTCTCAGCGATCGATGCAAAGAAATAGAGGAAAACAACAGGATAGGAAAGACTAGAGATCTCTTCAAGAAAATTAGAGATACCAAGGGAACATTTCATGCAAAGATGGGCTCGATAAAGGACAGAAATGGTATGGACCTAACAGAAGCAGAAGATATTAAGAAGAGGTGGCAAGAATACAGAGAAGAACTGTACAAAAAAGATCTTCACGACCCAGATAATCACGATGGTGTGATCACTGACCTAGAGCCAGACATCCTGGAATGTGAAGTCAAGTGGGCCTTAGAAAGCATCACTACAAGCACAGCTAGTGGAGGTGATGGAATTTCAGTAGAGCTATTTCAAATCCTGAAAGATGATGCTGTGAAAGTGCTGCACTCAATACGCCAGCAAATTTGGAAAACTCAGCAGTGGCCACAGGACTGGAAAAGGTCAGTTTTCATTCCAATCTCAAAGAAAGGCAATGCCAAAGAATGCTCAAACTACCACACAATTGCATTCATCTCACATGCTAGTAAAGTAATGCTCAAAATTCTCCAAGCCAGGCTTCAGCAATATGTGAACCGTGAACTTCCAGGTGTTCAAGCTGGTTTTAGAAAAGGCAGAGGAACCAGAGATCAAGTTGCCAACATCTTCTGGATCATCAAAAAAGCAAGAGAGTTCCAGAAAAACATCTATTTCTGCTTTATTGACTATGCCAAAGCCTTTGACTGTGTGGATCACAACTGTGGAAAATTCTGAAAGAGATGGGAATACCAGGCCACCTGCCCTGCCTCTTGAGAAATCTGTATGCAGGTCAGGAAGCAACAGTTAGAACTGGACATGGAACAATAGACTGGTTCCAAATAGGAAAAGGAGTTCGTCAAGGCTGTATATTGTCACCCTGCTTATTTAACTTCTATGCAGAGTACATCATGAGAAACGCTTGGCTGGAAGAAGCACAAACCGGAATCAAGATTGCTGGGAGATATATCAATAATCTCAGATATGCAGATGACACCACCCTTATGGCAGAAAGTGAAGAGGAACTAAAAAGCCTCTTGATGAAAGTGAAAGAGGAGAGTGAAAAAGTTGGCTTAAAGCTCAACATTCAGAAAACGAAGATCATGGCATCTGGTCCCATCACTTCATGGGAAATAGATGGGGAAACAGTGGAAACAGTGTCAGACTTTATTTTGGGGGGCTCCAAAATCACTGCAGATGGTGACTGCAGCCATGAAATTAAAAGACGCTTACTCCTTGGAAGGAAAGTTATGACCAACCTAGATAGCATATTCAAAAGCAGAGATATTACTTTGCCAACAAATGTCCGTCTAGTCAAGGCCATGGTTTTTCCAGTGGTCATGTATGGATGTGAGAGTTGGACTATAAAGAAAGCTGAGCACCGAAGAATTGATGCTTTTGAAGTGTGGTGTTGGAGAAGCCTCTTGAGAGTCCCTTGGCCTGCAGGGAGATCCAACCAGTCCATCCTAAAGGAGACCAGTTGGGTTTTCTTTGGAAGGACTGATGCTGAGGCTGAAACTCCAATAATTTGGCCACCTCATGTGAAGAGCTGACTCATTGGAAAAGACCCTTATGCTGGGAGGGATTGTGGGCAGGAGGAGAAGGGGACGACAGAGGATGAGATGGCTGGATGGCATCACCGACTCAATGGACATGAGTTTGGGTGAACTCCAGGAGTTGGTGATGGACATGGAGGCCTGGCATGCTGCGATTCATGGGGTCGCAAAGAGTCGGACACAACTGAGCAACTGAACTGAACTGAAGGATTATAGAAAAACAATGTATCCTGGTTGAGAAGTTTCTCCTTCTTAAAAACCTTCTGACTAATCCTGTTATCTTAAAAGGCAAATTGTTGAAGTGGGTCTGTGTGTGTGTATTTAGTTGTGTCAGACTCTTTTAGGCCCCATGGAACCTTGAGACATTCTTTTGATTTATTGTGATAACCAATTTAAAAAGTATAACTCCTTTGCTAAAATTCGCTGGTGGGCACTCCTCATCCCCCTTCTGATGTCTATATCAGAAGCTTTCTCTGTCTCTTTTTATACTTTAATAAAACTGCTACACAAAAGCTCTTGAGTGATCAAGCCTGGTCCCTGGTCCTGAAGCTAAATCTTCTTCGGAGATCAGGAATCCGACATCGTTCACCATAAGCTCTCAGCTGTAAAGAATCGGCCTGCAATGCAGCAGATATGGGTTCAATCTCTGGGTCTGGAAGATCCCCCTGGAGAAGGAAATGGCAACCCACTTCAGTATTCTTGCCTAGGAAACCCCATGGACAGGGGAGCCTGGCGGGCTACAATCCATGGGGTCGCAAGAGCTGGAGATAACTTAGACACTAAACCACCACCACCACCGTTTCTTATGTGCCTAGAAAATGGCTCAAATGATACACACCAAACGGTTAATAGTGGTTAGTAACAGTGGCTTTATTGGACTTTTTAAAACAAGGACTGTGTATTAGTTGACATTTCAATAAAGATGTTCCCAGAAATTTTTTTTTGGGGCGGGGGGGGTTGGAATTTTTTGTAAGGAATGAGGAAAAATACTATTTTACATTTTCCTGTTATACTTGTCCTTTCAGACTCGGAGTACAGCAAAGCTCTTGTGTTTCTATAGTCTGAGGCCTTAGCTGGCTCTGGCTACCTCCTCCAACCCCTGCCTCCTCCAGGCTGAAAGCCAATGATGTTAAAACAAACAAGCCAGCAAACAGCAATGACTTTAGGCCTCTCTGGCATTGACTCTGGGTCTCCTCAGATGCAAACGCTTGCCTGCCTCTGGGAGCTGTGAACGTTCCCAGGTTGCTCTGACCATTTCGCCCCCCACATCTTGCCATGGTCCAGAGCACCTGTTCACCACTGTATTCATCACACCATGACACTGTTGCTTTACATTTCTACCATCTTTCCTCCTTGAGGGCAGAGGATGAATCTCTGTATTTCAAACCCTTTTACAGTTGGCCTAGGGCCTGACGTAGCAAAAGGTGAAAGTCAGTCATTCAGTCATGTCTGACTCTTTGAGATCCCATGGACTGTAGCTTGCCCAGTTCCTCTGTCCATGGAATTCTCCAGGCAAGAATACTGGAGTAGGTTGCTATTTCGTTCTCCAGGGGATCTTCCCCACCCAGGGATTGAACCCAGGTCTCAATTCTTTACCAGTTGAGCCACTAGGGAAGCCAGGACTTCATATATGTTTGAATGAATCAATGTGTGAATACCCAGGCTCTTGCCCTTCATCTGAACTTTTTCCTAATAAGCTCTCTTTGTCTCATTTGTCCTTTTCCTCAATGTTGTGAAATAATTTGGTTTGACTAGCTCAGACTCATCCTCTATGTCAGTGGTTCACAAACATTTTGTTCTCAAGAACCCCTGAAAGGGTCTCAGGATATATCCAGGTGTCCTTAGAGCACACCTTTGAGAACCACTGCCCTTTGCCTATTTCTGTGACTAGCCTCCACCCAGACTTGAGAATCTGCCTCAACTTAAAACCCTAGACTTTCTCCTGCCACCATCCCACACTGTAAAGAGATCATTATCAGTATTATTATAATCCCTTATCTACATACCGTATTACATACTTTACAAAGACCTTTCCCCTGCAACGTCTCCATATAGCTGGTCAGACATGGTGTGATTATTCCACCTTATCCACGAGCAGTTTCCTATGAATCATGAGGTTCAGAGTTATTTGACTAGCTCAGGTCATTTAGCTGGCAAGAGGCAGAGTCAGCACTGAGACTCATGCCTTATAAATATGAACTATGTGTTCTTTCTCTAGCCATTTACACTGGCACTGCCCCAGATTTCATCAGCTGGTGGTGCCTGCACTTCTGCACTTGGCTGAAGCATGGTCATGTTGCTGTTGTTGTTTAGCTGTTAAGTCATGTATGACTCTTTTGCCAGGATCCTCTGTCCATGGGATTTCCTAAGCATGAATATTAGAATAGGTTGCCATTTTCTTCTCCAGGGATCTTCCCGATCCAAGGATCAAACCCGTGTCCCCTGTATTGGCAGGTGGATTCTTTACCACTGACCCACCTCGGAAGCCTCAAGCATAGTCATAGTTCTGAAAAACCCTTTCCCTGATCCTAAGATCTAGCACTTAAATGTACAGTTTGTTTCTAAAGACCAGTGACAGCCCCCCAAATTGGAGAAAACTAAATGACAAGTTATCATTCAGCACTGGACTGTAGGATATGTCCAGACCCGCTGGTCTTATAATAGTGATCCAGGCCCTGGAAATTCCAGGGCACCTGGGAATTCCGCTACAGCAAACACAGATCAAAGCCTGCTGTGCTGTGCTGTGCTTAGTCACTCAGTCATGTCTGACTCTTTGCAACTCCATGGACTGCAGCTTGCCAGGCTCCTCGGTCCATGGGGGCTCTGTAGGCAAGAATACTGGAGTGGGTAGCCATGCCCTCCTCCAGGGGATCTTTCTAATCCAGGGATCAAACCCAGGTCTCCTGCATTGTAGGTGGATTCTTTACTCCCTGAGCCACTAGGGAAGCCCCAAAGCCTGCTGGTAGGGCCTAAATCTCTATCATTTAGGTTTAATTGGCTCAGATCATCTCACTCGAGTACTGAAGGACATCTTAATCCTCTGGGTCTGGATGGGCCATGGTTAACTAAGTATGCTAGTAGAGGCATGCAGTTATTATCCCATGGTCATCTTTTCTTTTTTTTTTTTTGACTGTGCCAGGTCTTCGTTGTGACGAGCAAACTCTTAGCTGTGGCATGTGAGATCTAGTTCCCTAACCAGGGATCAAAACCTGGACCCCTGCATTGGGAGCATGGAGTCTTAGCCACTGGACCACCAGGGAAGCCCCCTCATGGCCATTCTTAATCTTTGGCAACCTCATCTGGAGGGCTAGTCTTTCTGATCCTTGCTAAGCATTATACTGGTATTTTCAAACAGATCTCAGGTTCTAGTGGGTTAAACTTTTCATTTCCATATTTTCCAAATTTATGGAAATGATGTGGAATGACAACTGATATTTATTGAAAGGCTACTATACACCAAGCACCATATTAAGTACCTTTTTTGTTTTCCACTAGTCTCACAAAGCACACATTATCCTCATTTGAAATACAAGGAAATCAAAGCCTCCATGGATTTAAATATCTTGACCTAGATCTTATCAAAGGCACATGTCTAATAACTGGTCTCACCATCATTTGAAGGAAGTCATCTTATTCCAGGTCCCATACTATCTCCATCACCACTGTGCCTTCACTAAGGTTACGATTCTATATGACCAATTATCTTCTGCCATCATTACAGCCACATGGGGGATGGGGCTCACCCAAAGATATTTCCTTAACCTCTAATATCTTTCTGTTCCTTTCTTTGTTAATTCTAGGGACACTCAGTTAAGAAAGCCATCTTCTATGAAGGTTTCTCAAAATATTAAAAATAAAATTATCATATGATCCAGTAATTTTATTTCTAGGTATTTATTCAAAGGAAATGAAATCTGTACATCCCTATGTTTACTGCAATATTATTTGCAATAACCAAGACATGGAAACACTGATGGATGAATGGATAGAGAAGGTGATGCGTGTATGTGTGTATGTAAAGAGAGAAATACTGTGTGACTTTACTTACTGGTAGAATCTTAAAAAACAAACAAAGAAACAAAAAAAAAAAAAAAAAAAACCAAAAAGAAAACCATCTCAACCTCCTGAACTCATAGATACAGAGAACAGATTGGTGGTTACCAGATGCAGGAGGTGGGCAAAATGGGTGAAAGTGGTCAAAATGTAAAGATTTCCAGTTATAAGAAGTAAGTCTTGGGCCACAGGGCTGGTGACTATATTTGAAAAGCTGCTAAGAAAGTAGATCTTAAAAGTTCTCATTATAAGAAAAAAAACTGTAATTATGTGTGCTGATAAACTAAACTTAACTACACTTACTGTGATAATCCTTTAACAATATATAAGTATATCAGATCATCATGTTATACATCTAAAACTAATACAATGGTACATTATCAATTGTATCTCAATCTAAAAAAAAAAAAAGACATATTCTTCCTAATCTCCAAGCTTACTCCAGCCTCTCCTGTTAGTGTAAGATTTCATCAGTCTACAGACAGAACCTTAAAATCCACTAAAAGAAAGCTGAGTGAACAGAGGCCGGCATTTCCTGACAACCAGTAGTGGATAAAGAGCATCCAGTTGACATTAATTGGTGTGTAGATATAAGTCGCCAAAGGCCAATGGTCTTTGCCCTCCTCCACAGCTCCATGGTGACCAGACCCAGCCTTGTCTTGGCTCAGAGCTGCTTCTATTCGAGGGGAGTGAGGGACAGTCCCAGGTGCGCCTTTGAGATAACAATGCTGTCTCCTAAAACAAACAGCCATTGTTTCTACACAAAGACCTTCAATGTCTCCTCCATCAACAAAAGGCTACAGCCATCCTGCCAAGAAGACAAAAGGCTGGAAGCCCTTTCAGAGATAGCATGATGGTGGGCCGGAAGGGGAGGGGGCAGGAAGATCATTCTTAAGCACTTTCTCTGCCCAGAAATAGGAGTGACTCTACCCATCAGGAACCAGACTGAATTATTGATCATTCCTGGACTATTCATAATGACAATCATAACAGCTTTCTAAGCTGTGGAACGGAAATAATAGTATCTACTCCTTACAGGATTGCTGTCAGGATCAAATGAGATAACAGGTGTGGAAGCTCTTTGTAAGATTTAAAGGACTGCACAACTGATATGGTTATTATGTAAAGATTGATAGTTTACCCATAATGCCTCTATCAAAAAGACAGATTTATTTTAACCAGATGAGACTCCAAATACCCTGGTGTCTAGATCCACCCAGTTCCTGATCCAAAGCATAATGGAGAAGAAATGTAGTTAGTATGGCTAACCACCCTGGTTTACTGGTGCCCATCCCAGGCCAAATTGCTGTGCAGGTGATACATGACCTAGCTGACTATTCTTTCCAGCCCCAGGAACCCACATCTTGGAAGTGAGCCCCTTGGTGGTTGGTCCCTCACCTAGGGTCTAATGTGCCAAACTTCACCCCCAATCTTCTTCCTTGCTCTTCTTAAAATGTATTTCTTATGCAATTTATACAAAAATAAACACATAATATATTAAAACATGAGAAAACTGTCCATCCTCACTAGTGACCAAAGACAAATAAATTAAGGCAAACTATACTGTTATGCCTATTTAATAATAAAAATTATAAATAAGAATATTCAATGTTATCAAAGTTGTGACAAAATTGGTATGATCTTACAATGCTAGCAATATAATACATTTATATGATTGCTTACAGAGGCAAAATAACAACACATAGCAAGCACTAAGAAGACAGTCCTGTCTTTGGCATAGTAACCTCTCTCCCTGGAAATTCCAAGGAGGTAATTCAACAAAAGTGGTGAAAAAAAGCAGCAAGTATAGATATATTTACCTATTCTTGGCAAATACTGAAATAACAGGAGAAATGTTTTAGTCAACTGAGGTGTGACTGTAGTCACTTAGAAACATGAGGAACTATGAGGCAACATAACTTCATCAGTCATATACTATGGTATATGCCTCCCTTGTGACTCAGCTGGTAAAGAATCTGCCTGCAACGCACGTGACCTGGGTTCGATCCCTGGGTTGGGAAGATCCCCTGGAGAAGGGAAAGGCTACCCACTCCAGTATTCCTGCCTGGAGAATTCCATTCTAAACCCATAGAATACACAGCACCAAGAGTGAACCATAATGTGAAGTATGGACTTTGGGTGATGACAATGTGGCAACATAACCTCATCAGTCATAACAGGTACCACCCTGGCTCTGTGTGTGTGAAAGTGAGAGGTCCTTCCACTATCTCCATAGTTTTGCCTTTTCCAGAATGCCATATAGTCAGAATCCTACAATATACAGTCTTTTCAGACTTGCTTCTTTCTTGAAAGGTACTTTTTTTACCAGCAGACTAAAAGTTCAAGTATTTGGAAATCCCCTTAGCACACAGATAAATACTATCAATGATTGTGTGAGGTTCTTTATACATTATCTCCATAAGTATTATTATCCTTGTTCTACCAACAAGGAAGTATTTAAAATCACAAAACTAGTAAGGAGAAGAGCTGGCATCTGAATCTAGTTTTTCTGACTCCAATATCCTGATCTTTCCATTATGCCATAGCTTAATGACAAATATGTGTCCTGTAGCAGCTGAACCTAGTCTCAGGAACTGATGGGGAAAAAAGCAAATTTATACAGTACATATCCAACCAGATGTCATGGCAGTTCTTAGAAGACAGCATCCTGATAGAACAATAGCCATTCTGCTTTATGCCAGATTCAATGGCTGGGACTTGCATCCCTATCCTTAGGCAGGAGAGTTTAGTCAGCACACTAACCAGCAAAATTAAAGTAGGCATAGTCTAGTGTTTCTTAACATTTTTTTGCATTGTACCCTAACCCAGGAGCCTCTTTAGACATTTTTTCCTAATCACCCTATACCCTAATTAAATTTTAATATCACATACATTTTCTACATTAGCTCATGTACTAGGGTCCTTTGGAGATCCAAAAGCTATAGAAATAGCTAAGTGGGGTTGTTTTGCCCTGAAGGCAACAATTTTCACCCCTTTGGGGGCTACACCATCCCCACTGAGAATATTTAGTCTAGTTGCAGATGGCCAGAGCTCAGGGAGGCTGAGTGAAGAAGCGAAGATGCTAGAAAGGTGAGGTCAGGACCCTGGAGAGCACCAAAGAAGCCCTACTGAGACCTTGTCAAAGGCTCTATGTTACCTGAAAATTAGCCTGAAGCAAGGAAGGGGCTGTGAGAGGAGGGGGCCTAGGAAACTAGTATTAGTGATATTTTATTGCATGTTGTAGGAATCATCAGAATATGAAGACCTCCAAATTCTCTTTCAAAAGAAAGTTCTTGAGGGAGCTGGCAGTCTGTACTTTACAGGGTCCTCAGGATAATATTCCAATTACTTATTATACTTTATAAAGCCCTTCACAACACCCTCTGCTTAAATGGCTGGCCTTGTCTTCCTTTACCACTTTGTTCTTCAAATCCCTGCTCCAGCCACACTGATGCACTCTCACTAAACTGTGCCCTCTGTCATTTCTGGGGCTTGGCACACATTATTCCCTTTTCCCAGAAACTTTCTCATCTTCACCTTTCAGGGAGCAGAATTCGCCTCCTCATTCAGGTTTTAGTTCAGACATTACTTCCTCTGCCTGTCCTCATACATCCCTCAGTTCTGGAGTAACAGCATCACAGAACTCTGAACTGGTTGGATTAACTATGGAGTATTTTGTCCATTAGGGGTATCATGTAGATCAGACCTGGAGAAAAGCAATCAGGATGGTGAGCATTATGGAATATATATGCTAGGCATGGAGGTAATGACTCCGTGGATCTTACTTCATGTATCTCATGTAATAATCCTATTGGATTGGGTAGGTATAGAAGAGAAAACGAAAACTCATAGAAGTTAAGCTACTTACTCAAGGTCCCTCACCTGGTAAATGGTAGAACATGGTGTTTGAACCCAAGTCGGTGTAAATTCAGAGCCCATGCCTTCAGTCGCTGTGTAATACCACTTCCGGAAACCATTTTATAATGACTGGCTTAGTGGGAAATTAGCAGGTATCTAATCCAGAGAACAGATCACCACATTCATTCACACAGCTAAAGAATTGTCACTTTGGAGAGTAACAGGGAAGTAGATGGCTCAATAGAAGGAAGTTCTCAAAAAGGAGAAGGTTGAGCCCCTGAAAGGCCCAAGGATCAGTCATCTCTGCGTATCTCAGTTCAAGGTCTGGTCCAAGGTCTGGTACAGAAGGGGGAGCTCCATGGATGGAAGGAAATAGGGCGGCCTCATGAAACAGTGAGACTTTCACGGATGCTCCACAGGTTGTAGTCACCTGACAGAGCACCACAGGGAGGATCAAGGAGAAAGGATTTCTATCTCTTTGAACTAGATGACCTGTAAAGCTCCTGGCCACTCAAAGTTTCTGTGATCATTGGATTGAGTCTATGACTCAGACTTTGGCAAGTTACAGACCACCTAGTATTCGGCGGTGTGTTGGGATCTCAAAAAGTGGAGAATGTGAGCGGATGGACTACTGGGCTCTGAGAACTGTAGCTTCCCACCCAGAAGCCAGAATGGTTCACTCTAACTCTGGGGATCCAGAAACCTCCCGATCTTGCTCTGGAAATAGAGACATTCTAGTCATTTGTAAAGAAAGGCTCTGCCTGCATGTTACAGCTGCTGTCATAGGATCTGAAAACAGAGAGAAACACTCCTTCCTGGCAGATGGTTGAGACAAAAAGACAGTATGTCAACAAATGAATTTCTGACAGTCATTTGCTGAGAGGAATAAAATGGGTCCCACAAAACATACCCTGGGTTGACTGTTGCTCCCCACATGCTCTGTCTCCTTTCACTCCATGCTGATGGCCTATGGCAAACACAGAGCTACCCTCCTCTCCCCAAAGAATGAGTCCCAACCGAGTACAACCAAAACAAGTGCTCAGCTTTCTTAGAGGGCTCACAAACATGATGACATTTTTAACCAAAATTATATTATCAGATCTTCAGATTCTACTTGCAGAATATTTATGCAACCTAGAAAGAGCAGAGACTTCTGTGAGGTATGTGCTGTGCTGTGCTTAGTTGCTCAGTCATGTGGGACTCTTTGCCTCCCTGTGGACTGTAGCCCACCAGGCTTCTCTACCCATAGGGATTCTCCAAGTAAGAATACTAGACTGAGTTGCCATACCCTCCTCCAGGAGATCTTCCCAACCCAGGCATCAAATCCAGGTCTCCTGCATTGCAGGGAGATTTTTTTTTTACCATCTGAGCCACCAGGGAAGCCCAAGAATACTGAAGTGGGTAACCTAACCTTTCTCCAGGGGATCTTCCTGACCCAGAAATTGAACTGGGGTCTCCTGCATTGCAAGTGGATTCTTTAAGCTGAGCTACCAGGGAAGCCCTCTGTGAGGTACAAAGTCATCTAGTAATGGAGGCACCTTAGCTGTATGATCTAAGCTGCAGCTTCAAGTCAACACACACGTACCCACACAACTCTATCAAACTAACCAAAATGCACTTGTGCGAGAACTTAAAGCAGCAATGAACTAAGTACAAAGCACACTTACCTATAGGCCTTATAGCATCTGTTCAATCCATCTTTATCACTAACTCCAGTCTTCCGTGACTCACTGATCTAGCTTTTCACTTGCTTCTCTCAAGGGACAGACCAAACCTTCCCAGCTTATATCTATAGATAGAGTTTCAGATAAGCTTCCCTCCATACCTGTGGCATGGTGCTCTCTCACATGGGAGAATCTTAGCTGCACTGATTACAACACCATTTGCACCTTTAACCCTTTTATTAGGGAGGTGAGTTCTAAGGCATGCCTGAATCTTTTTCTTCCTGCCTCCAAAGAAATGTAGATCAAACCTAGTCTATGATAACTATGTGAAACCCACTAAACTATTTTTTTCTGAACAGAAGACTGTCACCCACTCCTTATAGAAGTTAAAAACTTCCACCTACTAACAGAGAACAGTGGTTGCTAAGTCAGTATCAAGAACTTGAACTTAAAAAGTGGATCCCCCTAAAAATGAAACAAACAAACAAAAAAGTGGATTCCCCCTTGTAACTTTCGACAAAGCAATTTGTATGAAGTTTTCCCACAGTCTGCCTTTTTCTCCTGAACTCAGTGACATGTTCTTTTTAATTAAAAGGCCTGAAGCTGGAAAAGTATAAAATAGAATGTTATTATTGATATAAAGATCCTAGGACACGGTCTGCTCACACAAGTGGTGGAGGCTGTCCCCCACAGACGCTGCCCACAGAGGTGTGTACACAGTTGCTGTACACACAGGTGCTGATCACACACAGATGTACACAGAGACAAACGTTACTCACAGAGACAGATGTCCACCAGGAACACGACGTATACCAAAAGCTCCCGCAGGGTGGTCTTGACATACAGCTCCCGGTTCTCAGCTGTGTTCTCAGTCAAGGTCGTTCCCCAAAGTCCTAAAGGGAGGGAGATGTCCAGAATTCCCACAGCAGGGTTCCTTCCAGTTACCCCACAAACTAGTCCCTGGAATTTATGCTTGTTTCCACCCCAGCCCCTTTTCCCATCACCTTACCTCAGGTGGGGCAGGCTAGGGTATCATCACATCCATGTCTTCCCTCAAACTAGCTCCCACATATGCTTCTCGGTCCCCAAGAGATGACCGTGCCAGGCTTTCCCTCTGAGAGACCACCACACTAGCCTCTGTACTCTGGGGCATTCAGATCTGATACAGACAGTTCACAAACCCCATCCCCTTCCCAAAGCCTCAGCTGGCCCCTTCTCCCGACCCCAGTATCTCAGGAGGTGCCTCCTCCCACCAGGCACCTCTGATGCCGCGACAGATGTGAAAGCAGCAGCTGGACACCAGGGTCCTGTGTGCCTTCTCCTGGGGTCCATCTTCGGGCTGCTTGGGTTGGGGTTGAGGCAGCACTGCACTGGAGATGGTGCAGATCTTGAGGGTCCCCCGAGGGGAGGGGGCGCCGCTATAGGTGGGGTTGTCCCAGGCCCCACTCCCCAGCTCTTGTAGCTCCTGCTCCTCGGGGCTTCCCACAGCATTCATGGGGGATGAGGCAGGGGACCTGGCACCTCAGGTACCCACTCTCACCTGGAAAAAGAGAGAACAAAGACACAGGTTAGCCTAGCCAGCAGAGGGCAAAGGGAAGGGAATGTGAGAGCAGCTGGTCTCCTGCAGCCTCTGCCTCCAGCCTTTTGTAGGGGGAGTCTGTGCCCGCTGCGGGGAGGGAGCAGAGGAGGTGGAGGGTGAGGAATGACCGTCAGTGCTGTGTCAGGGGCTCTCTCTCCCCTCAGCAACTGCAGGGGACAAGAAGAAAGAGGGTGGTGGGGAGCTGGGAGGCAGGGGTTTGATGGGGGAATAGGAAGGTGTGGAGACTGGGTTTGGAAGGAAGGTGGGGCAAGAGAGGTGAACTCTGTGGGGAGAGCAGGGCTGCTTGCAGATGGGGCCTGGGAGAGATGCTTCCCCACCTGGTAGAAGAGGTAATGAAAAAGCAGTAGGTGGGGCTGGGAGCAGAGGGAGGCTTTGGAACTTCACTGCAGGTCTGAACTCATTTACACTAAAAGCTCCTGAAAAGGCCACCATGGATCGGGGTGGGGACCCAGGCCAGGTACAGGGACTGAAAAGTGCTGGCTCCCTCCAGGCCCAGTCAATGGAATCTGAGGCTCTGTTATGGTCTCGCCTGGAGCTGAGCCCTGGTGGGGTGAAGAAGGGGGGCTCTCCTCCCTCATTCCACCCTCAGAGCTGGGGGAAAGGATCGTGAGAGGAGGTCCCCCTGTTTCAGACACTTATGTGACAGGGTCTCTGACCGCAGATGAGGAGGGGGAACGCCTGCAGAGGTCCAGATCACCTGCATCCTTTTTTCTGAGGTCTGTCCTCTTAGATGGTCCACACTCTAGCTTACAGCTGAGCTATACTGCCAGAAAGGTCTTCCTGCAGGGTGCAAAGCTGTTTAGGGAAGAGGCTAAACACTGATTGGGAAGACGGACCAGAGAGCAAAGGGCAAGGGCTGTGTGACCTGGGACTCCTTAAGGGGAGTGTACATCTGGACCCAGCTCAGCTGACAAGCTTATCTTCAGTTCAGTTCAGTTCAGTTCAGTCGCTCAGTCGTGTCCGACTCTTTGTGACCCCATGAATCGCAGCATGCCAGGCCTCCCTGTCCATCACCAACTCCCAGAGTTCACCCAGACTCACCTCCATCGAGTCAGTGATGCCATCCAGCCATCTCATCCTCTGTCGTCCCCTTTTCCTCTTGCCCCCAATCCCTCCCAGCATCAGAGTCTTTTCTAATGAGTCAACTCTTCACATGAGGTGGCCAAAGTACTGGAGTTTCAGCTTTAGCATCATTCCTTCCAAAGAAATCCCAGGGCTGATCTCCTTCAGAATGGATTGGTTGGATCTCCTTGCAGTCCAAGGGACTCTCAAGAGTCTTCTCCAACATCACAGTTCAAAAGCATCAATTCTTCAGCGCTCAGCCTTCTTCACGGTCCAACTCTCACATCCATACATGACCACTGGAAAAACCGTAGCCTTGACTAGACAAATCTTTGTTGGCAAAGTACTGTCTCTGCTTTTGAATATGCTATCTAGGGGGAGGAGCCAAGATGGCGGAGGAGTAGGATGGGGAGAACACTTTCTCCCCCACAAATTCATCAAAAGAGCATTTAAACGTCGAGTAAAGTCCACAAAACAACTTCTGAATGCCGGCAGAGGACATCAGGCACCCAGAAAAGCAACCCAAGTCTTCGAAAGGAGGTAGGAAAAAATATAAAAGACAAAAAAAGAGACAAAAGAGGGAGGGACGGAGTTCCGTCCCAGGAAGGGAGTCTTAAAAAGAGAGACGTTTCCAAACACCAGGAAACCTTCTCACTGCCGAATCTGTGCCGAGCTTTGGAAGCACAGAGGGCAACATAACAGGTAGAAAAAAATAAATAAACAATTAAAAATTGCAGATTGCGAGCCCTACAGTAACTCCCCCAGTGGAGAAGCAGCGCAGACGCCTGCACACGCCATTAGCAAGCGGGGCCTGGGCAGGGAAGCAGGGCGCGGGCTGCGTCGCTTAGAGTAAGAATCTGGCCCGAATGTCCTGAGCACTATCTGAGAGAAATAATTTGGGCTAGCAAACCAGACTGTGGGATATCTACCACACGAAAAGCCAGCCCTAACCTAAGACACCGTCGGGCCTGCGCATGGAACAAAGGACTGAACAGAGATAGCCGGCTGCAGACCTTCCCCCTCCGGTGACAGGCAGCCAGAGCCAGAAGTTGGCAATCGCAGCCCCAGAGAGACATTATCTGTAAAACTGTAAGCAGGCTTCTTTGCTAACTAAAACTTCTTGGGGGTCTGGATGGTCAACATCTGCCTGAGAAGGTGCGCCGGTTTTACACCCAGATAACCGAGTGGCAGGGAGGCGATAAGTCGCAGCAATGGCACTGACCAAACACCTCATCACCTGAGCTGCTCGGACCTGGGAAGAGCACAAAACGCAGGCCCAACTGATACTGCGCCTCTGAGGACTACCCGAGTGCCTGAACTTGAGCGGCTTGGACCTGGGAGGTGCATGCAGCCCAGGGCCGGAGCCCGAGCAGTGTGGGCAGGGCGGCTACACGCGCCGTGAGCAGGGGCAGACCCAGTGTGGCTGAGGCACTGCGAGCGCACGCCAGTGTTATTTGTTTGCAGCATCCCTCCCACCCTCCCCACAGCGCGACTGAACAAGTGAGCCTAAAAAAAAAAAAAAAGTGTCCTCCACCATCCCCTTTGTGTCAGGGCAGAAACCAGACACTGAAAGAGACCAGCAAACAGAAGAAGCTATAACAGAGGGAAACGCCTTGGAAGCTACAGGCCATAGATTAAAACCCTGTGGTTACTACGGACTACATAGGAAGGGGCCTATAGATCTTGAGAAATATAAGTCGAACCAAGGAACTAGCCAAAAATGAACTGAACCCACAATACTCACAACAAAACCAGAGAAAGTCCTAGATATATTTTTACTATTTTTATGCTCATTCTTTCTTTTCTTTTTTTTTTAATTTTTTTAAAAAATTTTAAGTCCTCTATTGTTCCTTTAATTTTCACTTTTATAACCTATTACTTTGCAAAAAAAAAAAAGACCCTATTTTTTTCTTCTTCAGCAAACTTCATATATATATTTTTTATAATTTTTTGAGCTTTTTTTTGTGTTTTTTTTGTTTTTCTTTCTTCTTTTCTTTAACATTGTATTTTTGAAATTCCAAACTCTACTCTGGATTTTTAATTTTAGCTTTTTGGTATATGTTATCAATTTTGTACCTATAGTTTTTTTATATAATTTCTGTGACTTTTTTTTTTTCTTCTCTGTTTCTTTCTCTTCTTCTTTAATATAATATTGTATATCTGAAATTCCAAACTCTACTCTAGATTTTTAATTTATGCTTTTTGGTATTTGATATCAATTTTGTACCTGTATTTTCTTTCTAATTTTTGCGACATTGTTTGTTTTTGTTTGTTTGTTTGTTTTCTCTCTTTATTTTTCTTCTTCTTTTTTTTAACATTGTATTTTTGAAATTCCAAACTCTACTCTAGATTTGTAACTTTTGCTTTTTGGTATTAGTTATCAATTTTGTACGTATATTTTCTTTATAATTTTCGCGACCTTTTTTGTTTTTGTTCATTTTTTCTCTCTTTCTTTTCCTTCTTCTTTTCATTAACATCGCATTTTTGAAATTCCAAACTCTACTCTAGATTGTTAATTTTTGCTTTTATGTATTTGTTACCAATTTTGTACCTTTAAGAACCCAATCTTCAGGACCCATTTTTCACTAGGGAGCGAGATTACTGGCTTGACTGCTTTCTCTCCCTTTGGACTCTCCTTTTTCTCCACCAGGTCGCCTGTGTCTCCTCCCTAACCCCTCTCTACTCTACCCAACTCTGTGAATTTCTGTGTGTTCCAGACGGTGGAGAACACTTAGGGAACTGATTACTGGCTGGATCTGTCTCCCTCCTTTTCATTCCCCCCTTTTATCCTTCTGGCCACCTCTGTCTCCTTCCTCCTCCTTCTCTTCTCTGTATAACTCCGTGAACATCTCTGAGTGGTCCAGTTGTGGAGTGCACATAAGGAAGTGATTACTGGCTAGCCCACTCTCTCCACTATTGATTCCACCTCATCTCATTTGGGTCACCTCTAACTCCCTCCTCCCTCTTCTCTTCTCCATGTAACGCTGTGAACCTCTCTGAGTGACCCTCACGGTAGAGAAACTTTTCATCTTTAACGTAGATGTTTTATCAATGGTGCTGTATAGAAGGAGAAGTTTTGAAACTACTGTAAAAATAAGACCGATAACTGGAAGCAGGAGGCTTAAGTCCAAACCCTGACCCCAGGGAACTCCTGACTCCAAGGAACATTAATTGGCAGGAGCTCATCAAACGCCTCCATACCGACACTGAAACCAAGCACCACACAAGGGCCAACAAGTTCCAGGGCAAGACATACCAAGCAAATTCTCCTGCAACAAAGGAACACAGCCCTGAGCTTCAAGATACAGGCTGCCCAAAGTCACCCCAAAACCATAGACATCTCATAACTCATTACTGGACATTTCATTGCACTCCAGAGAGAAGAAATACAGCTCCACCCACCAGAACACCGACACAAGCTTCCCTAACCAGGAAACCTTGACAAGCCACCTGTACAAACCCACACACAGCAAGGAAACGCCACAATAAAGAGAACTCCACAAACTGCCAGAATACAGAAAGGACACCCCAAACTCAGCAATTTAAACAAGATGAAGAGACAGAGGAATAGCCAGCAGATAAAGGAACAGGATAAATGCCCACCAAACCAAACCAAAGAGGAAGAGATAGGGAATCTACCTGATAAAGAATCCGAATAATGATAGTGAAATTGATCCAAAATCTTGAAATTAAAATGGAATCACAGATAAATAGCCTGGAGGCAAGGATTGAGAAGATGCAAGAAAGGTTTAACAAGGACCTAGAAGAAATAAAATAGAGTCAATATATAATGAATAATGCAATAAATGAAATTAAAAACACTCTGGAGGCAACAAATAGTAGAATAACAGAGGCAGAAGATAGGATTAGTGAATTAGAAGATAGAATGGTAGAAATAAATGAATCAGAGAGGGTAAAAGAAAAACGAATTAAAAGAAATGAGGACAATCTCAGAAACCTCCAGGACAATATTAAATGCTACAACATTCGAATCATAGGGGTCCCAGAAGAAGAAGACAAAAAGAAAGACCATGAGAAAATACTTGAGGAGATAATAGTTGAAAACTTCCCTAAAATGGGGAAGGAAATAATCACCCAAGTCCAAGAAACCCAGAGAGTCCCAAACAGGATAAACCCAAGGCAAAACACCCCAAGGCACATATTAATCAAATTAACAAAGATCAAACACAAAGAACAAATATTAAAAGCAGCAAGGGAAAAACAACAAATAACACACAAGGGAATTCCCATAAGGATAACAGCTGATCTTTCAATAGAAGCTCTTCAAGCCAGGAGGGAATGGCAAGACATACTTAAAATGATGAAAGAAAATAACCTACAGCCCAGATTATTGTACCCAGCAAGGATCTCATTCAAGTATGAAGGAGAAATCAAAAGCTTTTCAGACAAGCAAAAGCTGAGAGAACTCTACACCACCAAACCAGCTCTCCAACAAATACTAAAGGATATTCTCTAGACAGGAAACACAAAAACGGTGTATAAATTCGAACCCAAAACAATAAAGTAAATGGCAACAGGATCATACTTATCAGTAATTACCTTAAACGTAAATGGGTTGAATGCCCCAATCAAAAGACAAAGACTGGCTGAATGGATACAAAAACAAGACCCCTACATATGTTTTCTACAAGAGACCCACCTCAAAACAGGGGACACATACAGACTGAAAGTGAAGGGCTGGAAAAAGCTCTTCCATGCAAATAGGGACCAAAAGAAAGCAGGAGTAGCAATACTCATATCAGATAAAATAGACTTTAAAACAAAGGCTGTGAAAAGAGACAAAGAAGGTCACTACATAATGATCAAAGGATCAATCCAAGAAGAAGATATAACAATTATAAATATATATGTACCCAACACGGGAGCACCACAGTATGTAAGACAAATGCTAACAAGTATGAAAGGAGAAATTAACAATAACACAATAATAGTGGGAGACTTTAATACCCCACTCACACCTATGGATAGATCAACTAAACAGAACATTAACAAGGAAACACAAACTTTAAATGATACAATAGACCAGTTAGACCTAATTGATACCTATAGGACATTTCATCCCCAAACAATGAATTTCACCTTTTTCTCAAGCGCACATGGAACCTTCTCCAGGATAGATCACATCCTGGGCCATAAAGCTAGCCTTGGTAAATTCAAAAAAATAGAAATCATTCCAAGCATCTTTTCTGACCACAATGCAGTAAGATTAGATCTCAATTACAAGAGAAAAACTATTAAAAATTCCAACATATGGAGGTTGAACAACACGCTGCTGAATAACCAACAAATCACAGAAGAAATCAAAAAAGAAATCAAAATTTGCATAGAAATGAATGAAAATGAAAACACAACAACCCAAAACCTGTGGGACACTGTAAAAGCAGTCCTAAGGGGAAAGTTCATAGCAATACAGGCATACCTCAAGAAACAAGAAAAAAGTCAAATAAATAACCTAACTCTACACCTAAAGCAACTAGAAAAGGAAGAAATGAAGAACCCCAGGGTTAGTAGAAGGAAAGAAATCTTAAAAATTAGAGCAGAAATAAATGCAAAAGAAACAAAAGAGACCATAGCAAAAATCAACAAAGCCAAAAGCTGGTTCTTTGAAAGGATAAATAAAATTGACAAACCATTAGCCAGACTCATCAAGAAACAAAGGGAGAAAAATCAAATCAATAAAATTAGAAATGAAAATGGAGAGATCACAACAGACAACACAGAAATACAAAGGATCATAAGAGACTACTATCAACAATTATATGCCAATAAAATGGACAACGTGGAAGAAATGGACAAATTCTTAGAAAAGTACAACTTTCCAAAACTGGACCAGGAAGAAATAGAAAATCTTAACAGACCCATCACAAGCACGGAAATTGAAACTGTAATCAAAAATCTTCCAGCAAACAAAAGCCCAGGTCCAGACGGCTTCACAGCTGAATTCTACCAAAAATTTAGAGAAGAGCTAACACCTATCCTGCTCAAACTCTTCCAGAAAATTGCAGAGGAAGGTAAACTTCCAAACTCATTCTATGAGGCCACCATCACCCTAATACCAAAACCTGACAAAGATCCCACAAAAAAAGAAAACTACAGGCCAATATCACTGATGAACATAGATGCAAAAATCCTTAACAAAATTCTAGCAATCAGAATCCAACAACACATTAAAAAGATCATACACCATGACCAAGTGGGCTTTATCCCAGGGATGCAAGGATTCTTCAATATCCACAAATCAATCAATGTAATACACCACAGTAACAAATTGAAAAATAAAAACCATATGATTATCTCAATAGATGCAGAGAAAGCCTTTGACAAAATTCAACATCCATTTATGATAAAAAACGCTCCAGAAAGCAGGAATAGAAGGAACATACCTCAACATAATAAAAGCTATATATGACAAACCCACATCAAACATTATCCTCAATGGTGAAAAATTGAAAGCATTTCCTCTAAAGTCAGGAACAAGACAAGGGTGCCCACTTTCACCATTACTATTCAACATAGTTTTGGAAGTTTTGGCCACAGCAATCAGAGCAGAAAAAGAAATAAAAGGAATCCAAATTGGAAAAGAAGAAGTAAAACTCTCACTGTTTGCAGATGACATGATCCTCTACATAGAAAACCCTAAAGACTCCACCAGAAAACTACTAGAACTAAACAATGACTATAGTAAAGTTGCAGGATATAAAATCAACACCCAGAAATCCCTTGCATTCCTATACACTAATAATGAGAAAACAGAAAGAGAAATTAAGGAAACAATTCCATTCACCATTGCAATGGAAAGAATAAAATACTTAGGAATATATCTACCTAAAGAAACTAAAGACCTATATATAGAAAACTGTAAAACACTGGTGAAAGAAATCAAAGAGGACACTAATAGATGGAAAAATATACCATGTTCATGGATTGGAAGAATCAATATAGTGAAAATGAGTATACTACCCAAAGCAATCTATAGATTCAATGCAATCCCTATCAAGCTACCAACAGTATTCTTCACAGAGCTAGAACAAATAATTTCACAATTTGTATGGAAATACAAAAAACCTCGAATAGCCAAAGCGATCTTGAGAAAGAAGAATGGAACTGGAGGAATCAACCTACCTGACTTCAGGCTCTACTACAAAGCCACAGTCATCAAGACAGTATGGTACTGGCACAAAGACAGAAATATAGATCAATGGAACAAAATAGAAAGCCCAGAGATAAATCCACGCACATATGGACACCTTATCTTTGACAAAGGAGGCAAGAATATACAATGGATTAAAGACAATCTCTTTAACAAGTGGTGCTGGGAAAACTGGTCAACCACTTGTAAAAGAATGAAACTAGAACACTTTCTAACACCATACACAAAAATAAACTCAAAATGGATTAAAGATCTAAACCTAAGACCAGAAACTATAAAACTCCTAGAGGAGAACATAGGCAAAACGCTCTCTGACATACATCACAGCAGGATCCTCTATGACCCACCTCCCAGAATATTGGAAATAAAAGCAAAAATAAACAAATGGGACCTAATTAACCTTAAAAGCTTCTGCACATCAAAGGAAACTATTAGCAAGGTGAAAAGACAGCCTTCAGAATGGGAGAGAATAATAGCAAATGAAGCAACTGACAAACAACTAATCTCAAAAATATACAAGCAACTCCTACAGCTCAACTCCAGAAAAATAAATGACCCAATCAAAAAATGGGCCAAAGAACTAAATAGACATTTCTCCAAAGAAGACATACAGATGGCTAACAAACACATGAAAAGATGCTCAACATCACTCATTATCAGAGAAATGCAAATCAAAACCACTATGAGGTACCATTTCACACCAGTCAGAATGGCTGCTATCCAAAAGTCTACAAGTAATAAATGCTGGAGAGGGTCTGGAGAAAAGGGAACCCTCTTACACTGTTGGTGGGAATGCAAACTAGTACAACCACTATGGAGAACAGTGTGGAGATTCCTTAAAAAACTGGAAATAGAACTGCCTTATGATCCAGCAATCCCACTGCTGGGCATACACACTGAGGAAACCAGAAGGGAAAGAGACACGTGTACCCCAATGTTCATCGCAGTGCTGTTTATAATAGCCAGGACATGGAAGCAACCTAGATGTCCATCAGCAGATGAATGGATAAGAAAGCTGTGGTACATATACACAATGGACTATTACTCAGCCATTAAAAAGAATACATTTGAATCAGTTCTAATGAGGTGGATGAAACTGGAGCCTATTATACAGAGTGAAGTAAGCCAGAAAGAAAAACACCAATACAGTATACTAATGCATATATATGGAATTTAGAAAGATGGTAACAATAACCCTGTGTACGAGACAGCAAAAGAGACACTGATGTATAGAACAGTCTTATGGACTCTGTGGGAGAGGGAGAGGGTGGGGAGATTTGGGAGAATGGCATTGAAACATGTAAAATATCATGTATGAAACAAGTTGCCAGTCCAGGTTCGATGCACGATACTGGATGCTTGGGGCTAGTGCACTGGGACGACCCAGAGGGATGGTATGGGGAGGGAAGAGGGAGGAGGGTTCAGGATGGGGAACACATGTATACCTGTGGCGGATTCATTTTGATATTTGGCAAAATACAATTTTGTAAATTTAAAAATAAAATTAAATAAAAAAAAAAATATGCTATCTAGGTTGGTCATAACTTTCCTTCCAAGGAGTAAGCATCTTTTAATTTCATGGCTGCAGTCACCATCTGCAGTGATTTTGGAGCCCAAAAAAATAAAGTCTGACACTGTTTCCACTGTTTCCTCATCTATTTCCCATGAAGTGATGGGACCAGATGCCATGATCTTCGTTTTCTGAATGTTGAGCTTTAAGCCAACTTTTTCACTCTCCACTTTCACTTTCATCAAGAGGCTTTTGAGTTCCTCTTCACTTTCTGCCATAAGGGTGCTGTCATCTGCATATCTGAGGTTATTGATATTTCTCCCAGCAATCTTGATTCCAGCTTGTGTTTCTTCCAGTCCAGCGTTTCTCATGATGTACTCTGCATAGAAGTTAAATAAGCAGGGTGACAATATACAGCCTTGATGTACTCCTTTTGCGGGCCTAGAGGAGCTATCCCACGTTGAAGGTCAGGAGGGGCAGCGATGAGGAGATACCCCTCGTCCAAGGTAAGGAGCAGCAGCTGCGCTTTGCTGGAGCAGCCGTGAAGAGACACCCCATGCCCAAGGTAAGAGAAACCCAATTAAGACGGTTGGTGTTGCAAGAGGGCATCAGAGGGCAGACACACTGAAACCATACTCACAGAAAACTAGTCAATCTAATCACACTAGGATCACAGCCTTGTCTAACTCAATGAAACTAAGCCATGCCTGTGGGACAACCCAAGACGGGCGGGTCATGGTGGAGAGATCTGACAGAATGTGGTCCACTGGAGAAGGGAATGGCAAACCACTTCAGTATTCTTGCCTTGAGAACCCCATGAACAGTATGAAAAGCTTATCTTAGCCTCTGCTTAACGCTGGACCTAGAACAGTGAGCAGGAGCACAAAATGCAGCAGGAGAAATAGCAAGGCTGATTGGCTTTTTTCCCCTAATCTTAGGTTTCTGAATCAAAACTCTGGCAAGGACCCCCAGAGATCCTTGCCTGTACCTAGCTCCAGCCCCTGAGCAAGTGCCCTGGCTTGCCTACAGGCATGCGCTGTGGCTCAGAGCAGGGCTCGCCCTACAGGGGCAAATGCTTACCTCCTCCTTGATGGCCGGAGTGGGGGCTGCCCTCTCTCCTGCTCTTGACTCCCTCTCTGGGCTATTCTACTGCTGTTCTGGCCTGAAGCCCACCCACCTTTGTGCTCAGTAAAGCATCAGCCTGGTGGAAGTGAGCAGTCTTAGGTATCCCCACAAAGAGATCCTGAGTCCAGACAACCCAGGGCTGGGCTCAGCTCCTCATGAGTGTACTTCAGCATCTGAGACAGCAGCTGTCCTACCCCCGGGGCCTGCTGCATGGCTGTCCCACCCCAGCCCGGGACACTAGGAAGGGAATGAACTCTCCATCTGGGCTGTAGCTGACTGGGCTGTAGCAACTCTGTGAGCTCTCACAGATAGAAGAGTTTCCCTCTTTGCATTTTACTGGTTAATGAGACACATTCCAAGGTGATGGTTTTCTTTGGGAAGACAAAAGATGAGGACTCGGGCCTGTACTGCCCATCTGCTCTGAAACCATCTGACAGCGAAGGAACAGGAGTTTCTACCTCTCACCCACAGGCTTTTCAAACAATTGCAAAAGGACCCTTGGCCTGCAAAACTGAGCTCTGGGACAGAGGCGATGGACAGGAAGCTAGAGTCCAAAGAAGTGGGGAGAGGAAATGGAGATGGTTTCTGATTCCTTTGGGTGATTTTATATCCTAAAGGAGGCTTATGATCAGCAGGGGTTTGGATGGACTCAAGGAGGTTCATCACATGACAGGTCCCAGGCCCCAGGGAGCTTAAGGCCAGGGATATGGGACCTGTCTTGGTCACCTACCTGGCCAACATGTTTCCCTGCTCAGTCCTGAGCACTCCCCATGGAATATAATCTATAAGGCCCACAGTGGGCACAGGTTATGCAACAGAGCTTGAGAAATTTTCTCAAAAGGCATTCTGCATTCTTAGGATGTTAAATCTTACTCAAGAAGTTGCAAATGTGGTAATAAAGTGGGATCTCCTGATGATTTCATGACCAGCAGTTCTCCATGCCCTCCAGCTCCTACTGGCACTTGACTTTGCTCTGTTAAAAAAAAAGCAACTCATTTCAGGGGAGTCCTGTGGCTCAGACTGCCTCTTATCGGCTCAGCAAAACCCAAGAGGCTTGACCTTGAAACCAAAACTCCCAGGTTTAACTCTTGGCTGAAAAACACACTGATCAGATGGTTCTGGGCAACAATAAGAGTCCCTCTGAGGCTCTGTTTACCTATCTGCAAAGTGTTGATAATAAGGCCTGTCCTGCTAAACTTAAGGATTATTTTAGAACTGAAATAGAAGTCTTTGTAATCTGTGCACTATAAAGCACACAACGAATTTAATAATCCTGGCATTACACCCACCCTAGTGCAGTTCAGACACAGCAGTTCATGGTTAAGATAGACACCTTCAGCCAGGACTCTGTTGTCATTGCCCCCTGAAGGACAAGTGGGGTCCAAGAACTCTGTGTCCACACCCATTCCACTTCAGCTGACACCAACAGAATGGAATGCTAGCATTTCACCTCAAAAGTATTATACAAGTAGTCTTTAAATGAAAGCACCTCTTAGAAGAGTTTTATAACATGACAAGCCTTGTGACTCATTCCAACCAAAAGTACCTCTTCATCATGAAGCCTCTTAGCCACTTGGAGACTTGGTCCCGTTGCTTCAGTGAGACAAAAGTTTTGGTCACACGTTCTCCTCATGCAGTCAGCAGGAAGAGGGTTACCCATGTCTGCCACCAGCGCACCCCTTTTCACAGCCTCCCCATCCCAGCCAGCTTCTCCAGGGCTTCCGGGATCTGATAGGCCTTGACAAAGAGTTCAGAGGCATCAAAGTCTACAAGATGGAATCTTGTGGTCCATCTCCTTATAAGTTTTCCTTGGAAGTTCCTCTGAGATAGGACACTTTCCATACTTTAGAAAAAGAAATTCTAGGGTGATTCACAGTCCAGTTTCTACAGGGAGAAGCAAGCTGCAAACCACCTTCTGTACTCTACATAGTGACTCAACCTTTTTCACCCCAATAGACATAAACAGTAAGAAACCTTCTATCAGTAACAGTGGCTCAGTATGGCAATGATTCTCAATGGAAGACGCTGGAAATCACTTATCTATAAGAAAGAAGCCTGGTACAAGAGCTTAACCTTCACTGAGACACCACCACAGTCATCTGCCTGGTAAAAATGCTGACATTTGAGTAGCCCAAGATTTCAACAACAAATATACATGGTGGATCAAGCAAACCAAGCTGAGTGAGCTAAGCCAAAGGGACTCCTCCCCTGCCTTATCCATGTAACAAACACCACAGCACTACACCAGGGGGCCTCTACGAGCCCCAGCTTCTCCACAATACATTAGTGTGAACAAGTCAGTTCAGTTGGAAGGTCCAGGTATATGAAGTCCTGTAGCAGCTGTCCCAGCCCAGACAGCAAGAAAATAGCCTCTGTCTTATTTCATCAGACATCTCACAGAGAGGCTGGACGTGACCCACCTCTTCATTAAAAGGACCCACGTTAGCCTTTTTATCCTTTCCTTTTACCTCCCTGATTTCAGAGTCCTTCTGGAATACATTTTGCATCTTCCATCTCTCTTAAAGGAATCCTTGTGAATGAGACCCTCAGCTTCCCTCCCATTTCTAGAGGATCCCCCTGGACATTGATGTCCATCTGCCCATACCTTCTACAGAGGTTTAGACAGATGGAGGAAAGCAATCAAACCTAGGTGCTAAGAGACAGATGACACTATCTTCAAAAACAAGAAAGTTAGGACTTCCCTGGTAGACCAGTGGTTAAGACCCTGCATGCCACGCAGTTCAGCCAAGAAATAAAGAGGTTGTCACTTGACTAAGCCCTAGAAAATGGATCTGAGCTCACATGTCCTGACATAATCCATCAGCAGCTTCCTTTCTAGGCAGAGCTCCTGCTGTGGCAGGCAGGGTTCTTCAGCTGGTGTGTTAGTGGACTATTAACCAGGCCACCTGCTGGAGGGGGTAGATTAGGGAAGGAAAGAGCTCCACCTGAGTAGGAGACATCAGGCTAGAAAGAGAGAGGAGGAGAGGAGAAAGAAAGGCATGAGAGGGCAAGGAGATGGAGAATAGAGAGGCTCGGGGAGGAGGACGTGAGAGAATGTGGTTCTTCTCCTCAGAGCCACTCACCACATTTCACATGAGGCACTTTGACTGACTGTCCCAAGCCTGGGACGAGGCGAGACTGGAGCCCCAGGGCAGGTCCCTCGGGGTTCACTCTTCCAGCATCACCTCAGGCTCTCAGGGCAAACATTCACCATACCTCCTTGTCCCTCCCTCTGAGAGCCCCATTAGAGAAGCCACATCTTTTTCCATCCTGAGTTCTCATTCTAATCATAATTCACTCCACAGATGTTTACTGAAATAGCAAAGGCGATCCTTAGGGCCACCTGCCTCATGAAATTTAGACTCTGGTGAGGAAGATAAACATCAAACAAATATACAAATAATTGATGGTTTATCATCATAAAAAGTACTGCAAGGGAGAAGCAACAGGTGCTTTGGGGCTCTGCAGCAGGAGATCCAACATTCTGAGGTCAGTGAGGAATGGAATGATGATTTCTATCTCTCTGCCCGCTTCTTGTCCCTGCAGCGCACCACAGTTTCTGAGAGGCAGACATGTTTTACTGATAGTACGCACAAGGAAACAGACCAAGTTAAAACACCAAACGAGAACCAAGTTACAACACTGCAAGAAATATTAAAACTTACAGTCATCTTTGTCCCTCATGGTCACTGGAATGGGAGCTGATCTAAGCTTGAATTACTCATGCCTTAGCTTCTTTCCAAAAACAGGGAATCCAACCACTTTTTCACTCCTGAAATTGGTTATCTCTTCAAAAGCTGAAAAAGAGACAAATGAATAAAAGAGCTAGAGTAACTGGTGAAACTACAAATTGATTAAAATTTCCTGAGGTGATGGTTATAAAGCTGTATACTTATTGCCAAACTCAGTAAGTGGTACACATTAAATAAATACAGCTTTTTGTATGGCAATCACACCTCAATAAAGGTCAATCGTTTTTCAAATTGTTTTTTTAAAAACTTCCTGAACAGGAATTTAGAACCAAGAGCTTTCTTTTCTTTTGTTCCACTGGCCCTGTTATCTCAAATTGAGAAATCTATCTTGGTATCTCTATCAGCGTGATTGATAACAGTTATTAATTTTTAAAAAAGCTGGAAAAGAGGAAGCCCAAATATCCAACAATAGAAAAAATATCAAATAAATTAAGACACATTCACATTATGGATTGTTGTGCAGAAATTAGCAATATTTTTGAGTAACATTTAATGTCGTAAGAAAAAGCTCATGTATGTTATGTTAAAATTTCTGGCATATACATGTACAGAATTCAAATTTTCTCTGTATATACTTAGATATATGCATCAAAAAAAAGGACTAATATTGAAGAATAAAAATATTTAGTAATGGCAGCTCTGGATGGTGTGATTATAGATGCTTATTGTTTTGCTAATTTTTTCTACAATGATTATGAGTACTTTCATACTCGGAAAAAATAATAATTTTCCTTGCCAGGGAAATCTCATGGACAGAGAAGCCTGGCAGGCTACAGTCCATAGGGTCGCAAAGAATCGGACACGACTGAATCGACTGAGCACAGCACAATAAGGTATCAGTTCAGTTCAGTTCAGTTCAGACGCTCAGTCGTGTCCGACTCTCTGCGACCCCATGAGTTGCAGCACACCAGGCCTCCCTGTCCATCACCAACTCCCGGAGTTCACTCAAACTCACATCCATCGAGTCGGTGATGCCATCCAGCCATCACATCCTCTGTCGTCCCCTTCTCCTCCTGCCCCCAATTCCTCCCAGCATCAGAGTCTTTTCCAATGAGTCAACTCTTTGCATGAGGTGGCCAAAGTATTGGAGCTTCAGCTTCAGTATCAGTCCTTCTAATTACCACTGAACCACAATGCCAGATACTTTACTGTGTATTAACATGATCTCAGTTAACTCTCATACAATTAGCTTTTCATTATCTCTATTTTACAGGTGGAAGAAACCGAGGATCAGAGAGAGAACTTAATGGTGGCGTCAGGCTTCCAAGTGGGGTCTGACGACAGTGGTAATGACTTCCTGCATGTCAGCCTGCAGGGGCAGCAGTGTGTACGAAGCCAGGCAGATGGGAAGTTGAAAGTAAGTCTCTTTTGGAAGAACAAGCCCACTTTGGCTGGAGTATAGAAAGGGAGCCTGGAAAGAGGGTTGGGAGAAAATATGGAAGGCCTCGTATACTAGCCATTTTATTTATTAGGCAACAGAAAGACAAAGCATCTGAACAGAGTAACTTCATTAAAGCTATATTTTATGGAAAACAGTCTGACAACAGGATAGGTTGGTTTGGGGAGAGACTGGAAGCAAGCAAATCAGTTGGAAAATTACTGTGTTAGTTCAGGGACAGATAATGAAAGTATGAATTTCATGCGGTGAAATAAGATTAGAAAGGAAAGGAAAGATATATGAGAAGTCTCTTAGGTGGCATCTGCCGGGACTACAACGCACCCGAAGGAATGTGAGGTACAAGGGAGAGAAATCAGAGGCAGATCTAAGGTCTCAAACCCGGACAACTGGAAGAGTGGTGATGCTGTTACAAGGTGGGTAGGGAGATGGAGCAAAAGAGGAGTGAGTTTCAGTAGGAAGGTGATGAATTTGGCTTTAAGCATATTTGAGCCTAAAGTGTTAAGATGACGAAATCTGAGAGGCTGTTGAACAATTTGGGCTGAAGTTTAAGAGGGCAATAAAGACTACGGACAGTAATATGGGGATTGTGTGGCTAGAAGTTTATTGGAGCCACAGGAACAGTTAAGATTGCCAAAGGATTAGACTGAATAGAGAAAGAAAAGAACTTGAGTTGGAGGATGGAAGAGGAGCCAAAAGGGAGAAAGAGTCATTAGAGACAGGAGGAGGACCAGAGATTTTCAAGACAGGAAAGTCAGAGGAGGAGTGTTTGAAGAAGTGGGCACTGATGGACGGTATCAAATGGTGTTAAAAGGTCAAGAATTCCAATAAAAGCTTCTGGATGTTTAGACTAGAATCTCTCAGGAGACCTTGAAAAGTGAGGAGGCTAGAGATGCCTGATTTGGAGGAGCAGGGGTGTAAAGGTTAAAGAGTGGGTGGCAAGGCAATGAATGAAGTGGCTCCATTTAACTGCACATGTAAATTTACTAAGTATTTGAGTGCCTGCTGGGTGAGCTTCTTGCACATCTGCTTGGGGATGTCCCAAGAAACCGAAGGAAATGGCAACCCACTCCAGTGTTCTTGCCTGGAGAATCCCAGGGACGGGGGAGCCTGGTGGGCTGCCGTCTACAGGGTTGCACAGAGTCGGACACGACTAAGCGACTTAGCAGCAGCAGCAAGAAACCGAAACCAACCATCCTCATCTTCATGTTCTAAAAACTTCAGTTCATAATATCTGAAACAAACCCAACATTGTAAATCAACTATCCTCCAAATTAAAATTAAAATTCTTCTATTTTTTCCTTTTAAAAATAAAAATTATTTTAAATAAAATAGAAGTTTCAGTTCATTCCAACTCCTCTTCTGGTGCTGAATTTTAAAAACAGCTTTATTGAGATATAATTCACAGATCATACAGTTTACCCGTTTAAGTATACAAGCTAGTGATTTTTAGTATCTATACAGATGTCCAACCGTGGTGCTGACTTTAAAGGATAAACATTTGAATCTGGAATTCAATTCTTATAATTTATGCTGTAAATGAGGGAGCTGCTGCTGCTGCTAAGTCGCTTCAGTCGTGTCCGACTCTGTGCGACCCCATAGACGGCAGCCCACCAGGCTCCCCTGTCCCTGGGATTCTCCAGGCAAGAACACTGGAGTGGGTTGCCATGTCCTTCTCCAATGCATGAAAATGAAAAGTGAAAGTGAAGTCGCTCACTTGTGTCTGACTTTTAGCGACCCCATGGACTGCAGCCTACCAGGCTCCTCCATACATGGGATTTTCCAGGCAAGAGTACTGGAATGGGGTGCCATTGCCTTCTCCGAAATGAGGGAGAGGGGATCCCAAGGTCCAGAATAGATTCTTCACTCCCACCTTCTTGAGCAGAATCACAGAGCAGAGTGGGAAGGCACAATGGTGCTTTGCATAAAATGTCCACCAGGTGGTAGCAGTACCCTTGCCCAGTTTGAAAGGCTGTGTACTCAGAGAGTCTCCAACCTAGGGACTGTTTCTCTCCTCTGCTCCTTCCTGTTACTTATTATTTTCTGCTTGGTAACTCTGCTAACAGGTCCTAACCCACAGGGATTTATCATTCTGGAGGCATGGTAGCTTTTTGTGTTAATCTGTGTCGTCTGAGAAGCAGAAGCCAAGAATAAAGCTTGTGAGGGGTTTTAGTGTGGGAAACGCTTGCAAGTGAAAATAGGGAGTGCGCCTAGGAATGCTGGGAGAGTTGTCAGACTAGAATGTCAGTCTGACCCCAAATGAAGAGGAGAGAGTAGGAAAGTTGGTGTGGAGCCTTCTGCAGTATAGTTAGTCTCAGAAACGTTGGCCAAGACCTTTAGGGAGCCCAAACAAACCACCAGGAGAATTCTGTGTCTCCCAGGAAGGAGCCTGCCTTAGTATCCCTGCTAAGCTCGATTATTGGCTGGGCTGCTCACCTATAAGTGCCCCAGGTGGAGGCTCTTGGTCAATTATCCCACCAGTAGATGGAAATCTGTAAGGCCTGTTTTCATGGCCTCTACACCTTCCTTTGGAAAAGGAACAGCCTCGGCCCTCAGGTACAAAATGAAGCAGGGCAAAGGCTAACAGAGTTCTGCCAAGAGAACACACTGGTTATAGCAAACACTCTCTTCCAACAACACAAGAGATGACTCTACACATGGACATTGTCAGATGGTCAATACTGAAATCCGACTGAATATATTCTTTGCAGCCAAAGATGGAGAAACTATATACAGTCAGCAAAAACAAGACCTGGAGCTGACTGTGGCTTAGGTAATGAGCTCCTTATTGCAAAATTCAGGCTTAAATTGAAGAAAGTAGGGAAAAACACTAGATCATTCAGGTATGACCTAAATCAAATCCCTTATGATTATAGAGTGGAGGTGATGAATAGATTCAAGGGGATTAGATCTGGTAGACAGACTCCCTGAAGAACTATGGGCAGAGGTTCATAACATTGTACAGGAGGGGGTGACCAAAACTACCCCCAAGGGAAAAAAATGAAAGAAGGCAAAATGGTTGTCTGAGGAGGCCTTACAAATAGCTGAGAAAAGAAGAGAAGCGAAAGGCAAAGGAAAAAGGGAAAGATATACCCAACTGAATGCAGAGTTCCAGAGAATATCAGGGAGCCTTAAGTGAACGATGCAAAGAAATATAGTAAAACAATAGAATGGGAAAAACTGGAGATCTCTTCAAGAAAATTAGAGATGCCAAGGGAACATTTCAGGCAAAGATGGGCTCGATAAAGGACAGAAACGGCAAGAAGAGAACAGAAGCAGAAGAAATTAAGAGGTGGCAAGAATACATAGAAGAACTATACAAAAAAAATATTAATGACCCAGATAACCATGATGGTGTCATCATTCACCTAGAGCCAGACATCCTGGAGTGTGAAGTCAAGTGGGCCTTAGGAAGCATTACTACAAACAAAGCTAGTGGAGGTGATGAAATTCCAGCTGAGCTATGTCAAATCCTAAAAGATGATGCTGTTAAAGTACTGCACTCAATATGCCAGCAAACTTGGAAAACTCAGCAGTGGCCACAGAACTGGAAAAGGTCAGTTTTCATTCCAATTCCAAAGAAAGTTAATGCCAAAGACTGTTCAAACTACAGGACACTTGCACTCATTTCACATGCTACCAAGGTAATGTTCAAAATCCTTCAAGCAAGGTTTCAACAGTATGTGAACCGAGAACTTCCAGATGTACAAGCTGGATTTATAAAAGGCAGAGGAACCAGAGATCAAATTGCCAACATTCATTGGATCATTAAAAAAGCAAGAGAATTCCAGAAAAACATCTTCTTCATCGACTACATGAAAGTCTTTGACTGTATGGATCACAACAAACTGTAGAAAATTCTTAAAGAAATGGGAATACCAGACCACCTTACCTGTCTCCTAAGAAACCTGTATGCAGGTCAAGAAGCAACAATTAGAACCTGACATTGAACAACAGACTGGTTCCACGTTGGCAAAGGGGAACACCAAGGTTGTATATTGTCACCCTGCTTATTTAAATTCTATGCAGAGTTCAACATGCAAAATGCGAGCTGGATGAATCCCAAACTGGAATTAAGATTGCCAGGAGAAATATTAGCAATCTCAGATATGCAGATGATACCATTCTAACGGCAGAAAGCCAAGAGGAAGTAAAGAGCTTCCTGATGAACGTAAAAAGAGGTGAGTGAAAAAATTGACTTAAAACTCAACATTCAAAAAACTAAGATCATGGCATCCAGTCCCATCACTTCATGGCAAATAGAAGGGGAAAAAGTGGAAACAGTGGCAGATTTTATTTTCTTGGGCTCCAAAATCACTGCAGATGGTGACTGCAGTCACAAAATTAAAAGATGCTCACTTCTTGGAAGAAAAACTATGACCAAACTAGACAGCATATTAAAAAGCAGAGATATCACTTTGCCACCAAAGTCAGTCTAGTCAAAGCTATGGTTTTTCCATTAGTCATGTATGGATGTGAGAGTTGAACCATAAAGAAGGCTGAGTACCGAAGAACTGATGCTTTCCAATTGTGGTGCTTGAGAAGACTCTTGAGAGTCTGATGGACAGCTAGGAGACCAAACCAGTCAATCCTAAAGGAAATCAACCCTGAATATTCATTAGAAAGACTGATGTTGAAGGTGAAGCTCCAATATTTTGGCCACCTGATGCAAAGAGCTGACTTATGGGAAAAGACCCTGATGCTGGGAAATATTGAAGGCAGGAGGAGGAGGGGACGACAGAGGATGAGATGGTTGGATGGCATCACCGACTCAATGGATATGAGTTTAAGCAAACTCCAGGAGATAGTGAAAGACAGGGAAACCTGGTGTGCTGCAATCCATGGGGTCGCAAATTGTCGCAACTTAGAGACTGAACAACAGCCCTCAGTAGTCTCCACCAAGGGCCATCTGTGTTCCCCACCTCTGAGGGGGGCAGTTCAATCTCCACTTCACACCTCTTGTGCTGACTTCATGCCCCACTCCCTAACCCCTCCCCCAGTGACCATCTCCTCCCATGTGCTGCATGCTGCATCCAATTCTCCACTTTCCTGGATGAATCCAAGCACTATACCCTCCCAAGAAAGCCCTACCTTTTCAAGGCCCCTGCCTTTGGCACCTTCTTGCTTATAAGCTCTCGAAAACTGAAGGAGGTGATGGGATTAACTGGGTATTGGCTTCAGCCCTGACCCACAGGCCCAGGCGCCAGTCTGGCCCAGCAGGAGACAGGTTGGCCAGCAGCAGGCCCACCCCTTTCTTGGGGCCCTGCTGTCTCAGATGAGCCTCCCCTGGCACCAGAGTTGTCAGTATGTTCTGGCCTCTACCAAGGCCAAGTGCATAACAGGGCAGCCATAGCTTTGCCAAGTGGTCCAGAGGGCCAGGTAGCTCTTGGGGGCCAGGAAGAAGTTGGCATTTGCCCACAGAAAGCAGAAGTTTGGGGAGAAGGGTGTTAGGGAAGAAGACTTGTGGGTGCCCAGCATGACAGGGACTTACGACGTCAGTTGCCTCCGAGGGCTGCCCTGAGTGCTGAGGGTTTACTGTGCTCGGACCTCTGGGCTTTGCCCCTCTGTCTCCTGGCTGGTCCTCAGCTGAAAGACAGGCTTGGCAGGAATGGGCTGAATACAGTTGGCTCTCTGGGGTGCTGCTTCAAAGAAGCACATGGGGAAAGCAAGGATTCTGCAAGAACATGTCTGGGCCAGGTGACATTGCAAACGCAGAGTGCCTTATGGAAATGGGAGGAAGTAACTTGGGAGTTTAAAAGGGAATCCAGGCAACCCCTGGCATGGGAGCAGCAGAGAATGACCTGGCAATCTACCCCAATTTCATCATTTACACCTAGATGACAAAGAGGAAGCTGAGGGCAAGTGTGGGATTTCCCCTTTTTCCTCTTGGGCAGAGAGAAATGGAGAAGAAAGGTGGCAATGGGGAGTAAAATGAAAGGAAGACACCTCCAGGTGATGTGGAAGGTGGTGGTGGTGGGGTGGGCTTCCAGACTGTAACCTGCCCAGGGGCCCAGACCTTAGTTCCAGGGTTGATGGAACCAGGATGGGGGCAATGGGACTAGCAAGACTCCTTTCCACTCCCCACTCAGCACATTTGTTCTATGCTTGGAATGAACTCCTTGCTAGACAAATCTATGAAGTATCTACCCACCCCTAGGCAAAGGGAGCTGATATGTCCCCCCCACATTACCCCTACCCTAATAGCCCCAGACTGATACAGCTTTCTGAGCCTTGTAAAATAGTCTAACTATATCAATAAATATTAGTAGCTTGTCAAAGCACCAGGCCAGTGCACAGGAACAGACGCTCAAAAAATTGCTAAATGAGTTTGTCTCAGGCCCATTCTCTCCTTTAACCAGTTCTAGAGCACTTCGGGTAGGAGCCTCTCCTGAACCCATTCCCCATTTAACATGGTACATTTATACCCTGCTGTCATTAGATGTTATCCTGCCCAGTTGGCTACTGTACTTTGTCCTGTTTCCTTTGGAAAGCTGTGAGCTCCCCGGGAGCAGCTTTGGAGCCTTGGCTGCATTCTCCATCACCTCCCCCCCGCCCACCACCACCCCTGCACAACAGAGAACTAAGAGTCCACGGGGCACTGTGAAGGCTCAGTCAACACACAATCCTCAGGTGGATACACTGGTTCAGAGGGAGAGGCTGCGGGGAGGAGGCACCAAGGGAAGCCTGACTTGGGACACAGACAGCTGCCCTCTGGCCCGTGCAGCCCTGCTGTACCCGGCTCAACTGCTGTGTCAGTGCAAAGCGGGGTGACATCAGCTGTGGAAGAGGTTACTATCAGGCAAAGGGAAGGGCAGGGGAGAGCAGGCCAACCGCCTGTGGAGGCCAGAGGCTGGATCAGCTGGGGAGAGGGTGCCTCATGGGGGCTGGGTTCGGGTAGGGGCCTGCAGGGAACAACAAGGAGGGAGGGAGAGATGCAAAAGAGAGGTGCTGAGGGCATGGAATGGTTAAGGCCTCTAACCTTCCACCTGTAGGACAGAGGGAACATTGATTTGGAATTTTGGAAGACATTGAGACTCCCCTTAGCCACTATACGAAGCAAGCGGGGCACACCTCTCTCTGACCACAAAAGCAAGGCTGGGGCAGGCCCTCTCTTCTCCATTCAGCTCAGAACAGAGTCAGGGCAAGAAAGGCTTTCCTTCCAGCTCAGGTATTTGTTATTGGAGGCCCTGGGCCTGTCCTTCTTGCTGCCCACTACAGATGAAATGCTCAGGTATGGGACAACTTCCCTGGCTGGGGTAAGAGCCCTGGTGAAAAGTCAGGCCACCACAGAAACTGCCAGCCTGGCCCCAGTCCCATGATCTGTCCCTGGGTGTCACCTCCCCAGGGTGTCAGTGAGATCACCATCCTGGACCTGGTCCTAATAAGACCTTTGTCCCCAAGTCTCGCATGCACAGACTGTTAGCCTGTGGTCCCACACTCTTCCCATTAACTGCGCCCAGTAGCATTCACTCTGATCTGCAGACATAGGCCCAGTTCCCAGAGACAGGTAGGAATTACTTGGTAGAGGCGCCAGACCTGCCCCACCCACTGAGGACACGCAGCGGCACATGGCTGTATGCGCGTACACACAGGCACGCACACATACACACTGCTGTTCTAGGCCTGACAGGGCAAAATCTGGGGAAGGAGGGATCCGGTGAGGTAGACCACAGCTCTGGGGATGGTGTAAACACACAGACACGCAGTCAAATGGGGAGCTGGCTGGAAAGTGCCCCAACCTCTCCTCAACTAGGATCACACAGCACAAGACCTCGCACCATCTCTCTGGCCTGGGTCCTTGGAGGAGCGTGTTTCAGGTCCTAATCAGCAGAGTGTCCGTTTTGAGTCTCTCTTCCTCTTCTGAGCCTCTAAACTTGTCAACTGCCCTTCTCCACATCCATCCCAGTGGTACCTTGAGACTCAACACTGCCACCTCCTCCAGGAAGTCTCCCTTGATTCTCCCAAGCTGGTCTGGTATGTGCCTCTCCCTGGAGTCCATAGAACCTGTGCTAAACACCATCACCCAGAGTTATAAGGATCTCCACTACTATGGTGAGTTGTCCAAGGTCAGGATCTCTTTATGACTTAAGCACTTACCACTGTGCCTGGGACCATGTGGCACTCCATACTCACTGAATGAGAGAGCTGATATATTTATGGAAGTGCAGGGTCTCCACCCCTTGTTTTACTCAATCTCCCCCAGAAGCCAGTGGGTGCCCAGAATGGTCCCCACTGGTCTGGGCAGGAGCACCGACGCTAGCTCTCCTGGCTGTCTGCTGCCTGTGACTCAGCTTGGACCATGAGATAGGAAGGAGCCCATAGCCCAGGAGGGTCCTGCCCCTTGTCTCTGCACAGAGAACAGGCCGGGGACAACCCCAGGCCAGATGTGGGTGCTGACTTCCAGCCGTCCTCCACATTGCCAGGTCCCACGGAAAATCTTGAGGTCAGGAGGGTGATGACAGTCTGTACAGCTCTGGCCTCTTGCCCTGATGTCACAAGGCCATGGGCAGGAGGGAAGACAGTGACGTGGGGCTGGCTAGATCACACCTTGTCTCAGTGTGCTTGTTTGAGCAAGCAGACACTTTAATCTCAGGATCTGAGGGGCTGAAGAGAAGCCTTGGGTACCTGTCAGTCATGGGGGAGGAAATGAGCCTAATTACTATCACCATCGGGTAGGACGTTAGGTCAAGGAAATGAATTCTCTCTACTTGTGTGTGCGTGTGCTGTCATGTGCGATCTTTGTGACCCCATGGACTGTACCCACCAGGCTCCTCTGTGCATGGGATTCTCCAGGCAAGAATACCAGAGTGGGTTGCCACTGGGTGCCATTTCCTCCTCCAGGGGATCTTCCTGATGCAGGGAATGAACTTGCGTCTCCTGCATTAGCAGGTGGATTCTTTACCATTAGTGCCACTGGGAAGCCCTTACCTTCACTTATGTACATCCAAAGTTTGGCTCAGATCTGTGGGAAAGTGGGAGGAAGAAGGAAGGAAGGAAGAACAGATCGGGGGGATTTGGGGCAGGAGACAGGCCTGAAGTCCCTGAGCACCTATGAGGGTCGCAGCCTGTCCTTCTGTAAACCTAGCCTCCCCAGGTTCAGATATTATCGATGTTACTGGCTTCTCCATACAGGGAGCCCTGAGGGCAAAAGGAAGAGATTGTCGAGTGGGCTATCCAGGTCGCATGAAGATCTGTGAACGTACTCCCCCACCCCCATTTGACATTTGACTGGGACAGTCACAGATCCTCAAGGGAAGTGTTACCCAAGGACCAGCCCCCACCACTAGGCTGCCACTCCATCTCCCTCTTTCCTTCTGCAGCCTAATGTGCCATGATCCCAGACATGTGTCCTCAAGCCCTGTCTTCCTAAACAAGTCAAGGGAAGGGAAAAGAGAGGCCCAAACTGTGTCCAGTACGGGGGCCTTTCTGTGACACAAGCAAGTATTCATGAGAATCATGTGATTTCCTGGGATACAGGTCACATGTGTACAGAAAGCCACTCACATGGGCCCTCATCCTTTCCCCAAACCCCTGGAAGACCAGAGCTAGGTATTTATTAACTTCCCTCCTATGAGAGAAGTATATGATAAACTGAAGATGGCTTGCCTCCATTTCGCAGAGGAGAAACTGAAGGACAAAGTGTTAAAAGAGCAAGTTGGAGATGAAGCTGGGACGAGAGTTGGAAATGAAAGGAACTGGTTCTGGAATCTTGCTATTTTCCATATTCTCAAGTGTCGGCTTATTTCTCAAGCGGGGTTGTCTACTGTGTCATCCCACTGCCTACTACACAAAGGGAAAGAAAGCTGAAACCTACTATGCTGTGATGTGGTCAGTTACAAAGCAACAGGGAGCCAGTATCCTAACACTCAGGACGCCAGGGTCTTCAGAACAAGGATTCTGGAGGCTTCACCCTGGATCCAGAAAGCAGAGAGACACTCATAAACCGACAGAATCACCGGCATGCAACGTAGAGCCCCTACATTTCAAAACCTTTGCCCTGGCCACGTGGAATCCACAAAGGGACTGTCCTGACAATGTGGCAGCTGGTTCTGTAGCCAAGAATGACTCACAGTCACAGGAGGTGAAAAATGGAGAAGGAACCTTGCCTCACAAGTCTGCTGCTTCCTGAAAGTTTGGGCTTGGGCTACTCTTCCCACCCCAACACCTGAAGGACTCCCCCTCCAGGAGGATCATGGCCTCCCATGGAAGACTACTGGCCTCCCACTGGGCTGCTTAGCGTGGAACACCCAAAGCCAAGCTTGGAGAGGCCAGGTCACTAAAGATAGGCCTTCACACAAGGGGAAGAGCTGATGCCAGGCTGAGAAGCACCTCTATGTCCCAGAAGTATCTCTCTCTCTCCTGATAGTGACCTGCTTGCCTGCGTGGGGTCATGTTCTTTCTTGTCATGTGGGTGGGGAAAATCTTTGCCTTCTCAGCTGTGGGAAGAGGTGGGAAAGTCCTCTGAACTGTCCTCCCTTTTCTTAAGAATCCCTGTAAGTCAGAGGTCAGATAAATGCAAGAGCACAAGTATGGGGGAGAGTTCAGCTGCCAGCTCCTGAAGGGAAGTAAAATGAGAGAAAAGCAAGGCCACAAAACCTCCTCACCTCTGGCAGAGGTCAAGAAAGGACAGAGGCCAGGTGAAGAGACTCAGCAGTTCTGGCGAGTTCTGCCCGTAGGTTGTCCCTTGCAACTACCTGCAGCCTAGAAATGAACCTCACCCAGGAGTGATTGTCTACTCTGGGTCCAGCCCAGAAACACTCAGGACAGCAAGTCCTGAGTACACATTTGTATCCCAAAGGGGAGCCAGAAAAGTCATAGTTAAGTGGGAACCCAGTCCAGAAATAGGCACAAATATTGAAGCAGCAGACTATTAGGGCCAGCAAACTGTAATTTAAAAAAAAAAAAAAAAAAGACATGAGCTTTGGGCTCCTCTTGAGCACAGATCATGCCCAGAATCTCCAAAGTTTCTGCATTTCATAGAACAATTTGCTCTAAATTCCCTTATTCTTTTTTCCCCCCTGCACTTGCTATTAAATGTCTGTTAATTGTCTCTCCCATCAGAATGTAAACTCCATGAAGGCAAGAATGGGGAGCTTTATCACCAGTGTTCCCAACTCCTAGAACAGTGCCTGCTATAGAGTAGGGGTTCAATGAATATTTTATTGCCTTCTCACACTACACACTAGTTTTTCCTCTTACTAGATTTCATAAAAAGGAAATCAGTCACTATGTTACTTTTGGTGTCTAGCTTTTGGTGAGCATGTTTTTTTTTAAAGAATCATCCATGTTGTTGCATGTGTTTATAGCTCATTCTTTCCATACATTGTTTATCCATTCTCCTCCTGGAGCAACTTTGGGGATGTTTCCCATTTGAGGCTATAAAGTATGAAGCTATAATGAATTTTCTTGTACAAGTCTTTTTGTTTTCATTTCACTTGAGGACAGTTCCAGGAGTGGAATTACTGGATCTTCGGATGGGAGTATTCAGCATTTTAAGAAACTGCCAAACTGTTTTCAAAGTATTTGTACTGTTTCATGCTTCCACCAGCAACGTTTGAGGGTTTCAGAGATTTCACATGGTCACCAACATTCAGCGTGTTCTCAGCCCTTATAGGGATTCCCTGGTTGCTCAGTGGTAAAGAATCCGCCTGCCAAAGCAGGAGACAAGGGTTTGATCCCTGGGTCTGGAAGATCCTGTGGAGAAGGAAATGACAACCCACTCCAGTATTCTTGCTTGGGAAATCCCATGGACAGAGGACCCTGGTGGGCTGTACTCCATGGATCGCAAGGAGTCAGACTCAGCTTAGTTACCAAATGACAACAACAAATTTACTTTATTGTTTATTTACAATAAATTTCCTTATTATGTTTATTTACAACAACATAAATTACTTTATGTTTCTACAGATCTCACTATTCTGGACAGTTCATATATGTGGTATCATGTGGTTCTTTGTTGAGTGGTTTCTTGCCCTTAGCATATTTTCAAGGTTCATTTATGTCATGGTATGTACCAGTACTTCATTCTTTTTTTTTAAATGCTGAATAATATTCCTCTGTAAAACATTCTGCCTCTTATTTATCCATTAGTCAGTCAATGGGTGTTTAGGTTGTCTCCTTTATTTTTTTTTTTTCCGGCTGTTATGAATATCTGTATAGACATTTATCTGTGCACATATATTTTTATTTATCTTGGGGATATACCTGGGAGTGAAATTCTGGACCATATGGTAACTCCATGTTTAATCTTTTGAGGAGCTGCCAAACTGTTTTTCAAAAGTGGCTGCACCATTTTCCATTACTGATAGCAAGGCTTCAATGTATCCATATCCTCACCACTTTTTATGTTTTATTGAATATAGCCATCCTAATGGGCATCAAGTATCTCATCTTGGTTTTGACATGCATTTTGCTAGTGGCTAACAATGCTGAGCAACTTTTCCTATGCTTATAGGTCATTTGCGATTCTTTGGAGCAGTACCTATTTTTAATTGGGTTTTTATTACCGAGTTGTAAGAATTACTAGTCCGTTCTAGATATGAATTAATTTTCTGATATATGATATGCAAACATTTTCTCCCATTCTGTGGGTTGTCATTTCACTTTCTGGATAATAACCCCTGAAGCATAAAAGGTTTAATTTTGATGAAGTTCCATTTATCTAGTTTTTTCCTTTGTTGCCTATGCTTTAGGTGTCATATCTAAGACTAGTGCTGTTCAGCAATTTTTCATGTGCTTATTGGCTATTTTTATACCTCCTTTTGTGAAATGTATGTTTAAATCTTATATCATTTTTCTGAGTTATCTTTTTATGTGCTGTGATATATGTTCTCATTCACTGTCTTATCTATTTGTTTTCTTAATAGTTCCTTTTGGTATCAGAAAATGTTAACTTTCTTGAGTCTAATTTATCCATTTCCCCACCCCATGGTTCTTGCTTTTTTGTATCCTGTCCAAACAACCTTTGCCTACCTCAAGGTCACAAAGATCTTTTCCTCTGTTCTATATGGAAACTTTATAGTTGTAGGTTTACATTTAGCTCTCAAATTAATTTTGTGTGTGTGTGGAATGAGCTAGAGGTTGAGGTTCATTTAACCTATATGGTTATCCAGTTGTCCCAGCAATACTTGTTAAAAGAGACTTTTCCTCTCACATTGTACTGACCTGGGACCATTGTAAAAAATCAGTTAACATGTGTTGGTGGGCTTCTAAAATTTCTAATTTGTTTCATTGACCTATTTGTCTCTATTTTCCTAATACCACACTCTCTTGAATACTCTAGGCTTATGGTAAGTCCTAATTAAAATATTTTTACTCCTTCAACTTTGTTCTTTTTCTCCAAGATAATTTTTGGCTACTCTTGACCCTCTGCATTTCCACTTAGATTTTAGAGTCAGCTTGTCTATTTCCTCAAAGAAATCTGTTGGATTTTTATAGGGATTAAATTAATCCATAGATCAACATCAGTCCAGAAACTGCCATGGTACCCTGCACCCCTTTTCACAAAGCAAGATTTATAGGTCCAATCTTCATCTCCCAAGCATATTTTGTGCTTTCCTATTATGCATTAAAACACCTATCATCTTAATCAATGTATACATGCAATTGAATACAAATATTGATCATATACTTATTTATAACTTCTAATTTGCCACTGACCTAATACTTCTTGATATCAAAGTTCATGCTTGGATTTCCCTGCCAGTACAGTGGTTAAGACTGCACTTCCAATGTAGGGGGCACGTCTGATCCCTGGTCAGGGCACTAAGGTCCCTTATGACTGAAAAAAAAAATAAAGCTCATGCTTTCCTCATAATATTACTGCTACCACATAGCCACATTTCATGGGTGTGGCAAGCTACTGAGAGTTTTAAAGTAGTGGGTGACACATTCATAGCCATGTGATATGCCCCAGATGTACTTGAGGGAGGAAGCCCAAGCTAGGGAACCATTCACCTTTCTACTATAGGTATCAACAGTGAGATGGGCTCTGGCCATTCCTCTCCTCCCCAAAACTCTCTCCTTATCCAGACCTTCCATAAACTCCCAGAGATTCCCCCCACAGGGTAGCATCCTGTCTTTAGAGAGGAATAAAACATTCCTGATTCTCCATTTATGTCTTGGCAGGCCCCCTTTCCTTTCTCTTGCAGAAAATGAATGACCTAGCACCTAGCTAACATAGTAATGGCAGCATTAAGTGATACCAGCAGTCATACCTACCTGAGTCTAAGTGAGGAGGAGGGCAGTTTCTAGAGAACTCTGATGTTTCAGGCTCGTTCCCTGATGAAGTCCAGGGTCTGGAAGAAATAGGCTCAGACATACCCAGTCAGTTAAAGGGAAAGAAATTTGGTCTCAATGGTAGAGCCACTTTTGGCCACAATTGAGGGTACACCCTCAAAGCAACCCTGACTCTTCTGCCTTGAAGAATAGCTCTATAGATGGCAGAGGAATTAAGCCAATTAGACATTGCAGGAGAGCCTGGAGAGGAGCAACACCTGCCCAGACTTCTCTCCCACATACATGCTGAGGGCTTCTGAGCCGTGATGAGCCAGCTGTCTGTATCTAAAAACATCTAGTCTCATTTAAAACTTCTGCACTGGACAGTGAGTCAGGACTGGAATGGAGGTGGATGGCGACCCGCCAGGAGGCTGGCCAGACCCCAAGACCTGTGGCCTTCTAGGGAGCTCCTTAATCATCCTCCCAGGCAATCCCAGGTGCCTCTCTTCCAGAAGCTAGTTGTTGGCGCAAAACTCCTCACTTTCTTCTCTTCCCAAATGGATGGTATTTGGGGAGACAGGGGTGTGGTTGGAGCCTGGGAGAATGCACAGCCTGCCTGGTTCCCAGCTTATCCCCATGGTAAGGCTCCCACAGCCCCCGGAAAAGGTAAGACTGTGAGCCACAACAGTGAGGTCAGAACATCTCAGGGACCAGGGATTCTGAGCAGGGATTAAGACCTGGGCTCCATCATTACATTTCTGGACTCAGCTACTAGCTCCATCATTGACTGGTTGCTGTGACCATAAAGCAAGTTATTTAATTTCTCCATAGCTCACTTCTCTCATCTTTTAAAAGGGAATAAATGACTACCTACCTCACAGGGCCACAAGTAAGTATCAAATGAAATGATTCTTGTGGATTGGCTTGCAATACCTTTTGGCTACTCTTGCTGCACGTACAAGTACTTTCTCCTGCTTCTGAGTGAAAGCACGTCTGTCCTTTCTCCAGGAAATGGCCTTTCCCAACGAAGGCAATTCCAAAACAACGACCCGACATTCTTTTTTTTCCCCGACATTCTAATCTCCAAAACATCCCGCACACCTTCTGTTGGCATGGGCACAGGGATAGCACAGCTCACTGGTGCCTGGCGGTGAACATTTCCTTTCGGCGTGCCCATTGGCTGAACCTCTTGCGCGCGTGCAGATCTACACATCAGTGCATCCACTTGTGTGTGCGCGGCCTCCCGCTCGCCTGCCCGAGGGGAGACCCGCAAGCATGTTCAGCAGTCCCGGGTTAGCGCTGCGCCGCTGGTGGGCGGGGCTGGGCCATTGTTCCGCGGCGGACCGAACCGCCCCCCGCCCCCTACCCCGCATCCCCGGCGTGCTCCGCACAGAGGGAGGCGGGGCTTGGCCGGGACCGCGGCCCCGGGCCCGGGTTTGAGGACACGTCTCCCCTCCTACGCGTCTAGACGAGCGGGAAGGCTGGGGTGGAGTTGTGTGGAGTGGTCGCCCTCGTGGTTTCCCCACTCTTTCCCAGGAGACTTCCCCAGTGCCCATCCATTTGCGAATTGCCCGGGGCCAGTTCTGGGCTGGCACGCATCCCCGCGCCACTCCCCGACAGGGTCTTCTCCCTCTCCCCGAGCGCCTCCGAGGCGGCAGGGTGCCCGGTAGAGGCCCAGCGGCCGGTGTAAGAGAAGCCGAGGAGAAAGGGAGGGGAGGGGGAGTGAGGAGCTCGCGGCAGAGGGAACAGCAGATTGCGCCGAGCCAATGGCAACGGCAGGACGAGGTGGCACCAAATTCCCTTCGGCCAATGACGCGCCAGAGTCTACAGAAGTCCATTAGCATTTCCCCAGGGGCAGGGGCAGAGGCAGGGGCTGCGGCGGCTAAGCCGCGGTGTGTCTGCAGCATCCAGTTCTTGCTTCTTCGGCCCCCAGCACGCCTCGGCGCTCTGTCTCCTCCCCTCTCCCGCCCATGCGGATCTCCCACGGTGAGCCAACTCTGCGCACTTTGCCCCTTGTTGGCAACGAATAAAAGGGGTCTGAGGAAATACGGGACACAGTCACCCCCTGCCAGCGCTATTAAATCCCCAGCACAGCAGGTCGGGTCCGGACACCGGTCCAGCGCGCACCGTGCAGCGGAAGGTCCCGAGCGCAGCGCCGCGGATCGCCACGCAAAAGCAGGCTCAGGAACTAGTCTACACTCAGTTTGGACTGCCCCGAACTCCGCTCCGCAGTCTCAGCCCCGAGAAAGTGATCCCAGTGTCCTAGAGCCCAGATGCCGGCCCACTTGCTGCAAGAGGAGGTGAGAGCTTCCGAGTAATGGCCCCCAGACCCCGGGTTCGCGGGTGCTGGTGGGGCTTCTGGGTGACTCACTGGAGAAGAGTTGAGATCACCGCGGGAGAACATAGCCGTCTTTTGCGAGTTGTACTGCCTTCAGTTTGTTGGGAATGGGGATTGTAATTTGCAAACTTAGGTCTCCAACTTTCGTTTCTTAAGCTTTAAAGAGAAACCTGGTCCTGCCGGTAGCCTTCTGTATGTAGGTATGCCGGCTTTCCGTTGTGTGCTCGTTGGGGTGCGAGTGTTTCACTCCTCTTTCTTATTTCCCCTTCACCTTGAGGTTTCACCTCCTCTCCGCAGTCTCTGCATAGTTCCTGGGCACTTCCCTGTCTTCCGCCTTCCCTCAGGTAACCTGGGTATTGGGACCAGGTCTATGCCTATCCCCCGCCCTTCCCCCAGCTTTACTAGGGAGTGAAGTGGTCCCTACTGCCTCCACGTGTCCTCTCCTCTCTCTTGACCCTCCACTTCCTCTCCCTTCCAGATCTCTAGCTCCTACACAACCACCACCACCATCACAGCACCTCCTTCCAGGGTCCTGCAGAATGGAGGGGGCAAATTGGAAAAGACTCCCCTATACTTGGAAGAAGACATCCGCCCTGAAACGAGAGATGACATCTATGACCCAACTTACCAGGATAAGGAGGGCCCAAAGCCCAAGCTTGAGTATGTTTGGAGAAACATCATCCTCATGTTTCTGTTACACTTGGGAGCCCTATATGGGATCACATTGATCCCCACCTGCAAGATATACACCTATCTCTGGGGTAAGAAGTTCCCATGTCCTCCCGACCCAGTACCCCAGGTTCTCTCCACTCTTTTAGTTAAGTAAGATCTTACATAGAGTACAAACACCAGCCCCTCCAGGCTGAAGTTTTCCCAGCCATTTCTCTTTGGTGTCCTGAGAGGCTGGGTGGCCTGGGAACAAAGCCTAGGGGGGTTGGGATGCAGGAGCGTCCACTCTGGGGGATCTTTTAATTTTGGTGTTGGGGCTGGAGCCCTGAGACCATGGGCCTCAGGTTTTGAAATGAGCAGAACTATGTCAGAGAGTCAGCTTTTTCTGAAAGAGGTTTTCTGTTTTAATTCTTTTGCTTGACTGCTTATCTCAGCCCTGCCAGCCAAGAAAGAATCAAGGTCCCTACCTGGGAGGCATGGGGACATTGGACTAGATGAGTGACTTTAGAGGGCTTAAGCTGAGTCTAGTCATGGGGTAATAAGAACAACGGCTCAGGAGGAGAGTTAGTAGTAGGGGAACAGAGTGGTGGTCATGCACAAACTTATTTTGCCCTGACCCTTGGCCCTTTCCAGCTCCTTGGTTACATAAACAGGTGAAGAAGGCTCCTGTGTAACCTAGTTTACACAGATTGATCTGTGACTCCATGTAGGTCTCAACTGTATATGCCACTCGACAAAATGTTCTTAGAATGAAATAAGGTTCAAGAAGTGTTCCATGTCCCATTCCACACCCATCCTGCTCCAGCCATTCTCTCCCAGGCCCGGGCAACCCTGGTCTTCAGGCTGCTGCAGTGAGGGGGACAGTCCCCAGTGTATCCCTGACCTGCCTGCCCTTAGCTCAGCTCTTTCAGGAATCCATGGGCTTGGGCTAATAGCAGGGCCCTGCCGCCTGCACACACACATGCACTCTGCGGGCATTCCTACCTCTGCCACTATGAGTCTGGCTTGGGAAGGGGAAAACAGAGAACCCTAAAGACCAGGGATCGGAGGGTGGGGCACATCAGCACTCTCTGAGAGGGGCAGGCCAGAACTCCCCCTCCAGAAAGCAACTGTAGGTCTTCCAGAGCAGTCTTGGGTGTGGGGTGCTTGCAGACAGCTGCAGTCTTGGAGGGGAATTACATAGAAAGGCTGGCGGGCCAAGTTTCAGCCAAGTCCTCCAGAACCTCTTTGATCTAAAGGTGGTGAATCTGGTCTGTGGAGCTTTTGGGAGGAATCCTCTTGGTAATCCATGGACAGAAATGTAGCTGGGTAGATCCCCTCTCTCAGTTTTTCAAGGAACACACTGGGGACAATAGTACTTTTTTTAAGATTAGAAAGACAGTGCTTTTTTACATGTGTTTAATTGCTGGGGCCAGCCAGGCACCGATGAAATCGTTTCATCTGCAGACCAGGAAGGGCTCTTATTTTTGAGGGGAGGGGGACATCTGTTCTCTAGTCCTTCTGAGAACCCAGCAGAACTTGAGTTCTGGAATTTCAGTTCAAATTGAGTAATCAGGAGCAGGACAGGGAATCCCCAGGGAGGCTTTGGACTCCTTTCTCCACCCCTTCTCCCCAGTGGAGAAGTCTTCACCAGGTGTTTGGTGAAGGTGTTTGGTCACCTGCAAGCCCCTTCCATCCCCAGGAGTCCCTGAAAGCCTCGTAAAGCCCTGAGCTTGACCAGATGCTGCTGCTCACTGCTTTCCCTTGGCTGCTGGCGCAGGGAGCAGAATGCTATCTGCAAACCAGGGCTGTGCCCACTACCTTTTTGGTGCCCTGCCCATGGGTGTGTGCTGTGCCTTTGGACAGAGAAATGTGCCACATGGAGACTGGATGGTGACTTTTATACTCCTGTCCCTGGGCCCTGTGGTGGATGGCTTAGCTGATGGAATGACTGGTTTGATGTCGGGATATCAGAACTCTTGTCTTAAGGAACAAAAGGTGGGTAGGGGGAGGGTCAGAGGGTCCTCAGAGTTCAGGAGCTTCGCTTTACCTTTTTTTGTTTTATCCCTAAGGATGGTGTTAAATTAGCAAATGGTTGTGATTCCAGCATTTCTCATGACTGAGCAGTTTTGGTGTCTCAGAACCGCCTTGAGGGAAGAGCTGAAGAGATATCGCTGGCTACACTGAGGGACCATGGGGCAAACTTCTCCAGTCTCTTTCTTAGGACTAAATCTGAGGTTTTGCTTAACCACCAATATTATAGAGAATGAATTTCCAACTGACCCAAAGCCTTCTAGTAGATAGGCTTAGAGGTGCTGATAGAAAAAGGCACCAGAGCATTTGAGTGCTTTTTCCAATTCCTCTGTTAATGCAGCGATCTTAGGTACTTTTCTGAGTCAACTTGCCAGGGTCTTCTGTGGCATGAAACAACCCTAGGAGCTTCTTTGCTTCTGAGCTGAGTGCTTCTTTTGTGCCCTTGGTGACTGGTGGGCTGTGGCTCAACTGTCATCTATCCAGGTGTAGATGCAGACAGATATGGCCTCTGAAAGGCTATTACCACATGCCCGGGGTCCAGCAAATCACCTAGGGCCCCAACCCAGTCCAGAGGGCTATGAGTAGAGGAAGTCTCACCGGGACAGACTCTGGCTCCATGGCTCTCCTCCTGTCCTGTAGGAGAAATTGGATAGAGTAGAGTAAGATGGGTGGGGTGGGGGCTTGTTTAGGAAACTGGTATCTGTGGGGAGAACACAGAACGATTTGTTACAATGTACAGTGTCTCCAACTGCAACTAAGTTCAGTGGCCACTGAGAATCTATTGTTTCTAGCCGCTTCCCTAGGAATGAAACATTGTCAATAGTCACTGCTCTACCAAAGCCTCAGCCCCTGCCTCCCTAGAGCTATTGAGTAGAGGAAGGTGGGTGGCTGTTGGGTTGCCCAGCAACCCACCTCCCAGTTAGAGACTCTATTTGGTGCCTGGAACCTGCAGGCCTCCAGGAAGGTGAGGCATGACAGTGTTGGGCAAATTTGAGCCTGTCCTGCCGTTATCTAGAATTAGCCTTGCCAGCTGGAGTATGTGCTGGCAGAGGGATGTGGCAAAGGCAAGACATATCTGGCAAGACATATGCCACAGAATCGTGGGCATATCTTGGGGAGGTGGATGGTATACATCCTTGTGGCAGACTTCTGGAACACGAACCACTTTGTTGAGACAAAAATCTAGTTTCAAGACATGGCTCCATTTCCTAGCCATGTAACTACAGATAAACACTTAACTTTGCTGAGCATTTGTTTTTTCAGCCGCAAAGCGAGGGATATTAAACCCCTTTCAAGATATCTAGTGGATCAGAAAACATAAAATCCTTGGCGAAGCTTAAGACACTGCAGCTATGACTGATGTGCAGGGTGAAATTTCCCCTCCTGTGGCCACATTGTCTGCTAAAAGGTTTTTGGACCACTTGGTAAATAGTTATAGTTCTGAGCCCCCTTAATGTCCCCTAGAACCCAGGAACCCTCAGATGGGTCAGTGCCCAGACTATACTGTCTGTTAAATATTTTAGTACCACCCTTGAGCATGGGTCTTAAGCACTGCTGGAGTGGTCTGTGGTCCTTAAACCATTGAGAAGGTTAGCAGAAGGTCAGAGGGGATGGGACTTGGGAGAATATCCCTCATGACTGAGAATGCCAAGTGGCCGGGGGGTAAGAGCCCTCTTCTCTCTCTTGCCTTTCTGAAGTTCCCTGGGACTCCTAAGCTTATTCCAGCTCCTAGGTTAGATGATGAGAGGGGATGATACTTTTCAAGTGATTAAAATCAAAGGAGCCTAAGAGATCAAGGTATCCCTGGAGTTCAGGGGAAAGCAGATCCTCACCGGGAGCCTACACACACTCTGGCCTGAGGAAAACATCATGCAAACGCTTTCCCAGGTTAGTGACTGCCTGCCCTGTCTTATCCTGGCAGTGTTATTCTACTATCTGATGGGTGCCCTGGGCATCACAGCAGGGGCCCATCGCCTGTGGAGTCACCGAACCTACAAAGCTCGGCTGCCCCTGCGGGTCTTCCTGATCATCGGCAACACCATGGCGTTCCAGGTAAAAAGCCAGCTGTGCTCAGCTCTTTTTCTCCTCACTCTTGATCGATGAGCTGGTGGCGGAATGGAGGCGATCAGTGCCTGGAGAGGGACAGCACCTAGACAGCCACTTCACTTTCCTCTCTCCTTGTGGTTAAGTTCAGGTTCAGTCCCGAAGTCCATAAAACATAAGGATACTTCTGAGTGACTGGCAGAGGCAAGTAGGAGATAAAGAGGAAATACTGTCAGTGTGTAGGGTCATTTTTGAACCTCTGTTATCACCCAGTCTGGCTGTTGTGGTCTTTCATAAGTGCATAAGGCAAGAGCTGAGCCTGGCTCCATGGGCAGACATTGGACAAAACATTCACAACTCTGGGTGGATGTCTTAGGACTCTATCACAATGGGGTTGAAGTTAATGTTTCACAGATTCTTCTTTTAAACTGTTGTTTTCAGGTAAGACGATCAAACACTTTTATAGTGCTATCTATATGTCTGGCACTATTCTAAGCACTTGACATAGATTGCCTCATTAAACCCTCATGATAGTCTTAGGAGGTAGGTATTATTGTTATCCCCATTTCACAAATGGGGAAATTGTGTCACTGAGGGTTTAGGTAGACCAACATTATGGTCCTTTTAATGGGTTACCAGGCTGCCTAAGTCAAGTGTTGAAGTTTGTTGAAGCAGAAAGTTTTTAGCAGAGATAGAATGAAGGGGACTGGAGAAAGAGAACTCATAGTTATTAAGCAGTAGCAAAGGGCAAAGGATAGCATGTAGTGAGGGGCCTAGCTTGGAACAAGAGGAAAACACAAGGAAGCCCAGTTAGTCTCCTTCTCCATGGCAATATCCCACGGTTGCATAATCATCTCTGCCATATGCCTTAATGCCTCAAGGGCTCCTGATATTGTCCCCGCGGGGCAAAACAAGGAAGCGAGATTGGCACTGTATGGGATAGAAAGAGTCCCAGAGGCCATTTGGGAATGTGGTCATATCGTGATTTATCTGTCTAGCTTTTTCAAGTTGTATGAGGTATCTCTTGCCAAGGCATCAGAATGGAACTGCCCACAGCTTCATCCATTGACCAGGATGCTAAGACACAAGGTTGCCTGCCTCCTGTTATCCACGCTCAGGGATTAGGCACCCCACACCCCATTTCTTGCTTGAAGAATTGCAGTGTTCCCTCCTAATGAAACTCTGAGCCCTGTACAATCTTCCTGCACTCCACTCACCATATAACCCTCGAGAAGCAGCCAGCCCTGTTCATGTGGTCCTGAGACTTGAAGTTGCTTTTCCACTTATGCTTCAGCAGCAAGTTTAAGGAGAGGAGGCAACTCCATGACTTCTCCTTTGGAGCACCAACTCCTAGGTATTTTGTGAGGTTGGGCTGAGAGCTGTGGGCTCTGGAAGACACCTGGCAATTGGAATTCCCCTGAGAGGGTGTCTTTCCACAGGTCTTCATTCTTCTCTGTTCCTCTAGAATGACGTTTTTGAATGGTCCCGAGATCACCGTGCCCACCACAAGTTTTCAGAAACGGATGCTGATCCCCACAATTCCCGACGTGGCTTTTTCTTCTCTCACGTGGGTTGGCTGCTTGTGCGCAAACACCCAGCTGTCATAGAAAAGGGTTCTACGCTAAATTTATCCGACCTAAGAGCCGAGAAGCTGGTGATGTTCCAGAGGAGGTGAGTGACATGATGATGGAGCTGGGGACCTGGCATTAGGGGACCCCCTTTTTTCTCCTAGGATTTGTCAACATGAGCTGAGAAATTTACTTGGTTTCTATATCTCAAATTACAATTTAAAACCCTAATTTTTAATAGCCCATGGGCCCAGAGCCATAGACTGTTGTTTCTTTTTCTCTGAGCTACCTAAGCCAATTAAATTCAACAAATGTTTGTTGACCTAGGACGGTCATGGATACAAAGCCAAATGTGTCATAGTCCTTACCTTCAAGGAGTTCATAGCTTACTGGGGAGTGGAAGGATAAGCCAAGTGTCCAAATACCTATGATACATGGCAAAATATTTTCCATAGCGAGGAGAGGCACAAAGGGGAGGGAGACTGTAGAGTGGGGAACATCAGGGAAGGGCTTATGAAGAAAGTAGCTTTGGAATCCACTGATGGATGGCACAGGGCAGGTGGGTGGGGGGACAGTGCAAACAGAAAGAAAGAGCTGAAGCGTGTTCCTGCAACAGAGTCCTTTTGCTTGAAATACAGGGTGTGGTAGGAAAAAAGACTAGCAGCAGAGACTGATGCCATTGTTATGGAGTCTTCCAAGCAGACAAGGTGTAATTCAACCCAAGCAATAGGAAACCATAGAAAGGTTTTTGAGCCAGAAGGTGGTATGGTTGGAGGTGTGCTTTAGAACGGTAGCTCTGGGGTGGATGAGAGAAGGCATTGAACTAAAGAGGTGGGGAAGTCTTGGGTTTCCGTGCAGGGAAGTGGTGGTAGGAATGGAGAGGAGTTAAAGGCAGCAGGGCTTACTAATGATACAAGAGTAACAGACTTAACTGCTGAAGGTGTCTAGGAAATCAGTTCCCTGGTAATGTTGATGCTTGCTGTACCTTGGGGAGGAGGAAGAATGGAACAGGGCCTCCAGAGGGACAGATCTGCTGGCATCTAGGACATTTGGGGTGCCTCTCTGAGGGCAAAGAAGAGGAAGGATGAAAAAGATTCCTGGCTAGCAGGAGATGAAGGCAACATACTAAACAAGAATCCTGGGGACTTCTCTGGTGGCCCAGTGGTTAAGACTCCACACGTGCATGGGGCACAGGTTCGATCTCTGGTCCAGGAACTAAGATCCCCTCGTGCCACCTGGTGTGGCCAAAAAAAAAAATAAAAGATTGACTTAAACATAGATTCTGCGAAGAGCACTGCTAAAAGGGAAAGGAAGCCCAAAGGCAGAACAGAAAAACCCGGGAAGGAGAACTCAGTCTGTAATTTGGACCCTGTCTATTTCCCTGAAGTAGTAAAAGAGAGCAATGGATTTAGTCAGGAGATGAAACATTCCAGTCCTTGCTCCACCACTTCCTGGTAGTGTGACCCTAGAAAAGTCATTTAACCCCTCATTACCTCATCTCAGAAGTATGATAATAACACTGTATTCTCAGAAAATGTCCTTGCCCATTCCCTCTTGTTCTGTTGCCTGCCACACTGTGTTCTCAGTGTAGAAAGGGACAGCCCAGCCCTGTGAGAGTGGAAAATCAGGTAGGTCTCAGCGTCCCCTCTCCACTCACTGAGTGTGTGATCTCTCAATGCAGGTACTACAAACCTGGTGTCCTGTTGTTGTGCTTCATCCTGCCCACACTCGTGCCGTGGTATCTGTGGGGTGAAACGTTTCAAAACAGCCTGTTTTTTGCCACCTTATTCCGTTATGCCCTTGGGCTCAACATCACCTGGCTGGTGAATAGTGCTGCCCATATGTATGGATATCGCCCTTATGACAAGACCATCAGCCCCCGAGAGAATATTCTGGTTTCACTGGGAGCTGTGGGTAAGTCAGCAGTCCACAGCAAGACCACGTCTAGTGGTCTGCTGCTTAGGGTATTAGGTTACGTGCCAGAAAAACTAGATTTACCTGTTTTATGACCCCTCTCCATATGTCATTCCACTATAAAACTAAGGGACAGTATTAGAAAGCCCTTGAAAGTTAAGCAACAAGTCCTATGTAAAGAGAAAAGGGTGAAATATAACAATGCCTTTAATTCTAGGTTTAAGAGCAAGCCACAAATACTATGTATGATGAACCCCTTTGGGCTGTTCTCTTCCCAGTCATCTCTGATCTGGGTGGTAGTCTTGCTTGGGGCAGGGAATGCATAAATAGAAGAGTAGGGTCATCTGGGTGGCCAGAAAGCCTAGTATTTTATATTTAGTAGTGATATACAGAACAAATACTTGTCTTTTAACTCACTAAGCTTCTCTTTTATCACCTTCCTGTATTCAGAGGGGCAATATTTGAAGTGTATTACATGCCTTACTACCTGGTGATGCCAGTATGAAGGACATCAAAGCAACTGTTGGTGGTCCTTTATCACCACCTACCACTCTCTTCTCTTATCCTTTATTTTTCTCTCTTCTGTTTCTCTGCTGTGCTGGGAACACTCCCTCCCCACAGTGTGACTTAGGAAACTACCATAAAGCAATTACTCACTGACCTAATGCTGACTATTCAGGAATTTATTTCTACCATTCCTGTTCCAATAGCCAGACAATAGGGTTCTGCCATCTGTCTCCATTTTCTTTTTCTTTTTTTTGGTCTGTCACTCTTTTCAGCTAAATATAGACCTTGACTAAGGCCTGGAATTAGGTTTCCTTAGGCAGACCCCATGGCCTCTTCCAGTGATCAGGGCCTCTGGTCATCCAGCACAGATAGGTAACCTCCCTGCTCCACACATATACATGTGCCATGGCCTAGCTGTCACTCGGTTCTCTTTAAAACCTTCCTTTATACTCTCAACCCTGACCATCTTTTTCTTTTTTATTACTCTCTGTACTAAAGACATCTTTTTCATTCTTTTTTAATTTTCATGCATCTTTCCCTCCTTCCAGACACCGTGTACTGTTCACATGTTCTTACTCTGAACCATGTTTGAAATCAATCACATTATAGGCTATTTTCATAGAAAACCAGTGAATGTCATGGAAGGTTTCTGGAATGAGATCAGTCCTGTACTGCAAACAGATCTGTTGTGAGCTTCCCCTATTCAGAGTGGCTGTCAATATGTCACTTATCATTCGTTCCTTTATCCCTGTTGCTCCCCATTTATCACCTCACCCTTTGTTCTCTGGTCGCCTGTTTCCCCTGCTTGCCTGCCATTCTAATCTTGTTCTTCTTGAATTACCTCCCCACCCCCAGTCACATGCTCATCTTCTCTCTGCCAGAGCTAACCTCCCTGCTTGAGCCTCTCTTGGCTATATCTTGCTGTTCCAGTTACAGAGTCTCATCCTTCTTTTGCCCACTAACCTTCCTCCGCTTTCTTTCCTCTCTTGGCACCGTGTGTGTGTCTGATTGTTTTAAATCTGATAAGTGTGGGCCTAGCTAGTGCTTAGACAGAGCCTAGTTGCAAAGTCATTTATGGAAATTAGCGATCTTCCATCAGTACCTTTAGCCTTGGGGTTATCCTACCCTCCTACTCAGTTCTCATTGAATAAACTGATGAGCCACACTGTGAACAAACCTTGAGATGGTGCCCTGGATGGTGTTATTCCCGTCAAAGGACTTCCTTCCTTGTTGGTTATTAATGTCATTATTACTGTACTGGGGCTCTTTCATCTTCAAAGGGCTCAGCACACTCTTTTATTAGCTATTCTTTACCCCAGCCTCATAAGGGTATTGTTATTGAATGTGGTTCACAAAGAAGAGCCTGCCTAGGACTGGAGAACTCTGTCTATGGAGTTTCCACAGCTTGACTCATTACAGAAATTATTCTGAATCTAGAATTTCTTTGATTTTCCTCTGTCCAGCAAAGTGAACTGCTCGTTTCAGAATTTTAGAGGCTGGAAGGAATACCTAAGCTTTTTGATTCTTATTCCCTCAGAGAGCTTCTGTTTTATCAGCATCACCCCCAGGGTGAAAGCTCAAAGAATTAGGAGCCAAAACAGTCCACTCTGAACCAGTAGAGGCAAGGAAACTTAGGCCCCTGGGCTAGGCCTCCTTTCTTCTGACTTTTGACTGTGTCGCCCAGTTCTCTTGGTACCTTCAACCCTTGGAGAGAGTGCCCATGCGGTGGGGGAAAGTGTGCTTCTTTGCTCATCTTTGTAAGAAACCCAGTAAAAGTTCTTCATTCTGGACTCTCTCTCCGCTCTAACACATGCACATATACACAGAGCCTTTAGGGTCTTATACAAATATGTAGTGAAGCTCTGGAGTTTTCTAGTCTAAAACCCATTCCTACTGATAGCAGTTTCTCTCAAATCATCTTATTTTCTCAGAGAAACTGCCAGCCCTTCTCCCACAAAGGTTCCCAGAGAGCCATGGTGACCAGGTTCTCCCCAGTCATTTCTTAAGATGCCTCTGAGGGGATCTATTTGGTTCAGAGTTTAAAAGACTAGCCGCATTCATTCATTCAACAGCAACAGGTTTCTACTAGGTGTGAGGCATTCTGCTAGGGAACCAGAGTGCCAAGATCAAGAATCCAGCAATCCACAGTATAGCTGCTTAACTTTTCTCTGCTTTTGTTCCAGGTGAGGGCTTCCACAACTACCACCACACCTTTCCTTATGACTACTCAGCCAGTGAGTACCGCTGGCACATCAACTTTACCACGTTCTTCATTGATTGCATGGCTGCCATCGGTCTGGCTTATGACCGGAAGAAAGTATCCAAGGCTGCCATCTTGGCCAGGATGAAAAGAACTGGAGAGGAAAGCTACAAGAGTGGCTGAATTTGTGGTCCCTTGGGTTCCTTTTCCAAAAGCCATCTGGGCAGAGGTTTAATGTTCTGTTTATTAACTACTGAATAATGCTACCAGGATGCTAAAGATGACGTTAACCCATTACAGTACAGTATTCTTTAAAATTTTCTTTTTAAATTGAAAGCCAACAACTCTGCCTTTATGATGCTAAGCTCATGTTCTTATTTCTTCTCCTATCTTCTTTCTCTTCTGTTCCCATTATCCTTCCCTTTGTTTTGTCCCTGTCACCTTCCTTTCTCCTTCTCCTCATTGCCCCCCAGGCAAGCAGGTGGTCAGTCATTGGTGGGTTTCCAGCTTCCAAAGCCTAGACAACCCTTCTGTAGTCTAAAACTAGTGGTCTTTGCCCCGGCTGACCCTTTCCTTGAGCTGTCTGAGCTTTAAGGTGGATGGCTCAAGCTAGAGATATGACAGAGTCTTCAGGGAAGGGCCCTGATGATCTTCAGCCCAGGCTTTTGCTAAATGACATGGAAAAATAACTTTATTTGGCACCAAACTGCAAAAACAGGTAAATTGTCAGGGGAGAGAGTCAGCATGCATGGTATGATTGATAAATAGGATGAGTTGAAGTGGGAAACAAGGCAGGAAGCTCCTGCTGTGATCAGACACCCCTGTCTGCCCATCACCCAGCATGCTCCCTTTCTCTCCTGACTCTGGGAAATATCTGTGGAGCAGGGCAGTCCTAGAACTCAAAAGCAAATCTCAATGTCCTGATATACTTTAGGCTTAGGATAAAGAAGAAGCATTTAGTTTGTGGTAAAAGTGGTCTCTGCTGCAGACGAATTGTTTTCTTTCTTTCATAACAGGAAGATTTCTTATTCTAGATAACAAGAAATCTTGAGGTTGGTTATTTCCAGAATTGCTGATTCCAGCAGCTCAGGAAATTGTCAAAATTCTTTCATCTTTCTACTCTGCCATCGTGGGGATATTGGTCAGCTCCCCTCATAGTAAGAAGGTGGCTACAGCATTTGGAGACTTCAAAAAGAGATACATTGGTGGTATGGTGGTGAGCATAGTTGCCTCCCAAAAAAGAAAGAATTTTAGGAGCTGGAGTTGGGTCAAACATAAAGCTATATATACATGGGTACTTTGGTTGGAATATTAAAGTAATTCTCTTAGAGTATTTCCCTCTGAAAGAGAGGGGGCTTGAAGAAGAGGAAGAATTAGCCAGGTTGCCTCCTTTCCTCTCGCTGCTGGACAGGAGATGGAGAGGTTGAGGGGCAGGATCTGTAGGCAGTTCCTAAGAGATAGGGTTACAAAAGAAAGGCTCTGAGATCACATTGCTGGGGGATTCAGAAGGTTACTGAGTAAGTTGTTGGGTGTCCTGATATGGAAGCTGGTTATACAAACAAGTTAGATGTTGGGTTCATTTCATTAATTCCACTTTCTCCTTGGACTGAGAAAGCATTAGAAGGCTTCTCCCCACAATGTTGAACCCTTTCACTCATTCCTTCTATTAACTTCTAGCTGAAAATATAGGACTGGCTGGGGGATGGGGTAGGAATCTCTTAACTACCCTATCAATTCTTGGTTGTGCCCTCTCTGTCCACTTTCTCCTGCTGGTTTTATCTCCTTGATGTTTCCTTCTTTCTCTGGACAGGCAAGCCTCTTCTGTGTGTATTCAGAGGCAGTGATGGCTACTGCGGTCCCAGTCGTTCCCTCTCTTAGCAACAGAATGGTCAGGGTCACTGAACCACTGTTTCTCTTTACAAAGTTGAGCAAACTGCCACTTTCACTTGGCCTCCAGAGTCTCCATCTATATCCTTGTGCTCCTTACCACACTGATGACTCCAGACAAGGCTGGCAAACCCTGCTAGAAACATCCTGGGCACAAGCATTTGCACTCATGAGGCATGGCCAAGCCGAATGCTCATGTTGTGCCAGAGCCAGCCATGGAGCAAAAGAGGATTTGTTTTTAGTCTCCTCTGTCTGGGTCAGAACCAGAGAGCATGCTGGATGCCCCCGGCTTCCTGGGTAAGCTGCCTAGCCTGAGTCAGTGCTCCCAGCGGACAGTGCGAGGCTTGCAGAAGCAGGGGGAGCCTAGCCTTCACTGGGAAACACAAGAAGCAAAGGCAGGTTCCAAAGTACCTCACTCAGAAGGTGGCCCCAGCCCCCTGGAGGGAGCCAGGGTGTACCGTAAGACCTTGACTGAGGCTTAGGATGTGAGATGCCATGAACTTTGCGGAACAGTGGCTCCGTTCAGCAAACTAACCAGCATTCCCCACAACACAATCTAGGGCAGACAATAGTATAGAGGAGTGTTGGAAGAACCTTGGGTCCCTTTGTCCCTGTAACCTCAGTTGTCTAGGCAGAAACCTGGCTTTATTCTATTTAAAGGTTGAAAATATACAATACAAATGCTCTGCTACTATTGAGCTCCAAGGATGGAAAAGAGGAGAGCATTTCTTCCTGTATTAATTGGATAGATGGAGGCTACAGAGCTTAGGCTAAACTAAAGGCATCCTTGTCTTTTGAGTTCCTCTCAGTAGGGAAAAAAAAAAAGTCTAATGGAAGATCACTGTAGATTAGATCCTCTGACCGAAGCACCTACCCCTTGGAAATGCCTGTGGGGTAGTTTTAATTCCACGGGTCATCAGATGCATGCTTTACAACTGATGATCAAAAACAACTTATCTTTCTATTCTAATTGTGTTCCATGGATCTGATCTATACCATGACCCTACACAAGGCTGGATGATGTCCTTGGGCCCAGGGTACTTGTACTTGTGTAGGTGGGGGTTGTCTACTGAGTAAGGAATACTGTTTTTAAGGTTCTAAAGCTAAATTCAAATGATGCGTTAATGACCCAGAAACTCAGATCTGATGGTGTCTGAATTTCTAACAGTCCTTGCTTTGTGGGTATGCTGACAACTTATCTGGATGCCTTACATCTTTTCCAAACAGTGTTGCCTCTCTGCTCCCTCCCTGCTCCCTCTGTGAAGTCCCTTTGCACCCCAGAGCCTGCAGAAGTGGCTGGTATAAAAGGGGGCCTGGCTAGAGAATGATCAGTGTAGCTGTTTGCAGGATTCCTTTCTGGGCTTCATTTTGGAAACTTTGCTTAGGGCTATTTTTCTTAATTGCCCGCATTTGATGGAGGGTAGAAGGAATTTTGAATGTATTTGATTTATTATTATTATTATTTTTTTTTAGATTAAAAGATGGTTGTAGCATTTAAAATGGAAATTTTTCCTCCTGGTTAGCTAGTATCCTGAGTGTATTCTCTGTAAGTGTAGCTCAAATGGGTCATCATGAAAAGTTCAAGAAAGCTTGATGTCAAAGTTATATGGGTGGTTAAGGCCAGGGCCTGTCCTACCACTGTGCCACTGACTTGCTGTGTGACCCTGGGCAAGTCATTTAACTATAATGTGCCTCAGTTTTCCTTCTGTTAAAATGGGATAATAATACTGACCTACCTCAAAGGGCAGTTTTGAGGCATGACTAATGCTTTTTATAAAGCATCTTGGAATTTTCTTAAGTTCTGAGTATTTTTATAGTAGCAGTATCCACCATGAAGTGTGTCCACCATGAACCACGTGTCCTGGATGCAATCAGGAATCTATATGGTTCTCTCTGAGAGATTGAATAAATGCATCAGATAAGGGGTGGATAACTAGCCAGACAAAATCTGAGAATGCATAAACTCATTGCCATGGAAACATACACAGGATACCTTTTCCTTGATTGGGTGGGATTTTTCCCTTTTTATGTGGGATAGTAGTTATTTGTGACCTAAGAATAATTTTGGAATAATTTCTATTAATATCAACTCTGAAGCTAGTTGTACTGATCTGAGATTGTGTTTGTTCATAATAAAAGTGAATCTGATTGCCCTGTGTCTGAGCTTTTTTGGATGTGATTCAGTCTCTTCACCACCCTGTTTATGTCCTGTTCCTGTACCTTTAAGAGTGAAAAAGTAGAAACCGCAATGGTTGACTCATACCCCAGTAACCTGCCCTGCCCTCCTGCCCTTCTTAGGGGTAACTTTAGGTTAAACTCAGCCTTGGCAGCAGGAATCCAGGAGTCTGCTGCCATTAGATAAAACATGTTAACACCCAGCAAGCACTTTGGGTCTGGGGAAATACCAGGTCTCCTGTGTGTCCATGGTCACATGAGCCCAAAATAGAGAAACAGAGAGGAAGGGAGCAGCAGGAGACACTCTTTGGAAAGCAGTTTTGTACCTGGCAAGCCAGGTTGGGCCATCCAGGTCATTCGTCTGAAATGGAAACAAAAACATGGTCCCTCGGGGGAATAAAGCTTCCTGAAAATGCTGATTAACAGCAGCAGGAAGACAGGAAAAAAATTCAAGGAAAAGCTTGTAAATTCCTGGAATAGAAAGGGCTTCATGATCATTAGTGGGAAAAGGTTTTTAGCTTTTACTACCTTATCTGAGACTGAAGAAGGAAATGGCAACCCGCTCCAGTATTCTTGCCTGGAAAATCCCATGGACAGAGGAGCCTGGCAGGCTACAGTCCATAGGGTCGCAAGAGATGAACATGTCTTAGTGACTAAACCACCACCACCACCTTATCTGAGAATCTGAGTGGAAAAGAGAAGGACATTTTATGGTTTGAGAGAGCTTCATTTTCCAACAGGAGCTACCCGGTCAATGGCTGGGCTTCTAAACATTCACCAGAACCAACCTCCCTCACTTCTTAATGTAAAGTTAACCTCACCTTGGACAAGAAGCAAGATTCTCTCTGATTCTGAGCATCCAACATCAAGTCTATATTCAATGAGGTCTTGCCAGACCTTAATAAGTTGATGGTACACTTTCTTAATATCTGGCTTTCCACCCCTTTCCCTCTATTTTGTTTGAAAGGTTCGGGTTGGACATTTTTTCCTGTTGCTCTATAATTGCCCTATTCCTTCCAAGTCTTACCTTTGTCTTGGAGACAGAGACACAAGCCACATGTAAAAACGGCAGTTGCTATAAACTAAAGCCTACCTAGAATGATATATTTGTGATACCAGATCAGATCAGTCACTCAGTTGTGTCCGATTCTTTGCGACCTCATGAATCGCAGCACACCAGGCCTCCCTGTCTATCACCAACTCCCGGAGTTCACCCAGACTCAAGTCCATCGAGTCAGTGATGCCATCCAGCCATCTCATCCTCTGTTGTCCCCTTCTCCTCCTGCCCCCAATCCCTCCCAGCATCAGAGTCTTTTCCAATGAGTCAACTCTTGCATGAGGTGGCCAAAGTACTGGAGTTTCAGCTTTAGCATCATTCCTTCCAAAGAAATCCCAGGGCTGATCTCCTTCAGAATGGACTGGTTGGATCGCCTTGCAGTCCAAGGGACTCTCAAGAGTCTTCTCCAACACCACAATTCAAAGGCATCAATTCTTTGGCGCTCAGCCTTCTTCACAGTCCAACTCTCACATCCATACATGATCACAGGAAAAACCATGGCCTTGACTAGACGAACCTTTGTTGGCAAAGTAATGTCTGTGCTTTTGAATATGCTATCTAGGTTGGTCATAACTTTCCTTCCAAGGAGTAAGCGTCTTTTAATTTCATGGCTGCAGTCACCATCTGTAGTGATTTTGGAGCCCAGAAAAATAAAGTCTGACACTGTTTCCCCATCTATTTCCCATGAAGTGATGGGACCGGATGCCATGATCTTCGTTTTCTGAATGTTGAGCTTTAAGCCAACTTTTTCACTCTCCACTTCCACTTTCATCAAGAGGCTTTTGAGTTCTTCTTCACTTTCTGCCATAAGGGTGGTGTCATCTGCATATCTGAGGTTATTGATATTTCTCCCGGCAATCTTGATTCCAGCTTGTGTTTCTTTCAGTCCAGCGTTTCTCATGATGTACTCTGCATATAAGTTAAATAAGCAGGGTGACAATATACAGCCTTGATGTACTCCTTTTCCTATTTGGAACCCGTCTGTTGTTCCATGTCCAGTTCTAACTGTTGCTTCCTGACCTGCATACAGGTTTCTCAAGAGGCAGGTCAGGTGGTCTGGTATTCCCATCTCTTTCAGAATTTTCCACAGTTGATTGTGATCCACACAGTCAAAGGCTTTGGCATAGTCAATAAAGCAGAAATAGATGTTTTTCTGGAACTCTCTTGCTTTTTCCATGATCCAGTGGATGTTGGCAATTTGATCTCTGGTTCCTCTGCCTTTTCTAAAACCAGCTTGAACATCTGGAAGTTCACGGTTCACATATTGCTAAAGCCTGGCTTGGAGAATTTTGAGCATTACTTTATTAGCGTGTGAGATGAGTGCAATTGTGCGGTAGTTTGAGCATTCTTTGGCATTGCCTTTCTTTGGGATTGGAATGAAAACTGACCTTTTCCAGTCCTGTGGCCACTGCTGAGTTTTCCAAATTTGCTGGCATATTGAGTGCAGCACTTTCACAGCATCATCTTTCAGGATTTGGAATAGCTCCACTTGAATTCCATCACCTCCACTAGCTTTGTGCGTAGTGATGCTTTCTAAGGCCCACTTGACTTCACATTCCAGGATGTCTGGCTCTAGGTCAGTGATCACACCATGGTGATTATCTGGGTCGTGAAAATCTTTTTTGTACAGTTCTTCTGTGTATTCTTGCCATCTCTTCTTAATATCTTCTGCTTCTGTTAGGTCCATACCATTTCTGTCCTTTATCGAGCCCATCTTTGCATGAAATGTTCCTCTGATATCTCTGATTTTCTTGAAGAGATCCCTAGTCTTTCCCATTCTGTTGTTTTCCTCTATTTCTTTGCATCGATCGCTGAGAAAGGCTTTCTTATCTCTTCTTGCTATTCTTTGGAACTCTGCATTCAGATGTTTATATCTTTCCTTTTCTCCTTTGCTTTTCGCTTCTCTTCTTTTCACAGCTATTTGTAAGGCCTCCCCACTCCTTGGAAAAGTTCACAGATGTACCATGTTCTATATTAGAGGGCTTGAGGCCAAGCATCAACAGAAATCCCACAACCTTTTGGTGCTGGAAGTCTGAGTTCTAAGTCCACCAGACCCGCAGACGCCATGATAACATTTACAATAGCCAGGCACTGTAGCGAGCACTGACAGAGAGCGCATTTTCTCATGGTATGTGAAGTAAGTGCTCTGATTACCCCAGTTTTAGTGATGAGGGAACCGAATTCACTGGGAGAAAAAACACTGTGTGGCAGTAAGCAACAATTCTGTGATCCAGTTCCAGAAGTTCACTCATTAACTGCTCTCCATATGAGTGTGAAGTAGATAACCATCTAAGTAAACCTGGAGTGCACAAATCTCATATGCAAGTGGATGGCCGGTGAGATGCACTCTTAAACAGAGGCAAAGCGTGGCTGCAGTGGCAGGGAGCTAAATTTATGCAAAGTCAAATTGCAGATGCACTCTCTGATCCAGAAGAACCCAACTCATGCCACCTCGTGACCTGTTATAACATTGAACCACACCTGAGTTTTAACCTCTCTGACAATAGAAACCTATCTGACATTTTCTCTAAACTTTTGTAAACTGTACTCTACCTTGCTGTCACATTTTGAGATCCTTAGCAGTATCTCTTAGAGAAGAAAATGGCAAACCACTCCAGTATCCTTGCCTGGAAAATTCCATGGATGAAGGAGCCTGGCAAGCTACAGTCCATTGGGTCACAAAGAGTTGGACACGACTGAGCAACTTCACTTCACTTTAAGGGAATCTCTTCTTTTAGAAATGTCTCCTGCACCTGAACAATCTGTGTTTGATAAAGTTATTGAAAGATCTCACATCTCATTTTAAATTCTGTCTCTGCGACAAAGTGTGTGAAATGTCACAGGGAGTGGGAGTTGTACTCTGTGACCGACAGTTAACTTACTAAGCCGCAGGCAAAGTGCTGCTTCTTGTATGCTGACTTTGGAGCAAATGCCACAGGCCTTAATTGCAGGTTCCAAGCAGTTGAGATTCTATACTAGGATTGCTGGAGGCAGGGCTTTCCCCTTTTCCAGACCCAGGTTACCCCCTCCCCCACCCTGGCCTTCCCAGCCTGCTGCACCCAAGCCACAGAGAGCTCACAAAGCCCAAGTGTCTGCTGTGCTGACTCACGCAGCCCTTCTACGGCCAGGTCAGGATCATCCAGAAGGGCCTGAGGGGGGCCCTCTCCTTTTGGCCATCTCCCGTAGGAGCAGGGAACAGCTAGGGCTGGGCCAAGCTTTAGAACTTTGTGACCGACAAGAGGAAAACGAAAATGAAAGGGCAGACTGCACAGTCAGAGAATTCAGAACAGCAGTGAGGATTCACCCTTCAGTCTTTTTCTTTGCTTGTTTCATATCCATATGTTTTAAGTAAAACTCACATACCATAAAGTTAGCCATTTTAAAGTGAACAACAGGATGACATCTTAGTCCATACGGAACACTGTGCAACCCCTACTTCTATACAGTTCTGAAACCTTTCCTTCACCCCAAAATACTTAGTACTTGTTCCACACTCTCCAAGTCTCCCTCATGCCAGCCCCTGGCAACCTCCAGTCTGCTTTCTGTCTCTATGGATCTACATATTCAGAATATTTCATGCAAATAGAATCCCACAAGATGTGATCTTCTGTTCACACAGACCTTCTGTGTCTGGCTTCCTCCTCTCAGCACAGTGATTTTGACGGTCACCCACGCTGTAGTATGTATCAGTACTTCATTCCTTTTTAATGCCAAATAATATACCATTGTATAAATACACCACAATTGCTTTCTCTATTCCTCTGTTGTTTCCACCTTTTGACTATTGTGAATCGTGTTGCTATGAACACTTGTGTGTAAGAAATTGAGTGTGTGTGTGCTCACTCACGTCTGACTCTGCTGCGACCCCATGGACTATAGTCTGCCAGGCTCCTCTGCCCATGGGATTTTCCAGGCAAGAATACTGGAGTGGGTTGCCATTTCCTCCCCCAGGGGCTCTTCCCAACCCAGGGATCAAACCCACGTCTCCTGCTTGGCAGGAGGATTCTTTACCACTGAACCACCTGAGAAGCCCCAAATAATTGAGTCTGGTCTTCAATTTATTTGGGTTTATACCTAGGAGAGGAATGGCTAGATTATATGGCAATCCTACATTTAACTCTTTGCAGAACCACCAAACTGTTTTCCACAGCAGATGCACCATTTGTTTCCACAAGCAATGCTCATATCACGCATATTCTTTTATTTTTTTCAGCCTTTATACTTAACATGTACCCATTTGTTCCTTTCCTGCTCCCTACTTGCAAGAAAGCCCAGTTCCCACTGACCTCCCTTTCCCTGGGGGTAGAGGATGGGAGAAGCTGCACCTCTAGTAGAAAGATGATCACCCCATAAACTGGGGCAGCAGGAGCCCCTCTGGCTTTATGCTTTGCCTCTGCTCTTGCCTCTTCAACAAACAGGATTCTGTGACCAGGAACAGAGGAGGGTAGGCTTCCATCTCCCTGTGGCACACCCACCACAGCCATTTACGTTATCCCATAAAACGACCTTCCCAGCGTCCTCCAACACTTCCCTCCTCACACAGAATATTCCATTAAACTGTCTTAAACAGCCAAAACTGAGAACAGAAAGGAAGCAGCTCCGTGTGGAAGCTGCCAACCTTGGCTCAGCTCTGCAGGCGAGTGTTTTAACTCTCAGCTCAAGCTTAAGATCTCCGAAGACACAACTCCGAGCCTTGTGCTGCCCATCCCCCCGGCTAAAGGGCCTGCCAGTCTGAGCTTGTCTGGGCCTGGCTGGGCGCAGACATGAATGGAAAGGAAGAGCTTCCCTCTCCACCCCCTCTCACCAGGGTTACTGCTGGTCACAGAGCTATTTACATTTACAACAGCCCAACAGCGCCTGATCAGGCGCGAGCCAATCAGCAGCCCCCAAGCTTGTCTGACTCCGTCTGCGCCAATCAGGAGGTGCTATCCTTATAGCCTCTCTCTCTTTGAATCACACAGGTCGGTTGTCGCCTGTTTTGGGGAGGGGAGCCTGACTCAAGAGTTCACGCTCTCTCTAGACCTCAGTTTGCCATTCACTGGAATAGGGAAAATACTGAAACAACACTCAGCTGGGGAGACAGCTGCACATAGAATTCTAGGAGAGTGTTATAAACGAATGGAGAACACTGTGTCTTCCTTCCCAGCACAGATCCTGTGCTTCTTTGCTTCGAAAAATTGTATAGAGTTTCTCCTCCCTCACTGCCAGCCCCTCTCTGACTCAGGATTATCAATATGGGCTCTTAATCCATGATTGCTTTGCAGGCGGTGCGACGTTGCTGACCACAACAGGCCAGTAGGCAGAGCTAATTTTTATTCTCACCAGCAATAGGGCAAACACCTGTCAGTAAAAGGCAAAGAGCGAAGGATCAGCAAAACAGGCTACAGACTGGATAGTCACAGGGTAGAGCAGAAGCAAGAACGTGTTTGGGAGCGGTCAGGGCTGATGTAACCAGAACATGCGGGACTTGGAGTGCAACGTGGCGAGAGGCCTTTAAAGCCGGCCTCGAGCATTTAAACATGCTTCCGTCACTGATACAGAGCCCCTGGAGCCACCAGTTATTTTCAAGCAAGAGAAGAAAATAATCTCCGTTCTTCCAGAAGTTATCTCTGATGATTCAGAAAGTTAACATAAAGAGTAGATCAAGGGAGGGTCAGATTAGGGCTGGAAGATCAGATAGGAGGTCATGAGAGCTAAACACATGAGGTCTAAGCACTAGGATCAGATCAGATCAGATCAGTTGCTCAGTCGTGTCCGACTCTTTACGACCCCATGAATTGCAGCGCGCCAGGCCTCCCTGTCCATCACCAACTCCCGGAGTTCATTCAGACTCACGTCCATCGAATCAGTGATGCCATCCAGCCATCTCATCCTCTGTCGTCCCCTTCTCCTCTTGCCCCCATTCCCTCCCAGCATCAGAGTCTTTTCCAATGAGTCAATTCTTCGCTTGAGGTGGCCAAAGTACTAGAGTTTCAGCTTTAGCATCATTCCTTCCAAAGAAATCCCAGGGCTGATCTCCTTCAGAATGGACTGGTTGGATCTCCTTGCAGTCCAAGGGACTCTCAAGAGTCTTCTCCAGCACCACAGTTCAAAGGCACCAATTCTTCGGCGCTCAGCCTTCTTCACAGTCCAACTCTCACATCCATACATGACCACAGGAAAAACCATGGCCTTGACTAGACGAACCTTTGTTGGCAAAGTAATGTCTCTGCTTTTGAACATGCTATCTAGATTGGTCATAACTTTCCTTCCAAGGAGTAAGCGTCTTTTAATTTCATGGCTGCAGTCACCTTCTGTAGTGATTTTGGAGCCCAGAAAAATAAAGTCTGACACTGTTTCCCCATCTATTTCCCATGAAGTGGTGGGACCGGATGCCATGATCTTCGTTTTCTGAATGTTGAGGTTTAAGCCAACTTTTTCACTCTCCACTTCCACTTTCATCAAGAGGCTTTTGAGTTCCTCTTCACTTTCTGCCATAAGGGTGGTGTCATCTGCATATCTGAGGTTATTGATATTTCTCCCGGCAATCTTGATTCCAGCTTGTGTTTCTTCCAGTCCAGCGTTTCTCATGATGTACTCTGCATATAAGTTAAATAAACAGGGTGACAATATACAGCCTTGACGAACTCCTTTTCCTATTTGGAACCAGTCTGTTTTTCCATGTCCAGTTCTAACTAAACACTAGGATAGTAATGGCCAAATGGAAAGGACGGGCAGCGGGTTGAGAGGTCTTTTGGAGTCAAATCAATAGCACTTAATTGATCGGATGCTTCCCAGGTAGCGCTAGTGGTAAATAATGATCCTGCCAAGGCAGGAGACAGAAGAGACACGGGTTTGATCCCTGGGTTGGGAAGATCCCCTGGAGGAGGGCATGGCAACTCACTGCAGTATTCTTGCCTTTAGAATCCCATGGACAGAGGAACCTGGTGGGCTACAGTCCATGGGGTCACAAAGAATCCGATACGACTGAGGCAGCTTAGCACGCATGCGAGATGACCTGGGAGAGTAGTCAGAGATGACTTTGAGGTTTCACTCCTGTTTGACTGGAAAGGAAGCACCTGCACTAACTGAAATAGGTGGTTTAAAAAAGAGAGAGAAGCAGATTTTGGAAAGAGAATAGGAGTCCAATTTTTAATATGTGGAGTTGAAATTACAAGAATATCTATGTGGAAAAAATACCTAGTAGACTGCAGGGAATAGGGATCTTAGTGCTAGGAAGAGAAATAAAGATGAGCTCCAAGGGATTTATACTGAAACTAGGAAGAAAACTGATCACCTGGGAAGGGACTGCACAGTAAGCAGATTCAGCAAAAGAATCTTGGGAAATACTGACACTTAACAGGAAGAAAGAGGACATAGAGTTAGCAAAACCTAGACTAACAAGTATGAGGGAAAACAAGCAAGCAAACTAGAACAGCATATGAGAAGTAAAATATTAATTCCAGAAAGAGGGAGCAGGACATTGCAAAAAACAGATATCTGACAAAAGGATTGGTTAAATAAATTATGAAACGTTCATTTAATAGACTACTATGCAGAAATTAAGATTATCTCGTAAAATTATTGCCATCAGATGTTTAATAAATCTTGTTAAGAGAAGCATTCATTTTAAAAAATAGTATGTGCAAAATTATTTTTTAAAATTACATATATGACTGCAAATGGGCATGAGGGAAATTTTAGGGGGAGGGAACTGTTCTACATGCTGATTGAGGCAGTGGTAACACGGCTGTATACAACTGCCAAACATCCTCAAACCATAATGCCTTAGAGAAGGAAAGTGGCTGTCAATGGTGTCTATTTCATAGAGTTATTCTGGGAATTAAGTGGCATGTTGCCTGGAACATAAGAAGGGCTTGGTCAGTGGTGAAGGAAAGGGTAATGGTGAAGAAGGAAAAACTTCTTCCTCTTCCCTTTCTAGGTTTGTCTGTTGTTCTAAGAATTAAGTTGACATGAGACAGATTAACAAGAGATAATAAAATTCAGTTGCATACATATACGGGCCCTATAAGAAAAATGAGATCCAAAGACAAGCTGTTATAGGTCTTGGGAGAAGTAAGCCACTCCTCACCGGATTTGTCCAACCTCTTGTATGGGGTGTGATAATGGATAAGCTTACCTCTTTGATTCCACTTAATTCTTTAAAAATATTTAGCTTTTTAAAAAAGTATTGAATTTATTACAATATTGTTTCTGTTTTTATGCTTTGTTTTTTTTTGGCTATGAGGCATGTGAGATCTTAGCTCCCTGACCACAGATTGAACCCTCATTCCCTGCATTGCAAGGTGAAGTCTTAAGTATTAGACCTGCAGGGAAGTCCCAGGTTCCACCTAATTTTAAGACTATGATTTTAAGTACATGAAAGCCCTTTCTCAAGGTGATAGAAGTTAAATTTTGTTGTTTTCAGTCTGTGGAATAGGTGTCCACCTTGCCTCTTTTGATTGTCTAAGCAATACCCCATCTCTTTATGGTTTTAAGCACATCTATTTAAATTACCTTTATGACCTGGAATAGAGGAGCTTAAAATGGTCATGTCTGGCTGATAACAACTAACTGCATTTCAAAGTAGGCCTCTGGTAGAAATTTTATTATTATTGTGTTTTATTGAAGTATAGTTGATTTGCAATATTACGTTAGTTTCAGATACACTGACTGAACTGAACTGAACTGATACAGCATAGTGATTCAGTTTTTTGTTTTTTTTTTTACCTTATGATAACTGTTAAAAGTTATCATAAGGTAATGGCTATAATTCCCTGTGCTATACAATATATCCCTGTTTCTCTGTTTTATATACAGTAGTTGATGTCTCTTAACTCTATACCCCTAATTTTCCACTCTCCCTTTCCCTATCCCCTTTGGAAATTTGTTTTCTGTGAGTCTGTTTCTGCTTTGCCTACACATTCATTTCTGTTATTTTTATTTATTTGTGTTATTTAGATTGCACATAAGTGATATCATACCGTATTTGTCTTTCTCTGTCTGCCTTATTTTACTAAGCATAATATTCTCTAGGTCCATCTATGGTGCTGCAAATGGCAAAATTTCATTTTTTCTTAATGTCTGAGTAAAGTTCCATTGTGGGATTTCCCAGATGGCTCAGTGGTAAAGAATCTGCCTGCCAATGCAGGAGACACAGGAGACGTGGGTTCAGTCCCTGGGTCGGGAAGATCCCCAGGAGAAAGGAATGGCAACCCACTCCAGTATTCTTGACTGGAAAATCCCATGGACAGAGGAGCCTCACAGGGTCACAAAGAGCTGGACATGACTGAGCACACACGCACACAAAGTTCCAGTGTGTGTGTGTGTGTGTGTGTGTGTGTGTGTGTGCCACATCTTCTTCATCCATCTGTCTGTTGAGGGGCATTTGGGTTGCTTCCATATCTTGGCTGTTGTAAATAGTGCTGCTATGAACATTCAGGTGCGTGTATTTGATTATTTGGCTTTAATATGGGTGCACATTATATTTTATTATCTGTATCACTCATTTTGGCATTCTGCAATATAATGGAGAAGCTATTGGATGAGGAGTTAACAGGTCCTAGTTTCAAATGAAACTAAATACATGACTTCGAGAGAGGCATTAAATGCAGGAATTTTCAACACGTGCCCAAGAAGCTTTCAGGGATCTTTGAGACCACAATGAACTTCATAATAATATTAAACCTTTGTTTGTCTTTTTTCACCATCATGTTGACATTTGTACCAAGTAATGGAAACTTTTTGCACCTTGACAGGAATCAAGGCCGCAGCACCAAATTATACTAGTGTCATTGCATTTCTCACTGTCGCCCACTTGGAGGGAGTCCAGTTTCACTTACAACTGTTCTTGATTAGAAAGTAAAATTTATTAATTATATTAAATCTTGACAGTTGAGAAATATCTTTTAAAAGTTCTGTGTCAAAAACAGGACGTATGCATAGAGCACTTCTGCTAACTATCACAAAATGATTATATAATCTTGAGAAAATGCATTACTGTAAACATTTGAGTTGTGACTGTAAACATTTGAGTTTTGTTAAATTAAGCACTTTTTTCTAATCATTTTTTTCATAAAAGATCATTTTTACTTAAAGGAATGACTGACAGGCAAACTATAGACATTCAGACAGATGTTATTTAGAACATTAGTGATAGTTTTCGTCAATGAAAACATCAGATTGTTTTCATTAGTGAAATCTAGGAAACAACTGCCAGTCTATGTTCTCATGAGGAAGACTTGCATGTGGCATTGAGTTGGACAACTTCCCCCAAATTACAGGCTCCTCTGATGAAATCGGTGGTATTACTAATGATGGTGATTTTTTAATATTGTAGAATGAAATGTATCAACATTTTGGAGGATTTGCATAACTTTGTGAGCCAGTGTTTTCAAAACAAACAAAGAGCATTACAAAATCACGCATGGGTAAAAGGTGCATTTGAGATGCAAGAGAGATCAATGGATTCTAATAAAAACAACAAGTTCATTGATGTGGTTTCATATTCCGCACTGCAACTAACTGTCAGGATTCTTCGGCAGAACATTCAGAAGCTCGCGACTGAGCTGCATCTGGCTGTTTTAAGAAATAAAAAAGGGGGAGATGCCGGGAGCCGGCATATTGCGTGCATATTGCATATTGAGTGCATATTGCATATTGAGTGCAGCACTTTCCACAGCACCATCTTTCAGGATCTGGAATAGCTCAACTAGAATTCTATCACTGCCGGGAGCCAGCGTGAGGCACTCCACCCATGACAAAGGTCATGAGGAAGGAGGCTCGGCATACGCAAAGGCGGGATCGAGCCTCAGGAGTCCCCCTGGAAATTCTCGAGCATCTACCCCCAAAACCAGAGTCTGCCTACTTTCTGCTTTGTGCTTTCACCTACACCTCTGACTTTACCGGGGGCTGTCCCCCACTACCTCTCTCTGAAAAAAGAGTTAGCTTACAGCTCCAGTTAATAATTCCTGGGTGTGACAGTGTTTCAACCTACAAACTCCTTTGGAAATCCTCTAGCCTGCCTGAATAGGTTTTTCCAGCCACATGTGATTGTTCAGAGCCTCCCAACTGTGAGAGGCAGGAGATGTTCTAATCTGTCTAAACACAGATTCCTTTGAGTAGTTAAAAGATTGATTAGAAATTGTATTGGTGAAGGGTTTTTCACTTATTGGGCCAATGTTTGCTGCTAAGTCTCCATACTCCTTACCTACTGTGTCCTTGGCAGTGTATTGATTGATATAATGGGTGTATAGAAATGTAAGTAGTAGCCTCAATGTTTGTAACCTTGGACCCTTGAGTTAATTCTTTTTTTTTTTTTATTTTATTTTATTTTTAGACTTTACATAACTGTATTAGTTTTGCCAAATATCAAAATGAATCCGCCACAGGTATACACGTGTTCCCCATCCTGAACCCTCCTCCCTCCTCCCTCCCCATTCCATCCCTCTGGGTCGTCCCAGTGCACCAGCCCCAAGCATCCAGTGCATCAAACCTGGACTGGCAACTCATTTCATACATGATATTTTACATGTTTCAATGCCATTCTCCCAAATCTTCCCACCCTCTCCCTCTCCCACAGAGTCCATAAGACTGTTCTATACATCAGTGTCTCTTTTGCTGTCTCGTACACAGGGTTATTGTTACCATCTTTCTAAATTCCATATATATGCGTTAGTATACTGTATTGGTGTTTTTCTTTCTGGCTTACTTCACTCTGTATAATAGGCTCCAGTTTCATCCACCTCATTAGAACTGATTCAAATGTATTCTTTTTAATGGCTGAGTAATACTCCATTGTGTATATGTACCACAGCTTTCTTATCCATTCATCTGCTGATGGACATCTAGGTTGCTTCCATGTCCTGGCTATTATAAACAGTGCTGCGATGAACATTGGGGTACTCGTGTCTCTTTCCCTTCTGGTTTCCTCAGTGTGTATGCCCAGCAGTGGGATTGCTGGATCATAAGGCAGTTAATTCTTTTCCTGATTGAGCCCACCTCACCTTTGCCCTATAGGAATGCAGCTTTGTCCAATGCTTTTTTGGAGGCTGGTGCCTGACTTTGGAATAAACACCTTTAGAGAAAAATAAGTTTCTTAAAATGTTAACAGGCCTCCTGGCCAGAAGATGATGTAATTCACCTGAACTTTTGCATATGATAAGTTTGAAAGCCTGGCTTCGATTAGGACCAGGAACTGCTGTCTTTGCATGACTCCACCCCTTCCCCCATTATCCTCTATGCATAACTTAAGGTATAAAAACTACTTTGGAAAATAAAGTGTGGGCCTTGTTCACTGAAACTTGGTCTCCCCATGTCGCTCTCTCTCCCAAATTCTGGCTGAGTCTCCATCTGGAGTGCGGAACCCGCCATGCTTGCTAATTATGCCTGGGCTTCTAAGATCCGACTGGGGAGGCCTCAGTGTCTCCTCTCCTTCGGGAGAACGGAAGGACGCCTGCGGCCTACGTAAGTGGTGCAAACTTCTTGTCTTGAAGTTTTATTGGTCTCCTGCGTAAACCAAGCTACTCAGCCTCTTTTCTCCACTGAATTTTCCTACTGAGCTATCCTCATTCTATTACTCTTTATATCCTTAATTAACGTTTAATTAAGCAGTTGTTTCCTGACCCTCGCCTACGCCATCTCTCCTTCGAATACCCTGGATCAGCTGGGGCTGGACCCCGGCAACTAACCTTTAAGTTGGTTGTTATTTTTCCATAAAAATTTGTTATGTTATCTGTTTATGTTAACATGTAATAGGTTACTTTTGACTAGACGGACCTTTGTTGGCAAAGTAATGTCTCTGCTTTTTAATATGCTGTCTAGGTTGGTCATAACTTTTCTTCCAAGGAGCAAGTGCCTTTTAGTTTCATGGCTGCAGTCACCATCTGCAGTGATTTTGGAGCCCCCCAAAATAAAGTCTGTCACTGTTTCCATTGTTTCCCCATCTATTTGCCATGAAGTGATGGGACCGGATGCCATGATCTTAGTTTTCTGAATGTTGAGTTTTAAGCCAACTTTTTCACTCTCCTGTCACAGAGTCAGACACGACTGAGCAACTGAACTGAACTGAATAGGGTACTATCTTACAGGTTATTGATAGGTTGTTGTTTAGTCACTCAGTCGTGTCTAGCTCTTTGCAACCCAATGGACTGTAGCCAATTGGCTCCTCTAGTAGAGAATCCATGGGATTCTCTAGGCAAAAATACTGGAGTGGGTTACTGTGCCCTTCTCCAGAGGATGTTCTCAACTCAGGGATCTAACCTGTGTCTCCTGAATTGGCAGGCAGATTCTTTACCACTGAGCTACCAGGGAAGCCCTAATGATAGGTTATGTGGGTTTATTCTATAAAGCCCATATAAACAAACCCTCTTCAGAGTCCTCTATTTTTTTTATAACAGCTCTATTGAGATATAATTCACATACCAAAAAATTCAGCTATTTAAAGTGTATAGTTCAATGGTGTTTAGTATATTCACAGGATTGTGTAACCATCATCACAATCAATTTTAGCAGAGCCTCACTAAACAATTATTAGCAGACTGATTAATATAGCATAAACAATCTTGCCTATGTTCTCAGGGAGGCAGAAAGAAAAGTTACGTTTTTGGAAGTCACTGCCCAATCCCCACCCACTTTTTGCTGTCAACTTGCTAACCTTGCAATTAATTAGACTCATAGCCTTTTTTTTCCCACCTGCATTGTTAAGCAAAATCTTCCACATGCTGTTTGTAAAATTAATATTTTGAATATAAGCATGGTAAATTTCATCTTTTGTTAATCTTAACTTTGCATACTATTGAGTTTTTTGAATCCCCAATTCATTCTTCTATGATATTAAATATCTCTTCCAGCTTTGCTTAATCAAAAATAGGATAAGCATGCCTGCTCTGTCACAGATAAGAGGGTTGTCTAGGTCAGAGCCAAGGACAGTGCGAAATGTTTTGAACTAATCTAAAATGAGAGATTCTTCTCCCCTGAGTACCATGCAATGAACAGATAAGCTCACCTGACCTACCAGGGTCACTTAACTGTGTCCTCCAAAAAGTTCTCTTGTTTATATCATGGGCCAGCCTTAGAACCAGAGCCAGTAGACAGCCAGTGAAAGGGAAAGAAAAAATATTCTAGAATTTGGTAGCTTAACGGTAATGTTCTCCGCAAAAATAACCAAAGCTAATAGGGTTTCTGCCTTTTATCCCTTGTGAGGGCAACACAGTAAGATGAAATGTAACAGAAACAGCCTGTTAACCAAGCGCTAACAACTTGGCAAGTGTCGGTCTCTGCTAAAAGCAGATGTACCCTGAGGCCATCCCTGTCTCTAAAGAAGGAGAATCTAAAGGAAGAAGGAGTAGAAGGTGCATTTAGAATCAAGGGTTTCAGAATCAAGATATTCAGTGAAATGTAAGGAAGAGGAAATACATTAGGAGAGATTATCTGAGTCTCTTTGAGATTTGTAACATCAGTGGAAAGGCTTTAAACTGTCCCCGGAGAAGTTATCTACTGATAATGGACTAAAGGTGACCCACGGTTCCTAACAAGATCCCAGAAGGGCAGATCCCAGACTCAACCAGTTTCCCTTTCCTCTGTCAGAACTTTGGTTTGTTGAGGTGGTGGAGGTACTGGGGAGAGGCTGGCAATTTATGAGATAAGACAGGATTTGATAATAGATTGAAGGGGTGGGGAATGTTGCAATGGGCTCTGTTCACTTGAAAAGTCTTTTGTAGTTTCTTTGAATTTTGTTTTTATGTTAGGCCTAAGTTATACATGTACACAAGAGTCAAATAGTTTTATAGGTCTTGTTTTGAAAATAGCAGTATGCCATCCACCTCTCTTCACCATTTTCTGTTCCACAGAAGTTAACTATTTTCAACTCTTCTTTATTGAATTTATCAATATTGCTTCTGGGTTTGTTTTTGTTTTGTTTTGTTTTTTTTTTTATGTTTTGGTTTTTTGGCTGCAAAGCAGGTTGGATCTTAGCTCCCTAACCAGGGATTGAACCCTCATCCCCAGTGGACTGCCAGGAAAGTCCCCATTTTCAACTCTTTTTAGCTGACTCTTTTGGCCTTTACTTCTCTATCTCTAAATGACACACTTATGTGGCTATCTGTTGGTATATAGATTTCACATACGTTATTTATGGACGTCCCTCCATGAAAGATGAGACGCCCACCTTCGTTATCATTATCACCACCACATTCACATGGGCTGAGCAGGCTTCACCTTCCCTGTCCTCTCCAAATGGCTGTGTTCTGATATTTGGTTAAAACAATATTCAGTGTTTATATTACTATGACTATGTAAATATTGCTAACATATAAGCCATGAGATAAACCCATGATTTATCTCTTGCACAACCTTTTGTTTTCTCTGGCCCTCACGATGACATTTTTTTTTTCATTTAGTTTTCTACGTACTTAATCATCAATTCAACCCAAACTCCCCATTAATTGTCTACATCTCTTCTCAATAAATTTGGTCATGTTAGGTATTCTCTCAGTTTCATCTTGAAGAAATCTCCCCTGGAGCCCTTTCATCTGCTCCAACCTAGACTGGTTACTCTTTAGGCTGCTGCAGAGCTCTTGCTCTGGGAATTCTCTTTGGCATCATCGTAGAGATTCCCTTTTCTTTTTTTCTAGGTTGGATTCCCTGCTCCTGTATCCTGTGTGACCCTTTTTCTTGGTTTCTTCTTTTTCTGAAGAAACCCATTCTCTGTATTAATCTCATGAAAAAGAGTGTTCTTAAGATAGTCTCTTTGTCCTTAGTTTTCCAAAATTTCATGATGCTGTGCCTTGTTCTGGATCCATTTTCATTCAACATCAAGGACTTTGGTGGATTCTTCAATCTAGAAATCCTTGTCATTCAATTCTGATAAATTTTTTGATTGATTATTTCCTCCTCATCCACTCTTTATTCTCTCACTCTAGAGTCTCCAGAATTGATCCTTTAGTAGAAAAAAAAAATCATTCTCTTTTATTTTCCATGTCTTTTTCTTTTGCTTGATTTTCTAGGAGGTTTCTTCAACTTCACCCTACAAACTTCTAATGCATTTTTTTAAGATCTTATACTTTAATTTCTAAAAGTTCTTTTGGACTTTTCCTTTTTATTGCCTCTTATCTTGTTCTATGGATGCAATATTTTCATTTATCCCTTTAAAAATATTAATGATAATGTGAGGGAATATTTTCCTTCTCTTTGCATAGTCTCTTGTCCTCCAAGTTTTTTCTTTTTCCTGTTTTTTGTTTGGGCAGATATATTTCCACAGATAACTGATGATCCTTAGTTCTCTGTCTACATACAAGAGTAGGGCACCAAAGAGCCAATCAGAGGCTCTGAGCATGTGTTGGACACATTTGATTTCCACTGGACATAAGCAGATCTCTGTGTTTCTGACTGGATTCTTTCTTTGAGTCATCCTCAATATCGTAGGTTTTTCCTTTTAGGCTATCAGCCTCTGCAAAGAAGCCCCTCAATTTCCTGCCTGAATAGTTCAGCTTGGCTGCCAGCATTTAGAAGCTGAAAGAGGATGTAAATATTCTACTGAGCATGGGAATATTTTGTATAATATTGTGTGGTTTCTGTCTCCTAAATGGACCCGGATTGATATAACAACTCTTTCTTTAACTGAATCTGGTGTTTCCCTATCAAGAAACCCTTGATTTTACCCTGTCCAATGAATAAACCTCCAGTGTTATATGTTGAGTTGAGGTACCACCAAATCTTGAACCTTAGTGGCTTCTTGAGTGTAAATCACAATGCTTCTTGGTTCTCCCCCACTACTAGCTTAAGCTTTAGCTTTCCAGGTTCTTCTAAGACAGTGATCATTTTTTCATCTGTTTTCCAGCTTCTGAACTCTTATTGTGGTCTTGTCTCCCGTTCTTCATGTCCTTGTGAGATTCAGTTCAGTTCAGTCGCTCAGTTGTGTCCAACCCTTTGTGACCCCATGAACCGCAGCATGCCAGGCCTCCCTGTCCATCACCAACTCCCAGAGTCCACCCAAACCCATGTCCATCGAGTTGGTGATGCCATCCAACCATCTCAACCTCTGTCGTCCCCTTCTCCTCCTGCCCTCAATCTTTCCCAGCATCAGGGTCTTTTCAAATGAGTCAGCTCTTCGCAACAGGTGGCCAAGTATTGGAGTTTCCGCTTCAACATCACTCCCTCCAATGAACACCCAGGACTGATCTCCTTTAGGATGGACTGGTTGGATCTCCTTGCAGTCCAAGGGACTCTCAAGAATCTTCTGCAACACCTCAGTTCAAAAGCATCAATTCTTTGGCACTCAGCTTTCTTTATAGTCCAACTCTCACACCCATACATGACCACTGGAAAAACCATAGCATTGACTAGACGGACCTTTGTTGGCAAAGTAATGTCTCTGATTTTTAATATGCTGTCTAGGTTGGTCATAACTTTCCGAGGAGTAAGCATCTTTTAATTTCATTGCTGCAGTCACCATGTGCAGTGATTTTGGAGCCCCCAAAAATAAAGTCAGCCACTGTTTCCCCATCTATTTCCCATGAACTGATGGGACCAGATGCCATGATCTTAGTTTTTCGAATGTTGAGCTTGAAGCCAACTTTTTCACTCTCCTCTTTCACTTTCATCAAGAGGCTCTTTAGTTCTTCTTCACTTTCTGCCATAAGGGTGGTGTCATCTGCATATCTGAGGTTATTGATATTTCTCCTGGCAATCTTGATTCCAGCTTGTGCTTCTTCCAGTCCAGCGTATCTCATGATGTACTCTGCATATAAGTTAAATAAGCAGGGTGACAATATACAGCCTTGCTGTACTCCTTTTCCTATTTGGAACCAGTCTGTTGTTCCATGTCCAGTTCTAACTGTTGCTTCCTGACCTGCATATAGGTTTCTCAAGAGGTAGGTCAGGTGGTCTGGTATTCCCATCTCTTTCAGAATTTTCCACAGTTTATTGTGATCCACACAAAGACTTTGGCATAGTCAATAAAACAGAAATAGATATTTTTCTGGAACTCTCTTGCTTTTTCCATGATCCAGCGGATGTTGGCTATTTGATCTCTGGTTCCTCTGCCTTTTCTAAAACCAGCTTGATATACCTCCTTTACTATTACTTTACTAGGGTTTAGGGAGGGAGAAAATGCATGTATTCAAAATGTCTTCCTTATCTGGAAACTTTCCTGTAGTCTCTCAGAACCTATTTATCCCACATAGATTCATGGAGTACCTCATACTGCTTAAGCACTCAGGACACGTCAGTGAACAAAACAGAATACCCTTGTACTTATAGAATTTACATTTGTGTGCTTGTATGTATATCTGTGTGTATGTAAGGAGAGATAATAAAAATAAACCTAAATCCATAGAGTATATATTAGTTATTATATAGGTAAGGTAGAAATTGCAACAGGAGGAGAGAGTATGGAGAAAATGGAACCCTCCTACACTGTTGGTAGGAATGTAAACTGGTATAGTCACTATGGAGAACAGTATGGAGGGTCCTTAAAAAAACTAAAAATAGAGTTACTATATGATCCAGAAATTCTACTTGTGGGCATATATCTGGAAAAAACAAAAACTGATTCAAACAAATACCTGCACCCCAATGTTCATAGCAACACTATTTACAATAGTTAAAACATGGAAGCAATGTAAGTGTTCATTGACAGATGAATAGGACAAAGAAAATGTGGTATGTATATACAATGGAATATTACTCAGCCATAAAAAAGAATTAAAACCTGCCATTTGCAGCAATATGAATTAGACCCAGAGATTATCACACTACAGTATACTAACGCATATATATGGAATTTAGAAAGATGGTAACAATAACCCTGTGTACGAGACAGCAAAAGAGACACTGATGTATAGAACAGTCTTATGGACTCTGTGGGAGAGGGAGAGGGTGGGAAGATTTGGGAGAATGGCATTGAAACATGTAAAATATCATGTATGAAATGAGTTGCCAGTCCAGGTTCGATGCAGGATACTGGATGCTTGGGGCTGGTGCACTGGGATGACCCAGAGGGATGGTATGGGGAGGGAGGAGGGAGGAGGGTTCAGGATGGGGAACACATGTATACCTGTGGCGGATTCATTTTGATATTTGAAAAAAACTAATACAATTATGTAAAGATTAAAAATAAAATAAAATTAAAAAAAAAAAACAAAGTAATTCAAATATATGATATAACTTATATGTGGAATCTAAACAAATGATATGAATGAACTTATTTTTAAAACAAATTAGACTCAGACATAGAAAACAAACTTATGGTAACCAAAGGAGAAAGGAGGAGAGGGATAAATTAGGAGAATGGGATTAATAGATACATACCACTATACAGAAAATAGATTAACAACAAGGACCTACTATATAATGCAGGGGACTATATTCAATATCTTGTAATAATCTATAATGGAAAAGAATTTGGAGAACACATATAAATATGAACCACTTTGCTGTATACCTCAAACTAACACAACACTGTAGATCAACTATACTTCAATTTAAAGAAAGTGCAGCAGCAATCAGTAGTAATTGGCAGGGGGGAAGGCTGCAGTATTTATTAATAATAAAATGATCAGTGTAGGTCTTATCAAGAAAGTAAAATTTGAGCAAAGACTTGAAGGAATTTGAATCATAAATATGTATATTCCTTGTTGGATGGATTTCCACATATTTTCCATAAGTTTAGCCTCTGTTTATCCTTAGCTTAAAGGGAGACCAAAGTCTTCTCTTTATTGTGCACCCTCACTGTATTTGGCTTATAACTCTTCAGAGAACCCACCCTCACTAGCTGCCTACATGCCTGGAGAGAGATTTGAACTTAGGGGCTAACCAGCCATATTCTTTTGGGTAAACACACAATTCTTGAATCTCGGTTTTTCCATTTGTATGTGGGAATGATGGTGAATCACTGGGCCTCATTCTCTACCTGGAAGCTAGTACCTATTTCTTCTAAGGTTAGTAAAATAAAAGCACAATAAAAATTATGTGATGAGCATGACATCTTTGATGATAAGAGAGACACAACCCACTTTTTTTTTTTTTTTTTTTTTGGCAGGGAGAAAATACTGAACTTATCTTGGACTTTAGATTTACTAGGGGCTTCCATGATAGCTCAGTTGGTAAAAATCCACCTGCAATGCAGGAGACCCCAGTTCAATTCCTGGGTCAGGAAGATCCACTGGAGGATGGATAGCCTACCCACTCCAGTATTCTTGGGGTCCCCTTGTGGCTCAGCTGGTAAAGAATCTGCCTGCAATGCAGGAGACCTGGGTTCAATTCCTGGGATGAGAAGATCCCCTGGAGATGGGAAAGGCTATTCATTCCAGTATTCTGGCCTGGAGAATTATACAGTCTGGAGAACTATACAGTCCATGGGGTCACAAAGAGTTGGACACGACAGAGTGACTCTCACTTCACTTAGATTTACTCTGGGGTATACTGAAGTAAGCTGGTTTGACCCTAGCAATCCCACTCAGCCACCCCTCAAGCTCCCACCCACAGTTTTGCAGGCTGACTTCACGATCAATTGGCCAAGCAATATTCTTCCATCTAGGGTCACAATCAAAGGAACTAACTTTGAGTGCTTACATGCCCAGTACTATGCTGGTGCTTTGCCTGTTGATACTCACAACAGTCTGATGAGACATAAGTTTCTAGCCCTAATTTCAAATAAGGAAACTGAATGGTAGAGTTTTTGAAATGTGAGCAAATTAACAAGAAAATAAAAAACCCATTTTATTTAATAGATATATTAGTATGGGTTCTTCAGAGAAAAGAACCAAAGGGACTTTTACCTAACCCATCTCACCATCTATTGACTGATGAACAAATGGATAGGTTTATTATAAGGAATTGTTTCACATGATGATGGAGGCTGAGAAGCCAAAACCTGCAGAAGTTATTATCTATGAAAGCTAGACACCTGGAAGAGTGGGTATAGTGCCAGTGTTCCATAAAACATTCTGAACTGCAACTCCAGGAGGCTGTCTTCTCAGGCTGTTGTGAGTGTCAACAGGTGAAGCACCAGTATGCTCTTCACCCATGTTGATATATCTGTAGTCGTTATTTATTATATATGACTAATATTTCCTGACGGCTCAGTGGTAAAGAATCCACCTGCCAATTCAGGAGACATGGGTTCTACCCATGGTTCGGGAAGACCCCCTGGAGAAGGAAACGGCAACCCACTCCAGGATTCTTGCCTAGGAAATCCTATTGACAGAGGAACCTGGTGGGCTATGGGGTTGCAAAGAGTCAGACACAACTGAGTGACTAAACAAGTGACTAATATTAATATAATACATGCAACATAGATGTAACGTTATAGCTATTCATCATTGATAAATCTATATTTACTCATCCATTCTCATGCTGATGGACATTGAGCTTGTTACCAACTTTTTGCTATTAATATTCTACATCTGTCTCCTTGTAAACATGAGCAAGATTTACTCTAAAATTGAAATTTACTCTAGAATTTACTCTTGTGACCCACAAGATTGGGTCACCAGCATCTTTGACTTTATTCAGTTCAGTTCAGTTGCTCAGCTGTGTCCAACTCTTTGTGACCCCAGACTACAGCACCCCAGGCTTCCTTGTCCATCACCAACTTCCAGAGCTTGCTCAAACTCATGTCCATCAAGTCAGTGATGCCATCCAACCATCTCATCCTCTGTCATCCCCTTCTCCTCCTGCCTTCAATCTTTCCCAGCATCAGGATCTTTTCCAAGGAGTCAGTTCTTCGCATCAGGTAGCCAAAGTATTGGAGCTTCAGCTTCCAATGAATATTTAGGACTGATTTCCCTTAGGATTGACTGGTTTGATCTCCTTGCAGTCCAAGGGACTCTCAAGAATCTTCTCCAACACTACAGTTCAAAAGCATTAATTCTTTCGCATTCAGTTTTCTTTATAGTCCAACTCTCACATCTATACATGACCACTGGAAAAACCATAGTTTTGACTAGATGGACCTTTGTTGGCAAAATAATGTCTCTGCTTTTGAATATGCTATCTAGGTTGGTCATAGCTTTTCTTCCAAGGAGTAAGCGTCTTTTAGTTTCATGACTACAGTCACCATCTGCAGTGATTTTGGAGCCCCCCAAAATAAAGTCTGACACTGTTTCCATTGTTTCCCCATCTATTTGCCATGAAGTGATGGGACCAGATGCCATGATCTTAGTTTTTCGAATGTTGAGTTTTAAGCCAACTTTTTCACTTTCCTCTTTCATTTTCATCAGGAGGCTCTTTAGTTCCTCTTCGCTTTCTGCCATAAGGGTGGTGTCATCTGCATATCTGAGGTTATTGATATTTCTCCCGGCAATCTGACTCCAGCTTGTGCTTCTTCCAGCCCAGCGTTTCTCATGATGTACTCTGCATATAAGTTAAATAAGCAGGGTGACAATATACAGCCTTGATGTACTATTTTCCCAATTTGGAACCAGTCTGTTGACTTTATTAGATATTAATACATTTTCCCCCCAAATGGTTGTACCAATTTACAGTCTCACTAGCAGCACAGAAGTGTTTCCACTGTTCCATTTACTCACCAACACTTGATAGTTTCAGACCTACTTTCCAACGTACTCTTGTAGCTTTAATTCCCACTGCTCTCCTTCATTAAACTTTGATTTCAGCTAAATTATAGTACACACTGATACCTGAATATATCCTGTAATGTACTTCAACATTTGTTGAGTAAGTACACTATGCCAGAGGCCCAGCTAAATATTAGGAAAAATATATGAAAAGACATAGCTCCTGTTCTAAAAGATTTTTTATACTTCCCTGGAGGGACAAAACTTGCAAATAGGATTTAGAATATAATTGTTATGATGAAAGTCTGTATAAATTACAGTACACAGTAAGGCAGAAGCAGCACACAAATGTTCCTCCATCTGGGGCAGGGAAAGGAAGGGGAGTGGGTAGAGACAGTCAGCAGAGCCTTCCCAGAGGAAATAGTTTGACCATGTTTTCACTCTGGAAGATCTTGTCCTTTTCATGACCAGCTCCAAGGCCAACTCCACACAAAATGTCCCAATCACCCAAGGGAAGTACTTTGCATTTTCCTTACAGCCAGCATTATACTGTCTTATATTGTTGTAGATATCTGTATACGTATGCCTTACCTCTTCTACTAAATTATAAATTCATTTGTGGGAGGTAGTTCTATCTTAGACATCTTTCTGTCTCCCACCCAGCCTGGAAGATTACTGACATACATTGTAAATTCAGTCACTGTTGCTGAATGAAAGATTAAAACAAAAGAGTAGGGGCTAAATCATTTGGCTTCCTTTCTTTCAAATGCTTGACTTTTGAAACATTTTAACTAATTACCAAATCAGACTGATTTGGGGCTATTATCCAAGTAACAGGAAGACTTAAAAAAAAATCCTTTATAAACATTTATTTTTTAATTTAATTAATTAATTTAAAAAATCTTTTTCAAAGTCAGTTGCCCAATTCCTTTGGTGCAAATAAACATATTATGTAACCTTATAAAATCTGGCCAAAAAGACTCTCTAGTCTTGTTTCCTGCTTCCTTAATAAACTCTATATGCCCCTTTCAAAAGATCTTGCCAACATTAGTTCATTATCACTGTACCCATCAGCAGAATGAAAAATGTTGGCATATTTTTTTGGTATAGCAATGGAGAAATGAGGTTGAAGCAATTTAGGACTTGGAAGCTAGTGGCTTTTATACTCTCTATAGAATGTCTTCCTCTTTCTCTTCCAACCTGAGTTCCCACCTCATACTGAAACTGACAGTTTGATTTTGTTACAGGATTTTGTGAGAAACATATACTAGCTATTAACTAACAAACCTATATGAAGAAATTTTCATAACTTTTAATATATACCCACTTAAGTGAAAGTGTAGTTGTTCAGTAGTGTCCAACTTTATGCAGCCCCATGAACTGTAGCCCATGAGGCTCCTCTGTCCATGGAATTCTCTTGGCACGAGTCCTGGAGTGGATTGCCATTCCTTCTGCAGTGGATCTTCCCAACTCAGGGACTGAACCTTGGTCTCCCACATTGCAGGCAGATTCTTTACCATGTGAGCCACAGGGAAGGCACTCACTTAAGGACATTATCTATACAGATGAAAACAGAAAGTTTCATAAACTTCAGTTCAGTTCAGTCGCTCAGTCGCGTCCAACTCTTTGCGACCCCATGAACCACAGCACGCCAGGCTTCCCTGTCCATCACAAACTACTGGAGTTTACCCAAACTCATGTCCACTGAGTCAGTGATGCCATCCAACCATCTCATCCTCTGTCGTCCCCTTCTCCTCCTGCATTCAATCTTTCCCAGCATTAGGGTCTTTTCTAAGAAGTCAGTTCTTCACATCAGGTAGCCAAAGTATTGGAGCTTCAGCTTCAGCATCAATCCTTCCAATGAATACTTAGGACTGATTTCCTTTAGGATTGACTGGTTTGACCTCCTTGCAGTCCAAGAGACACTCAAGAGTCCTCCAAAGCATCAATTGTTCAGCTTTCTTTATAATCCAACTCTCACATCCATATATGACTACTGGAAAAACCAGAGCTTTGACTAGACAGACCTTTGTTGGCAAAGTAATGTTTCTGCTTTTTAATACGCTGTCTAGGTTGGTCATAGCTTTTCTTCCAGGGGGCAAGCGGCTTTTAATTTCATGACTATAGTCACCATGTGCAGTGATTTTGGAGCCCCCCAAAATAAAGTCTGTCACTGTTTCCATTGTTTCCCCATCTATTTGCCATGAAGTGATGGGACCAAGCTGAAGCTGAATGGCTCTATAAGGACCTACAAGACCTTTTAGAACTAACACCCAAAAAAGATGTCCTTTTCATTATAGGGGACTGGAATGCAAAAGTAGGAAGTCAAGAAGCACCTGGAATAACAGGCAAATTTGGCCTTGGAGTATGGAATGAAGCAGGGCAAAGGCTAATAGAGTTTGCCAAGAGAACGCGCTGGTCATAGCAAACACCCTCTTCCAACAACACAAGAGAAGACTCTACACATGGACATCACCAGATGGTCAACACTGAAATCAGATTGATTATATTCTTTGCAGCCACAGATGGAGAAGCTCTACACAGTCAGCAAAAACAAGACCAGGAGCTGACTGTGGCTTGGATCATTAACTCCTTATTGCCAAATTCAGACTTAAATTAAAGACAGTAGGGAAAACCATTAGACCATTCATGTATGACTTAATCAAATCCCTTATGATTATACAGTGGAAGTGAGAAATAGATTTAAGGGACTAGGTCTGATAGACAGAGTGCCTGATGAACTACAGGTGGAGGTTCATGACATTTACAGGAGACAGGGATCAAGACCATCCCCAAGAAAAATAAATGCAAAAATGCAAAATGGCTGTCTGAGAAGGCCTTACAAATAGCTGTGAAAAGAAGAGAGGCAAAAAGCAAAGGAGAAAAGGAAAGATATACCCATTTGAATGTAGAGTTCCAAAGAATAGCAAGGAGAGATAAGAAAGCCTTCCTCAGCAATCAATGCAAAGAAATAGAGGAAAACAACAGAATGGGAAAGACTAGAGATCTCTTCAAGAAAATTAGAGATACCAAGGGAACATTTCATGCAAAGATGGGCTCGATAAAGGACAGAAATGGTATGGACCTACAAGAGCAGACGATATTAAGAAGAGGTGGCAAGAATACACAGAAGAACTGTACAAAAAAGATCTTCATGACCCAGATAATCATGATGGTGTGATCACTCACCTAGAGCCAGATCCTGACATGTGAACTTGAGTGGGCCCTAGGAAAATCACACGAACAAAGCTAGTGGAAGTGATGGAATTCCAGTTGAGCTATTTCAAATCCTGAAAGATGATGCTGTGAAAGTGCTGCACTCAAAATGCCAGCAAATTTGGAAATCTCAGCAGTGGCCACAGGACTGGAAAAAGTCCGTTTTCATTCCAATCCCAAAGAAAGGCAAAGCCAAAGAATGCTCAAACCACTGCACAATTGCACTCATCTCACATGTTAGTAAATTAATGCTCAAAATTCTCCAAGCCAGGCTTCAGCAATACATGAACCGTGAACTTCCAGATGGTCAAGCTGGGTTTAGAAAAGGCAGAGGAACAAGAAATCAAATTGCCAATATCTGCTGGATCATCAAAAAAGCAAGAGAGTTCCAGAAAAACATCTATTTCTGCTTTATTGACTATGCCAAAGCCTTTGACTATGTGTATCACAATAAACTGTGGAAAATTCTGAAAGAGATGGGAATACCAGACCACCTGACCTGCCTCTTGAGAAACCTATATTCAGGTCAGGAAGCAACAGTTAGAACTAAACTGGTTCCAAATAGGAAAAGGAGTACGTAAGGCTGTATATTGTCACCCTGCTTATTTAACTTATATGTAGAGTACATCATATAAGTTAAATAAGCAGGGTGAAAATATGTAGAGTACATCACAGAGAAGGCAATGGCACCCCACTCCAGTACTCTTGCCTGGAAAATCCCATGGACAGAAGAGCCTGGTAGGCTGCAGTCTATGGGGTCGCTCAGAGTCAGACACGACCGAGTGACTCTCCTTCCACTTTTCACTTTTCATGCATTGGAGAAGGAAATGGTAACCCACTCCACTATTCTTGCCTAGAGAATCCCAGGGACAAGGGAGCCTGGTGGGCTGCCATCTCAGGGGTCGCACAGAGTTGGACACGACTGAAGCGACTTAGCAGCAGAGTACATCATGAGAAACGCTGGGCTGGAGGAAGCACAAGCTGGAATCAAGATTGCTGGGAGAAATATCAATAACCTCAGATATGCAGAGGACACCACCCTTATGGCAGAAAGTGAAGAAGAAATAAAGAGCCTCTTGATGAAAGTGAAAGAGGAGAGTGAAAAAGTTGGCTTAAAACTCAACATTCAGAAAACCAAGATCACGGCATCCAGTCCCGTCACTTCATGGCAAATAGACGGGGAAACAGTGGAAACAGTGGCTGACTATTTTGGGGGGCTCCAATATCACTGCAGATGGTGATTGTAGCAATGAAATTAAAAGACGCTTACTCCTTGGAAGGAAAGTTATGACCAACCTAGACAGCATATTAAAAAGCCGAGACATTACTTTGTCAACAAAGTCAGTTCAGTCCAGTCCAGTCGCTTAGTTGTGTCCGACTCTTTGTGACCCATGAATCGCAGCACACCAGGCCTCTCTGTCCATCACCAACTCCCGGAGTTCACTCAGACTCAAGTCCATCGAGTCAGTGATGCCATCCAGCCATCTCATCCTCTGTCGTCCCCTTCTCCTCCTGTCCCCAATCCCTCCCAGCATCAGAGTCTTTTCTAATAAGTCAACTCTTCGCATGAGGTGGCCAAAGTACTGGAGTTTCAGCTTTAGCATCATTCCTTCCAAAGAAATCCCAGGGCTGATCTCCTTCAGAATGGACTGGTTGGATCTCCTTGCAGTCCAAGGGACTCTCAAGAGTCTTCTCCAACACCACACTTCAGAAGCATCAATTCTTCGGAGCTCAGCCTTCTTCACAGTCCAACTCTCACATCCATTACATGACCACTGGAAAAACCATAGCCTTGACTAGACGGACCTTTGTTGGCAAAGTGATGTCTCTGCTTTTGAATATGCTATCTAGGTTGGTCATAAGTTTTCTTCCAAGGAATAAGCATCTTTTAATTTCATGGCTGCAGTCACCATGTGCAGTAATTTTGGAGCCCCCCAAAATAAAGTCTGACACTGTTTCCACTGTTTCCCCATCTATTTCCCATGAAGTGATGGGACCGAATGCCATGATCTTCGTCTTCTGAATGTTGAGCTTTAAGCCAATTTTTTACTCTCCTCTTTCACTTTCATCAAGAGGCTTTTGAGTTCCTCTTCACTTTCTGCCATAAGGGTGGTGTCATCTGCATATCTGAGATTATTAATATTTCTCCCAACAATCTTGATTCCAGCTTGTGCTTCTTCCAGCCCAGCATTTCTCATGATGTACTCCGCATATAAGTTAAATAAGCAGGGTAACAATATACAGCCTTGATGTACTCCTTTTCCTATTTGGAACCAGTCTGTTGTTCCATGTCCACTTCTAACTGTTGCTTCCTGACCTGCATATAGGTTTCTCAAGAGGCAGGTCAGGTGGTCTGGTATTCCCATCTCTTTCAGAATTTTCCACAGTTTATTGTGATACACATAGTCAAAGGCTTTGGCACAGTCAATAAAGCAGAAATAGATGTTTTTCTGGAACTCTCTTGCTTTTTCCATGACCCTGCGGATGTTGGCAATTTGATCTCTGGTTCCTCTGCCTTTTCTAAAACCAGCTTGAACATCTGGAAGTTCACGGTTCATGTATTGCTGAAGCCTGGCTTGGAGAATTTTGAGCATTCCTTTACTAGCGTGTGAGATGAGTGCAATTGTGTGGTAGTTTGAGCATTCTTTGGCATTGCCTTTCTTTGAGATTGGAATGAAAACTGACCTTTTCCAGTCCTGTGGCCACTGCTGAGTTTTCCAAATTTGCTGGTATATTGAGTGCAGCACTTTCACAGCATCATCTTTCAGGATTTGAAATAGCTCCACTGGAATTCGATCACCTCTACTAGCTTTGCTTGTAGTGATGCTTTCTAAGGCCCACTTGACTTCACATTCCAGGATGTCTGGCTCTAGGTGAGTGATCACACCATTGTGATTATCTTGGTCGTGAAAATCTTTTTTGTACAGTTCTTCTGTGTATTCTTGCCATCTCTTCTTAATATCTTCTGCTTCTGTTAGGTCCATACCATTTCTGTCCTTTATTGAGCCTATCTTTGCATGAAATGTTCCCTTGGTATCTCTAATTTTCTTGAAGAGATCTCTAGTCTTTCCCATTCTGTTGTTTTCCTCTATTTCTTTGCACTGATCGCTGAGGAAGGCTTTCTTATCTCTTCTTGATATTCTTTGGAACTCTGCATTCAGATGTTTATATCTTTCCTTTTCTCCTTTGCTTTTTGCCTCTCTTCTTTTCACAGCTATTTGTAAGGCCTCCCCAGACAGCCATTTTGCTTTTTTGCATTTCTTTTCCATGGGGATGGTCTTGATCCCTGTCTCCTGTACAATGTCACGAACCTCAGTGCATAGTTCATCAGGCACTCTATCCATCAGATCTAGTCCCTAAAATCTATTTCTCACTTTCACTATATAATCATAAGGGATTTGATTTATGTCATACCTGAATGGTCTAGTGGTTTTCCCTACTTTCTTCAATTTCAGTCTGAATTTGGTAATAAGGAGTTCATGATCTGAGCCACAGTCAGCTCCTGGTCTTGTTTTTGCTGACTGTATAGAGCTTCTCCATCTTTGGCTGCAAAGAATATAATCAATCTGATTTCGGTGTTGACTATGTGGTGATGTCCATGTGTAGAGTCTTCTCTTGTGTTGTTGGAAGAGGGTGTTTGCTATGACCAGTGCATTTTCTTGGCAAAACTCTATTAGTCTTTGCCCTGCTTCATTCCATATTCCAAGGCCAAATTTGCCTGTTACTCCAGGTGTTTCTTGACTTCCTACTTTTGCACTCCAGTCCCCTATAATGAAAAGGACATCTTTTTTGGGTGTTAGTTCCAAAAGGTCTTGTAGGTCTTCATAGAACCATTCAACTTCAGCCTCTTCAGCATTACTGGTTGGGGCATAGACTTGGAATACTGTGATATTGAATGGTTTGCCTTGGAAATGAACAGAGATCATTCTGTCGTTTTTGAGATTGCATCCAAGTACTGCATTTCAGACTCTTTTGTTGACCATGATGGCTAGGAAATGGAGTAGCCATCAACAAAGTCAAGGCTATGGTTTTTCCAGTAGTCATGTATGGATGTGAGAGTTGGACTATAAAGAAAGCTGAGTGCCAAAGAATTGATGCTTTTGAACTGTGGTTTTGGAGAAGACTCTTGAGAGTCTTTTGGACAGCAAGGAGATCCAACTAGTCCATTCTAAAGGAGATCAGTCCTAGGTGTTCATTGGAAGGACTGTTGTTGAAGCTGAAACTCCAATACTTTGGCCACCTGTTGCAAAGAGCTGACTCACTGGAAAAGACCCTGATGCTGGGAAAGATTGAGGGTAGGAGGAGAAGGGGACTACAGAGGATGAGATGGTTGGATGGCATCATCGACTCAATGGACATGAGTTTGGGTAAACTCTGGAAGTTGGTGATGGACAGGGAGGCCTGGTGTGCTGTAGTTCATGGGGTCACAAAGAGTTGGACATGATGGAGCGACTGAACTGAACTGAACTGATGGGACCAGATGCCATGATCTTAGTTTTTTGAATGTTGAGTTTTAAGCCAACTTTTTCACTCTCCTCTTTCACTTTCATCAGGAGGCTCTTTAGTTCTTATCTGCTTTCTGCCATTAGGGTGGTGTTGTCTGCGTATCTGAAGTTATTGATACTTCACATGGCAATCTTGATTCCAGCTTGCCTCATCCAGCCTGGCACTTCACATGATGTACTCTGCCTATAAATTAAATAAGCAGAGTGGCAATATACAGCCTTGACATACTCCTTTCCCAATTTGCAACCAACCCGTTGTTCCATGTCCAGTTCTAACTGTTGCTTCTTGATCTGCATACATATTTCTCAGGAGGAAAATCAGGTGGTCTGTTATCCCCGTCACTTTAAGAATTTTCCAGTTTGTTGTGATCCACACAGTCAAAGGCTTTGACGTAGTCAATAAAGCGGAAGTAGATGTTTTTCTGGAACTCTTTTGCTTTTTGATGATCCAATAGATGTTGGCAATTTGATCTCTGGTTCTTCTGCCTTTTCTAAATCCAGGTTGAACATCTGGAAGTTCACAGTTTACGTACTGTTGAAGCCTGGCTTGGAGAATTTTGAGCATTTCTTTACTAGCATGTGAGATGAGTGCAATTGTGCAGTAGTTTGAGCATTCTTTGGCATTGCCTTTCTTTGGGATTGGAATGAAAACTGACATTTTCCAGTCCTTGTCCAGTGCTGAGTTTTCCAAATTTTCTGGCATATTGAGTGCAGCACTTTCACAGCTTCATCTTTCAGGATTTGAGATAGCTCAACTGGAATTCCATCACCTCCACTAGTTTTGTTTGTAGTGATGCTTCCTAAGGCCCACTTGACTTCACATGTCAGGATCTGGCTCTAGGTGAGTGATCACATATCATGGGTATCTGGGTCATGAAGATCTTTTTTGTATAGTTCTTCTGTGTATTCTTCCCACCTCTTCTTTATATCTTCTGCTTCTGTTAAGTCCATACCATTTCTGTCCTGTATTGAGCCCATCTTTGCATGAAATATTCCCTTGGTATATCTAATTTTCTTAAAGGGGTCTCTAGTCTTAAACTTAGGTGAGAATATTCCATATTGGCTTGTAAATCCTTTGTATTAAAAAGACTAATATGCAACCTTCCCAGATTTTAGGTTGGAAAAGAGATACAGCAGATACTAAAGATATCCACACCCATAGACTCATTGCTGTCAACTCAGCTACACTGATGACTTGGACATATCAGTGGAAGCTTAGTTTGAAGCCAAAATCTATGAACAGGTTTACCTTACAAAGAATTGGAATGGGAAATGATAATCTTTCATGAAGGAAGGTAAGAGGTAAGTACTTGCCTATCATAGTGAGAATCTTTAGCTTTTCCTTCATGAAGGAAATTCCCTTTGCATCTAGCCTTCTGCAGATTCCAAGAAAAAAAAAAAAAGATTCTTTTCATGAAGACATTTGCAAAATCAAGTGTAATGTTTTTATCTTCTTTGAACATTTCACAGAAAAAACTATTGTTGCAGTGAGTTAGTTGCCACAAAAATCAGGAGGAAACACACAGGAATTCACTCATCTCACTTGGTGATGGAGGACCAGCACACAAGACCTACAGTAATGTTTCCAAACTTCAAGGTGGGTGAATGTAATACCTCCTGCAGTTACTAGACTTGTATGAAGAAAGTGGACCTCTTCACAACATATATTCAATCAGGGTCTTTATAAGAATGGTGCGTGGGATAAGGAGAATGGTGAGTCTCTCCAGTCAGGCATAGGGGCTAACATTCAGTGGTGCCAGAATGCAGAAGCCAGAGGGCAGAATGATGGCTTCAGGCAGGAATCAACAGGAGTTGTCTCTGCTTCTTCTGTCGGTAGTTCTCTCCATTTTCTGAGACATGCACTTCTCTGTCACTGTCCCATATATTCATTCCACTCTACCCTCTGTTTGGGAAGAAAAAGACACCAGACCCTTCACAGCCCTGTTCCTGGTCTACTACTGAAGGGCTTACCTTCAATTATCCTTAGCTTGTACATCCATAACTCCTTTCCCCTCAGTCTGGCAACTTAGCAAGTGATTCAATAAAAGGAAAAGGTGTTGGTCAACCTTTTTCGGATGCCAGTAAAAGGGATATCTTCCTACCTTTTGGATTCATCCAACAAAGCTAATAAAATTTTCTAATCCTATAGGACGTGAGTCTCAGTGAACTTTGGGAGTTGGTGATGGACAGGAAGGCATGGTGTGCTGCAGTTCATGGGGTCGCAAAGAGTCAGACACGACTGAGCAACTGATCTGATTTGATCTGATCTGATATTTCTTAGTCTGCGAGTTCAACTGACTTAATCCCAGATTAAGATAAAGTATCAAATTCAACCTCAGACAGACAAGGCAATGCCAAAATTTTGACACTAACACTGAAAAGAGAAGTAGTTCTCCTGTTCAGCTGAGCATGCCTACTCTCAAACAATTTAAAATTCTAGGATTTTGGAGCTGGTAGAGACCTTTGTCCTTGTGACTACCCCTTAGTCTTGGTACTCATGAATCTTGCCTCCAAAAATGTCCACTTTATGTGAAGTGGGACTCTGGTGCAGCCAGAATTTTTTCTGTTACCTCTTTGTAATCAGAGAAAATGCAAGTGGCTGAGATCGTTGTCAGTATGTGGGTGTGGCTGGGGAAAAAATACCCTCTGTGACCAATAGTTCTTTCATCACTGTACTCTGCTTTCATACTGTTGCTCATGAATAAAACATATTCACAGGACATTGTGTACTTTTCTTTCCTTATTCAGTTTATGCAGATAGCCACTTCCTTTGGGCAGTAGGACAGAAACCTCAGTTCTGTGTAGCTAGAGATGAAGGAAAAGAGACATGAAGAAACTACAGCATTTATTGAAGAGCACATGATGGGACCCTCTTAGAAATAGGATGGAAAGTCACAGTCCTGGACTCTGGGCTCATAAGTTGATCGGTTTTCTTCCCAATGAAAAGCTTGTTTACTAAAGAAATTTACAATAACTTTCTTTTGGGGGGGACTTTCTTTTGGGGACTTTGTCCTGTCTTCAAGCAGAAAAAAAGGAAAGGAGAGAAAGAGAATCAGAGTAGTTTCAACTTTTTACAAAACTACAAACTTGGGCCAGCTTGAAAATATGAACATTCCATAAAGTGAACATGAATTCTTTGATTTGGTAACAAGAACAAGGTAAATCATATGGAAAGTCACACGCAACCAGTGCAGTTAGGTTCAATCTGACCAGATTGTGTCACCTTCAGTCACTGACCTTTGGGATCTCTGAAGTGGCTGCTTGGCCCAGGCTGGGTTTTCCCATAGCTGAGTTACACCCATGCCAACTTGGCTTGTGAAATGTTTACAAGCAGTTTTAAATATTATGATAAAAGGAATAGATATATCCAGAAAGCTTTAAAACCACCCTTTCCTAAGTAATCAGGAGGATTTTCAACATGTTTGGCCCTAATATTTGCAGAGCTATGGCAAGAGAACAAACGAAGGCTCATATATTGTATTCAAATATTTACAATTTACAAACGAACTTGATAAACTGTTAAAAGAGGACCGAGATGTCATCTTTTCTTCTGCTGCAACACATAAATGCCTCCATATTTTAAAGCCTAGATTTGGATTTAGAATTCCCAAATGCCACAGACTTCCACACCAGAAAGTGTGGTGAGAGCTGGCTCCCAAGTTCCAGCCTCTAGACCCTTCCCCAGGCCTTCCCATTCTCAGAGGCCCTTGTGCTCCTCCAGGCTAACTCTCTAATCCCCACCTTTCAGTTCCCGTTTTGTGCCCTTCAAACAGCCACACCAGGGATGTGGTGACGTGTGCACAGGTGGTGCAGTCCACCCTCAGAGGGTAGACTGGAGAAGAGGCCCACACAGGCTCTGGAAGTGGGTTTGAGGCCACTTGGGCAAGAAGTGCTAGGGTTTCAAGTCCCCAAAACCTAGTGGAAAAGGAGGTGAATACAGATTCAGGGTGGACACAGCCACTTGGTCCCCCAGATGCTTCCACCTATTGAAAGAAGGATCAAAGGGGCCCTAAAACCTGGGACTTGGGACACAGATTCATCTCGCCTTGGTCCAAGTGTGAAAGTGAAAGTCGCTCAGTTGTGCCTGACGCTTTGCAACCCCATGGACTACACAGTCCATGGAATTCTCTAGGTCAGAATACTGCAGTGGGTAGCCTTTCCTTTCTCCAGGGTATCTTCCAAACCCAGGGACTGAACCCAGGTCTCCCATATTGCAGGTAGATTCTTTACCAACTGAGCCACAAGGGAAGCCCAAGCATACTACTTGGTCCAAGTATACTAATTTTCAATACTTTTTTTTTACAGAGCAGTATTGCCTTATTTTTTTCCTTCCAGTTATACTGAGATACAGTTGACATACAGTACTGTGTACACTTAAGGTGTACAGCATACTGATTTGACTTACATACATTTTGTGATATAAGTCAAATCAGTATGCTGCACCCTGAATATTCGTTGGATGAACTGATGCTGAAGCTGAAGCTCCAATACTTTGGCCACCTGTTGGGAAGAGCTGACTCATTGGAAAAGACCCTGATGCTGGGAAAGATTGAAGCCAGGAGGAGAAAGGGACAACAGAGGGTGAGATGGTTGGATGGCATCACCGACTCGATGGACATGAGTCTGAGCATAATCCAGGACTTGGTGATAGACAGGGAAGCCTGGCGTGCTGCAGTCCATGAGGGTCACAAAAAGTCAGACAAAACTGAGCGACTGAACAACAACATCACGAAATGATAATCACCATAAGTTTAGTGAACATCAATCATCTCATGTGGACAGAAAATTAAAGAAAAAATTTTTGCCTTGTGATGAGATCTCTTAGGAGTTACTCCCTTAACAACTTTCATATGTAGCAAGCAGCAATGTTAATTATGTTTCTCATGTTGCACATCCCTAGTGCTTGTTTATCTTATAAATGCAAGTTTGCCCCTCTTGACCACACTCATCAGTTTCCCCCTCTCCTACCCCTCACCTCTGGTAACCACAAATCTGATCTCTTTTTCTATGAGTTTGTGTGTTTTTGAAGGATAACTGACCTGTAACACGATATTAGTTCCTGGAGCACAACACAGTGACTTGATGCTTCTATACATTACAAAATGGTCACCACTTACTCATTTTTATTAAAGTAATACATATACATAAAGCAGATCAAATGGTAAGGATAAGATTATAATGGGAATTCAAATCATTTTTCCTCTCTGAACCACTCCTAGAATTTTCCTCAATAACCCCAGATCATGTTTCCCCCTCTATTTATTAATTTATCAACTTTATTAGCTTTTTTATATAAACAATCATATTCTACTGAAGGGTGTTATATAGGAAAGTGACAAATAGACGTGCATTGCAAAAGATCACTGTGGATATAGTGTGGTGAATAGACTACAGGCACAGGAGCAGACACAGGAAACCTGTTAGGAAAGTATTTCAGATCAAAGGAAAGCTATTGGTGGCAACAGAAAAGAGGGAAGAGGACAAACTGAAGAGATAATTAGGAATTACAACTGAGAGGATAGATAGAATTGATAGGTGTGGAAAAGAGACAGAGTCAAAGATGATTCCTTCCTTGTCTTTTCCTTGGTAGTGCTTACAACAGTTATGATGAATTGGGTATTTGTGTGATTGCTTAATGTTTGCCTTCCCTTCTGGCTTATAAGCAACCCAAGGGCAGGGGCCAGTCTTATCCAATACCTTATTTCTGTGTTCATGTGCTAGCAGAGTATGTGATACACAACAGTGTTTAAAAACTGTTTATTGGTTAAATCGTATTTTGGGTTATAAGCAAATGGGTTTATGGTGGCATCATTTACCGAGTTCAGGGCATGGAGGAAGAAGATGAAATGTGGAGAATGAGTTTTAACCATGCTGAGTTGCAGGTTCCTGTGAAACATCCCAGGGGAAGTGTCCTGGAAGCGATTGGAAATACATGTCTAAACCTTGGGAGAGACAGATGAGCTGGAGAGATGTGGGAGTCAGGAGTGTAGAGAAGATGGTCAAAGTCATGGAGGATTTGAAACAGCCAAACCAGAAGTGAGCCCAGATGGTAAAAAATCCACATGCAATGCAGGAGACCCCAATATGATTCCTGGGTTGAGAAGATCCCCTGGAAAACAGATAGGTTACCCACTCCAGTATTCTTGGGCTTCCTTGATGGCTCAGCTGGTAAAGAATCTGCCTGCAATGTGGGAGACCTAGGTTCAATCCCTGGGTTGGGAAGATCCCCTGGAGGAGGGCATGGCAACTCATTCCTGTATTCTAGCCTGGAGAATCCCGTTGGACACAGGAGCCTGGTGGGCTGCAGTCCATGGGGTTGCAAAGAGTTGGACATGACTGAGCAACCAAGCACACAAACCAGAAGCTTTAGAATAAGGAAAGAGATCCTAGGAGAGCACTCTGAGGAAGTAATATTTAAGGATTGTGCAGAAGAGTAGCAATCGACAAAGGAGATAGAGAAATGGCCAGAGTGTTCTAGGTAGGAGGAAAACCAGGAGAAATTGGAGTCTGAAGTTTAAGAGAAGAATTTTAAGAAAGAAGGAGGGGTCAACATGTCCAATGCATCTAGGAACTCAAGCAAGGAAGGTAACCAATAATCAGGGTCAATTCAGTGGTGGGTAAAAAAGCCAGAGTGAATTAAGGTGAAAGTGGAAAGAAAATTAATTTAGCAAATGTAAGTGGCTCATTCAAACTCATTTATCAGACTAGTTCACTGTCATCTTTAAAATAAGTTTAGATTTCAGAGAGGATAAAATGAATAACTTGAATTAAAAAAAAAAACAGAGAGAGAGAGGGACAATAGAGTTTGACTGTAATCAAGCCCCACCTCTCATAGGTAGATGAGGGGCTATCAGGGAGGTGAGGCTAGGGCTGAGGAGGCAGCTCTGGGGTGCATGCCTATAAGGGGGAGGAGAGTACCGTAGAGAACTCTGATTAATTCATCATTTTGCCTTGTGTGTGCTAAGTCACTTCGGTTGCGTCTGACTCTTTTGCAACCCCATGGACTGTAGCCCACCAGGCTCCTCTGTCCAGGGGACTGTCCAGGCAAGAATACTGGAGTGGGTTGCTATGCCCTCCCCCAGGGATTCTTCCCTCTGATTAGTTCATCATTTTGCCTTGAAAGAAAGTGAAAGTGAAGTCGCTCAGTCGTGTCTGACTCTTTGCGACCCCATAGACTGTACCCTACCAGGCTCCTCCGTCCATGGGATTTTCCAGGCAAGAGTACTGGAGTGGGTTGCCATTTCCTTCTCCAGAGGATCTTCCCGACCCAGGGATCAAACCTGGGTCTCCTGCATTGTAGGCAGATGCTTTACCATCTGAGCCACCAGGGAAGCCTAATCCTGCCTTCAGTTCAGTTCAGTCGCTCAGTCGTGTCCGACTCTTTGTGACCTCATGAATCGCAGCACGCCAGGCCTCCCTGTCTATCACCAACTCCCAGAGTTCACTCAGACTCACGTCCATCGAGTCAGTGATGCCATCCAGCCACCTCATCCTCTGTCGTCCCCTTCTCCTCTTGCCCCCCATCCCTCCCAGCATCAGAATCTTTTCCAATGAGTCAACTCTTCACATGAGGTGGCCAAAGTACTGGAGTTTCAGCTTTAGCATCATTCCTTCCAAAGAAATCCCAGGGCTGATCTCCTTCAGAATGGACTGGTTGGATCTCCTTGCAGTCCAAGGGACTCTCAAGAGTCTTCTCCAGCACCACAGTTCAAAAGCATCAATTCTTCCATGCTCAGCCTTCTTCACAGTCCAACTCTCACATCCATACATGACCACAGGAAAAACCATAGCCTTGACTAGACGAACCTTTGTTGGCAAAGTAATGTCTGTGTTTTTGAATATGCTATCTAGGTTGGTCATAACTTTCCTTCCAAGGAGTAAGCGTCTTTTAATTTCATGGCTGCAGTCACCATCTGTAGTGATTTTGGAGCCCCCAAAAATAAAGTCTGACACTGTTTCCACTGTTTCCCCCTCTATTTCCCATGAAGTGATGGGACTGGATGCCATGATCTTCGTCTTCTGAATGTTGAGCTTTAAGCCAACTTTTTCACTCTCCACTTTCACTTTCATCAAGAGGCTTTTGAGTTCCTCTTCACTTTCTGCCATAAGGGTGGTGTCATCTGCATATCTGAGGTTATTGATATTTCTCCCAGCAATCTTGATTCCAGCTTGTGCTTCTTCCAGCCCAGCGTTTCTCATGATGTACTCTACATATAAGTTAAATAAGCAGAGTGACAATATACAGCCTTGATGTACTCCTTTTCCTATTTGGAACCAGTCTGTTTTTCCATGTCCACTTCTAACTGTTGCTTCCTGACCTGCATACAGATTTCTCAGGTCAGCCCTAATCCTCACCTAATTCTCTGTCTGAGGAAAAAGGTCAAAGGACTTATTACCAGGGTTTAGCTGATGGAATACCACCTCTCACAAATAGATTTTGTTAAGGTCTTCACTCAAGTAGCAAGAAGATAAAGCTCTGCTGAGAAATTTTAGGACATTTCACTAAGCTTCTCAGTTTCTCCTCTGCAAAGAAGCTAACCAGTGATAAGAGCAAAGAATGTTGAACAACAGCTAAACTTACTTTTGTTGAGAAATTGAGATTAATAGTTGGCTAACCTTTTTTTGTGATTCAAGAATTTGTTGTGTATAATCATTTGTTCCCCTTATCTTGTTAAATTGATGTTGGGAAGAACTAATAAATACATTTGTGTGAACTGCTTCAACCTTAAGCAACCTTAAAATCAATGATAAGAATACAAGCGGACACTTCCTTCCCTAAGGGTTAATAAATTAAACATTAACCTAAAGTGCCACTTACTACTGGAGGCTTACACATTCAGCCCAATTGCTAACTAGAAAAATAGGAAGATAAGGTATAGATTCTGGCCCTGATCTTGAAATTTCCTGATCCCAAATTTCCAGCTTTTTGGAAAACCTGGCATGAACAATGACGTTCCAAGCCTTAAGTACAGAAAATCAGACCCTCACAACAGCCCTGACCCCTAAGGTCTCAGACCAACCTCCTCGTGACAGTGGAACCTAACAGCCCTTCAGTAAGGAGAAAGTACATTCCATCAACTTTGCCTAGGTAGCCTGTTCTCAGTTCTTTTGCTCCCTAAAGGCTGCACATTCTTTGTTTAAGGTTCAGAAAGAGTCTCTTCTTCCTTGCATTCTCTATGCCCATTTCCACCACCTTGTAATCTCTCCTACCATATAACTTCTTGTTCTGGACAGCTTAAAGTTGATTTGAAAAGAAAGCTGAGAGAAGAGAGTATAGAAAGTCAAATTTCTACTCAGAAAGCAATATCTCCATGGCACGTATGAGATTCTTTACTAATAGGCACAGTAGTTCAGAAATCAGGCAAAATTAGAAGTAAGTTATAAGAAAGCTGTCCTTTCAATGCACTTCAGTAACAGTGAAGATGTTTTTGCATATATGTTTTTCACAAAGCTCTTGCAGTAGACATATGTGATAATGAGGATTAAGGGGCTTAGAGGCAGGCTCACAAATACCGGAGACTGGAGTCCAGAAAGATAAGTCTGCATTTCCTTTAATCTTTACCCATCTCTTTACTCCAGTTAAGTGTTCCTGGACCCCATAAACATTTTTCTATTAATGTTTCCACACATCTTTATAATTTCCAAGAAGGCCCTTAAGTCTGTCCCTAAAATTCATTCATTCAACTTAAGTTCCTTTATTTTCCACCACTGAGCCAAGCACTGCCAATACAAATGGGAATTAGACATGATCCTCAACGTTGAGGAGCTTATGGTTTAGTGGTGATTCAAGAAAAAACAAATTCAAACACCTCTGGAGATCTAAAAGCATTTTTAGAAATATAAAGTGGTAACATCTGGATCTTGTTTTGTAGATAAGTTAACATCTTCTGATTTTGTATTATTGAAATCATGACTCCAAGTATCCACCTGTGTATGCATGTAACCTTAGGTGTTTACACGGTTAAATTTTAAACTGGTCCTTAAATAGAGGGGTTTTGCAATTCATTCATTTTTGAGTTTGTTTCTGAGGTATTTCTTAACACTGAAGCACTTACTGGATGGTTTAAACATACTCACAAATTTTGAGAGTCAAAAGGCATCTCTGAAAGTAAGTACAGGGTACAGTGTCCAAGAATTTCCTGTTCTCCTTAGCTTTGATGGCTTTGTTTGCCTTGTTCAAAGAGATATTTGACTATTATGTAGAACTCATATTTAACAGACAGCTTTGCAAAGCTGAGTTGTGATATTTTCTCTTTTGCTGATCCATTTTACCATCTAAAGAGTGTTTTTACAGTTTAGCATCTGGGCTCCTCCCTTCAAACACATGGGGCTTGAAATTGAGATACACAGTTAAAGTGAAACAAGTTTCATGATGCTTCACCATAATTATTTAATATTTATTGTATACCTTTCATTTTTCTAATTATT